>NC_086245.2:9648286-10350786 GCF_036321145.2 Pelmatolapia mariae
TGTGGTCTTTTTTTTCCAGGATAAACAGCTCTGGTCCAATTCAAGTTAGATTTAATGATTCAAGCAGTTCAAAGAATAATACATGGATCTTCCTCTGGTTAGAAAACCAGTCAGCAGCAGTCTGCTGTAGCCAAATCCTGAGAGAGAGATTTATAAAGAGAATGTGCGTCTATCTGATTGGTCAAAACTATTGAGAAGCGGCCGTTGTTTACTTAGCCAAGTTCTGCTCTTCCTCTCCTCCCTCAGCTGCAGCTTCACATTGGGATGGACAGATACACCTGCCTCCCTCCCTCTAACCTGTTCTCTAGTTTTCTGCATCTGAGGCAACATCTATCTGTGAAGGCTTTTGTTTCTTGACCTTGCTCTGGTTCACGCACACAGCCTTCTGCCACACATGCACAAACAACTTGATCATGGGAATCTATAACTTGTTTTGAGTGCTCAGTAGTAAAAATAACTATTAAACTGATCTAAAATTACAGTCCCCATACCATTTGGCAGCACAGGTCTTGTAAACCAAACCCTTCTAGTCCTCACACTGCAACACTGAGAATCTGTCACTGAATATATCCAAACTTTATGCCATAAAATGGAAAATATTCTCATGATCTGAGTCACCTCAGTATTTCCTTCTATGAACTCTGATAATTCTTAGTGTATTCTCAAACACTGTCTCTTTCCTGTGTGCGAAGAGTATTTAGCCAGCTCTTGTTATGGCTCACATGCAGATACCCACAGGAAACCTAAGGAAAACTGACTTGACCAATTTCACCAGCAGCTATAGTCTAACTCACGGATAACTTTGTAAGATGTGAAACACAAAGTATAAAAGTAAAAGTTGGGGACTTTCTACTGCAGTTTTTTCTTCCTTCTCACATCATGGATAAAATCAGAGCACGAGGACTGAACTGTTGGTCTTCCAGCTATCTTACTGACAAAGAAATTACACAAGTTCTGCCTTCAAAGTAAGTCTTAGATAAACCATTAAATATTAGGTGTATGGTGAACCACGTGATCCAAGGAGTCATGGTAACAAGCTTCTTTGATTTATCCCACTTAAATGTCTGTCATGTGGAAAACAGGTGGCTTGAATCAGTTTTATAAATATAAATTTAATATTAAGCTTGGTGTGAATATAAATGTACCCACTAATTGTTTATTAGACAAAAACGTGTAATCAGCTGAGTTTGAGGGGAATTTACCAAGTTATGAAACTGAAGCCTGCCAGCACCACTGCAGTCAAACCAGCCTTTTACTTTACAAAACACATCTTTAGTTTTTTTTTTTTAATTTATTTTTTAAACAGATAAAAACTACCTTATGAGTTTTTCTAAGCCAATTAATCCTATATTAACCCCTAACAAAAAACCCCCAAAAACATTTTCTAAAAATTGTTCAACTTCTTTTCTGGACAATCAAAAAAAAACACAAACTCAGCCCAGTGATATTTACACCATCATGCAAAAAAATAAAAATAAGACCCAACCTGCTTCCCTCACACACCGAATTTATTACCAACATAAACATGACTCTAACAAGTCCAGAACAAGCATTTTTTTTTAATGTGAAACAAAGATTACAAGGATTTCACAAAAGTGGGGAAGGTGTTCCCAACCAGCATATCGACAAAAACAGTATGCTTCTACATTTGATTAAAAAAGGCTAAGACAAATACCATACCTTCGTTTGAACTTATAAAACTGACATTGCACCCTGTTGTTATTTTTACAAACACCTCTAATGAAAACGCATGTTGGTAAAGGGCAAATGAAAGGGAGTAGCATGTGCATAAGAGACATCGAGCATGAGCGCCTGGTATTCTACAGCTACTTATCAAAAAACAGGAGGTGAGGATAGTGTTGTTGGGCATGGGGAATGTAAATAGAGGGCAGGAGGGAGACACTGGGAGGAGGGCTTGTGACAAACAGTCCAAAATCGGAACTAAGAGCGGGAACGGGAACGAGAACGAGACTGGGAGCGGGATTTAGAGCGGGACTCCGATCTGGAGGCGGAGCGGGAACGGGAGCGGGCTTTGGCAGGTGAGGGGGAACGGGATTTGGACTTTGATTTAGACCTGGCTCTGGATTTGGACTCCTCAGGAGACTGAGAACGGGAACGAGAGCGAGAGCGTGAGCCTCGCTCAGGCTCGCCGCCCTCGTCATCGCTCTTGGGCTCCTCGCGGCCCTTTGAGACAGATTTCCTTGACTGATCCTTAGCTCCAGATGCAGAACGAGATCTAGAGCGAGACCTGGAGCGAGACCGAGAGCGAGACCTGGACCTGGACTCCCCCTTCTTGCCCTTTTTCCCCTCTTTCTTGCTCTTTTTACTCTTGGGGCTGCGGCTCCGGCTGCGATCCTTGTTCTTCTGAGCGCCATTACTGCGCTCCTCCTCCTCCTTCTTGCCCTTTCCCTTATTCTTCTTGCTACGAGATCGGCTGCGGGAGCGAGAAGCAGCTCTGTGGACAAAAGACAAACCAAGTCTTATTGCACCAACCCATCCACCAAAATTCTCATTAACATAAAGCACTGAAAAGCTGGGTAAAATTATTAGAATTTTAGGGGTTTTTCTACGGTCTGTTTTCTCTGTTTCGATGTTCAGCAACACAAAAATGGAATGATTGTGAGCAGCTTTAAAAGCATCTGAGAGACATAATTTAAACAGAAATCTCTACATCCTGTCTGAAGACAGTAAAGAGAAAGTACGTAGTCTTCATGCTTTTTAAAGGCCACCATACAAAAAAAAAAAAAAGAAAAAAAAAAAGACTTCTTGCCCTATAGAAGTAAGACAGCCCTCTGCGCTAACCTCAGTAAACACTTATGATCAATTTATGCGCTCAGTCATATTTAGTAACTAAGAATCAGAAATCAGAAAGGAGGATTATTCAGGATCTGCTCATCCTTTGTTATTGTTAATGACAAAGGATGAGCCAGTCAGCATGCAGTCCTGAAAACGCTCAGTTTTGCAGCTAAGCACGATTTTACAAACCAATGCACGATGTCATCGTCTTATGACAAAGACTGAGGGTTTGACCTGGAGATTTATTTACATTTTTGTGCATGTATTATTAAACCCATTTTGCATTTCCTTATTTTTCTATATACACCCACGATTTCAGTAACGGATGGTCATATTTAAACAAAGTCTGTATTTATGAGGTCAGGATAGAAGTAAACGTAACCCCTTATTTTCAGCTAGCTTTCCTCTACAGTGAGAACGAAAGATCTATCCTAATATGGCAATCTCAGTCTCACGGCTCTGGCTGTGAGCACAGAAGCTATAACAGCTTCTTACAGACAGGATGAAGTAGGAAGTCACAACAAAGAGGATAAGAAAGAAAGAAAGATAAGAAAGCCTTGATTTGAATCATGCAAAGTAACTCTAGTAGAGTCTACGAATATGAAAGCTATAAATGAGCGTAACACGTTTCCTGTAACATACTTATAAAAACAAATAAACTGGATACAAAGTCTCAAGGTGTCTCAAGGCAGCTAGTGAGAGGACAAAACGATCTAACACCTATCAGTTTCTGGACAAAACAGCAAAATAAAGTTTTTCTCACCTGGAGCGGGAGCGGCTGCGACTGCTGCTCTCACTGCGGCTGCGGCTCTTACGAGACCTGCGGCTCCTGGAGCGAGACCTGACAAAATATTATACCATTTATAGGTCTTGGATCCGACTGCAACAGCATGCAATTCCTAATATAATACTAGACATCAGTGCCGTTTTTACCTGGAACGGCTGCGGCTACGAGAATACGAGCGGCGGCGCCTGGCACCGGGACGGTCCTCAATGAGCCGGATCTTTCTGCCGTTCACCTCTGTGCCGTCGAGCTTCTCCAGGGCCCTCTTCATATCAGAGTAGAGTCTGAACTCGATCACCCCCTCATTCTTCCGGCCCTTGTGGGTGTCAGCGTAAGTCACCTCACCCGCCTGCCTCATGTAGTCCTACCAAGGAGAGGAAACAGATGAGATAATGAGAATGTGTCCACTGGAGGCTCTGACAAAATTGCATGTAAATATTTTACATAAAATCCATGAGAGCTTCTGAATCATGGATTCATATTACATCTTTCCAGATGGACAACCTGATCGGAATGGGTGTGTTGCGCTTTATGAATGTTTATATAATTATGTGGGCACAATAAAAACAAAAATAAAATCTAATGCAACGTTCTTAAAGTTGGGTAAAATAAGGGAAATTTTAAAAAAGAAAGATGGGGAAAACCTCAGTCTAGCTATGGGAAATGTTAAAACGCTGAAAATAATGGTTCACTTTTTTTTTTCAGAACTAGAAAGAAGGCACGTCAATTTTTTAAATCAGGACTGTAAGCCTTGCTGCCTTCACAATAAGTATTTAATATGAGAGAGGAGGGGGAATTAAGCAAAAACATACCTTTAAGTCTTGCCAGCTACAGCGGCTGGAAAGATTCTCAACAATAAGCCGATAATCTGTCCGTATAGGTGGACCATATCTGTCTCTTCCTCCCCAGCGTCCATATCCACCTTTCAGGGTAACAAGGAAACAGAAGGAACAATGAGGACTGGAAAGCAACTGGGATGGTGCAGTCATACTAAACTTCCAGCTACACACTATTAAAATATATCAATAATCTCTTGGGAAAGGAAACAAAATAGGGAAAAAGCAAAAAGGCTGAAAAAAAGAAAAGAAAAGGCTATTAATTCCTAAAAAGACCCTAATTATTTCTTTCTATTAGTCTTTCTTTAAATTTTTAAGCCAACAAGAAAAAAAACCTATGGATATTAAATTTTGGTTGATGCTCAACAGGCCTATTTAAATAAGAAAAAAGAAAAGAAAAAAGCAATAAAAATCAAATTAATAACTGATGGAGGAAGTACTTACGGTGAACTAAATCAAGTGTCTAATCTATCCTATCTAAAAACATTTCACTGACACAAAACATGTTGTTTTTTTCAGGCACCTATAAGAGCTGAACCCACATCTGTTCCTAACCCCATGGCATCCTCACCACCCGGCCTGGGCCTAATGGGAAAAGCGGTCTTCATTCACAATGGCTCCCTTTTTTGGTCTGCCCAGGGGCCCAGAATGGTCAAACCACACTCTTGGAAAGGGGGGACACCATGGCCAGCAATAGGGGCAGGCAGTCAGCAAAGGACTCTTTCAATTAAAACATTGAGGTTCTTTGTTAAATCTTTACCTTTAAATTGACAATCACTTTAAATGAAATAAAAACGGAATAAGACATCAATAGATTACAAGATATTTGACAGTCAAATAGTTACTCTACAATGCTCAATCAATACATTTATACTGTTTTAATTAGTAAGCCAATTCCCGCATCATCACACATTCACATGTATTGTTAGTTTCAAATCCATCACATGGAAACCCAAGATATTTGAAGAAGTCATTGGTGGCTCTGGTGCACACAGATTTAATCACGTTACGACACCTCCTCCCACGCCTGCTGTTCTTTTCTGAGTAGGAGCTGTGAAGTGATGTACAGCAAAGCAATTCAAAACCAAATTACTGCTCTATCCAGAAACTCAGACGTACTCGCAGGCTAAGAGACCACTAGAAACCTAGAAGGCTCACTCAAGCCAGAACAATAGTGAAATGTGGACGGGTGGGAGTGTCTCAACGACCAAAACAAAGAAAATGAGGTCAGCGGCTTAGCAGGAATAATTCCCCTTTGGTTCTCAAAGAACGATCTAGAGGTATCGGAGATACACCTACCAGACTCAAGGATCAGATATTGGTCAAATCCTGATTTGAAAAGCTTAATCAGACTGTGATAACACACCAAATTGTGGTTAAACTGTTAAATGTTCACTTTAGACAGCAGAGCTGCGCCATTTTCTTTCTTAGGTTCCACCTTGCTTGTTTCCAGCTTTCCATCACAGAAAGAAAGATGCTACCATCTGTCAGGGACTGCATCGCAGAAGCAACAGTTAAGTTGTACACGAGTAAGATTTCCCCAATTCAAAAACACCACTAGAAACCAGGAATGCTCATTGAGATCGCAACAAAGGTGAACTGTGATGAAACTACTGTGGAGGTGTGACCCAGAAACTAAAATTGAATTAATAGAGAACAAATCAGCTTCACCTCACTCCACCCAATTCTATGAACCAGCTACAGAAAAACCACCTCTGTCAGTTTCCACCATGAAACTATGATATAAACTGAATGCACATTAGCCACCAAGGACCAGTTCTGCCCCCCATGAAATTTAAGAATTCCCTGAAATAAATGAGATTTCTTATAAATTATTATTCACGTGAAATACGGGCAATACACCGCTGGACACTTACTCCGCCCTCCTCCTCCTCCTCCTCCACCTCCTCCACCACCACCACCACCATAGCCTCCATCACGCCGTGGTCCCCTGGTGTGCTCCACAATGACCCTCTCTCCACACAGCTCTTTGCCGTTTAGGTCATATACTGCATCATCAGCATCACGGGGGTCATCGAATTCAACAAACCCATACCTGCAGATGGAAATAAAACATGTTTAAATAAAAAGAAGACCTTTTACATGTTTTCCTGTTATCCGTGTTTTATGATATAATACTTTCTGCAAATTTTACTTAAGTTTTGCTTCTGTTTAGTTTTTTTTACTGACAAGTTGTGTGTTGTTTCTTTTTAACTTGGATGATTTCTTTTATTTTAGTAATATGCATTTTAACCTTTTTCCTATTATCAAGCTCCTTATTTTTATATATTATTACTGAATTACTACATTTTATTAAGCTATTCGACTTCCTTGAACCAATTTTTATTATAGCTCTCATTTAATATTGTTGGCTGTTGTAATGCAGAAATTTCTCAATACACCATTTTACTTCCTCAAATGTGAACAAATACAAATTTATTTGTTGTGCATTTTTGTAAATTTTATATCTCAGCCATCAGTGCGTATTTTTCCACAGCTTTGTGACACATACAGACTATTCAATCATATTATAGAGACAATAAACACACACGACTGCAAAGAGATATTTAACGTAAAGGAAGGCTATGCATACGGTTGAAACTATTCCCCCTACGGTTTCATATTGCGTTAAAAATATAACGGTGGGTGAAGTTACAGCTGCAGCAGACCGTTTGCTTGTAATGCACACAGCCGCCTTTGACTTTGCCACGTCCAACATTAGCTCGCTAGCGATTTGGCGCTAACGCAAACAATAACCAACAATAAAGATGGGAAAAATTAGCTTGACCTTTACGTCGATAAAACTAGCACTCATGTAAAACTGAGACGAACTTGTGGAAAAAAACACACGTAATAACGGGAAAAGCGAAATTTGGTGTAGAGTAGCTATATTAGCATTAGCAAGTCTGACCCGCTTTGGATTCAACAAGGCCGTACGCGGCCCTTCAAGCACCAATTTCCAGATTAAACACGATTAATTCACAGCATCGTTACCCGTTTTTCAAGTCGACTTCGAGTATCTTCCCGTAGCCTTTAAAGAACCTCTCTACGTCCTTCTCTCTGGCTCTGTAGCTCAACCTTCCGATATACACCCGCGACATGCTGCTGGCTGCTCCGCGCGTGCTGCCGAAACGACAAACCCGACAACAACCAAGCGGCTACAGCGCAGGCGTGAGTCTGCCGCCATACGTAAGGCCCTCCTTTGATATGATAGGCCACGACTAAAAGGGGGGTTGTCTTAGTTTTTTTAACTTTAGTTTTTAGAAAAAATATCGTGCGATAAGGCTATTTTAAGAATTAATGAAAATAACTTTTTACAGTTAGACCAGAGCCACCGTTGGATAGGAGTTTCCATTCCTAGTTATCACAGAAATTGTGGGTTATTATTGAACCAAAACTATTTGTGCGAATGTCTATCTCAGTTTTTGTGTGCATATTAAAATCTGTGTGTGACTATTCAGATCACTGTGTGTGCAATCGGATTTCTAAGTATGCAAATAAATCCACAAGCACGCATAGCTATGAAAAGTCTTAAAGCTTTGTTTAAAACACTGAAAAGACAGAGAAACTATCGGGTGCAATTCACGCAAAGGTACAACAGTGGGAGATTGGCCAGTTAAGGATTTGCGACAAGACGCACTCCTTGATGGCGCCGGACTACAAACAACAAATAGACGTTAAAAGCGTAGTTAAACAACTACAGAAACTTTGTGAGAGTGTATAAGAAACAACCACTTTTTTGTGGCCTAAGAGTACTGCAATTAGGAGGCCGTTGCTGAAAAGTCTCCGAAACTGCTAGCCTCATGCCTGAAATCAAAATGGCGAATGTCGGAAAGCGGTGCTGTGACTGTTGTGATGCACATGAGCCGCGGTGGGCGGGGCCAACAATCACACAAACACACCCGCTCTTCTCTTTGGAAGTATTTTTTAGTTTTTAAACGTAATTTATTTGTCTTGGGCGTAACATTAATTTACTGGAGCTCAAAATGTCAAACCCTCTGCAACTTCTCTTCATCGTGGTGAAGAAGACTGTGGAGCCACTTTGGGAGGGAAATAACGGTACACGACGTTAGCTGAAGGTTAGCTTCTCAGAAACAGGTAGCTCGAGTGGACAGCTAGCTGCTGAGAGAGGGAGGCTCAGCCATGGAGCGCGGAACTTTTTCAAAGTACTCCTGGACCGACTTCGTCTTCTCCGTGATCGGAGTGTGCACTTTTCTCGTAGACTGGGGCTCCGATGTTTGGGTGGCCACTGAGTTTTACTGCCGAGGAGACTTCTTCTGGTTCGGAGTCCTGGTTGGCCTCATGGTCCTGTCGTCCGTCGTGGTCCAGATGTTCAGCTGGTTCTGGTTCAAGTACGACCGAGAGCTGCCGGGCTTCAGCCCACAGACTGGGGCGAAAAGCGTGCTCTTCGGGGACCGAGTGAAGCTGTCTTGCCTGCTGCATGTTCTACAACTGGGCTTCCTCTTTAGGTAAACCCGCAGGTGCTTTAACGCAGGGTTCCCAACTCTCAGCTGTCACCCAGCGCCACGTAAGGAGAAGACTAAAAGGCAGGATTTTATGGAAGTGTGGCAAGGTTAAAGCAGTTTTATTTTAGCTTTAACACTAGGTTTTTCATGTTTGAACAGCAACAGTGCACAGTCAATAAATTCAAACTGAAATAAAATTTGAATTTGATAAACATCGGGGTAATGCAGCTGCTTGATTGTTCGGATGCGCGTTTTCTCCTTTTGAGTTTAAGACTCGTCTTAAAACATATTTATTTGCTGAAGCCTCTGGCACTTTTTGAAAGGTTGGCTCTATTTTTCTATTTTCTCTAATTCTCTATTTTTTAAAATGTTTGATTTTATTTTCTGTTTATGCTATTTTATATGTACAGCACTTTGTGAACCCTGGTTTATTTTAAAGTGCTTTATGAATAAAGGTGTTATGGTATAGTAGTACCTGTTTTGAACATTTTAAAGTTTGGCACTGATAAATAAACTCAGGATGCTAGTAATTTAAAACAGTAAAACATCCTGGGTTTTAGCTTAAGGAACTAAGTAAATGTAAAACACATCTGTTAAACGTTAGTAAGGTCATTTCATGTAATCACTCCCAATTCATCACTGAATCTGTTTCTCAATAAGTGTTTCAACAGCAGCTAAGGTCTGTTGTGAAAGTTTCCTTAGCATAGCTTTTTCACTTTCTTTATTTTCTAATCAAAAATGAAACCATATGTTTTTCTTTAAAACACTTCAACCCATGTACAAATGTCAGTGTCAGGTGTGGTAAGTTGTAAATCCAGTAAGTCTGAGCACAACTGACTGCATAAAAATGAATTAATGAGGTATGAAAAGCTCAGAGTCACACTGTTTTTGACCTCTCCTAATGAATCATACCCGATTATTTCCATGAGTTTGGTTTGTTCATTGCTGTGTCATTTTCTCACGCTGCTCTCCCATCCGCACTCAGACACATCTCCGCCATACGTCAGGGCTTTAGAGTCTGGTGGAGGAAAGAGGAAGGGTCAGAGTATGCTGTTTACCTGACACATGACCTGAGCATGCTCCGTCTTATCGAGACCTTCTGTGAGAGCGCCCCTCAGCTCACCCTGATGATCCACGTCATACTTCGCACCAACAAGGCCAGGACCGTTCAGTGTGAGTTCTCCCTCTGTGAACAGCAAGCAAACATCACAGTTGTGCACTTGTTCACTTCCTCTTGGTTTGACTTCTGTTTTTCAGTTGTAAGTATTGCTGCTTCAACCACCTCCATAGCCTGGATGGTGGTGGATTACCACCGCTCCCTGCGCGCCTT
Organism: Pelmatolapia mariae; assembly: GCF_036321145.2. NCBI lineage: Eukaryota > Metazoa > Chordata > Actinopteri > Cichliformes > Cichlidae > Pelmatolapia > Pelmatolapia mariae. Next base: position 9,658,499 of record NC_086245.2, read on the forward strand.
CCTCGTAGACAAAGCCAAGCAGGGATGGGGGTCCTCCTTAATCTATTTCCTGTGGAATCTGCTGCTAATCGCCCCACGGGTGGCGACGCTCGCCCTGTTCTCCTCTGTCCTTCCTGGATACATCGCCGCCCATTTTCTGATGCTGTGGTTCGTCTTCGTGCTGTGGGCGTGGCAACAGAGGACAAACTTCATGGACAGCGTGGGTGGGGAGTGGCTGTACCGGTCCACCGTGGGGCTCATCTGGTACTTCAGCTGGTTTAACGTGGCTGAGGGTCGGACCCGTGGCAGGAGCCTAATCTACCATTCCTTCATGACCATAGATGGGGCGGTCCTGCTGGTGACCTGGTGGTGCTACAGAGACCTGGTCCAGACTGATGCGTACGTCCTCCCACTTCTCATCTCTCTACCTCTCACTTACCTCCTGGGGCTGCTTTTTAAAACCCTGTACTACTTCTGCTTCCACCCTAAACTGTGGAGACCCCTGGGGAGGGAGCCCGGACTGCCCAGTGATCTGCCTGATGCAGAAGTGTCCTTTAGAGACTTTTCCATCCAGGACAGCACCCCGTCCTCTACACTTGTCAACAAACGCATGGCTTGCCACGCCACTAATTTTTACACAGATCAAAGAGTCCTCCGAAACCCTCACGGCACAAACGGTGCCGAGCCCCCTCATCTGTGATGTCTGACTTTTTACTGAATGAAGCATCTGTTTCTGTTTCTCAGATTTGTGCTGCAGTTTTTTCTGCAGGCTTAGTGCACTAAAATAGTTTTCCAATGTGCACTAAAACTCCAAAGTTTTTCCAGCCAAAGTGCACTTAAGAACATAAATGATTGACAAATTAAGATCAAACATTAGTTGGTCTCCAACTTGTAGCTTCATAGTCCAGTGTGCACGTAGGACAATATCACCTCTGCCTAAGCAATGGGAATATTCCCACTAGTGCAAACATGTCTGAAGTGAACCATTCCCTTCTGTGGCTTCAAAGTACAGATTCTAAAATCGTACATGAAACAAGAAACTTGCAATAATAAACTTGTATTTACACTAAGTGTACTTTTACATTCAAGCATAAATATACAGACAGTGTTTATATTGTGATAAAGGGGATTTCTGGATACATTTTTAACTGAAGCGTCAAATGAAATACCTGATGAGCACTCGGCTCAGTCTGGCGTTTACACAAAGATGCTCCCACAGTGGCTTCTTACAACCACAAATACTGTACTGTAACTATACAAACACTAGTCAGCCACAACATTAACACCACCTGCCTAATTATGTGTACGTCCTCTCATGCTGTCAAAGCCTCTCAGACCTGCTGGGTTACCAACACAGGAGCTGTGAGGGCGTTTGGTGGTTGGTAGGTTTATGTGTGTTCTCAGCGAATAGATAATCTGCTAAAGGTTTTAGCGGTGTGGCTAATGTATAAATTACATTAGAAAAAAATTGCATACAGCTTTAATTTTTCATTCTGTTTGAAGCAGGAATAGTTTGATAAGCTAAACCAAATCTGTTTGTGTGCTTTTTAGTTGTTTTTTTATTACTCCAGCCTGTTAGTAGCCTAAATATTACTGTTAAGTGTGAGCAGAAAGACAGTTTTTCTATATAGGTGTTATAGTTCAGTTCACTTTAGGATTTCTAGAAATAGAATTAGAATAGAATTTGAAAAAGCTAAACTTTTTTATATGTAATTATAAAAGCTAAACTATAAATGGTTTAATACAGAGACTTGGTTAAAGAGTAAAATAAAAACAGCAATCTTACATTTGTACAATGTTTCTGGTGGGTTTTCTTTTTTATTAAAAGTCTGGGAGATCTGGATTCTCCCTCTAAATTGAAATTCGTTTTTGAAACACTGCAAAAATTGTTTCTGAGGTTTTAAATTACCTTTGTTGTTGTGTGTGTGTTTTATTTTATCTTGTTAGAGTTGCTGCTGGAACCTTTTTGAATGTAAATTTCACTGTAAGTTCTTGTTCATAGTTTCTTTTCAAAAGCTGGTCAAGTGTTTTAAATCCATTAGCTTGGTTTCTCCTTTTTTCTTTTGTGTTGTAATGCGAGTTCAGCTAACCTGCTGATTTGTTACAGACATGAACGTTTTAGAAATGAAGATATTTCTCTGCATTTAGCTGCCAAATCTAGTGTTATTGTCGCTCATCCATCCAATATCTGTTTAGCTTGTTCAACTATGTCATGTGCCAAAATACTTTTACTTTAGTATACATGCAGAGCTGAAAGCACATCCTTGTCTCAGCTTTTTGAGTAAACCTGCCTCCACGTCATCATTTACATCATTTACAATATGTTGAAACTCTGTTCTGTAAAAAAAGAGTTGTTAGTGTTTGGAGCCACTTTTTGGCATGCTGTCAGCTGGTATGAAAAGTTAAGGGGATTACTTCCTGTTAAACATTTACCTCATCTGTCCTGTGCAATTATTAAAGTAGTACCTAAGTTAAGTCACTTCTTTTTGCTTTTGTGTCTTTCTGCAAACCCAGATTGGAAGCATCCACAGATCTTTTTACTGTAAGTCATTGGCTTACAGTAAAAAGACCTGGGCTTCCTCTTTAGGTAAACCAGCAGATGCTTTAACGCAGGGTTCCCACCTCACAGCTGTCAACCTGTGCCAGGTAAGGAGAAGGCTAAAGCGCAGGATTTCCGGATGATGCTTAAAATATCCAGAAAGAAATTTCAGTTTCAGTCTTTCTGAAAGTCATCCAAAGACGGCGTTTACTGTTAGCAGGATATTCGCCAGCAGGAGGTGTGTATGTGTGTGAATTAACACAATGTGCCTTTAAGATAAGCTTCAGGACACGGGCTGGTTGTTAGGAGGGGTTTTGAAACTCTCAAATCTCGAGCTTACTTTCGTTATCTGTCTGCATAAGTTCAGCTCATTCATAACATGCAGCTGTGTTAGAGGCACACAGAGAGACGGGTGAACATGTCAGGCACTCAGGCTAACTTTAAATACTCCTGCTGGGACTTCCTCTTCACTTGTGTGGGCCTGCCGCTGTTCCTGGTTGACATAGGGCTGGATATATGGACCGCTGTGTCCTTCTATAAGGAAAAGGCCTATGTGTGCCTTGCTGTTCTGCTGGTTTTGCTCCTGGGCTCGTCACTGCTCACTCAGGCTTACAGCTGGCTTTGGTATAGCTATGACAAGTTTGAGATGAAGACAAAGGTAGAGGGCTGGCCTACCAAGAGGCTGCTCAAACTGCTGCATGTTTTCCAGCTGGGCATCTACTTCAGGTAGTATTAATAAAGCGAGTTTAAAGTGCCTGCAGTAATAATGCAAGGACTCCATCGGGTTCATGCATTAAACCACAAGAGTACAGATTTCATCATCTGTAGTGCAGTGGTTCTGTCAGTTTCATTTTATCTTATTTTTGAACTATTATGTGTAAATCAGCATTTATAACTTCCCGAATTCCAGAGTCATGTTTTAATTTTCTCTGTTTCACAAGATAAGCTACATTTTGCTTTATTTCCTTCACTGTGTGTCGGGCAAACTGATTTTATTTGCTCACCTGCTTTCATAACAAGAATGCTTTCAGGAAAATTCAACTGGGCGTGTTTGACATTTGGATTTGCTTTACCTGGTTATGACTCATTTATTATATTTTGGCTCTCAGGCACGCAGGAGTCCTGGAAAAGGCTGTAGAAAGCTTCTGCACAAAGCTCCCTGACCCTGAGGGTGTAGCTGTGTTTCTGAGCCATGATCTGAGCATGTTACGAATCGTAGAGACGTTTTCAGAGAGCGCCCCGCAGCTCACGCTCATGCTCACCATCATTCTGCAGCAGGGCCATCTGGATGCTGTTACAGGTACAGTTTATTACTCGAGTTAAAGTCATATGTGTTTTGGGCAGAAATAGTGACGCTATAAAATAAATTCTTAATGAAAAACTAAGTGGGGAGGCTCATTGCTACTTTAAAGTAAGTTTAAAGTCTTCAGATTATTAAAGATTATTAAAGATCAGTTCGCCCATATTCACTTCAACTAAGCTGAAGTATTTTTATGCTAGCAGTGTACTTTCTTAGACATAGAGTATGCACTTTTTGTACACAGTACTTGCAAAAGTATTCAGCCACAGATCTTTGATCTCAGTGCCACAGGTGTACAAAATAATTAAGGTAGCTAGCCACGCAGTCAAAAACATTTTTAAAAGAGTTCTTTGCTCTAAAGAGCTCACTCAATTCAAGTGTGTTGCTGTAATATGAAACCATAGTTCAGTAACCATTCAGTTTTGAAATGTCTCCCCTCCCAGATATTCCTTTATGAACTGTAAGTGAAATTACTCCAACCTCAAAGTGTTTAGGAACCTCAGCAACCTAGACAGGAAGTGGCAGACCACATAAAGTTACACAGCAGGGTCACCACACGCTGAAACATTTTCCGGTGCTCGGCTAAAAGATTTAAAAACAAAGCCATGTTTATTGTACTTACATGTTATTGTTTAAAGTATTATTCCTGATTAATTTCTGCCACATGCACAAACAACTGATAAGAGTGAGAGACCAAAAACATCTGTTTGGCCTAGAACAGTTAGCCAAATACAAACAAATACAGACACATGTTATTCTGTGCCACAGTTTAAAAAAAAACTTTTTAAAAAAGTAATGTAATTTGTGCCCTTTGTAACTCCAGCTACCGATCACATGCATATCTAAAAATTTCTCGTGCAGGAAAATCCCTAACCATTAAAAGGAACAATGCTTGAAGAGGAACCCAAGACAGGTCATTGCCTTCCACATGACCCTCACAGAATCAGCTGATTTCCTTGTATAAGAACTCTGGTATATTTGTTGAAGTCATGCAAAACTTTACCTTCATACTACGAATGCTTTGTGAGTTACAGGCTGGTGAAGTACATGGGAGTGGTTTTAAATGTGATGTTGTTGATCTTCGATAACTCCTTAAATACAGGCGATATCCATGTGAATTATTCAGCGCTGAAAAACATGTTTGAGCTCAAATCAATTTTACACCCACTTCAAATGTTACAAATTGAAAGCAGATTTTTTTTTAAAATAACCATTAGTCTAATGGCATAAACCAGTGTTTCAATCACAAACCTGGACCAGTTTAATATCTGTGATGCTTGGGATGCATGGGATCCTTGTTCTTTTTCCTGATCATTCAGTTTGGAAAACTTCTTCTTTTTTTTTTGTCTGTCCCATTTGGTTCTTTAGCCGTCAGAATCGTTGTCTGAAGACCAACAAGGATACCAAATGAATTTATTTTGCCAAATGGATCATCATGGCATTGCCGTATTGGTCCATTTGATCAACCTTTGTTGTTATTATTTATTTTATTTTCAGTTGTTACAGATGGGACAGACATGACTGGGGGATAGGAAAGGGAGAAAGAAAGAGAGGAAGGAAAAGAAAAACAGAAGGGAAAAGGGACAGTGAGAAAGGGCACTTACAAAGACAAAGAGAGAAAAATCTCCTGGATCACCTGTTGAGAGAAAAAGAAGAGAAAACAAGCAAAAAAAAAAAACAAAGCAACATACTAAACACAACACCATCATGTTAATCTAGCTAAGTGTAAACAGCAGTAAATACTAAATATTGAATGTTGTTGTGCAGCACAGACAGCGCACAATGTGCTTTGAAGTAGCAGCTAAGAAAGGTGTAGTTTATGTCTACGAACAGTGAACACCGGTGTGCAAACCTGTGTGGATCAGCGCGCTTGTATACAAAAGGTTTCCCCATATAACGGTCTGCTAGAGGGTGTGGAGGGCCATAGCCCCGTCCCCCAGGGCATGAAGCAGGCATGGAGGAGATCCAGGCTCCAGACACCAGGGACCCCAGAGTGCGAGAGCCCAAGGAGTACCACCGGAGGGGCATCCGTGCCACCCTCCTGGGAAGGGCTGAGGAGATCCCCAGACGAGGGGTCACCCAGTAGCCACGGAGCAGAAGCCAGAGGGGGCTGCACTGGCGTGCCCGCCGGCTCTGCCGGCAGCCAGCTGTGCCAGAGTGAACCGAGCCGCAGGCCCCGAGGCCAGAGGCCCGGGGGCCCCCTTTGCCCCGGAAGAGGCCTGACTGAGCGACAGGCGCCAGGCCCCGCCAAGTAGCCACCGGGGGTGAGCTGGTGCATACCTGAGCGCCCAGCCCCGGACACCAAGAACCACCAATGCACCGACCCCTGAGGGCATCAGTTACCGGCAGGGAGTGTGGTGAGGGGAGATAGGCCTCCACACTTTGGAGGGCCTGGGAGTTCCCAGGGAGGTGGAGTCTAAGACCCGACCTGACATATAGACACAGACAAACAGGCACACACAGACACAAACATGCATTCCCACCCTCATGCACACATATACAAACACTCAGCACTCACCCAACGTAGGGATAGACATACATGGACATGTACACACAATCACACTCCCCAAACATACTCTATACCCCGGGTCCAGGTACCCTCGCCCCCAGAGGGGGAAACGGCACCCAGACCGAAGAGATGTGACCCTTTCCCACGGGGCGGAGGCAAGCAGACCGCCCCAGGCTCCGCAGCAACAAGCACTGGGACCCTGGATCCTTGTTCTTTTTCCTGATCATTCAGTTGGGAAAACTTAACAAAGTGCTTTTTAGGTTATTTTTATGTGAGTGATGGTGCCTGATCCAAACAGTTGTACCATATCAAAGGTCTGATTTTTATCTGCATTTTGAAGCCTGCGTTTTTTCAGGCCTAAAATTTTCATATGTGACTCTGTTGAAAACTGAGGCCTATGCTAGACTTTGCACTTTTGCACAACCTGAACCTAAAATTTCACTAAATATACCAACGTTATGATACATTAAAAGTCTGCTGATTCTGGGACCAGGTTTGCTTGTCTTTATGTGGAGTGGCACACTTCACAACATTTCTCTTTGCTTGTTCTAACGCTGCCTCTCGTTCTCTCTCAGTTCTAAAAGCCGTCGGCTCGGCCTCGGCTATCGCCTTCACTGTGACGACCTACCATCGCTCGCTGCGCTCCTTCCTGCCTGCCAAAGAAAACCAGAACATAACCTCATCAGTCATCTACTTCATCTGGAACCTGGTTCTCATCTCTTCCCGTCTCACTGCTCTCGCTCTTTTTGCCTCCGTGCTGCCCTGCTTCATCTTCGCCCACTTCATCTGCTCTTGGTTGGTTTTATTCTTCTTTGCTTGGCGATCCAAGACGGACTTCATGGAAAGTCCTTGTGGAGAATGGCTTTATCGAGCTACTGTTGGCATCATTTGGTATTTTGACTGGTTTAATGTGGCCGAGGGGAAGACGCGGTACAGGACTGCGCTCTATCACGGGTATATACTGACTGATATTTGCATCCTCTGTGCTGTGTGGTGCTGGAAGATGAGCACAGATCCTCCTGATTTTGTGATAGAGCCCATGCACGCTTTAATCACAGCTGCCTGTGTTGTTGCCGTTTACGTCCTCGGTCTAATACTTAAAGTTATTTATTATAAAGTCTTCCATCCAAACCCTGACAAAGATGAGCTGAAAGGGGTCACCACAGAGCAGCAACCTGAAGGTGAAGTGGGACTTTGTATGTTTGCAGCCGCAGCAAACATGGCAGACCAGCATCCGCCCGCCCCATCAGCACACTGCAATAAAAGAATGAGGAAGCTGGCCGAGAACTTCTACTCTTGATGTGCACTTGACATCCACAGGACGACTAGAAAGAGACCGAGTCATGTAGAATGTTTTAATTGAGATCACTTGGCTGTGTTTTGTAGGACTCTGACCTTTTGTCTGATTTAGCCACAGATATAATGTCTGAAGGTATTACTCATCTTAATGTGGAGATGAATTTGAATATGCACTTTCTGCTGTACATCAAATCATTTCACTGTGTGTCAACCCATTTCAACATATCAGTCATTAAATTAAAGGGGAAATGAGAGGCTTTAATGATCAAATCTGTATTAAATAATTGTTCCTTACATGTGAAGAGATCCTTTTTCAAAGGCTATTTCACTGGATCATCTTTTCTAAAGAATGTAACAGGTTAAAATTATTATCAGCAGTGACTGAGTCTGCCATCCCTCCTCCCAGACAAGGTTTCTATGAATGTCCACGTAATCAGTCTCACTGTGCTTAGCACTGGATTAAGTTGCTGCTACCATAAACTGAGCAGGCGCGTCAACAAAAAAACAGACATTTATAGCAATTTTTCCTCTTCACACAGTTAGCTGATAGATGGCAGGCGTCTGACTGTGGGGTAACCTGCTGTATATGTCTTGTTGTGACATCACCATGTGGACATGCAATAAAAATATTCCTTACCCATATGAGTAAAGGGGCTCTGTAGCTTCATGATTAGTGTGTTTGTTCTGGTTTTTCTTACTTCACTTTGATTTGTGCACGGCTGCAGGGGAGGCTGACACAGCGGAGCTCAATCAGTTCATCACGCCTCCACTGAATATGACGTGCCGGGACCTGAGGTTGTGTTGATGTGTGTGTGTGGCTGGCAGCTGAAAAGCTGCGGCCGAGAGTTGGAAGAGACAAAAACTGAATAAAAGGTGTAGTAAAGTGTGAACTGTGTGGTCGGGTCTGTCATTCGTTGTCACCATGTGCAATGTACACTTTCCATTAATCTCACAGTGGAAAATTCCTGGACATCGACGCCAAGTGTTTATCACTTCAAGAATCAGACTCCTTTTGAACATTATGTTTATACTAAATGTGTATGTAAATATGGTGTCTGTATATTTATGGCCTACATTTGTGACTGTGTTTCTTTTATAGTTTATTCCTGTATGAATATTAAAAACTTGTCTCAAAGTATTAAAAATGTATTTACATTGCTTTACAGAAAAAGGGAAAATCACAGGACTGTGGGGGAAAGAGTGATTACCTCAGTTAAATAACCAGTGTTGATTATATTAGGTTCAGCTTTAAGGACCTCTGCATGTCTCCAAATAGCTTTAAAATTAGAAATAATACAAATAGAAAAAAAGAAAAGTGGACAAATGCTTTAAAGTCAGGGCATTTGAACATTTCCACTAAACATTAAATTTCTGAAAATGACATTGGTTGTATTTATGAGGTTTCTACACAACACTAAAGCTTTAAATGATGTGCATTATGTTTTTGTTGTTGTTATTATTTCGAACCATTTGAATGTAAATCTAAACTTTGACATGAATGTTTTCTCCTTTTTACAAAAGATGTTAGTTGTGAGTTCAGCTCACTTGTTGATTAATCGAAGAAATGAATATTTTAGACATCAAATCTCTGTTTGTTGAAAACTTTTTCATCTCTTCTGTGTAATTATTAAATTGTTAAATCACTTCTTTTTCTTCTATGATGTTTTGTGTCTTTATTTCCACATAAACTGATGAAGCAGCAGTGATGGACAGCCTGACAGATGAGGCCAGCAGGAGTCCCTGTGAAATATGATGTTTGCAGATGACACTGTGATATGTAGTGAGAGTAGGGAGCAGGTGAGGTGGAGGCATGCTCTGGAGAGAAGATACAGCTTCTCTCCAACTGTGACAACTTTGACATGAGGTCAGAGGTTCAGGACCAAACCACAGTAACTCCAGCAGTCTCGAGTCTGCTGCAATAAACCATCTACAGATTACATCATCGCTTTCATGTCTCCTTGTTGTAAAATATGCCTGTGTGTAGACTCATTTAAGAACTGGCAAAATGTTGATGTATGAGTCATGTCTCACTGACTTACAATACATGATTAGTTTGTGTTTGTTCCAATTTTCTTACTTTACTTTGATTTGTGTTTGTGGACATATAATGTGTGTGGCGTGGCTGCAGGGAAGGCTGACAAACACAAAAAAGAGGACAGATGAAGGGAAAGTAAAGAGATAAATATTCAGTGAACTACAAAGATTCAAAGGTCTCAGTTTTTCTCAAATGTGTGTGAGGACTGCTTGTTTGTATTCTTGGATTCACTTAGTAAATCCAACAGCTCAGCTATTTGTTGTTTGTTATTTTTAAAAGTTGCAGGAAAAAAGAACTTTTCAAACAGTAATAATAACCCCATACTAAATGATTACTGGTTTATTACAGGCACTTGTATTGTGTATCTAAAGAATTCTGGAAAATGATAAAATCTTCTTATGGGGACATAACTACAAATAAGATGTAGTTAAAAGATTCCTGCACTTTAACAGAAACATTTGACATTAACTGCTAAACTGCTTTAATGAGCATTTTGTTTTTTCTGGGTCTTTATTTGAATCTTTATATCCAGATTTAAAAAGGCTTAATCAACTAGAGGCTCTCTGCAACTACTCAAACTGAATATGTGGTCCAACCCTTCAGTTTTTCTCATTTAAATGTTTTTGAGGTCCACAGGGCCGAAAAAAAAACCCCCTCTACAGGACCAGATCAACTTGATCCCTATTTTCTGAAGTTGGCTACAGATTTTATAGCAAAATCACTAAAGTACATTCTTAATCTTAGCCTCTCAAACAGTGAGTTCCCTGTAATATGGAAATCTGCCTGTTCTCCCTTTGTTAAAAGGAGGTGATCCTTCAGATGTTAATAACTACAGGCCCATATCTAAATTGTGTGTTCTAGCAAAAGTTCTAGAAAAGCTTATTAGCGAACAAGTAAAAGACTTTTTGGACAAAAATTCAGCTCTTTCCCAACATCAGTCAGGATTCAGAAAACAACACAGCACAATAACTGCTGCTATTAAAGTGGTTAATGACATCATTGATTCAATGGACTGCAAAAAAAATAATAATACTGTGCTGCTCTTTTTCTTGACTTGTAAAAGGCTTTTGACAGTTGACCGTGGTATTTTAGTAAGTAGACTAAACAATATTGGTCTATCTGTAAATGCTGTAAGTTGGTTAGTAAATTACTTGTCAGCGAGAACACAGTATGTCCATGCTGCTGAGTCTTCTTCCTTTCATGTCTCCTTGTTGTAAAATATGCCTGTGTGTAGACTCATTTAAGAACTGGGAAAAAGTCGATGCATGAGTCAAGTCTCAGTCTCCTGACTTACAATAACAAAAGTTTTCTTTCATTTTTTAAGTTGTTGTAACTGAATTTATTTGCTTCTTCAATGTGTGTAACAAAAATGCTGTTTTCCAGAGAAGCTGGTTATGTTTCGTAATTGTTTGGCTGTCAGGTGTATCCAGATTGTAGATTCCCAAACCATGATGTCAGCATGTTATGGATGTTCGTGGCTTTTTCAGAGTGCTCCATGGCTTATGCTCATGTGCATGCTCACCATTTTTCCTTCAGCTGGATCCTGTGACAAGAGTTTATTACTCAAGCTAGGTCATGCAGATTTAGGGAAAAAACTATGAGTGACCACATGTGATGAAATCTTGGATGCAGTACTACTACTACTACGACTCTAATAATAATAATAATAATAATAATAATAATAATAATAATAATAAAAATCATAATAATAACTTGGGTTTAGAGACCTCATAAATATGAATACTGAAGTACAGGAGATGACCATGTGAATTTAAGCTCTGTCAGTATCAGAACAGAGCAACAACCAGAAGATAAGGTGGACTTCTGCATGTCTGAACGTACAACATACGTTGTACACTACAATAAGGAAGCTGGTTGAGAGCTGTTACTCCTGATCTGCATCACTTGACATCCACAGGAGTCATGCTATACCACAAATTTCAAATCTGCATCACAGGGTTGTGTAGAATCAAGGACTCGGACCTGCGTCCTGATTAACCACAGTTCCAGACTCATATTACTCATCCTAATGTGGACATAAAGTCTCATCTGCACTGTCTGCTCTGGAGAAACATGACTGTATGAAATTGATATTTAAGGGCTGTGAGGAAGCCTTCTTTGAAAGATATTTTAATGGATCTCTAGCATGTTAAATGTTAATGAGAGTCGAATTAGAAAAAGGCCAGGAGACCAGGAGAAAGCCTCTTCTCTCTATCTCTATGTATTTGCACAGCAGCATATCTACAACAGAATGGCTGAAAAAGAAAAGAATCAAGGTGTTTTAAGGGGTGTAGAAGAGTGGGTCAAAGTTCCTTCACAATGATGTGAGAGACTGATAACGTTGTAAAGAAAATTTCCTCGCTGAAACACATTCCGTGCAGTTTTCCCACGCTTCTTACTACTTTCAGTATTGCTTTGTCATTCATGTTTGTATGACAGAGGTCACACACACTGTGTGTAAAACAGCCACACGCCTGATGCTGCAACACAGACTTCAGAGCAGCTGACTGCTGTTTCTTATGGGCTCATCATGATTCACTCAGGTTAACAGCTGGATGTGGTACAGCTGTGACAACTTTGACATGAAACCGGAGGTGAATTTACAGTGTTCAATAAATTCATTGCCTCCACCTGACACCTCAAAATCAACTTATTTCTTTTTGCAACATTAGCTATGTCTGTATCTTTAAACTGTATATATATGAAAATTCCCATCTCACCTCTTAGCTGTTCCTAGGACTGTGCTCTTCTAGACTGAGATCTCCAATGTTGTTCCTGGGATCTACTGGAGCCATTAATGAAGCTTGGGAGTCACTGCACCGAGCACCCCCCCCAGTGTTATTTTCAACTATATAGTGGCTAAAATCATCGAGTATATTCAACATATCGCCCACCCCTACTAGAAATACTTGAAAATATCTTCAAATACAGGAAGCTATAATATATTCAGAGAAAGAACAACCTGTTAGATCTTACTTGTTGTCTTCTTCATCGCTTACTTGGTGCTCCCTGGCTCTACTTTCTCCTCCTCTTCCTCACACACTGCTGATTTTATCCTGGTGCGTCAGAGGTGCAAAGCCTCAAGAATGAACAATAAATAGATCTTTGATAATGATAAAAGTTTTTGTTGTTGTTATTGTTGTTAGGTTATTTGAATTTTGTGGGGTGGTGGTAAAAACAGCTCTGGTCCTTTAATTAAGAAGTACTAGCAAACATAGGTGTGATGGACGGAGCAGTAAAGGACAGTCAGGCACAGGTCAAAGTCCAAAAACGGGTTTATTTCACCCAAAAAACTAAGTTAAATTATACAAAAATGAAAATCTTTAGCCCATAAAAGAGATCAAAGTAACAGAACTCTACTCAAAACTGGCAAAAAATAACACTAACTGAAACAAAGTGACCAAAATGAGACAAAGAGGAAACATAAAATTTGCTGACCAGCCAACAAAGACACAAAAAAGGGCAGAACACACAAAAACCTAACTAACATTAACACAGCAAATGATCCAGAGTTATGTTATGACCTAGTTTGCAGGTCTCCATATATTCTCACTCCACCCCTTTTCAACCTCATCAACCAAGGGACAGGAAGAACTGTCACCAAGGTAACTCAGAAAACAAAGAAAGACTAAATGAGGATGGGAAGAACATACACAGAAACCACATCCTCAAGTAGGAACAATAAATTGACCTCCCCATAGGGATGAATAACGTTCTATTCTATTCTACATCAGGGACCTGTATGTAATGTGTGTCCAGTAGAGAAGTTAAGCCAGTATCACTGAGTCAGATCAAAAATGATCACAAGTGAATTATCCCCCCTGTTCCTGAAACTTAGTTTTAATTCAGATATGTCCCTCTGAGGGTGAACACAATCTCCAGCAGCTCTGAGCTAAGGAAACAACGGACATTAACATAATTATTATGTAATGATGTCATGTTATATTGAGCAGGCAGCTGACCACACTAAACTGTGACTATCACCAGGTAATCTGGGAGTGTTTCCTCAACAGCAGTAAATGTGAAACAACTGATGGAGGTAACAGGATGTATGCAGGTTAACTCCAGATTGAGATGAGCTGATCGGAGTCGTGGGGAAAGTGTTGGCTTGTGGCCTATGTTACAGAAAGACAGAGGTGTAAAACCAGGCAGAAGACTTTTTATTAAAAGTTAAAATAATCAATTGCTGTCTGAAAATAATATTGCTATTAAGGCTATATACATTTCCAGGAGCTGGAGTGGGGAACTTTTTTTTCTTTGCCAAAGTCTTTAATCTTGAAAACTGCATGACACACTGGAGGGCAGAAAAGACAATTCGGTGAAAATATTAATTCTGGGGATCTGGAACACAGAAAGTAGAATATCTAAACAAATGTAACCAGCTAACCTCAAATACCGGTTATACTTTATGTATCTCCAGTGTTTTTCACCACTGGTTTGTACACACATACAGAAAGACATTACTATGACATCCACTTCAAATTGGTCTGCAGTGTGATTTTATGATATATTATATTCAGACACACTATTCTAATCTAATATACCATTCTTAGCACATTTATAGCAAATGAAACGAAACACAAATTCAAAGGTTTATTTTATTTTATTTTATTTTTGATTTTATTTAGTGGTTTGGTGCTGTTTCTTACATTAAAATGTCCTGTTGTAATTGGGCATTTTGAGTTAAGAATCGGCACCAAACTCCAACAACACTTCCCTCATGGTGCTTTATATTGTAAGGTCAAGACCCTACAATAATGCACACAAACTCCAACCCCCTAGAGCAAGCACTTTGGCGACAGTGGGAAGGAAAAACTCACTTTGAAAAGAGAGAAACCTCCGGCAGACCCAGGCTCTGGGATGGGGTGGCCATCTGCCTCGGCCAGTTGGTGATGAGGGAAGGAAGTTGGGAGAAGAAGTGGGGTTATTTTGGGCACTCAAAAACAAAAAAATTCCCTTGATCACCTGTTGAGAGAACAAAAAAGAAAAAAGAGAAAACAACACCATCGCATTAATATAGCTAAGTGTAAATAACAGCAAATATTAAATATTGAATGTTGTTGTGCAGTACGCGGGACTGACAGCGCACAATGTGCTTTAAGGTAACAACCACCTAAGGTGTAGTTTGTGTCTATGAACAGTGCACACCCGTGTGGTTGAGCACACTTGTATTCAGTATTCTCCATGGAACAATCTGCTGAGGGTGTTGGGAATAATAGCCCCATCCCCGGATCATGAAGCAGGCATGGAGGAAATCCAGGCCCCAGACATCCAGGCCCCTGAGTGCGAGAGCCCAAGGAGGACCACCAGAGGGCCATCCGTGCCACCCTCCTGGGAAGAGCTGAGGAGAGCCCCAGAGGGGTCACCTAGCAGCCACAGAGCAGAAGCCAGATGGGGCTGCAGTGGCGTGCCCGTGGGCTCTGCTGGCAGCCAGCTGTGCCAGAGTGAACTGAGCCGCAGGCCCAGAGGCCGTACACTATTCTAAGGTCAGACTGCACAAGATTTATCCCTCTATCTCAATGTGCATGTTTACTTGAATTAACTGGGGGGGTTTGTAACGCATCTGAGCCTCTGTTTTTTTTTGTTTGTTTTATATTAAGAAAATCTAAAGTAAAATTATTTTTTAACAAAGAGTTTTGTCACATAATTGCACATGCATGTTTCAGTTAAAGCATGCACATGAGAAAGCCCTAGAGATGAAATTTTGTCTCTTCAATTTGGCATGTTTTTTGAAAGTTTTGACAATTATTTCCTCAGTCACTGGGCTGCTCGACCTCATTGAGAATATTGGAGATGGCCACTTTTTGTTAAGTTCGTTGTACACTGTCAGACTGAGTTGTTCAATGTTCTCTAAGGGCATTTTGTAGTTTTTGGACAAAATTTTGTTCCAGATTTTATGGGAAAGCCTCTGTATAATAAACTCAGCTGTATCTGGATGCCATGTCGCCACCTCATTTATTCCAGCCATAGCACGCATTACCACATCTTTAGTGACGTTTTTCACCACTTCCTTGTACTCTTCCCTGTTTTTAGAGACACTGAGGACTCTTCTTGGTAATGACAACAGCTTTTTGGTGAAGGCTGGGACAGTAATATTATCAAGCTGTTCCCTCAGCTTCAAAATCAAATATTTTTCCTTGCAGTTGTGTGCTTTGCAAAGATCCTTGAGAATGGCCTTGTCTAGATTTTTCAGCCGTTTTGGGGACAGATCCAAATGTTTTTTTTCAATTTCAGGCCAGATTTTCTCAATCAGGCGATCGCTGATGCAGTCAGGAGTGAGGCGCTCTGTGAAGAGCTTGTATTTAGAGGAGACTTTTTCTATGGCCTGTGAAACCACCAAGTGAACACATTTTTTGGCACACAACTTTTCCCCAATCAGATAATGATCCCCAATGACCAGACTGATGTCAGAAGGACCTAAATCTGAGCCAGAGTCTGCTGGCTTCACAGGCATTTCCAGGGGACAAGGTTCTATTTTATCAAAGTCTTGTTTGTCAGCTGTGAAGATTTTCTTCTGTGTCGTCCCAGATGCTTCCTGATGATCCTGTGTAAAAGTTTCTCTGTTTTCACTGTCATCTGTTGGTGGTGTTTTGAGATCGCTCTTCTCTGCGCTCTGATGCACCTCAAGGTTTTCAGATGAGGACAACTCTGGGGTTACCGTCTCCTCTGTCTCTGTCGTAGCATCCACTAATTCTTTTCTCTGCTCGTCCAGTTTTGTCTGCATTTCTGGTAATTGTGTCTCTGTCTGACTTTCTTTGTCTCTCTTCTCTGCGCTCTGATGCACCTCAAGGTTTTCTGATGAGGACAACTCTGGGGTTACCGTCTCCTCTGTCTCTGTCGCAGCATCCACTAATTCTTTTCTCTGCTCGTCCAGTTTTGTCTGCATTTCTGGTAATTGTGTCTCTGTCTGACTTTCTTTGTCTCTCTTCTCTGCGCTCTGATGCACCTCAAGGTTTTCAGATGAGGACAACTCTGGGGTTACCGTCTCCTCTGTCTCTGTCGTAGCATCCACTAATTCTTTTCTCTGCTCGTCCAGTTTTGTCTGCATTTCTGGTAATTGTGTCTCTGTCTGACTTTCTTTGTCTCTCTTCTCTGCGCTCTGATGCACCTCAAGGTTTTCAGATGAGGACAACTCTGGGGTTACCGTCTCCTCTGTCTCTGTCGCAGCATCCACTAATTCTTTTCTCTGCTCGTCCAGTTTTGTCTGCATTTCTGGTAATTGTGTCTCTGTCTGACTTTCTTTGTCTCTCTTCTCTGCGCTCTGATGCACCTCAAGGTTTTCAGATGAGGACAACTCTGGGGTTACCGTCTCCTCTGTCTCTGTCGTAGCATCCACTAATTCTTTTCTCTGCTCGTCCAGTTTTGTCTGCATTTCTGGTAATTGTGTCTCTGTCTGACTTTCTTTGTCTCTCTTCTCTGCGCTCTGATGCACCTCAAGGTTTTCAGATGAGGACAACTCTGGGGTTACCGTCTCCTCTGTCTCTGTCGCAGCATCCACTAATTCTTTTCTCTGCTCGTCCAGTTTTGTCTGCATTTCTGGTAATTGTGTCTCTGTCTGACTTTCTTTGTCTCTCTTCTCTGCGCTCTGATGCACCTCAAGGTTTTCAGATGAGGACAACTCTGGGGTTACCGTCTCCTCTGTCTCTGTCGCAGCATCCACTAATTCTTTTCTCTGCTCGTCCAGTTTTGTCTGCATTTCTGGTAATTGTGTCTCTGTCTGACTTTCTTTGTCTTTCTTAGAGTCCTTACTCTGTGGGTGCAGAGCTTTCTTGGACTCCTCCAGTTCTTTCTGTTCTTTTTTAAATGCTTCCTTTGCATCCTCAAATTTTGACATGGCCTCTTTAAGTTTTTCTTTTGTGTCGTTCACCACTTTCTGCTCTTCCAGGAGTTTCTTATTTTCTTCCTCTAGGACTTTTTTCTCCCGCTCCAGATTCTCTCTCTGTGTTTGTTCTTTCCACAGAGCATTCCATATAGTTTCTTTCAGATTTCCTTCATGTTTCTGAAGCTGCGTGAGCTCGGCAGACAGACTTTCCTTCTCCTGTTTCAGGATCAGGATTTCACTGTCCCTCTGCTGAAGCTGCTCTTTAAGACAGTTCATCTCAAGGTCAAAGTTTCTGGTCTTTTCCTGATCTGAACAAGTCTGATCCCCTTTTTCTTTGGTGGCGCTGCTCATTTCCACTTTGTGTGAAGCTGATTGATCGGTGAGTTCTCCAGCTTGGATCTCATTTTGGTCCGGCTTGGTGCGCATCATTAAAATTTGGGCATTCAGCTGTTTGAGTTTCTCAGACATAGTGTTTTGGAAGGCTTTCCTAGCCTGAATAAGGTTGTTGAGTTCACTCTGTGGGAGAATGTACATAAATTCTGGTTTTCCTTTCTGGTTGTTCATTTGTGATATTTAACTGTGAAACAAATCTACCGTGGTACAATGAGTCAGATATTCAGATATGAATCAAGGTTTGAAGTTGTCTGTAGCAGAACAAAAATTCGTCTACAGACTTGCTCGTGACTGTAGGTAAGAAACGTGCTTGTCCTGTGTACAGTTCAACTGGCTATATATGGACTTGTGTTGACTATGACGTCAGGCCTGATTCTCTTTCCTTTGATGTTAGCGACAGGCCCCGCCCACAACAACGTTCGCTATTGGCTCATTGAAAATAGGCCCCGCCCACACACAACAGGCTCTAAAAATTTATACATTAATTAGAAATATGTTTGTTTTAAAATTTATTTTGATTTATCTCGCTTCTACATTTACCCTAAAACCATTTTCACCACTGACACAGAAGCTCTTCTCTGTGGTAGAAAACCTTTATTTTCCACGCTCTCTTCACTTGCATCAGCCTCTCTCACATCTTTTTTCCCACTATTTGCTACACAGACTCTCTGCAGGATCGATGCTCTGCAGGACTTTATCACCTTTTTCAACTTCTGCCCACAAAACGGAAATTTAGGTCAGTTCAAACACACACTAACAGAATCCAAAGCTGTACAGACCCTCATTAAGCTTTACACACAGCTGTGGGTCAATATGAACATGTCATGCAGGTGTACGAGGTCGGACTCCGAGATTTTTGCGTCTGTCCCTGTTGCTTACGTATAAGGTAGGAAGGGTTAATATTTAAAACAAGCGGGCGAACTGCGCTTATTTTTTTTATGTTATATATTGAAATAAGATGACTTCTCTTGTGTTTAGAAAATAACGCATTTTTTAATCAACCTTAAAACTAACCACACCCATTTAATAACGTTTAATTAGCTCATCTTGTGTTACATCCTAGAGATCTGCGGCTGCCTCCTTCCTTTGGGTCCTTCGGTGTCTTTGTCTGAGCATACCAGACAAAGACTAAAGGGATATATCCCTTTAGCCTCCACTATGACGCCCCTGGTAGCAACATTTAACTTTCAAGGCTGTTTACAATCAGACAAAAAAGCAGTTTTGAGCGTAATCAGCTCTTAGTTATTCTGACCTCACCACAGCGCCATCTGTTCAACACGACGTCTTTGTGCAGGCTCATGACCGTCACGGCACATGTATTTAAACACACGAGAGAGATGCTGGTTCATCACAGCCATAAATGTGTTTTAAAAAAAGATATTTCACTGTGTTCAGTTCATCCATTTGTTGTTTAGCTTATTCAGATGTTTCAGGTGCCCAAAAAGCAAACAAAAATACTTTATAATTTAGTCTTAGTTCAAAGTTCAGTACGTGTACTGGCCTCGTACAGTAAACATTCAGCATTATTTGTAATATATGAGGCATTTTAATAGAAAAGCTGTGTTTGGATCCACGTCTTTTCATGTTGTCTGCGAATATGAAAAGTGAGGCTCGGTGTTTGTTGTTAAACTTTAACTTTGCCTATTCCCTGCAATAAAAATACAGAATTGTTAAAGTTCTATTTGTTATTTGTTTGTTTTCACTAGGTTTACTGTAGTTTTGACTGTAAGTCATTAATGCCTGTGTGGAAATACCGCCGGTTATTCTTACAGTTGCGGCTGTCAATAACAGGTGCTTACATGTGCGTGCAACACGCGCGATCTGATATCTTCGTGTTGGTGTTGTTCCCACGTCATTATAATTAATGTTGCTCCAGGTTCAACACAGGTTTAGCTCTCTAGGATGAGCAGGTAACCATGTGTCGCGCTCTCTCACTCTGCTTTTTTGTCACTCTTCTCTGCTCTGAACAATAAAGCTGAAAAAGCCAACATTGCAAGTGACCAATCCTATTGTTATGACGTCATAGTTGCGACTTTGAAAATAAGAAACATCTACTTCAATTGCGAGTTCTCTACCCTTAAAAAGATCGCGCATTTCAGGATACTTTAATAAACGGTAAGCATTATTTATGTTGCTTTGGAACATTAAAATGTCATACATGAGTTCATCGTTTGGCTTGCTGTTTGTTTGCTAGTGATAGGCTACTGGACGATAGCATTAGCTAACCAGTGTTCTCTATACAAAGAATTGAATGTCAGTATATTTTCCCGATCAAAAGTCCACATGAAAAATGGCACAAAAACCCCCTAAATCATGCAGATTTAGGGAAAAATTATGAGTGACCACATGTGACGAAATCTTGGATGCAGTACTACTACTACGACTCTAATAATAATAATCATTATAATAATTTGGGTTTAGAGCCCTCATAAATATAAATACTGAAGTACAGGAGATGACCATGTGAATTTATACTCCGTCTTTATCAGAACAGAGCAACCAGAAGTTAACTTTGACTTCTGCACGTCAGAACGTACAACATACGTTGTGCACTGCAATGAGGAAGCTGGTTGAGAGCTGTTACTCCTGATCTGCATCATTTGACATCCACAGGAGTCATGCTATACCACAAATTTTAAATTTAGATCACAGGGTTGTGTAGGATTAAGTACTTGGACTTGCGTCCTGATTAACCACAGTTCCAGTCTCATATTACTCATTCTAATGTGGACATAAAGTCTCATCTGCACTGTCTGCTCTGGAGAAACATGACTGTATGAAATTGAAATTTGAGGGCTGAGAGGAAAGACTTCTTTGAAAGATATTTTAATGGATCTCTAAATAAAATAACAGTGTGAAATTGGTGTAAAAAGCATGTTGACGAATATATTTAAAAGTGTTATTGTTTAAGGTAAAAGAGAAAAAGAGGAAAAACCCGTATTATTGGTAACCCCGTTCAAAGAATATTGCACTGTTACTAGGCTGTACTTTATTGAAGCGTAATACATTCACTAAATAAAGGTTAAATGAGCTGAAAGGATACCAAGCTTTCCTTGTTTTTTCAAATGTATGTGAGCTCTGTTTATTTTCTCTGTTTCACTTTTGTAATTTTTCCTTAGAAGAGAATAATAATTAAAGAGGAAACAAATATTCTTTTTACCCCAGGACTGATATACGGATGAAGAGCTGAGCATCAGCATAGAGCACTCAGGTGTGTGTTAACAGAATGTTACACCTCTCAGGAGAAAATTCATCCTAAAGCCAGATGGTGCAATGCTCAGAAAAACTGAAAATCCCCCAACAGCTACACCTCAAACTCCACAGGCCTCAGTTAGCATGTTAAATATTAATGACAGTTGAATTAGAAAAAGGCTGAACAAGTTTTTTTTTCAGTGGTTACCAGGAGAAAACCATTGTTCTCTTTCTCTGTGTATTTACACAGCAGCAGATCTACAACAGATTGGCTGAAAAACAATTGAACGTTTGAATGGGCCAGCCATGAGTCCAGATTCGATTTAATTTAAATGCTGTGGCAGAACCGTGAGAGAGCTGTGCGCAAGAGAAACTTAGGATAACTTGATGAACCAAAGCAACATTGTGTGGTGTAAAAGAGTGGGTCACAATTCCTTCGCAATGATGTGAGAGACTGATAACGTCATATAGAAAACTTCCTCGCTGAAACACATTTCATGCAGTTTTCCCACACTTCTTACTACTTTCAGTATTGTTTTGTCATTCATGTTTGTGTGACAGAGGTCACACACACTGTGTGTAAAACAGCCACACGCTGGATGTTGCAACACAGACTTCAGAGCAGCTGACTGCTGTTTCTTATGGGCTCATCATGATTCACTCAGGTTAACAGCTGGATGTGGTACAGCTGTGACAACTGAAGCCATCCACATGACCCACCTCCCACGTGATCTTATTTCGGTCATTCCTGATCACCTTAGTTGGCGTCACCCATTTTGACATTGGGGCTTCCAGGCCACACATCAGCACAAATGTTTCTTTATACTATAACGTATTGCCTATTGTATTGTGTGCAAATAATTAGGGCTGGGCAATGTGAGGAAAATCTCAAATCGGAACATTTATTTTTTGCTGTATCACGATATATCTAAATAACCTAAAAAAAACCCCCAAGTGTTATTTTCAACCATATAGTGGCTAAAATCATCGAGTATATTCAATGTATCGCACACCCCTACTCGAAATTCTTGTAAATATCTTCAAATACAGGAAGCTATCTGGGCAAAGCGATCTGGAACACGGAAAGTAGAATATCTAAAAAAAAATGTAACCAGCTAACATCAAACACAGGTTATACTTTATCTATCTTCTGTGTTTTTTCACTACCGGTTTGTACACACATACAGAAAGACAGTACTATGACATCCACTTCAAATTGGGAAATGATGCTATGATACATAATATTGAGACACACTATTCTAATCTACTATTACATTCTTTGTAAATTTACAGCAAATGAAACAAAGCACAAATTCAAAGGTTTTTTTTTTTTTTAATTTGTGGTTTGGTGCTATTTCTTAACTCAAAATGTCCTGTTGTAATTGGACATTTGAGTTAAGAAGCACCAAACCCCAACAACACTTCCCTCATGGTGCTTTATATTGTAAGGTCAAGACCCTACAATAATGCACAAAAAATCCAACCCCCTAGAGCAAGCACTTCGGCGACAGTGGGAAGGAAAAACTCTCTTTGAAAAGAGAGAAACCTCCGGCAGACCCAGGCTCTGGGATGGGGTGGCCATCTGCCTCGGCCAGTTGGTGATGAGGGAAGGAAGTTGGGAGAAGAAGAGGGGTTCTTTTTAACCACTCTGGTTTTAAAATTGAACTTAGATGCCAAATTTAAATGAATATTTTAAGCCACTTTGAGAGTTTTGTCACATAATTGCATGCACGTTTCAGTTCAATTTTAGCGTGCACACGAGAAAACCCTAAAGATGAAGTTTTGGCTCCTCAGTTTGGCGTGTTTTTTGAAGCTGCTGACGATTTCTTTGTCAACTGCTAGGCTGCTCGACTTCATTGAGAGTACTGGAGAAGGCCACTTTTCATTAAGTTCGTTGTACACTGTCAGGGCGAGTTGTTCAATGTTCTCTAAGGACATTTTGTAGTTTTTGGACAAAATTTTGTTCCAGATCTTATGGGAAAGCTTCTGTATAATAAACTCAGCTGTATCTGGATCCATTGTATCATTTTCTTGGCTCATAGCGTGCATGACCAGATCTTTAGTGACGTTTTTCACCACTTCCTTGTACTCTTCCCTGTTTTTAGAGACACTGAGGACTCTTCTTGGTAATGACAACAGCTTTTTGGTGAAGGCTGGGACAGTAATATTATCAAGCTGTTCCCTCAGCTTCAAAATCAAATATTTTTCCTTGCAGTTGTGTGCTTTGCAAAGATCCTTGAGAATGGCCTTGTCTAGATTTTTCAGCCGTTTTGGGGACAGATCCAAATGTTTCTTCTCGATTTCAGGCCAGATTTTCTCAATCAGGCGATCGCTGATGCAGTCAGGAGTGAGGCGCTCTGTGAAGAGCTTGAAGTTAAAGGAGACTTTGAAAGCCTGTGAAACCACCAACTGAATAAATTTGTTGGCACACAACTTTTCCCCACTCAGACAATCAGATGCCAGACTGATGTCAGAAGGACCTAAATCTGAGCCAGAGTCTGCTGGCTTCACAGGCATTTCCAGGGGACAAGGTTTTATTTTATCAAAGTCTTGTTTGTCAGCTGTGAAGATTTTCTTCTGTGTCATCCCAGATGCTTCCTGATGATCCTGTGTAAAAGTTTCTCTGTTTTCACTCTGTCGGTGCAGAGCTTTCTTGGACTCCTCCAGTTCTTTCTGTTCTTTTTTAAATGCTTCCTTTGCATCCTCAAATTTTGACATGGCCTCTTTAAGTTTTTCTTTTGTGTCGTTCACCACTTTCTGCTCTTCCAGGAGTTTCTTATTTTCTTCCTCCAGGACTTTTTTCTCCCGCTCCAGATTCTCTCTCTGTGTTTGTTCTTTCCACATAGTTTCTTTCAGATTTCCTTCATGTTTCTGAAGCTGCGTGAGCTCGGCAGACAGACTTTCCTTCTCCTGCTTCAGGATCAGGATTTCACTGTCCCTCTGCTGAAGCTGCTCTTTAAGACGGTTCATCTCAAGGTCAAAGTTTCTGGGCTTTTCCTGATCTGAACAAGTCTGATCCCCTTTTTCTTTGGTGGCGCTGCTCATTTGAACTTGGCGTGAAGCTGATTGACCAGTGAGTTCTCCAGCTTGGATCTCATTTTGGTCCGGTTTGGTGCGTATCATTGATATTTGGGCATTCAGCTGTTTGAGTGTCTCAGACATAGTGTTTTCGAAGGCTTTCCTAGCCTGAATAAGGTTGTTGAGTTTACACTGTGGGAGAGTGCACACAAATTCTGGTTTTCCTTTCTTGTAGCTCATTTTTGATATTTAACTGTGAAACAAATCTACCGTGGTACAATGAGTCAGATATTCAGATATGAATCAAGGTTTGAAGTTGTCTGTAGCAAAACAAAAATTCGTCTACAGACTTGCTCGTGACTGTAGGTAAGAAACGTGCTTGTCCTGTGTACAGTTCAACTGGCTATATATGGACTTGTGTTGAATGTGACGTCAGGCCTGATTCTCTTTCCTTTGATGTCTTAGACAGGCCCCGCCCACTGGCTTATTGAAAAAAAGTCCCGCCCACAAAGAACAGGCTCTCAGAATTTTACAATTAAATTCATACATCAATTAGAAATATGCTTGTTTTAAAATTTATTTTGATTCATCTCACTTCTACATTTACCCTAAAACCATTTTCAGCACTGACACAGAAGCTCTTCTCTGTGGTATTTTCCACGCTCTCTTCACGTGCATCAGCCTCTCTCACATCTTTTTTCCCACTATTTGCTACACAGACCCTCTGCAGGACTTTATCACCCTTTTGACCTTCTGCCCACAGAAAGGAAATTCAGGTCAGTTCAAACACACGCTAACAGACTCCAAAGCTGTACAGACCCTCATTAAACACTCACATTTTACAGCTTCACACGACTGTGGGTCAATATGAACGTGTCATGCAGGTGTACGCGGTGGGGCTCCGAGATTTTTGCGTCTGTGCCTGTTGCTTACGTATAAGGTAGGAAGGATAATATTTAGTACAAGCGGGCGAACTGCGCCGTTTTTTTTTTACTATGGAAAAAATTATGTCTTCGTTTTCTGTGTTATATATTGAAATAAGATGACTTCTCTTGTTTTTAGAAAATAATGCCGTTTTTCTTAATCAACCTTAAAACCAACCACACTGGACAAAGCTATTTGCTGTTTTGTGTTGCATCCAGACCTTCTGCTGCTCCTTCCTTTGCCTCCGTGGGTGTCTTTATCTGAGCATCCCTTTAGCCTCCACTATGACGCCCCTGGTAGCAACATTTAACTTTCAAGGCTGTTTACAATCAGACAAAAAGTCTCAGTTTTGAGCGTAATCAGCTCTTAGTTATTCTGACCTCACCACAGCACCATCTGTTCAACACGACGTCTGTGTGCAGACTCATGACTGTCATGGCACATGTATTAAAACACATGAGAGAGATGCTGGTTCATCACAGCCATAAATATGATCAAAATGAAGATATTTCACTGTTTTCAGGCATCAGATTTAGTGTTAATTTTATTCACTCATCCAGTGTTTGTTTAGCTTTTTCACATGTTTCAGGTGCCAAAACAAACAAACAAACAAACAAACAAACAAACAAACAAAACAAACAAAACAAAAATCTTTGTTTACTTTAGTCTTAGTTCAAAGTTCAGTACGTGTACTGGCCTCGTACAGTAAACATTCAGTATTATTTGTAATATGTGACGCATTTTAATACAAAAGGCTGCCAGGCTGTGTTTGGATCCACGTTTTTTCATGTTGTGTGCGAATATCAAAAGTGAGGCTCAGTGTTTGTTGTTAAACTTTAACCTTATCTATTTCCTGCAATAAAACTAGACATTTGTTAAAAAGTTCTGTTTGTTATGTGTTTCTTTTTACTTTATTTACTTTAGGTTTCACTGTAAGTGATTAAGTTTTCAGTGGAAATACCGCCAGTTATTGTTAAAGGGGCGGCTGTCAACAGCAGGTGTGTACGCGTGTGTAAAATACCACAATGTGCCTTTAAGACGGCCCCCCAAACATGGGCGGGTCAGACGAGGAGGGTTTTTTTTTAAAAGCTGAACTTTGGCCGTTGCTTTCGTTTGTGTCAGAACTGCTGCTTGATTCATAATCAGCTGTCAGTGTTAACATGTAGCTGTGTCAGAGGCACGCAGAGACACGGGTGAACATGTCAGGTACTCGGACTAAGTTTAAATACAACTGCTGGGACTTCCTCTTCACTTGTGTGGGCCTGCCGCTGTTCCTGCTTGACGTTGTTTTGGATGTACTGGCTGCTGTGTCCTTCTATAAGGAAAGGGCCTACGTGTACCTCGGTGTGCTGGTGCTGTTTCTCGTGGGCTCGTCACTGCTCACTCAGGCTTACAGCTGGCTTTGGTACAGCTATGACGAGTTCAAGAGGAATACAAAGGTCGAGAAGCTGCCGTCCCCGAGGCAGCTCAAGCTGCTCCACGTATTTCAGCTGGGAATCTACTTCAGGTAGTTTTTTTTAATAATAATAACTCAAGTGCAAAGTGTCTGCTTTTGTTTTTGAAGTAGGTGTAAGCAGGGGATATTTAAAAAGTTCAGCTTATCTAAGGGTGCCACCCTGATCGTCTCGTGTTAAGTTTACAGGAAATGCAGACTGACAATCTGCACTTACTACACTAGGATTGACATGTTATGCACTGTGACTGGAGCACTCATGAGTCTGCTGCAATAAACTATCCACCAATTACATCATTGGTTTCATTTCGCCCTGCTTTAAATATGTCTGTGTGTAAACCCATAGTTGAGACCTGGGAAATAGCTGAAATATTAGTCATGTCTCAGTTTCCTGGTTTACAATAGCGGAGCTGATGAGATGATGCAGCTCCTTCCTTTCTCCACTCTGAGTGGGTGTATGCTTTCTTAGAAATTTAATTCAGTGTATCTGACGGGAGGAGTGAGTTTTGAGTTATGTTTCATATTTTCCTGTTTCGCAGGCATGCTGGAGTCCTGGAAATGGCCACGCAAAGCTTCTACAAAAAGATCCCCGACCCTGAGAATGGTGCCAGCACACACTTGGGTTCCACTGCAGATGAACAGGAGCCTGACTCCGAGAGCATCGCCGTGTCGTTGAACCACGATCTGAGCATGTTACGGATCATAGAGACATTTTCAGAGAGCGCCCCGCAGCTCACGCTCATGCTCACCATCTTTCTGCAGAGTGGTCATCTGGATCTTGTGACAGGTGCAGTTCTTAATGGACATTGTTTCTTCTTCTTCTTTTTTTGTTTATATTATTTCATTTATAACTTTAGTTTGTGACACTTGTACCTATAAAGGCGAAGTCTCCTTTTTGTCAAGCACATTTTTTTACAACCATCTTTGAGGACAAAGTTAGGTGATTCTGAGGCAATCAGATAGGAATACTTTCCAGATTTGTTTGTTTTCAGAATCAGTTTTACAGAATCACCGGCTTAACAAGATTTCTCAGTCATGTCTGGACTTTCTAACGCTGCCTCTCGTTTCCCCTCAGTGTTGAAGGCCGTCGGCTCGGCCTCGGCTATCGCCTTCACCGTGACGACCTACCATCGCTCACTGCGCTCCTTCCTGCCTGACAAGGAGAAGCAGCAAATAACCTCATCAGTCATTTACTTCATCTGGAACCTGGTTCTCATCTCTTCTCGTCTCACTGCTCTCGCTCTTTTCGCCTCCGTGCTGCCCTGCTTCATCTTCGCCCACTTCATCTGCTCTTGGCTGGTTTTATTCTTCTTCGCTTGGCAATCCAAGACGGACTTCATGGAAAGTCCTTGTGGAGAATGGCTTTATCGAGCCACTGTTGGCCTCATTTGGTATTTCGACTGGTTTAATGTGGCCGAGGGGAAGACGCGGTACAGGACTGCGCTCTATCACGGGTATATACTAACTGATATTTGCATCCTCTGTGCTGTGTGGTGCTGGAAGATGAGCACAGATCCTCCTGATTTTGTGATAGAGCCCATGCACGCTTTAATCACAGCTGCCTGTGTTGTTGCAGTTTACGTCCTCGGTCTAATACTTAAACTTATTTATTATAAGTTCTTCCATCCAAACCTTGACAAAGATGAGCTGAACGGGGTCACCACAGAGCAGCAACCTGTAGATGAGGTGGACTTCCGCATGATGAGATCTACAACAGAAGTCTCAGCACACTACAATAAAAGAATGAGGAAGCTGGCCAAGAATTTCTACTCATGACCTGCATCATTTGACATTCACAGGATGCGGAGGCTACAAAGAGACTGAGTCATGCAGATGTCATAAAACCAGCAACTTTTTAAAGCTACATCATAAAGGCTGTGTGATATTGTGGATCACCTGCTTCCTAATCAACCACTGATACATTCTCACAAGGCATTACTCAACTTAGTTTGGAGACGGATTCTTAAAAGCACTTTCTGCTCTTCATTAAGTGGTGCTACCGTCTAACAAAGCATTTCTAGACAGCAGTCATTTGTTTTCCTTTAAAAGGACAGGCTTTAAAGTCAATAACATGCGTGTTTGAAACAGTTATAGAGATCTTTTTAAAATGTTATTGCACTGCATTATCTTTTCTGAAGAAGATAACAGTGTTTAAAAATTAATTTAAAAAATATATTTTCTTTATTATAACAATGCAATATTCTAACGATGTTGCACTATTGTAAACTGTACTTTACTCAAGTCTAAAGTACAAATGTTCTGTTTTACAGAATTAATGAGTTGCCTTAAAATCCCAAGAGAGCCTTTATGGACCTGAAATCTTGATTTCTTGAGCAATAGAGCACCTCTCTCTCCTGATCCAGATTTATTCTGGTTTAGGTTTGAAACATGGGATAAGACTGACATTTTTGAATAATATACATGGTTCAGTGTCAGACTGTTTTTCTACAGCGTTTGCCAAGATCGCTTAGACTGATGTGGATATAACACGACGCATCTAAAATACATTAAGGCTGCTACATGGTGAAAAGATTCCAATACCTCCTGTTTTAATCCCAGTGTTGGTGACCTTTACAATAAAAAATGTAATTGTTTTATTTTTTATGTTAAGCAAACTTAGACTTAAAAAGGTGTATGAAGCTACAAAACATATTTATGTCACATAGTGCCTACTGAAGTTTGTTTGTTGTGTTTAAGTTAATTTATTCATCTATTGTAACAAAATTCCCAACTTTGGGATAAAGTACATTTTGTCTTAATGATGCTAACACCGTCTAAGAACAAATATGTTATTATTATTATTTATTAGTTTTAATGAAAATAAATCCTTGTATGACATGACTATTCTGCAGTGGGTTATTTACAGTTATGTGGTGAATTATTTATTTTTTAAATGGCTGAAAAACATCAAATATTAGGTTTAGACCTACATGAAACAATAGTTTAAAGCTTTGTCGGTCACTTTCAGTTCTGTGTGCAAATGAGTCCAATCAAAAGGAGACAAATTTTATTATAAATAAAACACTTTTACAGAAGAGAAGAAACAAATTCTATTGTAACTTATTTTATATAATAAATAGATTTTGGTGTATGTTGGAACAAAAAACACTTCTCTATCTTAAATTGTAATTTATTTTTTGTTGTTGTACAAAATACAATTGAGTTGTGCTCTTATATCACAAAATATAATAACACAAGTTATCTTCCTTCTTTTCTATTTCTTATTTGTGCAGTTAAAACATTCGGGGCCTGAGAAAGTAAGCGTGTTATTGTTACACATTAACTGATCAGCGAGGGGGCGCTGTTAATTCATCTCAGCCAAAGGAGATGATGTGCTGCACTCTGACCTTGACAGTGGTAGTAGCGCACTACACTGATGGACGAGTACAAATGCACCATCACTGATTTTGGCAGGTTGAATTTTTTTCAGATGGTGCAGGAAGTACATCGTCTACTGTGCCTTCCTGATGAAGTAGCTGATGTTTAGCTCCCACTTTTAGGTCCTGGGAGATTATTGTTTCAAGGAAGTGGGAGGACCTCACTGTCTCCACTGGGCAGGCCTGCAGGGTCTGTATTATGATCTACTTAAAACTCCAAATATGCAGCTAGAGTCCTTTTGCAAAAAAAAAACCAAACAAAAGATTAGTAAAAATTTATGTTATGCAAAAAAAGAGTAAACTTGGTAACGGACTAAAAGAATAATTCATTCAAAAAATGTATGCAACAAGTAACGCATGTTTGAGCAGGATCTTATCAGCTGCTGCTCTTTATCACATGTTATGACAAAGAGTCTGCTTTAGGTGTGCTCTCAATACCGGTTTAAGTTAGGGAGCTGCATGGACAGAGGGTGTAGTGCAAGGGATGCTCACCTGTCTGCTGACATTCCTTCACCTGTAGAAACGTGTTTACAAGAAAATGAAATGAAAGCACTGAGTCATTTGGCAGCTGCACTGTATAGATGGATGGAAATTGTTTTGTTTAGGCCATAGTGTCTTGTTTTTATGCACGAATACCTGCTGTCATAAGCATGCTTACAGAGAAACTCAACTCAGCATATTTGGCAAGTAGTTAAAGTGGAACTGGTTACGTTTCATATTGTTCTGGTTTTCAGAGATGCAGGAATACTAAAGAGGTTTGTACAAATCCTCACCACAGAGTTTCTTGATCTGGGTGCCACACTGACTGTCGCCATCATTCTGCAGATAGATGCAGATTTTGTGATAGGTTCAGTTTCTTTTTCAATTTTAGGCCATTTTCATTTAGAGAAGATTCCTGATTCCAGCTTGTCACAATGTCTTGGGATGTAGCACTAAGAATAATAATACTGTTTCATGAGAAAATGTGATTTTATTTGCAATTTTGGTCAACTTCCTTTAAAAAAAGGGCCAATACTTGCAGGCTTTTGCAATTAAAGTACAACACTTTCAAATCTAAACATTTATTTTGCATTTAAATGCATTTCTATTAAATGTGAACATAATAATATTTATAACAGATGAGGTGTGTTAAAACTCTCAGACTGTGATCAGTTGCAGATCTTTTTTTTAAACACTAAGTTCTTCTGATTTTTCAATGGAAATACCACAGCATTGTTAAAGCGAAACCTGTCAGTAGGAGGAGTCTACATGCATGAAATACGCCGATACATCTTTAAGACACTACTGAAAAAAAATGGGTGGATCAGTTTCTAGGAGGTTTTTTTTAAAACCAAAGTTTGGTTCTCACTGTCAGTCATTCACAGGTTATATGTGAGTTGTAAGCAGCTGTCAGTTTTAAAATGCAGCTGTGTTAGAAGCAGACAGCGAGACAGGGAACATGTCAGACACTCAGGGTGAGTCTAAATACACCTGCTGGGATTTTCTCATCACTTGTGTGGGCCTGCCCTTGTTTCTGACTGACATAGGGCTGGATATATGGGCCGCTATTATCTTCTACCAAGAAAAGGCATATGCCTGCCTCGGTGTTCTGCTGCTGCTACTTGTGGGGTCAACACTGCTGGCTCAAGCTTACAGCTGGTTTTGGTACAGCTATGACGATTTTAAGATGAAGACAAAGGTTGAAGGCCTGCCTACCCAGAGGCAGCTCACGGTTCTGCACGTTTGTCAGCTCGGAGTTTACGTCAGGTAGTATTAAAACAATAATAATGTGTATAAAGGCTGAGGCTTGTGTGGGAAGCTTAAATTTATTTGCCTGTTTCTAGACAGGTGCAGTTTTTTGTAGAGTAGTTCATGGGAAACACAAGCTGAACCATTAAGTGTTGTGCAGCTGAACTGTACTCCACTACAGTGGTGCACATAGTATATAGTCTGCTGCATTAAGTAATCTACACATTATATCATCTATTTCATTCACTATTTTTTTGCAATATTTCTGTGTTCAAATCAACTGTTGTGAACATGAGAATATTAGAAACATAAGCTGTTTCCTTGGTTTCAGAAGATAAACTGAGGACACATTTTATTTCCTTCATCATAAGTGGGTAAACTGGTTTCATTTGCTCCTTTTCATGCAATGAATACCTGCTGGCTCGCAGGAATGGTTCCAGAGAAATTCATCTCAGTGTAGCTAAAAGGAGGATTCGGTCTGACTGGTTATGCTTCATATTTTTCTGTTTCTCAGGCATGCAGGAGTCCTGGAAATGGCAGTACGAAGCATGTACAATAGGCTCCCTGAGCCTGAGAAAGGTGCCAGTACACCAGAAGAACAGAAACCTAAGACTGAGGACATTACCGTGTCCTTGACCCACGATCTAAGCATGTTACGGATCATAGAGACATTTTCAGAGAGCGCCCCTCAGCTCACGCTCATGCTCACCATCATTCTGCAGAAGGGTCACCTGGATCCTGTGACAGGTGCAGTTTTACATTTTTATACAAAAATGTATTTTTGAAATCTGTCAAAAAAATTTTTACATCTAGAATGGACTGAATTCACTGAACTGAACCCATGTTTTTAAACATGGCAGGTGCAGGATTTTTTTTTCCATTCATGTATAGTCTGGTATGTTTGAGAAAACAGTGAGAGTCACTGTGTTCTTAATTATTTAAGTGAGTGCTGAAGTCCTGAAGTAGAAACACCTATAGGAATGTCAGTTAAGGCTTTTAAGGGTAAATTCAATAAGGCGAGATCTCTTGGAAGAATTTAACATGATTTTTTGAGATAGAGAAATTAATGGATTTGGTAATTAGACTCCAATGACCCATCATGGCAGAACTGGGTCCCAGCAGTGATAGGATTTAGGACAGGACCCCCCGGAGTCTAGATGGTGATGATGGTGAAGACAGAGGCTTGCATAGAGGTCTGGCTGAGGTGTCTGAGGTGGATAAGGGGAGAAGGTGGATTGCACTAAAGAGAGTCTGAAAGGGAGAGTGACACAGAGCACAGATTTAAACCGTGCAAAGCGGAAGCTGATTGGCTCAAAGAAGGCGGGCGAGAAAACGATTGGACTAGAGTAATGATGTTAGTGTGTCCCATGTGATGACATGATTATAAAATCAATAGCCGACCTGAGATTTCAGCACATTGTGCTAAGTTGAACCGGTCGATCCTTCCAATAACACTTCTACAGATTTTAATTTCATGTCGTTGCTTGTGTGAACATTCAAGTTCCCCAGTAGGACAAGAGAGTTCCCGTCCAGGGTACTTTCCAGCAACCAGCCCAGACACTCCAAGATTGTCAGGTACACTGAACTGTTATTTGGCACATGGACGCAGGCAACAGTCAGCACCTGTTCCCTGAACTGAAGGCACAGGGAAGCAACCCTCTTATCCACTTTGGAAAACCGCAATGGAAAGTCACCAAGCCAGAGGAGATACGAATATATCCACCCCTGAGCGCCGGCTGTCACTGTGAGCAACTCCAGATAGGAACATAGTCTATCCTCTCTCCAGAACCCATTATATCATCCACCTGACACCACCCATATCCAAACCTAAACAAAACTGGTAACAAATATCACAGTTACTGATCAGGAATAAGTATCAAAAAGTATAAATCAATCAAATAATTTTGCCTACACTCTAAAACACATTCAAGGCTCTTACATTATTCTGACACTGTCTCTTGTTCCCTTCAGTGTTGAAGGCTATCGGTTCAGCTTCAGCTATCGCTTTTAGCGTGACGGCCTACCATCGCTCGCTGCGCTCTTTCCTGCCTGACAAGGAGAAGCAGCAAATAACCTCATCAGTCATCTACTTCATCTGGAACCTGGTTCTCATCTCTTCTCGTCTCACTGCCCTCGCTCTTTTCGCCTCCGTGCTGCCCTGCTTCATCTTCACCCACTTCATCTGCTCTTGGCTGGTTTTATTCTTCTTCGCTTGGCGATGCAAGACAGAGTTCATGGAAAGTCCTTGTGGAGAATGGCTTTATCGAGCCACTGTTGGCCTCATTTGGTATTTTAACTGGTTTAGTGTGGTGGAGGGGAAGACGCGGTACAGGACTGCGCTCTATCACGGGTATATACTAACTGAAATTTGCATCCTCTGTGCTGTGTGGTGCTGGAAGATGAGCACAGATCCTCCTGATTTTGTGATAGAGCCCATGCACGCTTTAATCACAGCTGCCTGTGTTGTTGCAGTTTACATCCTTGGTCTAATACTTAAAGCTATTTATTATAAGTTTTTCCATCCAAACCTTGACAAAAATAAGATTAAATGGACCAGCACAGAGCAGCAACCTGTAAATGAGCCAA
The DNA here is from genome assembly GCF_036321145.2 of Pelmatolapia mariae. NCBI lineage: Eukaryota > Metazoa > Chordata > Actinopteri > Cichliformes > Cichlidae > Pelmatolapia > Pelmatolapia mariae. The sequence goes on from NC_086245.2 coordinate 9,692,653, forward strand.
ACGTGGGTGATGAAGTGGACGCATGTAGGTTTACAGCCAAAGCAGCCCCCTCCCCACCACCACAACCATGTTGTAATAAAAGAATGAGGAAGCTGGCTGAGAGCTTCTACTGCTAACCTGTTTCACTTTCACAGGAGGCTGTAAAGAGACCGAGTCATCACAGGGCTGTGTGAGATTAAGGACTCTAACCTTCTGCATGATTAACCACATATACAGTCTGCTCCAGTTTATGATTTCTGCTCGCTATTAACTGGTTCTACTGTCTAACAAAGCATTGAAAGATGCTATTCAATATCTGTTTTCCCTAGCTTTAATCTTCAGGTGTGTAATGTGCTTGTATGAAGTAGTTATCTTTGGCTGTGAAGACATGTTCTTCCATGAGTTTCCAGTGGCTTTTCAGTCTTAAAGAATATAGTCATGATTTTTAATTAAAATCATTTATGATCATTTAAAATACACAAAACATTTCATAAATAATATTTCAGCTTCCAGAAAAAGAAGCAACGATATTTCCTGTTTAAAAAAAAAAATCTATGTATATAATTTGTTTTTTCTGTCTGCATGTCATTGTGTAAATTACTAATTGAATTTGAAATCTAACTCAGTTTTTAAGATGTCTTTAATTATGAAAAACAGCAGATTTTTTTAAAAGTTTTTATGCAGATTTTACTCTAAAGTTCCAAGATAACTATCTAATTAATTTAGGTGCTCCTATTGAGACTTCTTAGCACCAAGATTTGTTTGATATATAACCCTCAAGATGTTTTGTTTACATTGATATGTTTTTGTCAAACTCTGATGTGAGCCTTCCAATTTCACCTGCTTTGGATGTTTTCAGCTCTTTCAATGCGCGTTTTCAGCAGTGATCAGCCTCATCTCAGTCTTCCATCAACGTGCTATCAGGGTTTAAAGCCACATTTTAATGAATAATTTGCTTAAGGTATAGTCAGAAACACCATATGAAGGTTCTTTGTTATAAATGTTTATATTTGATATTTTATTTGTAATAGTTGATTACACTTGCCTCTCTCCTAATTTCATGCTTGTTTAAAATTCAGGCGCTGCTTACATATAATCAGTTTTATGTTCTTAGTATCAGCCTGAGTGTGTGCAGAGAGGCTGCTGGTGTTAGATGCAGGCTTCTTTCTTTATTAGGGTTTTATTCTGGTTTTTCTTTCCTGACACAAACCTCACATGAACTTGTGTCTGCTCCTGGTGTCAAAGCAAAATCATTCCTGTTATAACCACAACACAAAATTCTACATAATTTTACATCATCTCATGGTGGGTAAAAATCCTTTGAAAAACTCCTGAGGATCGACTCCAAATGTTTATCATTTCCATGTTTGGACCAAGCCCCACCTCTGATAAATTGGTCAGCAAGTCTTACCACAAGGTTTTGATGGGAAATGGACAAACTGAAGCAATCAGTGAGGCAACAATCTCCTTTGTGACATAAAAGTACTTCCCCGTCTTATTACCCTGACACATTTTCACCTCTAAAGCTCCCAGGCTTCAACAATTAGTTAAATCAAACAAGTTTCTTATTTGTTACAAATAAAGAAAGAAAATATATCACACATGAAATTTTATGACAGAAAATAGACTTATTACCTTAAAAACTTTAGGAAATGATCTGTGTGGTCTGTCTGAATACAACTGAGATGTTTTTCATATGGATTAATCTTACATTAGAAACAAAACTTGTTCTTTCTACACTGCAACAATTCTTATGAAGAACTCCAATGAAAATCTTTTGAAAGTTGTAAGTTGTATTTATACTAAATATGTTGTGAATATTTTCTGTGGTTTACATTTGTAATTCAGTTTCTTCTCAAACAGTTTTTCATATGAAATAAAAAATACAAACTGAGTCTGAAACTTTAAAACATGTATTTATATTATATTTAAATCTTACAGAGGCGTTGGGAGTAAACAGTGATTGTTCTCATTAAATAATTAGCAAGGCAAAGGTTAAAATATCAATACTACAATCTAAATATCAGGAGAGCAAATCAATATGTTTTCAGATGTGTGGCTACATGTTGGTGACCTTTTCCTGGATTCTGGCTCCACTGACAGGTGAGTCATGACAGGTAATCAGCGTGGGTGGCATGTTGAACCTTCCCTACGTTGAGTGAGTGTTCCCTACGTTGGGTGAGTGCTGAGTGTTTGTATATGTGTGCATGAGGGTGGGAATGCATGTTTGTGTCTGTGTGTGCCTGTTTGTCTGTGTCTATATGTCAGGTCGGGTCTTAGACTCCACCTCCCTGGGAACTCCCAGGCCCTCCAAAGTGTGGAGGCCTATCTCCCCTCACCACACTCCCTGCCGGTAACTGATGCACTCAGGGGTCGGTGCATTGGTGGTTCTTGGTGTCCGGGGCTGGGCGCTCAGGTATGCACCAGCTCACTCCCGGTGGCTACTTGGCGGGGCCTGGTGCCTGTCGCTCGGTCAGGCCTCTTCCGGGGCAAAGGGGGCCCTCGGGCCTCCGGCCTCGGGGCCTGCGACTCGGTTCACTCTGGCACAGCTGGCTGCCGGCAGAGCCGGTGGGCACGCCAGTGCAGCCCCCTCTAGCTTCTGCTCCGTGGCTACTGGGTGACCCCTCGTCTGGGGATCTCCTCAGCCCTTCCCAGGAGGGTGGCACGGATGCCCCTCCGGTGGTACTCCTTGGGCTCTCGCACTCTGGGGCCTCTGGATGTCTGAAGCCTGGATCTCCTCCATGCCTGCTTCATGCCCTGGGGGACGGGGCTATGGCCCTCCACAGCCTCTAGCAGACCGTTACATGGGGAAACCTTTTGAATACAAGCGCGCTGATCCACACAGGTGTGCACACGGGTGTTCACTGTTCGTAGACATAAACTACACCTTTCTTAACTGCTACTTCAAAGCACATTGTGCGCTGTCTGTCCTGCACAACAACATTCAATATTTAGTATTTACTGCTGTTCACACTTAGCTAGATTAACATGATGGTGTTGTGTTTAGTATGTTGCTTTGTTTGTTTTTTTTGCTTGTTTTCTCTTCTTTTTCTCTCAACAGGTGATCCAGGAGAATTTTTTTTCTTTTTTTCTTTGTCTTTGTAAGCGCCCTTTCTCACTGTCCCTCTTCCCTTCTGTTTTTCTTTTCCTTCCTCTCTTTCTTTCTCCCTTTCCTATCCCCCAATCATGTCTGTCCCATCTGTAACAACTGAAAATAAAATAAATAATAACAACAAAGTTTAATCAAATGGACCAATACGGCAATGCCATGATGATCCATTTGGCAAAATAAATCCATTTGGTATCCTTGTTGGTCTTCAGACAACAATTCTGACGGCTAAAGAACCAAATGGGACAGACAAAAAAAAAAAAAAAAAAAATTAGCAATAATTATTATGATAGTGTTCAGTTTTCAGGGTCTCTATTTGACTCCAAATGGCCTCACATGTCTTTGAAAATTAGAGGAAATATATAAAATAAACAGAATTCTTTTGTACATTAGCATGTTTACCATGGAAAAAAGGAACAAATAAATTCCACTGAGTATTACATGATCATTATGAACTATTATTATGTATTATTTAGAGCTATGGTATATATTTCAATAGACACTTAATATGCAGACCAAGTAAAAAGTGAACATGCTGAACGGATGCAAAGGTCTCTTAGTTTTCTACATTTTTGCTTATTTTTACTTGGATTCACACTTTGTTAAAGCTGCTTTTCATTTTCTGATCTACAATAAAAACACCACAAATCAGGGATTCTGACTGTTTAATTGATCCTAACTGTTTTACAGGAAAGGAAAAAAGAAACTCTTCTTCAAAAGCAGAAACACATCAGACTGTTGAGAAGAATATGAACGTATGTTCAACATTCATCCCTCGACAGAAGCAAATTCCTTTAAACTCTGAGCCGCTGTGCAGAGTGTTCAGAGTGACCTTACAGATGCAGTGCAGACAGAACAATGAAGTAAAAAAGTTGACCACACTAAGATAACACTTAATGACAATGCAGATGATATTTCCAGTTAAGCATATGGACGATGGTTAAAAACACAATCTAAATATGCACACAGTCACATGGGACACAAACAAAGCTACACAGAAAAATATTTAAACTACAAGCAGAAAAGTATTGCACTGTCATATTTCTTTGTTTTGTGTGCACAAGTGTGGACTGTCATATGGATTAGTGATGATCACTTAAAGTAACTGCGAAGTTTTATAAAGTAATCTCTTAATTCTCATATATTTCAGTTTTGACTGTAGATTTCTGTAAATGTAACAACTTTCATACATTAAAAAAAAACCAAAAAAACAAAACAAAACAATATCCTGATCCCAACCAAGCATTTATCATTTGATAAATGGTTTGATAAACAATTATTGGTTATTTAATAAACCAAATAATTTATGCTTTTATCAGGTTTCTGTGACTTTTCTCAGACAAGAATTATGTTTAGTTTTAAATTAAAACAGTAAAAAAGTTTCATGGTTTAGGAAACTGAGCCCTAAAGTTCACAGAAAAAAAAGCTATTTTAATAAATTAACCATTTCAGTTAAAAGAATTGGGAACTTATCTACCACTGTCTTCACAGCACACCACTGGGATTTAGACAACAGTCGGCTTTATTCATCACTTGTGGGGATGTGTTTGGTTTAAGTGAAGAAGCCTAAAGAAGACAGGGGAAAGGGCGCCCCCTGGCTAGCACCAGTTGAAGGTGCAAGCATAGGACATAGGATATGATTTAACCACATTTTGTCACAATATACAGTACTTTTAAAAAATACTGTATCATGATTTCTTATTTTTCAGCTTATGCCACGGCTGCAGTAATAGGAATACAAATCACAAAGGCTGTACAAAGGTCTAGTATTATTGTGGATGGCCGTATTGAAAAAATAAGCCCATGTGTAGGAGTTAAAAAGAAAAAATGCTAAATCTACTGTAATGAAATCATCGTCAAATCACCAACCTTCTGATCAGTAGGCGACCTGCTCTAAACACATTTCTATGTGTTTAGATAACAAAAGCTAGTGTTTATCTCACTCACCCACTCCGTGTTTGTTTACTTTGTTATCAGAGCTGACACTAAAGTAAAATCTTTGTTTACTTTAGTTTCAATTCAGACTTGAGCTGATCTGATATCAGACAATTTAAAGTTAAAACACTTTCACATCAGCAATTGTTAATAGAAAGTGATCAGATAAACTTTTTTAATGTTTATCAGATATTTGGATTGGGAATCAGTGACAGTGATTTGATGCATTAATTGTGTTGAAAATTTGGAAGTATACAACATCACCTACTTGATTATTTGAAAAGGTTTTTTTCAAACAGCACAAAGAGTTTGTGTTGTATTCTGTTTTTTCTGTTTATGGGGCGTAAGCCTGAAGGACACGTGTTGGGAGTGAGAAATATCTTTATTAACTTTATTAACTTAACACTGGTATGAGAAGATCTGAAATATAAATGATTTAATGCATTCATAACAATCTCTGCTGATATCAAAAGTCCAGATCGTTGCTTATTTTTCATTTTTTTCTCGTCAATCTTGATGTGTTGATGTTGATTTTTTCTTATTCTTTCATTTTTGTTTTTACAGTTTTAAGTTGTTTTAAATTGTATTCATGTCTCGGTGGACATACTACAGTTGATTATATGTATGCATGTGTGTAAAATACAATATGTCTTTAAGATGGGTGGATATCAGCTCATATCATGGGTGGATCAGTTTCTAGGAGGTGGTTTTTAAACACTGGCCCTTTCAGTTTCAGTTTATGAGCTGTCTTAAACCTTAACATATAGCTGCTTCAGAAGCAGGCCATCGAGGCAGCATGCCGGGGTCTGAGGATGAGTTTAAATGCTGCACTCGGGACTTTCTCTTCACCTGTGTGGACTTGTTGCTGTTCCTGTTTGATATAGGGTTGGATATATGGGCTGCTGTGTCCCTCTACAAGCAGGAGGCCTACGTGTACTTCAGCCTCCTGCTGCTGTTTCTCTTGGGCTCGTCCATGTTGGTTCAGGTGTACAGCTGGCTGTGGTACCGCTACGATGATTTTAAGATGAAGACAAAGATTGAGAAGAAGCCGAGCCAGTGCCAGCTCAAGCTGCTGCATGTTTTCCAGCTGGGGATCTTCTTCAGGTTGTTTCATGAGTGTGTTCAGTGTGTTCATAGTGCCCCAGGCAACATCTTTACATTTCCTCACCTGTTCCTAGAAATATTTGATTTATAGGAAATAAATTTACATGAACTTGTTTGATTGGCAGCTGCACTACAGAAGTACACACATGTAGTAACATTAAATCATCTACAAATTATTCTGTTTAATTTCCTCTTGATTTTAGGTTTCTGTTTATAGACCCATGAATCATACATCAAATTTCTTTTCAGTATATAAGCTAGTCACATCAATTGCTGACTTACTTTTTTACTACTTACGTTCTGTAGATTTTTCTTTATTATAATTGGGTAAAGCCTGTTTTATTCGGACGTTTGTTGCTCCTTTTCTGTTTCGAGATATTTTCAGTTCAGCATGTCTGGCGGGAGGATTTGATGTAACTGGTTCTTCTGGTTCTCAGGTATGCAGGAGTCATGGAGAAGTCTGTGCAAAGCTTATACAGAAAGCGCGCTGACGCTGAGAGTGTGGCCAAGTTTCTGAGACAGGATCTCCGCATTTTGCGTTTCATTGAGACGTTTTCAGAGAGCGCCCCGCAGCTTGCTCTCATGCTCACAATCATTCTGCACGAAGGTCGGCTGGATCCTGTTACAGGTACAGTTTGTTACTCAGCTTTTGATCACGTATGCTTGGATCACTCAGGTGTAGCTTTTCATTGAAAGTAGAATTACGAATAAAACCACATTCAAAGTTTTCTCATCTGTTTATAACCTGAATTCCAAAAGTATTGCGACGCTGTGTAAATTGTAAATAAAAACAAATTCCAATGATCTGCAAATTAATAAACACTTATTTTATTTACAACAAAACATAGAAAATATATCAGCCTATCATCAAGCTAATTTTGAGTTTGATGGCAGCAGCATGTGTCAATAAAGTTGGAACAGGGTCAAATTTCCCACTGTGTAGTTTGCCCTCTTCTTTTAACAACAGTCTGTAAATGTCTGGGAACTGAGGAGACCAGGTGCTGGACATTTGGGAGAGGAACACTGTCCCATTCTTGCCTGATGTAGGATTCTAGCTGATCAACAGTTCTGAGTCGTATTTTTTGTTTCATGATGCTCCAAATGTTTTCAGTTGGTGAGAGATTGTGACTGAAGGCAGACCAGGTCACCCAGACTCTATCGTGAAGCCTTTATAATACACGGAGTATGCAGTTCAGCCTTGTCTTGCTGTGTTGTTCAGTTTGTTTCTAAGGCTCTCTCTACAAAAAGGTCTGTATGGGAGCAGGTGTTGTTCTAAAACCTTTCAGCATTGATGGTGCCTTTCCAATTCAACAGGTGGTTCAATAGGCAGCCACCATTTGGTGAGAGATGAGATGATGAGATTTTATTTGTCAGTTGCAGTTGCCCACAACCGAGATGACAGACCTTGCCGACCGTACATACAATACACAAATATCACCTTGGGGAGACAGGTCATGGTAGGTAGCAAAAGGAAAAACAGTGAAATGTGTAACACAAAAGGGTAATCCAGGAGAAAAAGAATGCCTTAAAAAAATGAGTATGTTGCATGTACTTCATTCAATAGTGGACATTGGTTGCACACAATTGTTTTACTTTGGCAGAAACTTAAACAACTTAGTTAAATCAACACAACTTATTCATATTCAATAAGCCTGCTCATTTTGTGTTGATAAAACGTGATGAAACATGTTTAGATGAAGTAGTTGAGCCTTGAAATCTGGAACTATTCAATAACTTTTACCCCATTACTACTTGGTCACTACATATTACATAATGTTCAACAAAGTTTAGAGTCCGGTTTACATAAAAATTAAATGGACTTTCAACAACTACCATTCTCCTATCCTTATCCGGGTTCTGGGGGGCTGGTGCATAACCCAAAGTGATAGGTTAAGAGGCAGGGTACACCCTGGACAGCTCACCAGTCTATCACAGAGAGACAAACAACCATTTACACTCACATTCAGGAGCAATTTGGAATCACCAATTAACCTAACTTTAATTGTGTTACTGTTAACTGTGGGAGGAAACCAGAACACCCAGTGGATTGTGGATTTGAACCACAAAGCGATGGCATACACGGGGTGTGTGTGTAGCTGTCTGCCTCTTAAAACTCCAGTGGTTTTCCTGCAGTTTTTCAAATCTCATGTGATCTTGTTAATTTCATGAGTCCAGAAACTAACCACTCTTACTAGATTGTAACAGGTCATCTCAACAGGAACAAATTAAGTTGCTGAATTTCATACAGATCCTACATGATTTAATTACTTTCACCATAGAAACATGAAATTATTTTCTTCAAATTACAAGTTAGACTTTTTTAATGTAACAACCACCCAATTTACTTTTTTCGATATACTTAAAAAAAGTAGAGGCGGCTGCTCGACTTGACTGAGATGGATGCCTTCCTCAAACCACGATCCAAAGCACGCGAGACTGAAATCCTGTGCAGTGTCGCGGGATTTAACATTGCTATATTATTGACTTACTTCAGTCGAACATGATATGAACAATTTAATCTAGCCTCTCTGCATATCATGTAGTTTCTACACTATATAGTTACACTTAACTTTAAAGCATGAGTCACTTGTGTTAAATACATGCAAGCTGCTTATGTAAATCCAAGAGCTGGCCAATTCCTTTTTTTCAGTGTAGATGATGAGGAACACTAAGGAACATTTTTCTGAAATTGTTCACTTACTTGTCCAGCCTTCTTTTGCCTCCATGAGACGTGTTGCTGCCATCAAATTCAAAATTGCTTCAATTTTTTTGTGAAATCTGGTCATCAAATTTTGGAAAGTGAAATAGCAGCAGAGAATTAAAAGCATCTTTGTTGGAGCTCACACTGAGATGTGAATAGAACAGAAATAAATATACTAACCTATTATAATTGGTTGATGTGAAAATTTTAAATGCCAAATGATCGCTGTTTCTGTGAAAACAAACATCATACAGTCTAAATAATAAAATACTGAATGACAAAAGATGTTTGAAAATATTTGGGGTTGCTTTTTGAACTCATAAATTACTTGGATCTTCTAACAAAGAATCAGCGTTTGTTCTAACTCTGCCCCTCGCTCTCCCCTCAGTGTTGAAGGCCATCGGCTCGACTTTGTCCATCGCCTCCTTTTTGACCACCTACGATCACTCAATGCGCACCTTCCTGCCAGAGAAGGAAAAACACCACATGATCTCATTAGTTTTCTACTTCATCTGGAACCTGGTTCTCATCTCTTCTCGTCTCACTGCTCTCGCTGTTTTCGCCTCCGTGCTGCCCTGCTTCATCTTCGCCCACTTCATCTGCTCTTGGCTGGTTTTATTCTTCTTCGCTTGGCGATCCAAGACGGACTTCATGGATGACCCTCGTGCAGAATGGCTTTACAGATCCACTGTTGGCCTCATTTGGTATTTTAACTGGTTTAGTGTGGCCAAAGGGATGAGGATCAGGTCCGTGCTCTATCACGCGTATATCCTTATTGATATTTGCATCCTCTGTGGTTTGTGGTGCTGGAAGATGAGCACAGATCCTCCTGATTTTGTGACACACCCTTTAACCACGGCTGCCTGTGTTGTTGCTGTTTACGTCCTTGGTCTGTTATTTAAAGTTATTTATTATACGTTCTTCCATCCAAACCTTGATAAAGATAAGCTGAAAGGGGCCACCATCCCAGAGGAGCAACCTGAAGATGAAGAGCGATCTCATTCAGTTCCTACACGTCTCCTTAAGGCCACTGACAATAAAAGAATGAGGAAGCTGGCCGAGAACTTCTTCTGCTGACCTGCATCATTTGACATCCACAGGATGTGGAGGTTAGAAAGAGACTGAGTCATGTAGGTCACAAGGCTGTGCGGGACTGAGGACTGACCTGCTGCCTGATTACAGATACAGACACAGATACAATATTGAATTATTTTGCTCAGGTTGATGTGGGGATGAATGTACAGAAACTCTTTATGCTCTGTGTAATCGATCCCTTAATTGATTAACTTAGGGACATGGATATTCTAGGTACTTTCAATGAGGAGAAGAGGGACAAGAAAACTAGAACACTTCCTTATGCTGTCTTATAGAGAACACTCTATGGCATTTATTACAACATAACACATAACAGTCTCATCAGCAACTTCAATAATATGCAGAATGTTAACAACACTTCTGAGACAAAACCCAATATAATCCCCCCTTCAGTCAGTCAATTCACGTTCCATATTAGTATTAGTCCATTTATGTCTCTTATCACAGTTCTACCTCCACCAACCACTCTGGTTTGGTGAGGAAAGGAAAAAAAGTAAAATATGGTGTTGAAGTAAAAAAATAATAAAATAAATTCAGAGCTCTTAGAAAAACTTTGTCAATCTACCCGGGTAGTGTGTGTGTGTGTGTGGATAAGCCCAGTGCTTATCTGCAAAGATGAGTAAAATCCTCGTTCGCCGTCCTTCTGGGTGGAGCGATGCGTCTCTGGAAGAAAACCCCTGGATTCGCCTTCCAATCGCCGATCGAGTATCCAGCAACTGTCTCTCGCACTATGTCTCAACAAAGTAAACAAACAACTGGAAAAAGGGATGCGTGGTAAGCAAATCCTAATAGTCTGTAACTATAAAAACCTTAACACTTAGAAAAAAGGTTCTTATTCTCTTCGGTACTCCATGCGCTGGGTGCGTTCTTCTTCTAGCTTGCTGGCTATCTGCTCCGCTGCAGCTCTTCTTCTTGCCGCATAACGCAGTGCAGGCCAACTATAGCGCCATCACTGCCCTCTGTTGGATAGAATTAGTACTGCATACATTAAACATTAAATCACTGGCTTGAACAGCAGTGGATAACCTTGAGAGGGTTACACTCTGTATTAACTGGTGCTTCCCTCTAATGAAGCATTTAAAAATGCCTCACTTGTTACATGCTTGTATGAAATAGTGATTGGTTGACAAAGAGATGAGTTTGCTAATGCTAATGAGTGGGTCTGCCTCCCTAAAATATATGACAGTATTAAACCAGTATAAAAATCATGTTAAATTTTAAATGGTCATTTTAAAGCTAGAACGTTGAATGGCCTTTCAACATTTGTGTGTGTGCTTTTTAAATTCCCATTTCTATACCAGTTTATGAGCATCTTTTTCTTACGCAATAGTGGTGAAAAAGGTATTAACAAGGTATCGACAACGAAGCAGCAAAAATACAGAAAGCGAAAAAAAAAAATAGAAACATAGAAAGATTAATAAAAAAAAATCATGTTTAAAGGTTTTTAATTGGCCATTTTAAAAGAACGTGGAATGGCATTTCTATATTTGTGTGTGTGTGTGTGTGTGTGTGCTTTTTAAATCCCCTTGTGTGGATATGTCCATTTTCTTACACAGTAGTGTTGATGTAGGAGATGTGAAATAGGTATAAAAGTATTAACGAGGTACTGACATAGAAGCAGCAAAAATACAGAAAGTGATAGAAATAAAACATAGAAAGAATAATAAACCCATTCTGGTTGTAGGTGTTAACATGTAATTTAACACCTACTATGTAATCGAGGGGTGAAGTTGTCCATGTGTGAATGTGCACACGTGCATGTGTGTGCAAATGCATAAATATACAAAGAAATCTCAGATCTTTCTGTTGCTTAGTGTGGAAAAAGTAAGGAAACAACTAACTTCCATATGCTGGTCTCATGTGTTCTTTTTTCTCTTTTAATTCTCTTATTTCACTTAATTTTCCTCCTTTTTGTGGTCAGTGTGTTTACATTATATATTAATGTGTCAGTACTGTGTTCCTGTAAAAGAAGCAAAATGTGCACAGGTTTTAGTTTGTGGATGTTTGGGATCAGGGCAGAAGTTTCAAAGGGTCAAGATGAGAAGATCACAGAGGAATCACCGACCTTCCAGTGAGCTGCCTCTAGCATATTAAAGGGTACAGCCTGTGCTGTGCAGGCTGCTCCTGGGATTTGTACACAGTTAAACTGCTTATTCACATTTCACAATGTGATGTAACAAAGCAAGTACTTTGACATTTTTACTGGAACCATATTTCAATATTTTCCAGCCTGCCATTTGTGCTGTTGCAGCTGTATGGTAAGCAGAGCTGTGCAAGCTCAAAGTGATTTTGAATACGTTGTGTTAAGGTTAAGCAGTGAGTTTAAAGCGCATCTCTCTGGCTTCTAGTTAGAGATCAGATCCTGTGAGACACTCACAGAGGGAGTTTTTTAGTTAACTGTTTCAGTGAATGCAGCTCCAATATGAATTACTTGTGACAGCCACTAAAAACATTAACACAAACTTACAGCAAGCACATGATAAAGCCACTGTAGTCTGTAAAAACTGAGTCGGCCTTGTATCAGCACAACCACTGCTACCAATTTCACACTTAAATTGCCGAGTACTACGCCATCTAGTGGTAAGTACTACAGCCTGAGAGAATGCCTGAGTTTGTGAGCCTGAGCTCAGGCCTCATGCATTGACTTAACTTATTTACAAACAACTCTTCTCACACATTTGCTGATCCACCGTTGCGGAAGTGAAGCAAAAGTCACACATGAAAAGAAGGTAACTGAAACTTATTTGCAAATTTACAAATCTGATCACACAAACAGCCAGTTGACTTAGTTTAGCAGAGAGCTGTCAGGTTTGTTTCATCTGTTTTTTATCAGTTGTTGATGAATTTGTGGCTGCTCCATCTCAGTGCAATTTATGAAATATAAGGTTACCAGCTTTTGACAATTAGATGGACTATTCTGCATTCAATGTTGTACACAATGAAAAAAAATTAAGCAATTCAAATGAGATGAAGCATAAACTATTTTATTATTTAAGACATAGAAAGCAAAAAGGTGTTCAAACTGTTGACAGTTGTCTTTTTTCACTTGACTAAATATGCTAAACATTTGCAAATGCAAACAAAGAATAAAAAAATCATTCCAGTGCTGAGACAAAAAAAGAGCTGAGATGAAATAAAAGTCGAGTTAAACAAAATTCAGTGTGGATTTAACAGGTTTAGATGAAATTAGCATAAGACAGTCAAACAGATCTCAAATCATATATCTGTGAGAATAAACTTTAACTTAAACATTGAATCTAAAACTGAAAATTACACCACTAAATTGCAAAAGACGATGTTTTTGTTGTGGTTTCAGATGCAATGTTTGAAATTAATGCTCGAAGAGTGTTAACACTTGTTTGACAGCAGTTTTGAGATTTAGTTTTCTTACTTTTTTTGACTATTTGATAAACAAAAAAATCTTTGTTATAAACATTTAAATGATATGGTAATTAACAAAATTAGGTTACAAATGTATTTATCTGGAAAACACTCTGAAAGCCTAGAAGGACGAAACATTGAGAATGTGACTTTTGTATTTCATTTTGTATTTTTTGTGAATTCACTTATAGTCACTCAACATCTTCTTCATGTTAATAATTAATAGAATTTTCTTTTTCTCAAACAAAATCAAACTGTCACAGCTGGATTTATGAGTTATTAGGTGAAAACAAGTATCATCATTTTCAGCAGATTTGCAGTTTCTTTGGCTCATTAAAACATTTCATCCAGACTTTGAATGGCTTCATTTTTAGTTATTTTTTTCCATTGATCTGGAATAGCTCCACTGCCCTGGAACTTTAACCCATAGTGCTCTTCCAGTTGTGTTTGAAATTGACATACAAACCATTTCCAATATGCCAGTTTAGACCCATCAGGAGTGATTCTCCAGGTATCATACGGTGGATGAGCAGCTTTGTACTGTTTGTAGGGAATGTATTTCTCTGAATCACCCTTAAGGCAAAAACTGCGATCACTTGAAACATTTGTTGTGCAGAAGTTGACACTGAACTCTACTGTGTCTCTACGGTGCCATCCCTTTATCCCATCAGGTCGATGAAAAGGAGTGCTGTGGCCATCAGGACTGTGATCTTTCATGGTGTTGGTACAAACAGCTGCACAGAATGGACACTTTACCCAGCAGCAGTTACACAGCTGATCTATGAGGATTTCTTCAGGCTTGTGCCTGGATTCATTCAGCTTATCCAGGGAGAGGCTGCTCATCTTCTCAGTAATGGACGTAAATCCTTTCTGTATCTCTTCCTTGAGAAAGTGAAAATCTTTTATGTCACTGAAGTTTTCAGAACAAATCTTGTCAAATGTCAGCTCATCCTTTAGGGCATTAGAAAATTCCTTCAGCCACATATCTGTGTCTCCTCTCTGATTTTGGACCTTTTGTGTTGCAGTAAATAAAGCCTGACTTACAGTTGTTTTGATGTCATCAGCATTTTTCTTGAGTATTTCCACAGCTTCATCTTTCTGATCTCTGAAGATGTACTTCTCAACCTGTGCTTTGATGAAAGCTTCTGTTTGTCTCCTTGGATTTATGATATATGTGATGAAATCATTAAAGTTTTCTTCTTTCATTCCTTCTTCTTTTTTAGCGAGTGACTTCAACACATGTTTCTCCAAGTCCTGCCTGGTCCCATTGAATGCTGGGAAATTACACCTCATCTTTCCAGCGAGATCAATGGCAGTCTTATTACAGACAGCCTCAAGAGTGGAAACTTTCAGCCTTTCACAGATCAGTTCTCCAAGTACAACAGCAGATGAGTTTTCTTTACAAAGGCTTCTAAAAACTGTGTAAAACTGTGTTTTCTTGCTTTCTAAATAGGTGATTGGATCATTGCTCATTTTAAATTTCTTGTGTGACTCTAGAAGCCAAATTTCTGCCCTGTAGAACACGTAGAGCAAGAGATCAACTTTAAACTCCTTGTTTAAAGTATATTTCCTCTCTGACAGAAATTTCTGAACTTTTTCTGTCACATGATTGGCCATTTCTTGCAAATATGTTTGCGTGTAGCCTGTTGCAGCTACATGTTTGTTTTTGATTGCACCACGTGACTCTTTTTCAGCTTGGTCAATGAGCGATCTGATCTGTTCTTGTTCTTCATGGGAAAAAGCACCTCTTGCTTTATATTTGTTGTAACTGTCAACCAACAGATTACCACCTGTCTTCATATAACCTGAATAATTACCAACCTCTGATATTTTCTTGTATCTGCCACTTCTTTTACTTTCATCTATGAGAGCTGGCTCAAAACCAAGTTCTTGAAGGATCGTTAACTGATCTTTTTCCAAGTTGATGTCTTCAACAGGTTTTATACCTGCTGTTAATTCAGTAACCCAGCTGCTCCAAACAGAGTTGAACTGTCTCTGAAGCTCTTTTTCATCTTTGGCCTTATCCTTCAGTTTATGAGCGAGCTCTTTGCTCTTCTGCAGAAGTTTGTTCTCAAACTCTGATTTATTCTCATCCAGATTTTTACAAGCTTTCTTCTGCTGGATAACTCTATCCAGTTTTCTTTTCACTCTGTTCACTTGTTCATCATGAAACTCTTTAATTTTGATTTCAAATCGTTCTCTCCACTGAGCCAAGATCTCTCTGTCTTTGTCATCCTCAAAGTACTTTGTCATTTCTTTTCTGACTTCTTCATATGTTTTGCTTGTTTCTCTGAAAAGATAAGATTTTTCAACCTCATCAACTTTTCCATTTTCAATTCTGTTATGAAGTTGGTTTTCGATGGTCAGCATGATGCTCCTCAGGGTCCAGGTCCAGCTCCCATACTGGACTTCCAGTTTTTGGAAAACTGAAATGTCAAGTATGTTTTTAAAACTGAAAATAAAACTTTCATTCAGCAGTGCAGTCCACAGGTCCTGAATTTTGGTTTTGAACTGTGAGAAAGTGATCCCAGCAGACTTTGAAGCTTTAGAGAGGATGGTGTTCTTCACTTCCTGGATGCTCTCACTGTAACCTGGATTTGGAGGAGCCATGGGTGGACTGCCCTCCCACAGCTGGGCACAGTATTTCACATCTTTTTGAACATCAAATTCAATGACATCACTGAAGCACTCTGCATAACAAACTTCCTCTTCGGCTGCTAGTTTGGCCATCTGGTCCAGTTTTTCCTGCAGGCGTCTCTTTCCATCCATGTTTTTCTCTGCTGCTGCAACATCTGTGACATTCTGGTGAACAAACACACAACTGGGAAAAAGTTTAACTTCCTTCATCCTCATGAAATCCTGAACAACAATCTGCAGGATGTCCTGCATATCAGATGGATTCTCTCCAAAGATGTTGATCAGTGTCAGGTTTCCCAGACCAACAACAAATGTTGCCAGTTCATTGTCATGATGAAGAGTGTTGTTACCTTCTACCTCAAGAGCACGCAGTCCTTCAGTGTCCACCACTAGAACATAGTCAAACTTCAAGTCTTTCTTCATCTCCTCTGATACTTTGAGCAGCTGCATGAAGGCACCTTTGGTGCACCTGCCAGCACTCACTGCAAACTGCAGCCCAAACATGGTGTTCAGCATTGTTGATTTTCCACTGCTTTGTAGGCCCAAAACTGACAACACAAAAACTCTCTGGTCCCCCAGTTTCTTGATGACTTCTTCTAAAAGACTGGAGATCCATGTTAAAGGCACATGACCTGCATCACCATCCATCAGCTCCATCGGGTGTCCTGATATCATCAGCTGTGCAGCCAGCTCAGGGTATTTAGACCAGTCAGTGTGTCTGCTCTCTCTTTGTGTTGTTTTATGGGCTTCATAGATCTGTCCCATTTCTCTGAAGATGTGCTCCAAACCAAAAGTTGCAGACTGAAGTTTCTTCGATATGTCTTCAAGTTCAGTTTGTTTTCTTAATAACAGATCTGATTTGTCATGTTTGTTCTTCAAAGCCAAGACCTCAGACCACTTTTCATCATAACTTTTGAGAATTGAAGAAACATCATCTATGGAGAGCTCATCTATGAAGGTCTGAGTCCATTTTAGGAAATACTCTCTGTCTGTTTGTTTTTGTCTCATTAATGAGAGACTTCCAGTAAACAACTGCATCAGTTTACTGCAGGAAGCAGCACATTGTTTCTGACGTATTTTCATCAGTTTTTGTTCCTTTCTGCTTTTCTCCTTTTCAATGTTTCCTCTGAGATGAAACATTTCTCTGTGTATTTTGCTCCACTGATGCCACAGTTGGCCTTGACACGGGAGAAAATCATATTTTATCTTTGAGACATCCATGTTATCCTTTTTAAGCAGATTGATTATTTCCATAGCAGCAGATTTCCCTTTTTGACAGGCTGGGTCAGTTTCATCCACTCTGATTCCAGAGAGCTCAGCCATGGTTTCAAGCTGGAAGGATGGTTTCAAGATGGGACCATCAAGGGAAGACAAAACTTCTCTGATGATCCTTTTCAGGTCTTCACATACATCTGAGTGGTTTTTGTCTTTAAGACCCATTATGTAATTTCCATTTTTTATCTTAACAGCATCACGACTGTCATTAACAATGAGACAAATGAGAGGCTTATGAGACTGAAAAAGAGATGATATGAGTGATCGACTTCCTTCATTGCTTTGCAGAGATGCCAAAAGAAAAACATTGATTGAAGATTTTTCAATCAGTATGTCACATTGTTTTTTATGTGATAGAGCATCACCATGGAGATTACAAAAGGCAATGCAGTCATTGAAGGTATCATTGGGTTTTCCAGCAGGGCAGTACCAGGCAATCTCTGCCACACCATCCATCAAATAGCGAGACTTGGTGCTTCCTGGGCAGTTTCTGTGGAAGAAGGTGTCGTGACGGTTGTTGATCAAAGTGTTCATCAGCTGAGATTTAGACACTGACAAAGAACCCAGGCGGAAAAATGACACCAAGGGTGTTTCAGCTTTGTAGACTGGAACACTCTTCATGGTGATGATCTTTGAGTTGTCTTTAATTTGAGTTACCTTCCAGGATTTTGTTATTTCTCTGAAAGTCCACAGAGGAAACTGAATCTCCTTTGTAACTGGGTCAGGAACAAGCAAAGGTAAGGCATACTGACACTGAGAGAGCTTTGTAATCATCATCTGTTTCAGGAAACTGTCTGAACAGTGAAATACTGCCATCTGAACGTCCATTGGATGCACACAAGCCTTCTCTTTCTCATTTGTGTCTGCAGTGGTTTTCAAGAAATCCTCCAGATCACTGTAATCTGTCTCAGTGTTGTCAGACTCTGTGGTCACCTCAGGACTGTCTGGTCTTACAGGAATATATCTGGCCCCGTAGTCCAACATTATCAGCTTATGGAGAAAAGTGTGAGCTACATCTTTTTCAGATGTTACATGGTCCATCTGTTTCCCAGGTGGACGTATTTGAAGAAAATCTGCAGGAGACAACTTCTGCTGAAATTTATCTTGAAGTTGAAGTCTTTCAAGCAGTACCTCAGTTTCTGTCTGACTTGGCTTCTACAAACAACAAATAAAGAGGTACCATATGTAACTAAATTACATACATCATATGGCAGAACAGAGTAAATACTCATTTTGATCTTTTGAATAAACATATATTCTCCTACCTTCTTGTTTCCACTCGTGTAACCATCTGTTGTTTCTGCAGGATTGCATGAACCAGATATGCATTATATTCATTGCGTGTTCCTGCAAATCCTTTCAAAGTTATGAACATAGCTGTTGATATATTTTTTGCTTTTTGTGTTACCGTATAATGAAAAATGTTACCGTTGTCATCAGTTTTGGCTGATTCATAAAATTTATCTCCTGGTTTTCTCTCCTTGTCATCATTGCGTTCATCCACTGGGCCACTCTGCGAAGTAAAAAAATGACCCTGAAATTTAGCTTATCAGTTTAATACCATTGACATATATGACAACAGAAGGAAAAGGTCTTGCTTTGTATTTTATTGAGAAGACAGGAAACTATTTTTAAATGGATTTGACTGACATTTATATATATAATACATTTCTAGTCTTATTGACTGCTCAAAGCAGCTCATGAACTGCATCAAGACCTGTGCTGATTTTCCAATAATAAGCTGATGTAACATATGTGATTGCAAACCTAAAATACTTTTTGCTGTTAAGGGACAGAGAAAACCCTTCGCTTATTTAAGCTGTTATTATAACCAAGTGATCTGAGGCATTACTAAACTTCTGCATTCCTACTCCTTATTGTCAGACTTCATAAAAGTCAGAGTGTGTAACTGAAATCTTTTTTACCCTTACATGCAGTTCATATTTGAACCATAACTGACCTGATCCATCACAGGGTGGTTTTCGTCAATTTTGATCCAGACCAAGAATTCCCTCATCATACATGTGTATACTGAATTTTGAACTACAGACTTATTTAGAGTGCATAAGCAGACAATCTGACATTCATAAATGGGTGATTAATCCTTGATAGCGTTTCAAGAAGCAACACTTGAGTAATGCTTGTTTTTAGAGAAACAAACATGTTATTAAACAATATCATGTTTTATCTCAGACAAACAGCCATAATAATTTTTATATATTTTCTTGAGGAACATCCTGGAACTGTTACAAACTGTTAAACTCTGTCCTCACTACTATTTTATAAAAAACAAACAAACTTATAATTTACATTTATAGTTATCAATATTGAGTCAACATTAGTTACGCTTCGAAAACGCTTAGAACATAAAACACAAAGAATAAATCCTTAAGGCAAAGTAAACAGAGTAAATGGATTTGTTTGTTATTTTATTATTTATTATTATTTATGCATTTGTAAAATTGAAGGTGCAAATATAATTGCATTTATGTAGCGCTGTGAACTCATTATTCATGTAATTGCAATTTAGAATAACCTATTAACCTACTATAATGTATGAGTTTGGATTGTGGGAGGAACACGTAGCTTTAGTAATGCAAGGCAAAATAATATTTTAATGTTCTCATAGGGAAAAAAAAGCTTGTATTAGAATAAGAACAAAAAATTATATCATTAGAAGCTGTCTATGCTGCCTCACCATAAGAACATATATTAAAAAATCTGAGAAATCTAAAAGTAGAATTAAATGAAAGGATTAAAAAGACAAAACAATTTCTGATCAATAGGCTGCATTTGAAGAACTTTGAACATGGTAATAAATCTGGAAAACTCCTTGCTGACCAGTTAAAGGTAAATAAAGAAAAAACAACTCTTCTATGAAGGATTTGACTGGAAACATTACTCATGATCCACAACAAATAATTAAATATTTTAAAGACCTTTATGAAGATTTATATTCAACACGGATTAATCCATCTGATGCTGCCATTGAAGAATTTCTTAACTATATAAATCTTCCCAAACTAAATGACGAATGACGTTTCGGGTGAGCTCATTGTGAAACCTGGCCCCACCCTATCATGTGATTTCCTGAGGTCAGATGGCCCAGGATGTGAGTGGGTGTTAAGGCGTCTGGGAAGGGATCTCAAAACTGGATTATAGATGGCAGACAGTTGGTGTCGTAAACCACCACCTCTGTTCAAAGATGGTCCCTCACAGTGGACGTAAATGGCTTCTTTCACTCCTCTTTCAAACCATCTGTCTTCTCTGTCCAAAATGTGAACGTTCGAGGATGCCAACGTTCACTGTGAGCAACCTTCTAGGCTGTTAGTTTGTTTCATTGACTATGCAAATATTAAATAAATATGTTGAAAAAGGAAAAGAACTGCTCTCAGACAGTGAAAAAAAGAGCGAAAAGTACTTTGTGAACTGGGTGAATAACTTAGATATTGCACAGTTAACCAGTTTGATGTACATAATGTAGTGATTTTTTGTTATCTTTTTTATATGGGCATTTTTTTTCATGCTTGTCATTTTCTCTGCATAGGATGTATTTTGTGGGTATAGGGTGCCATGAGTATAATTGGAGGAGCAGTTTGCCTTTTGGCTTTTGTTAGTTTGTTTCATTGACTATGAAAAAATTTAATAAATATGTTGAAAAAAGAAAGGTGCAATTACCGCTAGAATATCATCAACTGAAATCCATCATACAGGAAACATTTAATTCCAATCAACTAAATCAACAAAAAAAACTACTTGGTAACAGAATTTTTTCATATCTTTACCCCCAAATAGTTATCAAAAATGTATAATTTATTTTATAGTTAAAATGGATTCCTACCACTGCCCGCTGGACACTCCTGCCCCTCCCTGGGATGCGGGTACTTTTTGGCTCTGAGGTGCATGACCGGATGTTCTGGTGTGGTCGTTGACCTGCTCTATTGGGGGTGGTGGTCCGGGGTGGCTTGGACTTGTTCAATGGGTCCTTTGCCTGGTGTTGGGTGGTTTTTAGGGATCTTGAGCCCGGGGGCCCGGTCCTCAGCTCGTGATAGGCTAACTGACCTCTGGCGGAGATGAGTGCCCGTTGTCTCTGGTTCTCAGCAACTCTCATACTTTGGCTCTGGGTGCGCCGTTTGGGGCCTCCCCACTTCTCCTGCTGTGATTGATGCGCAGTTGTATATACTTAAACATATACATATGTCAACATTTCATAATGGCATAGTTAATAATAACTAATAATAATAACAAAAATCACAGCTAATATTAGGAGAAAATAATATTTGCTGCTCCTGCTTTCAGTTACAACAGTCCAACATCTTTATTTATTAGCACACATTTTACTATAAAAGAAAAATAATCAATTAAATATTAGAATAATGAAATTGATTCATTAATTTTAATTGGATCTAAAAAGTTAGATCTCCACATTATTGGCTGTATAGGGTTATCATACTGGCTTCACAATTTGCAACCTGACAAAACTACAGTTGTATCTTTAGATGCAGAGAAAGTACTCGACTGGGTAAACTGGCTATTTTTATTAGCAGTTCTATACAAACTTGGATTTGGTTCATTCTTCATAAATTAAATGAAAATACTGAACAGCTCGATCTTACTTTTCAAAGCTTCAACCTACAGAAGTGTACCAGACAGGGCTGCCCTCTTTTCCCCTCACTTTTTGTCATTTTCATTGAATCATTAACAGCAGTAATCTGAAAAAATGTAAATATTAAAGAAATTCAAACTGAAAATACAGACTATAAGATAAGCCTGTGATGTATTACTTTTCCTTAGAAGCTCACAAACCTCTCTTTTCACACTTGGTGAGTTCACATTCATATCAAACTACTCCATCAGCTGAAGTAAATCAACAGTTTTGCCTCTGACTTGTAATTTTCAGAACCTCCACCACCCTTTATGGTTGGGTAACATCAGATATCTAGGTATGAATTTTTCTGCAAAGCTCTCAGACCTGGTATGGTTGAGTCATATTCTATTGCTAAAGCCAGTAGAGGATGATCTTGGATTAAACCAAGGTTATTAGACAGACCTTGGCTGGACCTAGAACAAGAACTCTGTGGAAAAGTAAAACTCCCTCGTCTGCCTTTCGTAAGGTCCAGTATAAAGCATCATGACTGCTTTAAAAGCCACAGCATAAACACCTCTCCAACAGCCTGATGGGAATTTTGAACAATAACTAAGTCTTTACTGATCCAGTGTAAACTAACAGCCATTTGAAACAATCTGGATATTTATCAGAAAAAGGAAATACAAAATTTTTAATCATGGCATGAGAAAGGGATAAAGAGCATGTTACACCAAAATGGAAACTTTATTTTGTTTCAAGAACTAGAATCAGCCACAGTAAATTTCTTGGATATCAGAAACTGAAATCCATCATACAAGATCCAATCATCTGAATCTACAGATACCTACTTGGTAACAAACTTTTACATATCTTTACCACCAAATTGTTATCAAAAATGTATAAGTTATAATTTAAAATTGATTCCTACCGCTGCCCGCTTGACGCTGCTGCCCCTCCCTGCGATTTGGGTACTTTTTGGCTCTGAGGTGCATGGCTGGATGTTCTGGTGTGGTTGTTGACAAATTCTTGGGGTGGTGGTCCGGGATGGCTTGGACCTGTTCAGGGGGGCCTTCGCCTGGTGCTGGGTGGTTTTTAGGGACCTGGGGCCCGGGGGTCCAGTTCTCAGCTCGTGACAGGCTGACTGGCCTCTGGCGGAGATGAGTGCCCGTTGCCTCTGGTTCTCAGCAAAACTCACACTTTGGCCGTGGGCGCCCCGTGTGGGACCTCCCCAGTTCTCCTGCAGGGATGGAGGCGCAGTTGTTGTCAGGTTTATATTGTTGATTGTCATTTATACTTAGAAATATATAACCACATATGGTTAGAGGTGTATAATCAATTGTGTAGTAAATGGCCTGCATTTGTATAGCGCTTTACTAGTCCCTAAGGACCCCAAAGCTCTTTACACAACCAGTCATCCACCCATTCACACACTGGTGATGGCAAGCTACGTTGTAGCCACAGCCACCCTGGGGCGCACTGACAGAGGCGAAGCTGCCGGACACTGGCGCCACCGGGCCCTCTGACCACCACCAGTAGGCAACGGGTGAAGTGTCTTGCCCAAGGACATAACAACCGAGACTGTCCTTAGTAGTCTGCAAAGACTTTGTGTGCATTCCAGAGTGTTCTGGCATACACACTCACATAGCAAACATATCTATATCTGTTTTAGTCTAAGTGCCTTTTGTTTAAATGAACTGCCGGACTTCCAGACCAGCAGGTTTAGGGAAGTCGTTTATGGGGTCACATTCAGACCACACACACACACACACACACACACACACACACACACACACACACACACACACACACACACACACACACACAGGCGGTCCTAGCCTGTTTGGCGCCCCGGGCAAACATGCCCTCTGGCGCCCCCCCCCCCCCCCCCCCCACACACACACATGCACGCACACACACATATATGACCCTATATAAGAAGAGAGAGAGAGTATGCATAGTATGCAAACGGCTACCAAACAGACATAATTCGTCATACAATGGGAACAGGACAAATCAACAATTGACACTGACTAATTAATATTATATTATTGTATATATTGTTTGGAGTTTAGTCTGTTACTGTTACTATTTTTACCATTTCTTCTTGGAGGAACTGTAACCCACATAATTCCCTTAGGGATTAAGAAAGTATTCTGATTCTTAATGTTTTAGGATACATGACCTGCCATTATCCAATGACACATCTGCTTACCTGTATCTTTTGCTCGTTTCTCCTTGTAGGAGCCATAATTAAATGTATTGAATTTTAATGATCACTGGGTTTTCATTTGTTTGGTTGCTATGGTGATGTGTAACGGGAGTCACGTGGGTGCTAGCGGTGACATTAAGAGGGCGTTGTCAGTCTGTCATTCACTGGTTTGATTTTGACAGAGAGCAGGGCTGGGTAGCCGTAGTTTTTGTTGACCGCAGCACAACGAGTTTCCCCTTGTTACATTAGAGCTCTGATGTTTTAAGAGTTTGAATTGCGAGCCGATCACATTGCTCTGTAAACTTTTCAAGCACTTTAATAAACAAGCAAGCAATTCCACCTCTCGCATTATTGCGTACAGTTGAGAGCGCGTCAGGCAAATAGGCAGGCTCCATCCCCGGCCTCTAGCGACTGTGGAAGTCGCTACACTCCTCTTCTTCTTTTCTCTTTTTTTTAAACTTTAAAAACAGGTTGTGTGTGAGACTTTAAATCAACAAAATATAAAATATACATTTTAAATTGTTATTGATCCCTTTACCCCTGGTCCCAAAGTGTATATTTATTTTCTTACTCTTCTTATATTTATTGTTTGTTTACTTGCACTGCTGTAACTGGAGCCTCGTCGTCTGGTCTCTCTATATACTGGACTGTATGTAGCGGAGATGACAATAAAGTTTACTTTGACTTCAGCAGCGAGCAGGCGCACCGAGGGCTCTCGCGCTCACTTTTCGTGTATAGAATTTCGAAAAAACATTGGTGCAAATTATAAGTCTGTATCATGATGTCTGGTGTTTTCGTGTTGTTGGTTTGTTTTTATTTTGTTTTATTTTGCAAGTTGGTTATTAGACGCTGCTCCAGCCAGCCAGAGAATCCCCCGCCGCCCCGCCCTCTCCTCCCTGTGCCGCAAGCAGCAGACGCACCTCGCAAACGGAGGGCGCCCTTACTCCCAGCAAATGGGCGATAGAAAACCGATCGGTGCCTATGCCATTCCCAATATGCGCTGGCATGATGTCGGGGCAGCATGAGTACGAGCAATTTTTTTTTTTTGCCGATGCCCGTGATGCCGCCCCCCACCACGATGCCGCCCCGGGCAACCGCCCGTGTCGCCCGTATCTAAAACCGCTACTGCACACACACACACACACACACACACACACACACACACACACACACACACACACACACACACACACACACACACACAAGGTATTCTTTGTCCACATGTGTACCTATGTTAATAAGCCTATGCATATTCATGTAACCTCAATAAAAGAGCAGTGTTACGAGGGAGCAGACGAGAGAAACTCGGGTCAAGTGAAGGAATGGCGCTCGTCCAGTTGGGTCTCCCTCGTGCACGAGAAACACAAAGAGCTTTGCTTGGTGTTCAGTGCTTTTTGCTGTTGAGTTGAATTGTCTCGTTCCAGCGGCGGGTTTGTGCTAGACAGACCCATCACACAAACATATATACATATATATATGTACACAGTTTATGTGTTTGTTATGTACTTGTGATTCCTTCTCTTCTTTGGAAGTTTAGAATGACTTATGTTTTAGTTTTATATATCTTGTTGTTCATGTTTATTCCCTTTGCACCCAGTCTGTCCTAGTCTCATCTCTGTGCTTTGTAAGTCATTCAATCATCAGGTACATTACCTGTCTGTCTCTTCTCTCTGTGTTCTGTCTCCATTGCTGTCTGCATTTGTCTCTGTTCCTCGGTTTTCTTCCTTCATGTTCCCATGTTCATCTCTCTGTGTTTGACTCCTTTGCTATCCCAGTCTGTCATGTCTACATGTCTGTTTTTCCCAGTCCCTCTGTCAAGCCCACGTATCTTAGTCTGAGTCTCAGGTGTTTCCGCTTGGCCCTAATCTCCTCCTGTGTATCTATTCTGCGCCTCCCTTTTCTCTGCTGTGTTGTCCCCTTGTGCTGTGTGCTTCCCTTGTAGCTTACAAGTCTTCTATTTTCAAGTACATACATCTAGTTTATTTTCTTTATTTGAGCTTCTGTATTTTTATTTTTTCACTCAAGTATCAAATTAAAAGCAATAAAGCTGCCTCTTTTGGTTGATTCAGTGTCTCTGAGTCCTGCTCTTGGGTCCTACACTGCCTGCCACAAAATACGTCTTGACAGATCTACTGGAGTCAAAATGTGGAAACTTCATTTCTGTGCATGGTCACTTCAGAGTTTCGACTTTCACTCCATGGTGAATCCTTGTAATGTGCTGGACAATACTTTATACGGTGGTCTCACTCTCCTATCATCAATAGAAGAGTTTTGCAAAATATGTATGCAATTCTGGACAGAAAGAAATGTTGTAACATTGATTAGGCTTGCTGAAACAATGGCATGGTGAATTTGTGCCCTTATCAAATCCAAAGCTTGTTCAACTAAATACTGGATTGTGCAACCCTTTTTAAATTTAAGTGTGACTTAAACATAGGCTTCATATTTCACAATATTTATCTTTTATAGAAAACTGTTGTGCTACTATTAAATGGTAAATAAGCATTCAAGTGGAAAACGTTACCATTCCTTTGATTCCATATGCATTCTCCTCTTTATCATCACCTGTAAGAAAACAGAAAATAATTACAATACAGTCAAAGCAATTGTTTATTTTGTCTGCAAATTTCTTCTGGTAAATGAGGTCATACTGCCAGGGTCACACATGGTAAGTGTATTTTGAGCTCTTTGTTTCAAGTTTCTTTTAGCTCTTTATTCCGTTCGTTTGTGATTTTTTTTCTTAAGCTTTGTTTCTATTCAATTTTAGTATTGTATTTTTTTTGGTATTATTACTTTTCCAGTGGTTTGTGTATAATTCTTTTTTATTATTAGTCACCTTTCTCAATCACTATGTGTTTATACACCTTTCTGCGTTTAATCATTAGTTCTTATTAATACCTGTCGTTGTTCCACAGCATGTCCTTTGTCCTGTCTTCATCCCTTACCCCAAGCGGAAGCCGCAGATGGCTGCCCGTCCATGAGCCTGGTTCTGCCAGAGGTTTCTTCCTGTTAGAGAGGAGTTTTTCCTTCCCACCCTCGCCAAAGCGCTTGTTTACAGGGGGTCATATGATTGTTGGATTTTTCTCTGTATGTATTATTGTAGGGTCTACCTTACAATATACAGACTGTTGTTGTGATTTGGTGCTGCATAAGTAAAATTGAATTGAATTGAATTGAAAATTAAAATGTAGACAACACAATATTTTTTTTTAATCTTCTCTTTCGCTTCATGTTCCCTACACAACAGATTCAAACTGAGTACGTTAATTAGAATTACAATCGAGATTCATATATATGTATGTATTGTCATGTACTAACATTATTTTATTATTATATTACCTTTGAACAAAAATGGTATGTAGAATTGTCCTTCAAGGAGCCACTTTTTACTTTCTTACTGAGTACATGTCAGAACTGGTACTTTCTCACTTTTACTTGAGTAAAAAAGGTCAACACGTCATGGGCTCGGTCTCTGACCCAGCATTTTGAATTTATTATGCGTTGTGTTTTTCTTATATTGCATTGAAGACGAGTTCTTGTTGTTGTTTTGTTGTTATTGATTATTGGTTAGGAATTGAGAGTTTGTTATTATTTGTTTATGTTAATCACAGCTAGTTCTCTCAAATTCCTAAGTTGTTCAGCCTTTAGTTCTCTGTTGATTAGATCCCTTTGTGTTTCTATCCCCGTGTTAAGTCTCCCTCGCCCTTCATGGTTTCAGGTCTGCATTTTCTTGTATTGTCAAGTTCTTGTTGTCATTTCAGTTCAGTTCATTTTTATTTCAAACATATACATTCACCAGCATTTCATAAAATCTTTCCATACAGTTGTTTGAAAAGGAGTAGGCAGAAGTATATACCGGTACTTATTTAGCCCTACCCCCTCAGGTTTACATCCTCATCATCTAAATTTGAACAACAAAAACGTATACAATGCCTTCAACTTAGAACATAACATCACAAAAAAATATTTTCTCATGTTCAACTAAAACTATATTTAGATTTGCTAATTTGCAGAAGAAAATAAACATCAGTTTAACTGCTGTCTTGGGTTAATTGAATTTCTCTGTCTCATGATTTTTGTTGGGTCGTCTGTGTTACCACCCCCCATGTCTTCATAGCTACAGTTGTCTCAGCCATAGTCACAGTTGTCACAGTCTTAGCCTTTGTGTCATAGTCTTCTAAGTTTTCATATTTGAATCACAGTATTTAGTTTCCCAGTTTAGTTCTAGTTTTGTTTCGCCACTGTGCTTGGACTTGCTGTCATCAGCCATAATAAAGGCTCACTTTTGGTTTAAAATCCAGTTCCATCTCTTCGCCTGTGTCTGCTCCTCAGTCTTCACACACCTGCACACGGTCTTGCCCCGGCAAACTGTGACACAACTTTTCCTGGAGTATTTTAAACACAGGCATTTCTACTTCTACTTAAGTAAATAAAGTCTGTGCTTTTGCCACCTGTGTTAATAAATAATGTAAAAAAATATATTATTAATTCAGTGTCCAACTTAGCAGCCTGAGGTGAGTGGCTTTTATTTTTCTATATTTTTATGTTATTAACATTGAATTAATACAGTCGTTTATATTATTTCACTTTAAATCTTATTATTAAAGCCTTGTAATAAATATGGTCTAGTACACCCCACAGTCCTCTTTAAACTCACCCCTGTCTTCTGTAGGTGTCACTGTGATTGAAGGTGTGATGGCTGTAGTCAGCCTTCAGCAATTTTCTTAATTCAAACATCCTATCAGTCTAAGCTAACCATTCATCTGCATATTTTAATGTTATTTCTGTAGCTTTACTGTAGATATTCACTGTATAAAGCAAAGGGGTGGAGCACCTACTAAGTTTGCTTTTCTTCACGTCGAAGGACATCTGCTAGCTTTTTCTCAATAAAGAAACAAGCACTGCCATTTTGAATGCTGGAAAAATGTTTTCTTTCACTCCTCCTGAGCTCACTGTGGTGCGTGTAGACAGACTATAGCTTCATGTTAAACTATGACAGCTGCATAAAGATGACTTATTAATGGGTGATATCAGAAAGAACAATTGGGGAGTAATAGCAACACCTCAGGTTTTTCCAGAAACCAGAAACAGAAATGTGACTTAGAAGAAAGAGATGAGGTTGGGCAACTGACCAGCAACACAGTGATTTTCTACAAATCTGTATCACTTCTGCTGTTGTTATGATCGGTCTTGTTGAAAAATTGGGTGCCACATGGGCTTAATGTTGCCATACTTTTCATTGTAAGATTAATAGTATGTTAATTCTAACAGCAAACACACAACCCCCCCCCCCCCCCAGAAATGCACCTGCTACTCATACAATTTGCAACTATTTAAGGGGACACCCGCCTAATTTAATGCACTTAAATCTTTACAAACTGAAAGAGGGACATACGGAAAAGATAAAAACTAATCAAGCTGTTTTCAGCTGTCTTTAAAACACCACTGTGGTGCATTGCAGCAGAGAGAAAATGGGAACAGAAAACGATACAAAACTGTACATTACCACAACAGCAACACTGTCCCAAACAGAAAATTCTCTTTTCCTTCCCCTCACCTGCCACTGCAGTCTCATCACGGACTTCCATCTCAGTAACTTCTTATCTTTACAGGAAATCTGTGAATCATGCAGTCAATCAAAGATGAAAATGAAATGAAATTAAAAAAAAAAACAGATTTATATTTCTCTGTGCACAAGATAGAGAAATAACTGCACATCTTGTCACTGGTGTTAAAATTTGCTGAGAGCTAAGGACCGTAAAAACCTTCAGATAATTTTCATCTTCTTCAGGTTAAAGTGTTTCATCTGAAAGATCCTGATTCTGAAAAACGTTACACTGATTTACACTGACCCTTCTCCCATCAAATGCATCTTTACATACTTTGACATGCACAGATTTTACAAGCTATTCTCTGTCTTTTGCATAAACTCACCTTTGAGCTCTTGCTTCTGTAGATGCAGCTGCCTTCTTACGAATCCTACCAGACCCTGTTCTTTATATACAGTGAGATCAGTAACATGCGATGCTACATTTGCCTCTCACAAACTCTTCCCACCTGCTCTTAACCAATGGTTATTGGTTATGAGAGGTATAAGGAGTTCGGGGTTTCTGCATAAACATGACTTCTTAATGAATAAAAGGAACAATCATGAGCTTCACCTCCTGATTTCCCAAAAACCATGTGACTTAGAACAAAGAGATGGGGTTGGGGCACCGACCAGCACAGCAATGGACACTTGTTTCCGACAAATGTGAAGTCACACACTGAGGAACCATCCTTTTGCCTACCTACTCGAGACATTTCCTTTTGTCTGCAGAGGGGATTTTAAAAGTAGGGGTTGCAACACACCATACCTCAGTCTGAGTGAGTGTACCAAACACTCACTGGAGCACAGCTTGCAAAGCTACTTCAGACAGAGCTAACATTAAAGGTGAAAACATTTAAACTGTGGATTTATTCATCCATTGTCCTCGACTGGCTGTGTACTACATCCTTCTATTTCAAGGTCTTTGTTAGCACCAGAGCCTGGTAATATGTGGATTCTACCAGAAGCCCAGCTGATCACCAGAGGCCTCACCTAACTGGCCAGCCCAAATAGGGCTAGAATTTCTCCTCCTACATCCAAATCAGTGGCCCTCCTGCTTATCACATCAGACCCACAGGATATCACTGACCTAAAAAAACCTCCTCCATAAAATTATCATATACTATTTTTTTTCATTCATTTTTATTCATTTAGATTCCTGGTTATATTGCAGGACATTTAATTAAACATAATTTATGACTTTAATGTTCTTTATATGTTGTGTTAAAGGATGACCGCAAAGAAGAGATAACTTGATTTGAACGTCCTTTGTTCTGATCAAAACCCCAAAATGAACAACCACTGCTATCTAACCATGCCTATAGAATCCTAAGTGAATACCAAACTAATTCAGACCATTATTACACTTAAAGGTGTAGGTCTTTCCTTGAGAGAAATTCTGAAGAAAGTTAAGGTGTCAGTGAGTACCGTTTCCTTGATCATCAAAAGGCACTCAAACTGGGCAAACTCTGACAGGAAGAGGTGTGGCAGACCCAAAGCCACAACAAAATCAGAAGACAAGTTTTTGAGAGTCAACAACTTGCATGATAGGTGGTTCAAAGCTTCACAGCTTCGAGTACAGATTAATAGTGGTCACGGTGTCAGTGTCAGGACTACAAGACCATTACCAAGACTAACCAGCTGATCTACACTGCTGAAGCAGTGATCAGTGAGATGCTACAGCCACAAAGAGCAGTACCCTCCATGGAGAAGGAGACTAGAGGTCGAGATCAAGGTAGTGCAGAGGGAGCCTAGCCAACTATCAGAGCTGCAGAAAGGTGCAATTAAGAAGGTGCCTAAGAAGTACAGCAAGCTTAGAAACGGCCAAGCCTTATGTGCCTTATTTTTGATTGAAATTGAAATTGATATACCTTTATTAGTCCCACAAGGGGAAATTTCATGTTAAGGCTGCCGACCTATTGCACGCAATGGCGGCGCCATCTTACCCTCCGACCATACATACATTACACAAAAACATCACATGGGGAAGACAGGTCAGAGAGGTATACATGGAAAAGCACAACATGAGGAAAGATAAGGAGAAAAAAATAACTCCCCCCAGACTGAGCTCCAACAGGGAGATCAGTTTGAGAACAGAAAAAAACACCTCTGCACATAGCACATGAAAAAACTCTTAATACACCAAAGAAACACATGACAACAACAGGGATGGGTAAAGGGTGAGAGACAGCCAATGTAGACAGTACATCCGGACCTGCAGCCTATGCGCTGGTCTCCTTGATCCACCGTCAGCATCGGAAGGGAATAAGCGTCGAAGGCGTTTGGAGGGGGGAGGGGGGATGAGTGTACATCTGCATGTGTATATATGTCTGTGTGCGTGTGTGTATGTCCAGAGTTCAGCTGAGACAGTGTCCTTCGCCCTGCCAGGCTAAGTAAACAGTCTTCCAGCCAACCCAGGTGGCCTTGCATAGAGTGGGAAGAACAGTCTCCACACAGTCGTTATCTGGGTGTTGTTGTACAGCTCCAGCCTTGAGCCCACAGCTGGCGCCGAAGGGGTCTCCGCATGAAGTGATGATGGTTTTAACTTTATTGCGAACAACTCATATGAATTTCAAACCTGTTCTAACAGTCCAACACTGGTATCTCAATCTCCCGTTGGAGAGCCGTGAGCTTTCTATGATGTTATCAAACATCTTCCTTAATTCTTCGATAAGCCAGGGCCAAGCCAGCTCCGATCAGCAAGAACCCTGTTATCATGGTTCCGAATAGGTAGATATCTTCAGCACTCAGGCTCACCCGAGCCCAGACTTCTCGTTGAGAAGGGGTGTCAATTGAATTCAGAGACCAGTTTTATTTCATTATATATATATACAGTGGGATGCAAAAGTTTGGGCAACCTTGTTAATAGTCATTATTTTCCTGTATAAATCGTTGGTTGTTACAATAAAAAATGTCAGTTAAATATATCATATAGGAGACACACACACACACACACACACACACACACACACACACACACACACACACACACACACACACACACACACACACACACACACACACACACACACACACAGTGATATTTGAGAAGTGAAATGAAGTTTATTGGATTTACAGAAAGTGTGCAATAATTGTTTAAACAAAATCAGGCAGGTGCATAAATTTGGGCACCACAAAAAAAGAAATGAAATCAATATTTAGTAGATCCGCCTTTTGCAGAAATTACAGCCTCTAAACGCTTCCTGTAGGTTCCAATGAGAGTCTGGATTGTGGTTGAAGGTATTTTGGACCATTCCTCTTTACAAAACATCTCTAGTTCATTCAGGTTTGATGGCTTCCGAGCATGGACAGCTCTCTTTAACTCACACCACAGATTTTCAATAATATTCAGGTCTGGGGACTGAGATGGCCATTCCAGAACGTTGTACTTGTTCCTCTGCATGAATACCTTAATGGATTTTGAGCAGTGTTTCGGGTTCGTTGTCTTGTTGAAAGATGCAGCCCCGGCGCAGCTTGACTGATTCCTGGACATTGGTCTCCAGAATCTGCTGATACTGAGTGGAATCCATGTGTCCCTCAACTTTGACAAGATTCCCAGTCCCTGCACTGGCCACACAGCCCCACAGCATGATGGAACCAGCACCATATTTTACTGTAGGTAGCAGGTGTTTTTCTTGGAATGCTGTGTTCTTTTTCCTCCATGCATAACGACCCTTGTTATGTCCAAATAACTCAGTTTTTGTTTCATCAGTCCCCAGCACCTTATTCCAGAATGAAGCTGGCTTGTCCAAATGTGCTTTAGCATACCTCAAGCGGCTCTGTTTGCGTTGTGGGCGGAGAAAAGGCTTCCTCTGCATCACTCTCGCATACAGCATCTCCTTGTGTAAAGTGCGCTGAATGGTTGAACGATGCTCAGTGACTCCATCTGCTGCAAGATGATGTTGTAGGTCTTTGGTGCTGGTCTGTGGGTTGACTCTGACTGTTCTCACCATTCGTCGCTTCTGTCTATCTGAGATTTTTCTTGGTCTGCCACTTCGAGCCTTAACTTGAACTGAGCCTGTGGTCTTCCATTTTCTCAATATGTTCCTAACTGTGGAAACAGACAGCTTAAATTTCTGAGACAGCTTTCTGTATCCTTCCCCTAAACCATGATGGTGAACAATCTTTGTCTTCAGGTCATTTGAGAGTTGTTTTGAGACCCCCACGTTGCTACTCTTCAGAGAAAATTAAAAGACGAGGGAAACTTACAATTGACCGCCTTAAATACTCTTTCTCATTATTGGATTCACCTGTGTATGTAGGTCAGGGGTCACTGAGCTTACCAAGCCAATTTGAGTTCCAATAATTAGTTATAAAGGTTTTGGAATCAATAAAATGACAACAGTGCCCAAATTTATGCACCTGCCTGATTTTGTTTAAACAATTATTGCACACTTTCTGTAAATCCAATAAACTTCATTTCACTTCTCAAATATCACTGTGTGTGTGTGTCTCCTATATGATATATTTAACTGACATTTTTTATTGTAACAACCAACGATTTATACAGGAAAATAATGACTTTTAACAAGGTTGCCCAAACTTTTGCATCCCACTGTATATATATATATATGTATATGTATATATATGCCACCAACCTTTCACTTTCAATTTTCCCTACTCTGTGACACAAAAAGCAGAAAAAACTCTTGTTACTGGAGACTCAGGCCCCTCTTCTGTGGAACCAGTTTCCAGTTTGGATTCGGGAGACAGCCACTATCTCTACTTTTATGTTTAGGTTTAAAACTTTCCTTTTTGCTAAAGCATATAGTTAGGGCTGGACCAGGTGACCCTGAATCCTCTCTTAGTTTCACTGCCATAGGTCTAGGCTGCTGGGGGATTGCCATGCTGCACTGTTTCTTCTTCAGTCACATTTCTCACTCACTGTGTGTTTATACACCTCTCTGCATTTAATCATTAGTTGTTACTAATCTCTGCTTCTCTTCCAGAATGTGTGTTTTCTCCCATCTTCCTCCCCTCACCCACAACCGGTCGCAGCCTTGCCCTCCCTGACCCTGGTTCTGCTGGAGATTTCTTCCTGTTAAAGGAAAGCTTTTCCTTTCCTTGTCACAAAGTGCTTACTCAAACATCACCACCTTCACTACTTCATCACCTCACAGCTTCACTGCTTCACCTGTCTCCCTCTCATTCACACAGGTATTCTGTCTTCATTTCTCCACCTCTCCAGGCTCTCTTCCACCTGCTCCCTACCCTGATCACAGATCGTTGTTGTCTGCAAATATCATAGTCCACAGAGATTCCTGCCTGACCTCATCAGATGTACACCAAGGAACCGGAAGCTGCTCACTTTCTCCACAGCAGTGCCGTTGATGGTGATGGGTGTGTGCTTCTCTGCACCTCCGGAAGTCCACTATCAACTCCTTTGTCTTTGCGATGTTGAGGGTGAGATGGTTGACTTGACACCAGTGCGTCAGGGTGCTGACCTCCTCCCTGTAGGCCGTCTCATCACCTTTGGTGATAAATTTCGTGTGGGACTAATAAAGGTTATCTTATCTTATCTTAAGACCCACCACTGTAGTGTCGTCCGCAAACTTCAGAATGATGTTGGAGTTACTAGTGGCCGTGCAGTCGTAGGTGTAGAGTGAGTACAGGAGAGGGCTCAGTACACACCCCTGTGGAGCACCAGTGTTCAGTGTGATGGGGGATGAGGTGATGCTGCCTAGTCTGACCACTTGGCGCCTGTCAGACAGGAAGTTAAGGATCCAGAGCTGCTCATTCCTAGATCCTGCAGTTTCCTGTCCAGCTTGAGGGAACGATGGTATTGAATGCTGAGCTGTAATCTACAAACAGCATTCTCACATACGTGTCTCTCTTCTCCAGGTGTGAGAGGGCAGTATGTAGTGTCAGGGCTATGGCATCATCAGTGGACCTGTTGTGGCGGTATGCGAATTGTAGAGGGTCCAGTGAATCGGGTAGTGCAGAGCAAATGAAGTCCCTGACCAGCCTCTTGAAGCATTTGCTCACGATGGGGGTCAGGGCTACAGGTCGCCAGTCGTTCAATGAGGAGATGGTGGAGGATTTGGGTACAGGGACGATGGTGGCCATTTTGAAGCAGGCTGGGACTACAGACAGAGAGAGGGAAAGGTTGAAGATGTGTGTAAACACTCCAGCCAGCTGAGCCGCCATGACTTGAGGACGCGGCCGGGAATCCAGGCCTTAAGGGCCAGTGTCCTGCAGGTTTTAGATGTGTCCTTGATACAACACAGCTGATTTAAATGGCTAAATTACCTCCTCAACATGTCTTGAAGTTTTCCAGAAGCCTGGTAATGAACTAATCATTTGGTTTAGGTGTGTTGACCCAGGGTGAGATCTAAAACCTGCAGGACACCGGCCCTCGAGACCTGGAGTTCAACACCCCTGATATAGAGTGTTCATGGAGACCTTACAGATACAGTGCAGACAGAACAATGAAGTAAAAAAGTTGACCACAATAAAATAACACTTAATGACAATGCAGATGATATTTCCGGTTAAGCATATGGATGACGGTTAAAGACACAATATAAATATACACACAGTCACATGGGACACAAACAAAGCTACAAAGAAATGCATTTAAACAACAAGCAGAAAAGTATTGCACTGACATCTTTCTTTGTTTTGTGTGCACCAGTGTTGACTGTCATGTGGATTAAAGATGATCACTTAAAGTAACTGAGAGGTGTAGATTTCTGGAAATGTAACAATGCCTTTCATACATTTTTTTTTAATTAAAAAAACAATATCATGATCCCAACCAGCAAGGATATTCTTATCATTTGATAAATGGTTTGATAAACAATTATTGGTTATTAGATAATCCAAATAATTTATGCTTTTATCAGGTTTCTGTGACTTTTCTCAGACAAGAATTATATTTAGTTCCAAATTAAAACACTAAAAAAGTTTCATGGTCTTGGAAACTGAGGCCCGAAGTTCACCAAAAAATAGCTGTTTTAATAAAGTAATCTCGGTTGAATCAGGTTGGGGTCTTATCTACCACTGTCTTCACAGCACACCACTGGGATTTAGACAACAGTTGGCTTTATTCATCACTTGTGGGGATGTGTTTGGTTTAAGTGAGGGAGCCTAAAGAAAACAGGGCAAACGGCGCCCGCTGGCTAGCACCAGTAGAAGGTGCAAGCATAGGACATAGGATATGATTTAACCACATTATGTCACAATATACTTTTAAAAAATAGTCTATCATGAATTATGAGTTTTAATGTTATGGCTGTGGTAATAGGAATACCAATCACAAAGGCTGTACAAAGGTCTGGTATTATTGTGGATGGCCATTGTTGGGCCAAATATGCGACCATGCTGGAATTAGACCACGAGAGACTGCAAACAGAACACAAGAGCCACTTGTACGTTTTACTTGCAAGGGGAGACTGCGCTCAGAGAGCCAACACAAGCACACCTGTAGCCAACTCCAAAGTTCAGTCTCCTCTCACAGTCTTTTATTCAACCCAGTTACACAACCCCCCACCATAAAACCCCTGTGGCGTGCCATAAAAACTAAGGCACTGTGTGTGTGTGCATGCATGTGCGAGCATGTGAATGAATGTGTATGTGTCTGTATGTGTGTGCATGTGTGTATGTGTCTCTGTATACATGACCTCCTGTCTCACAATATATGCTTACAACTGTTTAACCACATTTCCTAGTTATCCAGAGGTCTTCTCCCCACACCCGTATACGGCTTAACTTTAATGGTTCACCATATGGAAGCATAGGCGAGCCCCTAAATGGCCAGGAGTGAACCTCCTTCACCAGATAAGGAAACCAGAATCTCACATGGAATGTGCCTGCAGTTAAACATTACAGCCTCCCCACCATTCAACAGGCCGGGGAGGAGAACAAAAGAATATCTAAACATGCTCTTTAAGGCAAGATTTACAAATTTAAGCACAACAATGACAACATTTAACAAAATCACTCCAACAGCTATTTTGAAAAAATAAGCCTATGTGAAGGAGAAAAAGAAAAAAAAAGTTTAATCTAATGTAATGAAATCATTGTCAAATCACCAACCTTCTGATCAGTAGGCGACCTGCTCTAAACACATTTCTCTGTGTTTAGATACCAAAAGCTAGTGTTTATCTCACTCACTCATTCCATGTTTGTTTACTTTGTTATCAGAGCTGACACTAAAGTAAAATCTTTGTTTACTTTAGTTTCAGTTCACACTTGACCTGATCTGATATCAGACAATTTAAAGTTAAAACTCTTTCATCTCAGTAAATGTAGATAGAATGTGTTAAGATAAACTTTTTTGGCATTTAACAGATACTTGGATTGGGAATCAATGACAATAATTTGATCCATTCCTTGCAATTATGTATTGAAATTTGAAAGTATACAACATCTACTACTTGATTATTTGAAAAAAATTTTTTTTTCAAAGAGCACAAAGAGTTTGTGTTGTATTCTGTCAGGGAGACGTTTTATGGGGCGTAAGCTCGAAGGACACGCGTCATACTTGCAGGGAAGCTTTTATTATGCTGTACTGATGATGGCATAACGTGTTGGCATCAACTTGATCACGTATTATTTCACTGCAGCTGAACGATGACCATTCTTTTCTCCACTTCACTGTGAGAATTATCTTTATTAATTTAACACTGGTATGAGAAACAAGCCACAGCCAAAGATCTGAAATGTAAATGGTTCAATGGATTCGTAACAATCTCTGCTGATATCAAAAGTCCAGATCGTTCCTTACTGTTTATTTTTCTCTCATCATGTTAATTTGTTCTTATTCTTTTTTTTTTCCCTTTTTTAACAGTTTTAAGTTGTTTTAAGTTGTATTCATGTCTCAATGGACATAACTACAGTTGATTAAATGTATGCATGTTTGTAAAATGGTACAATATGTCTTTAAGATGGGTGGATATCAGCTCATATCATGAGTAATGTTAAATATCCCAATTCGTTGATCTTTGGGCTGAAGGAAGAACAACACTTGGTGTATAAAAATGCTCAGTCAACAATCTCTTTATTCCATACAACACTTTGAGCCTCTAAAATGTCTAGACGGGAGATGTGGACAGGAGGGTGTCCACCGGATCTGAAAGTGTCTGACCGTTTCTCACATTCTTATAGCTTCATGAGATTAAATGCTGCACTCGGGACTTTCTCTTCACCTGTGTGAACTTGTTTTTCCTGCTTATAGGCCTGGATATATGGGCTGCTGTGTCCCTCTACAAGCAGGAGGCTTACGTGTACTTCAGTCTCCTGCTGCTGTTTCTCTTGGGCTCGTCCATGTTGGTTCAGGTGTACAGCTGGCTGTGGTACCGCTACGATGATTTCAAAATGAAGACAAAAATTGAGAAGAAGCCGAGCCGGTGCTGCTTCTTACAGTGAACTAATGGAGTTGTTCATTGGAAGTCTCTCATCATTGCCGCCAACAGACAGAGTATTTCTAGAATGGACTCAGATCTTCTTAGATTCGTTCATTACTCCCTTTATGGTGTCTCCTCTTTTGTAGGCCTAACTAGATGATGAAGCACTATGACCAAAACATATGGACATCTGCACTCCTTCTGGTGTTGTGCCAAAACAAAACAAAATTAAACCTCCCCACTTAAGTCTCTGACTATGACACACAGTTTTGACTAACTCCTCTCAGATGTTTCAAACCAAATGTAACAAGCCTGTTCTGAAAATGTAAGGGGTAGAAAGTGCTGATATTTGTTTAAAAATGTAGGGAGTAAAAGTTGTCAGAAATCTCCACACAGATTGAAATGTGCCTCCGTGCACTCATTTTGCTACAATAATAACCCCATTAAGAAATCAGCCAGTTGTGTTAGCTTGGCAGAGAGTTTGAGAGTTTGTGTTTCACTCATCATTTCTCAGATGTTCCTGAATTTGTGGCTGCTCCATATCAGTGCAGTTTATGAAATATATGGTTACACAACCATGAATGAAAACTGGTTTATTTTTGAATAATTGCATCATTACAGTGCTGAAACTTATTCTTAACAAGAACTTGAATGTTGGTGCACTAATATAATTGATTTATTTGTGTTCTCTGAAAAAAGATTAGAATTAGACAACTTGAATATTACTGTGTAGAGGTGACAAAATGGATATTTTCTGAACTTCAGCATGATCAAATTAAAAATGTCTGCATTTTAAAAACAGAACATGAGACAGAATTATTCAATAATTAGAATAATTATTGAAAGACCTTTAACACAGTGGAATATAATGTACATATTTTAAAGGAAAAGAAGAAAGATTTAACAAATAACATTTTGAGAATTTTACTTCAAACCTCAGAAACGAAGAACAAGTAAAATTAAAAAATGAATTGCATGTATTCACGTATTATTACCACCATTTCTTCTTGATTAAAATGGGCCATTGGTGGTGAACCTTCTATCCATTTTTTTTACTATTTGATAAACAAAAACTGTTTGCTATAAATGGGCAAACAATATCCCAATTAACAAAATTTGGTTAAAAATATATTTATCACGAACATTTTTCCAAAAGCCAAGATGGAAGTGTAACCCAGAGTAAAATCTGTTTTACTAGATTTTAGTAATTTCCTGCACTTATTTCCTGCCATTGAACACATCACAAATACATGACTCCAACCACATGACTTTGCTCAGCCAATCGGATGGCATGTAGGTCATAGTAAGCCTGTCCCGGCTTCCTCCCGTCAGATGCGTGGAGGCAAGCCACCTGACAGAGTTGTTGCAGGTTTGTATTGGCAAACACTTGCTTTTCCCGTTTTAATGCATTTGTTTAACACCAACCAACTTATGCGACTTAGACGCTGATTATTGTGAGCCAGAGCCATAGTGTTGTCGTGCACTGAACAGAACGGAATTGGTGAGTTTGGACTTTTAATTGACTGCTTGTATTGTTACCAGCTGACGCTAATTGGCTGCTGCCGGTCACCAGTCCAAACAATTTGATTTTGATTTGACCGATATTTGTTGAATAAAAAATGTTGTGAAGCTATATAGTATGTATATAACAGTTGAAATCTTTGTTAAATCTTTATTGGTTAAATATACTGTTTGTTTATTTATTTATAAATTGTGTACACAGGAACAAGAATAACTTAATGTATTTAGCTTAACTGGGTGACATTTTTGTATTATTCTTGTGATTTCTTATTAGCCTTGTTTATTTAATGCAGGCCAGGTGAAGCTCTTTGGGTATGGAAAAGGATGGCGAGCCAATGAACGGCTAGGAGCAGGAATCCTTCTGCAGCTCCCACTGGTTGGGTAGGAAGCTATCAAAGATGACGCTCTGTCCCCATTTTCCAAATACACTGATTTCCACAATCATACACACCATTCCCCCCGTTTATGGACAATAGCGCTTGGACATCTCTCATGGACATTAAGATAAAACTCATGGACTTCAGTGTGGATCAGTGTTTTTGATGTTAACATGTGTTAATTATGGGGAACTGTTTTTTGAGAATCTATATTGCTTGGTATAAGCCAGAAGAATTTGCTTAGTTGTCTTTGTGCACCCCCACTGGGTTTTTGATTAATTGAATAGCTGCAGCAGGAGTGATTATTTAAGTTTTCCTTTTCTTTTCTTGTTATTGTTCTTTGGTTTCGGTTAAATACATGGTACCTGCAAAAGCATTTTGTGTTGTGTGTATTTATTAATTACTGCCCATCAGCTCTAGTAGCATTCCTAAATCTTCTGATTAATAATAACCTAATATTTCACTCAATACCTAGCCTGTATTATTTCATTAGCGCTTCATCAGTGTCACAGAAGCAACATCGAGAACGTGACTTTTGTTATTCCCTTTTGTAGATTTTGTGAGTTAACTTAAAGTGACTTTTATCATCTTCATGTTAATAGTTTACAGACTTTCCTTTTTCTCACTCAGACAAAATCAGACTGTCGCAGCTGGATTCACGAGTTATTAGGTGAAAACAAGTATCATCATTTTTCTGCAGATTTGCAGTTTCTTTGATCATTAATAGATTTCATCCAAACATTTAATGGCTTTGTTTTTAGTTATTTTTTTCCACTGATCTGGAATCTCTCCTCTGCCGATGAACTTTAACCCATAGTGCTCTTCCAGTTCCTTTTGAAATCGACATAAAAACCACTTCCAATATGCCAGTTTAGACCCATCAGGTGTGATGCGCCAGGTATCATACGGTGGACCAGCAGTTTTGTACTGTTTGTAGGGAATGGCTTCCTTTGAATCATCCTGAGGGTAAAAACTGTCATCACTAGCAAGATTTGTTGTGCAGAAACTGATGCTGAGCTCTACTGTGTGTTCCCGGTGCTTCCCGTTAACCCCAAGAGCTTGATGAAAAGGAGTGCTGTGGTCATCAGGGCTGTGATCTTTCATGGTGTTGGTACAAACAGCTGCACAGAATGGACACTTTACCCAGCAGCAGTTACAAAGCTGATCTATGAGGATTTCTTCAGGCTTGTGCCTGGATTCATTCAGCTTATCCAGGGAGAGGCTGCTCATCTTCTCAGTAATGGATGTAAATCCTTTTTCTATCTCTTTACTGAGGAAATACAAATCTTTTATGTCGCTGAAGTTTTCAGAACAAATGTTGTCAAATGTCAGCTCATCCTTTAGGACATTAGAAAATTCCTTCAGCCACATATCTGTGTCTCCTCTCTGATTTTTGACCTTTTGTGTTACAGTAAATAAAGCCTGACTCACAGTTGTTTTGATGTCATCAATATTTTTCTTGAGTATTTCCACAGCTTCATCTTTGTGACTCGCGTAGATGTATTTCTGCACTTCTGCTTTAATGAAAGCTTCTGTTTGTCTCCTTGGATTTGTGATGTAGGTGATGAAATCATCAAAGTTTTCTTTCTCAGCGAGTGACCTCAACATATGTTTCTCCAAGTTCAGTCTGTTACCATTGAATGCTGGGAAATTACACCTCATCTTTCCAGCAAGATCAATGGCAGTCTTGTTACAGACAGCCTCAAGAGTGGAAACTTTCAGCAGATCACAGATCAGTTCTCCAAGCACAACAGCAGAGGAGTTTCCTTTAGAAAAGCTTCTAAAAACTATGTAATACTGTGTTTTCTTGCTTTCCAAATAAGCCTTTGTAGCATTGTTTATTTCTAGAAGCCAACTTTCTGCCCTGTAGAACACGTAGAGCAAGAGATTAACTTTAAACTCCTTGTTTAAAGTGTATTTCCTCTCTGACAGAAATTTCTGAACTTTTTCTGTCACATGGTTGACTATTTCTTGCAAATAAGTTTGTGTGTAGCCTGTTGCAGCTACATGTTTGTTTTTGATTGCATCAAGTGACTCTTTTTCAGCTTGGTCAATGAGCAATCTGATCTGTTCTTGTTCATTATAGGAGAAAGGGCCAACTCGAAATATTTTGTGGGAGTTCGTAAAGATTCTAATCATTGACGTCTGTCCACTTATCTTTATATAATCTGAATAATCACCAACATCTGATATTTTCTTGTATCTGCCACTTATTTTACATTCATATATGAGAGCTGGCTCAAAACCAAGCTCTTGAAGGATCGTTAACTGATCTTGTTCCAAATTGATGTCTTCAAAAGGTTTTATATCTGCTGTTAATTCAGTAACCCAGCCGCTCCAAACAGAGTTGAACTGTCTTTGAAGCTCTTCTTCATCTTTGGCCTTATCCTTCAGTTTCTGAGCGAGCTCTTTGCTCTTCTGTAGCAGTTTGTTCTCAAAATCTGACTTCTTCTCATCAATCATTTTATGAGCTTTTCTGTGTTGGATAACTCCATCCAGTTTTACTTTCACTCTGTTCACCTGTTCTTTATAGAGCTCATTGATTTTATTTTCAAGTTCTTGCCACTGAGCCAAGATCACTTTCTCTTTGTGATAAAAGTACATTTTCATTGCTCTTTTGATTCTCTCATATATTTTGCTTATTTCTCTGAAAAGATGAGACTTATCAACCTCATCAAGTTTTCCATTTTGAATTCTGTTATGAAGTTGGTTTTCAATGGTCAACATGTTGCTCTTCAGGGTCCAGGTCCAGTTCTCATACTGGACCTCCAGTTGTCGAAACACTGCAATTTCAAGTGTATTTTTAAAACTGAAAATAAAACTTTCAGTCAGCAGTGCAGTCCACAGGTCCTGAATGTTTGTTTTGAACTGTGAGAGAGTGATCCCATCAGACTTTGAAGCTTTAGAGAGGATGGTGTTCTTCACTTCCTGGATGCTCTCACTGTAACCTGGATTTGGAGGAGCCATGGGTGGACTGCCCTCCCACAGCTGGGCACAGTATTTCACATCTTTTTGAACATCAAATTCAATGACATCACTGAAGCACTCTGCATCACAAACTTCCTCTTTGGCTGCTAGTTTGGCCATCTGGTCCAGTTTTTCCTGCAGGCATCTCTTTCCATCCATGTTTTTCTCTGCTGCTGCAACATCTGTGACATTCTGGTGAACAAACACACAACTGGGAGAAAGTTGAACTTCCTTCATCCTCATGAAAGCCTGAACAACAATCTGCAGGATGTCCTGCATCTCAGAAGGATTCTCTCCAAAGATGTTGATCAGTGTCAGGTTTCCCAGACCAACAACAAGTGTTGCCAGTTCATTGTCATGATGAAGAGTGTTGTTACCTTCTACTTTTAGAGCACGCAGTCCTTCAGTGTCCACCACTAGAACATAGTCAAACTTCAAGTCTTTCTTCATCTCCTCTGACACTTTGAGCAGCTGCATGAAGGCACCTTTGGTGCACCTGCCAGCACTCACTGCAAACTGCAGCCCAAACATGGTGTTCAGCATTGTTGATTTCCCACTGCTTTGTAGGCCCAAAACTGACAACACAAAAACTCTCTGGTCCCCCAGTTTCTTGATGACTTCTTCTAAAAGACTGGAGATCCATGTTAAAGGTACATGACCTGCATCACCATCCATCAGCTCCATCGGGTGTCCTGATATCATCAGCTGTGCAGCCAGCTCAGGGTATTTAGACCAGTCAGTGTGTCTGCTCTCTCTTTGTGTTGTTTTATGGGCTTCGTAGATCTGTCCCATTTCTCTGAAGATGTGCTCCAAACCAAAAGTTGCAGACTGAAGTTTTTTGGATATGACTTCAAATTCAGTTTGTTTTTCTAATAACAGATCTGATTTGTCCCATTTGTTCTTCAAAGCCAAGACCTCAGACCACTTTTCATCATAACTTTGTAGAATTGGGGAAAGATCGTCAGTACAGAGGGCATCTATGAAGATCTGAGTCCATTTTAGGAAATACTCTCTGTCTGTTGGTGGCAATGATGAGAGACTTCCAGTGAACAACTGCATCAGTTTACTGCAGGACGCAGCACATTGTTTCTGACGTATGTTCATCAGTTCTTGTTGCTTTTGACTTTTCTCCTTTTCAATGTTTCCTCTGAGATGA
The DNA here is from genome assembly GCF_036321145.2 of Pelmatolapia mariae. Lineage (NCBI taxonomy): Eukaryota > Metazoa > Chordata > Actinopteri > Cichliformes > Cichlidae > Pelmatolapia > Pelmatolapia mariae. The sequence continues at coordinate 9,737,621 of NC_086245.2, forward strand.
AACATTTCTCTGTGTATTTTGCTCCACTGATGCCACAGTTGGCCTTGACAAGGGAGAAATTCATCTTTGATCTTTGAGACATCCATGTTATCCTTTTTAAGCAGATTGATTATTTTCATAGCAGCAGATTTCACTCTTTGACAGGCTGGGTCAGTTTCATCCACTCTGATTCCAGAGAGCTCAGCCATGGTTTCAAGATGGAAGGATGGTTTCAAGATGGGACCATCAAGAGAAGACAAAACCTCGCGAATGATCTTCTTCAGGTGTTCAGATACATCTGCTAGGTTTCTATCTTTGAGCCCCATTATGTATTTTCCCATTTTTGTCTTAACAGCATCACAGCTGCCATCAACAGTGAGACAAATGAGAGGCTTATGCGACTTAAAAAGAGACGATATGAGTGATCGACTTTCTTCATTGCTTTGAAGAGATGCCAATACAAAAATACTGATGGAGGATTTTTCAATCAGTATGTCACGCTGTTTTTCAATCAACAGAGCATCACCATGAAGATTACAAAAGGCAACACAGTCATTGAAGGCATCATTGGGTTTTCCAGCAGGGCAGTACCAGGCAATCTCTGCCACACCATCCATCAAATAGCGAGACTTGGTGCTTCCTGGGCAGTTTCTGTGGAAGAAGGTGTCGTGACGGTCGTTGATCAAAGTGTTCATCAGCTGAGATTTAGACACTGACAAAGAACCCAGGCGGAAAAATGACACCAAGGGTGTTTCAGCTTTGTAGACTGGAACACTCTTCATGGTGACGATCGTTGAGTCATCTTTGATTTCATTTTCCCTCCAGGTTTTTGTTAGTTCTCTGAAAGTCCACAGAGGAAACTGAATCTCCTTTGTGACTGGGTCAGGAACAAGCAAAGGTAAGGCATACTGACACTGAGAGAGCTTTGTAATCATCATCTGTTTCAGGAAGCTGTCTGAGCAGTGAAATACTGCCATCTGAACGTCCATTGGATGCACAGAAGTCTGCTCTTTCTTATGTGTTTCCACACTGCTGCTCACAAAAACATCCCAGTCACTGGAGGAGGCTTTGAACGACTCCTTGATCTTACAACTTGATCTTACAGAAATATATCTGGCCCTGTAGTCCAACATTATCAGCCTATGGAGGAAAGTGTGAGCTAGATCTTTCTCAGATTCTACATGGTGCTGTTTCACAGGTGGACGTATTTGAAGAAAATCTGCTGGTGACAACTTTTGTTGAATTTTGCCTTGAAGATGAAGTCTGTCCAGCATTGTCTCGGTTTCTATTTGCCATGACTTGTTCTGGCTGTCTTCTTCCTTCTCTGGCTGTAATAAATAAGCAAATAAAAACACATCATACGTTCAGAAATTACAGTGTCAAAGAATGAGACTATTCTTAAATATTCTTTAAGCTCTTGTGACAAATATTTGGGCTCTCCCACCTTCTCTGTGTTTCCACTCATGTTCTCATCTGAGATGCCTGCAACATAAAAAATGAACCAGTAAGTGACATACATGGCTGGATTAAATCAATAGTATGATAAAATGAAAATCATCAGTGCATCAAATCGAAACTGAACCATTGTTTAAATAGTAACTGCTGCTGTGAAATAGGTGTAAATGCCCACATCCGTCTAAAATTAAATTTAGTGCTTATTACTTTTGCTGCCATGTGACACTGCAGGCATGTATAAAAGTGATTCTCGTTTGGCTCTCGGCGAAGGCAGTCGCACTTTTTCTCCCCTCCTCCTTCCCCTTATCTTCCCTGCTTAGCCTCTTGTGTCCTTGTCTTGTCTCGTGTGTATTACTTTCCCTGGAAAACTCTCTCACAGTCTGTTCTCTAAACCTAAAAGAGAATTATGGATTTGATCAACTGGTCTCTGAATGCTATTGACACCCTTTTCTCAACGAGAAGTCTGGGCTCGGGAGATCCCGAGTGCCCTGGAGGGACTTTCCCCGCCGGATACACGATGGACGGGTGGCAGAAATGGAGGGTCGTGTGTCTGGCGGGACTGTCGATCGAGGACGCTGAAGATATCTACCTATTCAGAACCATGATAACAGGGTTCTTGCTGATCGGAGCTGGCTTGGCCCTGGCCTGGCTGATCGGAGAATTAAGAAAGCGGAACCGACTGTTCAAATCCCCCCCAAGGCTGCCCGCTGGGATTGAAATGATGGGACGAGGCGCGACTTCTCAGAATGGGCTCACTGAGTGCAGCATGGTTAAGAGCGAAAGTTGGATTACATCGTGGAACAGCTCACTGCAGTCATGAGTTCTCAGAATCAGCTCTCTGAGCACAAGAATGACAACACCACGGAACGCAAGTTTGATAACATCATGGGGAAGCTCGCGGTTCTCCAACGGGAGATTGAGAGACCAGTGTCGGAGTGTTAAAGAACAGCTTTGAAATTCTCATGAGCTGCTCGCATAAAAGAAAAATCAACAACATCATAATGCGGATATCCCCTCGGCGCCAGCTGTGGGCTCAAGGCTGGAGCCGAACAAAAACTCCCTGATAACGACTTTGTGTTGACTGTTCTTCCCACTCTATGCAAGGCCACCTGGGTTGGCTGGAAGACTGTTTACTTAGCCTGATAGGGCGAAGGACACTGTCTCAGCTGAACTATGGACACGCACACACATACACTTACACTGATAAGCACTCACACATCCCCCTCCCCTTCCAATGCCTTTGATGCTTGTTGCCTCCTGGGAACACGAGGCGGGTCTGGGCCCGCGCTGGAGAGTCGGCACAGTGGCAGGATGGCTGCTGTGTTGCCTGGGATTACTCCTCATCCCCTACCCAACCCTGTTGCTGGTCACGTGCTCTATAATGTTGTACTGTGGACATTTATGTGCTTTCTGTGCAGAGGAGTTTTTTGCTTCCTGTTCTCATGCTGTCCTCCCAGGAGCCCAGCATAAGTAGAGGGTCTCTTTTTTTGCTCTTGTACTTTCCCATTGTAGTGTACATTTCTGTATTTTCTTCTGAAATGCAACCATTCTCTGACTTGTATCCCCATGTGATGTCTGTGTTGTGTGTGTAAGGTCGGGGGCGGTTCATTCCACTGCAGGGCAACCTGCCACTGCATGTGGCGAATAAAATTTGAACTTGAACTTGAAGTGAAAGACTGAATGTAACAGCCTGCTCTATGGAAGAAACTGGGCATCACTAGACCTATTATAGGTTTCTGCAAAACATCTGGTCCCTTTCTGCAATGCCTGAACCTTTACTGTGAAATTCAGATGTTAATCTATGACCATTATTGTTTATGTCAAATTAATAGCGGTATTTTCACAAATATTTTTTGTGATATAATATAAGAGCAGCTTAAGAGGTCAAAACAGATGTGAAAGTAAATTTTTTTGATGTTGGAGAACTGTATGTGCGCACAACTAACTACAGATAATGGTCAAGCCAACCTGTCCTAATTCAAACCAAGCTTCAGGATTTTTGGGGGATTTTCCAAAACAGCCATCTTTAGGGTTTACACAGAGTGGTTACTGGATAGAAAATGTCAAGTGAATAGCAGCTCTCTCTGAGAAAATGCTTTGTTGATGCTAGAAGACAGACGAGGATGACTAGATTGCATCAAGCACATAGGAACGCAACAGTAAATAAAATAACTACTTGTTCCAATAAATGTATGCAAAAAAGCATCTGTGCATGCACAATATAGGCTTACTATGTAACGCCCTGGCTCTGCTAGGCGACAGGGGAGGTAACATAAATGAGCCCAGAGACAGGAGGGTCAAATAAACATTTTCAGGGATTTCTATAAAAAGTTGTATTCACCACAAATAAACCCATCTAAAAAGGAAATTGATCAGTTTTTGGACAACATAACTCTTCCAAAATTATTAGACACTCAAGCAATGGCACTGGATTCGCCACTGACATCAAATGAACTCCGGGAAGCCCTGATAAGTATGCCCAATAATAAGGCTCCAGGTCCAGACGGCTTTCCTGCAGAATTCTACAAAGAATTCTGGACGATTCTAGCACCAGTGTTTTACAGAACGTTGTTGGAAATCAAAGAAAAGGGCAGACTTCCATCAAATATGAATTCTGCAAACATTAATCTCCTGCTAAAACCAGGCGAAGACCCTGTATATCCCTCAAGCTATCGTCCAATATCCCTTATAAATGTAGACCTTAAAATAATCTGCAAAGCTCTCTCAAAGAGACTAGAGAAATTAACCCCCCTCTTAATTCATCCTGACCAAACTGGTTTCATAAAAGGTCGGCACTCATCAACAAATACACGTAGATTACTTAATTTGATAGACTACTCATACAGTAAAAACCTTGAAACTACAATATTTTCTTTAGATGCAGAAAAAGCATTTGACAGAGTTAACTGGAAATTTCTATTTGCAACTTTACACAAATTTGGTTTTGGATCTTCTTTCATCAACTGGTTAAAAATATTATATAATTCCCCAACAGCTTGTGTCAGAACAAATGACCAGACATCCTCCAGCTTCTGTCTCCTGAGGGGCACCAGGCAGGGATGCCCACTCTCCCCTTCACAATTTTTATTGAACCACTAGCAGCAGCAATTAGACAGAATTCAGTAATTAAGGGCATAAAATGCAAGAACGTGGAACATAAAATCAGCCTTTATGCGGATGATGTGTTACTCTTTCTCCAAAATTCACAAACCAAAATCTTTGGGGTGATTGAATTGATAAACTCTTTTGCAAGAATATCAGACTACTCGTCAAAATCTACAGTCCTTCCGATTAATTGCTCCTTCCATAATTCCTCTTCTACACCACTGCAATCAGGAAATATAAAATATTTAGGTATTAATGTTTCTCCCAAGCTTGCAGATCTAACTAAATTAAACCATATCCCACTGTTAAAGAAAGTTGAAGGCGATCTGGCTAGATGGAAATGTCTACCCATATCACTCATGGGAAGGGTTGCCGCTATAAAAATGATGGTCTTACCAAAAATAAATTATTTATTCTCAATGATCCCAACTAAACCGCCACAAGATTGGTTCAGATCTCTAGATTCATATATGTCCAAATTCCTTTGGAAAAATAAACCCCCACGTATAAGCTTAAAAACACTACAAAAGACCAAGGATAAAGGAGGATTAGAACTACCTAACTTTCAGCACTACTTCTTAGCCAACAGGCTTCAGTTTATCTCAGGATGGCTAAAACATATACCCTCTTAGATGAACCTTGGCTAGATGTAGAACAAGCACTTTGCAATAATCTAGAGATTTCAGATCTACCATTTATCAGCTCAAACATCCAACGACATGAATGCTTCAAAAGCGTCAACATCAGCTCTTCTCTGACAGCATGGTGGGAGTTTCTAAAATTGACGGAGTCCTCATTAATCCCATGCAAACATACACCTATCTGGAACAACCCTGACATATTACAAAACAATAATATGATAAACTTTTCAGATTGGAGTGGTAAAGGAATCAAATACTTAGAACATATATTAGAAGGAACAGAATTTATTTCATTTGACAGACTAGTTACACAATATGGGATCAACAAGAAAAGATTTTTAGAATATCAACAAATTAAATCCATAGTAAAAAAGAGATTTAAACCGGGTCAAGTTGAACTACAAACACCACCAAGTGTGGTTCAATTTCTTGCTCTTAAAACCCCCAAATTACTATCCAAAATATACAGAATGCTTTGTAAAACAGATGAATCAATATCACTTCCTATTGCAAAATGGGAAGCGGATTTATCAGTTAACTTAGACCAAAACTTCTGGTCTCAGATTTGCTTAAAAACCTTTAATCTAATGAGAAATCCCAGTCTTCAATTAATTCAATACAAAATACTACATAGAGTGCACTATACAGGTCATCGGATGTTCAAAATGGGCTTTACGTCTACCGACAACTGCTCACACTGTCAAACCAATTCACCTGACAATTATATCCACGCTCTTTGGTTCTGTCCACCAGTTCAGAAGTTTTGGCGCGAGATATGTGAAGACTTATCAGTGTCTGAAATGTAACATTCCAACTTCGCCTTTAGTATGTTTGTTGGGCAGCTTAGACAATGTCACTACGGAAAAGAATATAGCCCATATGGTTTTCACTGCCCTATGCATAGCCAAGAAAACAGTCCTCATGAACTGGAAAAATAAAAATAATCTTAATTCTAACTAATATAGAAATTATCTATTAGATTACATTAGTCTTGATACAGCCTCTGCCACCACATCAGATCAATTGCTCTGGGCTCCTTTGATCAGCTCCATCACCTAGTGGGGGTGGGGGGTCATAGTTTGGTCCCACCTTCACTGTTGTGATTGGTGTGGGGGTAGGGACAGGCTTAGGGCGTCGGGGGGTTCCCCAGGAGCATCTTCCTTGGGGGGCTCAACCCGGGGTAGCGGTCATGGCCAATTAGGGGCTCTGTCGGCTCTTAGGTGACGGTTTCCTCGTGGCTGCGTGCAGCGGGGCTAGGGGAGGGTCTGTGCTGACGGACGTGGGTTACTGACCTGGTGGCCTGGCTGCCCCTGGGTGGATCCGGGACGGGCGTGAGGTTCTGGGGGCGCTCCATCTCTGGGCTGGGGCCCTGGCCGGGCCTCAGGGGTTTGGGTCCTGGTTGGTGTGTTGCTGGGGTTGTGGGCGGGTGGGTGTATGGGGGCCCAGCCCTGGCGCAGGGTGCCGCCGGTGCATCGAGCCACCTGGGGGGCTCTTCAACTGGTGGGGGAGGATGTTACATCTTGCAGGAGCTTTCCTCTCCTCAGGAATTCTCTCTGCAGGAGGGGGAGATACAGGAGAGGTGGAGTTGTCTTGTGTAGTCTGGAAGATGAGTGGATGATGGGGTGGGTGCAGTTTTCTCTGTGGTGGGGTCGGGTGGACTGTCCCAGGCTCTGTGGGGCCGGGCGGCGCTGCTGCACTGGGCCCCGGTCCGGATGGGCCTGGGCCCCCTTTCCCTGGCGGGTTGCGGAGTATGGGGGTGCCTACTGGGGTCAGCGGGGGAGCTGGCCCCAGGGAGGGGTCACTTGCCCCTCCCTTCCTTCCCTCCCCATCTCCAGCTGCCACCCTCTTCCCGCTCCACCACAATCACCCACACATGCAGGGCCTTGGGGTAGGGGTGTGTCACCAGGGTGCAGAGGAGGCATCCCCTCCCTCTGTCCCCTTCTGGCTGCCTGTGCCTCAATTTTATCCCACGACTTAGACATTCACATTACTCACACTCTCATTACACATACATATAGGATCTTGGGGGTGGGCACGCTACACGGAATCCAAATTACCATCAGGGTGTACAACCTCACCCCTGGCGTCGTTGCCCACCTCTCAATTTTAAATACACGTAGACATTGAGGGCTATCAGGAGGGGCTATGCGCTTACCTGCTGCTCTCTGGCAGGTAGCTCCATGCCCTCCTGGGTTTTAAATGCACCTTAGAACACACATACATCAACACTACATATGAGCGGGCGGAGGGAGGTTTGGAGTCTTCTCACACCCCCGTTCTCTGTGGCCTGCTGGAGCGGGGGGGCTAGGAGGAGGAGTTGGCCGTCCGACTGGGGTCTGGAATGTGGGGCCTCCCTGCTGCTGCGGAGTCGGGGCAGTCTGCTTCTCTCCACCGCAGGGAAAAGGGTAACACCACCTGGGTCTGGGTGCAGTTTCCCCCTCCAGGGGCAAGGGTACCTAGACCCGGTTCTTAGAGTACACTTGGGGAGTGTGATTGTGTGTACAGCGTCTCTTTATGTCTGTCTCCACGTTGGTTGAGTGTGGAGTAATTGCTTATGAGAGCATGAGGGTGGGAGTGGATGTTTGTATCTGTGTGTGCCTGTATGTCTGTGTCTATATGTCAGGTTGGGTATCAGACGCCACCTCTCTGGGGACATCTCAGGTCCTCCAAGGTTTGGAGGCCTATCTCCCTCCACCACTTCCCCTGCCGGTGGTGGACGCCCCCAGACATCGGTGCGTTGGTGGTTCTTTGTGTCCGGGGATGGGCGTCCAGGTACACACCGGCTCACTCCTTGGTGGCTGCTTATCGGGGCCTGGAGCCTGGGGCTCGCTCGGGCCACTTCGGAGGTGGGGTGCCCTCGGCCTCTCGGCCTGGGACTCGGTCACTCTGGCGCAGCCGGCTGCCGGCGGAGCTCACGGGCATGTCACTGCAACCCCCCGTGGCTTCTGCTCCGCGGCTGCTGAGTGACCCCTCATCTGAGACTCTCCTCAGCTCTTTCTGGGACAGTGGCGCGGCTGCCCCTCTGTTGGTCTTCCTTGGTCTCTTGTGTTCTGAGGGCCTCTGGATGTCTGGAGTTTTGATCTCCTCCATACCTGCTTCATGCCCTGGAGGACGGGGCCGTGGCTCCCCACACCCTCTAACAGATCATTACATGAAGGAACCTTTTAAAAACAAGCGCGTCCATGCTCACAGGTGTACACACGGGTGCTCACACACACAAACTACACCCTTTTTGGCTCCTACCTCAAAGCACACTGTGCGCTGTCGATATTACGTGCTGCACAATAATGTTTAATATTTAGTATTTACTGTTATATTCCGATATATCATCGTGATGTTGTTTATTCTATTACTCTCGTTTTCTTCTGCTTGTTTTCTTTTTTCTTTCTCAACAGGTGATCCAGGTGATTGATATATGTATTTTTTGTCTGCTTATTTAGTTGGGGGTTTTTTGGTTTGTTTGTTTTTTGCCATACGGGGATAAAGGGCAAGGGGGAAGGGAGCGAGTGTGCATCTGTGTCAGTGTACATGCTTATGTGTGTGTGTGTGTGTGTGTGTATCCAGTGTTCAGCTTGAGAGAGAGAGTGTCCTTTTACCTTGTTAAGCATAACTCAACAGTCCTTCAGCCAACAAAGCTGTCCTTGAAGGATGGGGTCAGAGAGACAAAACAATCCCGTTATCAGGGACAAGAATTTGCTGTTCCGGAGCCACATGACTGAGGGAGATCATTGTTTGGGTTAATGTGAACAACTGCACCAATGTCCATCACTGGTCACCAGGTCTATCTATTTCCCGTTGCAAAGCCGTGAGCTTCTTCAAGATCTTCCCATATGGCGTTCAATAAACATAGTCTGAGTACTCACGGCTTACCCATCGTCAATCATGTCAGCCAGCATAGTGGGGGGTTTAAACAGCTGTAACTGCTCTCTTTGTTCTTCGATAAGCTAGGTCCGAGCCAGCTCCAATCAGCCAGAACTCTGTTATCATGGTGGAATGGTAGATGTCGTTCAGTGTCCTCCATCAAGTGTCCCAGGCACATGACGCAACCGACCATCAAGTATCCGGCAGCAAACGTCTACAACCTAAAAGCATGGATCCATTATATCTAGAACTACCAGTTCAGGCTAGCAGTAGTAGTAATAGTGTGGGGGACATTTTCTTGACAAACTTTGGGCCAACTGAACATAGTTTAAATGCCACAGACTACCTGAGTATTTGTTACTGACCATAGCCATCCCTTTATAACCGCACAGTTTTCTGATGGCTGCTTCCAGCAGCATAACTATGCTATGTCACAAATATCAACTCAAACTTATTTCTTGAATATGTTCACTGTGTTCAAATGGCCTCCACAATTGCCAGCTCTCAATACAGCAGAGCCTCTTTGGGACATGATGGTTAAGGCATTTCTAAAGACAAGAGCAGTCCAACCCAACACTAGCAATGTTTCAATGCTACTACATGCAAGGTAGTAGGCATTCCAATAACCATGCCATGCAATATTTCTGAAGCCAAAACAAAGCCAACAGTTTGAGAACTTCTAGAACACATAGAATGTGGCTTGTGCTGTCTGCATGCCAAAACATACTTGGAAAGCATGCTGAACAGAGGCGGATGACAGACATTTTATACACCCGGGGCTTAGCTCTAGAGCAGGGGTGTCAAACTCAATTGCACAGGGGGCCAAAACTCAAGGCACACTTTAGGTCGCGGGCCGAACAAGATAAACATTTTTTTTTTAAACATAAATATGAATAAAAACAGACAGGAATATTATTCCAGAAAAAAATAAACTTAAAAAAATAAACTTTAACTTTAAATATTTTGCTCTTCATAAAACTACATCCTGTCAAAATTATGCAAATTAGAAATATGAACATGCTGCCAAAAACCCCAGAAAAAATAAATGAAAGCATATACAAGGTTCGAGCCGCACATAGACAGAGCTGGGGCATTGCTTCAGGAATGGAACTAATAAACTCTGCGGGCCATTCAGTGTCGTACTTTCCCTTGAGTGTATCATTACAGTGCAGCTCCATCTGAATCTGCACAGGTGCAGTTTCCACGTAAATGGGTTGCGAAGCAGCTCGAAATTCTCTTTTTGTGCTTGAAAGTCACCAAAGCGCCGTGCGAACTCAGTGTGCTCAGTTTATCAGCAAAGTGCGCCGGCTTGGTTCAACATTACTGCAACAGGGAAAGTAAGGCAAGTTGCACTGGTGTATGAGGGGCCGTACAAGCCAAAATTCATTCTTTCACTCTCACACACATACATTCTTCTTTCACATACATATACTTTCACTCTCACATACATATATTTTCACTCTCACATACATATATTCTTCTTTCACATACATATACTTTCACTCTCACATAGTTTTATTTTAATTTTTATATTTAGATATTTTTATTCTCATGTTTACACATATTTAACACACACATTGCAATATTGTGCTCTCTTATACATGTATTTTAATGTACATATTTACAAATTTTTACTCTAACATACATGCATTTTCATTTATGCATTCCTACATTTTGCTCTCATTTACATGCATTCAATATGCATTTAATCTCACTAATAACATATGTATGTAAGAAGAGAATGCATACATGTCTGAAGAAAATATATGTATGCAAGAGAATAATGTATGTGAATGAAAGAGTATAGTGGAAACGGAAGGAGTTTAATGGAAACGGAAGGCTGGGTGTCTGTACCGCTGTGATTGGCTGAGAAGCACACGCGGGTCACTTTCAAGTGTCTGACAGCATGGAGGGGGGAGAAGAAACCCGAGTTCTTCAGCAAGCTATCGGGATGTTAAGAAATATTTTATCATCGAGATGGGACGGGCTCAACTGCACCCAGTGTTACCCACAGCACGGTGGAAAGTGAGATGAGGGAACTTTTTAGACCAGCTAACACCCGGGTAGCTTCAACGAGCCAAGTAGCTACACGGAGAGTACACAAAGAGTTGAGCGCGCACGGGCAGAAATGTTGAGGGCGCAAGCAACACATTGCGAGCAAGCGCAAATACAAAAACTGAGCAAGAGGGGCTGCTATTGTGTGTGTGTATGGATAATAGCAAACACTGAAATACATCTTTTGCACGCAGCAATGAATTTTGTTCACTCAAATTCAGCTTTTCTTCGCTCAAAATAAATTTCCCCTCAAAATGCAACACTTGCACCTGCAAACTTTTTTTTTTTATGTGCGCTCAGAATAGTGGCACAAAAATAACGCCATAAAAGACTGCCCCACTCCAGTCAAACTCCGTGGGGTGAATGAAAGATTTATTAGGCTGTGCTTTCAGTTTTTTCAAAAAAGAATAGCTTCATATAGGAAAGAATATATATCACATATGAAGGACATCTTAAACTCTTTTTTTTTTTAGTCAAACAGCAAGGCAGAACAAAATCAGGTCTGTATCAAGACACAGGGACTAAACCCCAATTCAACCAGACCCAGAACTGATCGGGAATTAAAACAGGACTACTTTAGGACTTAACCAAGACAGAACCAGAATCAAAACACTGTAAATCATCATAGACCTGCACTACACTTATTTTTTAATTCTACCAAAGTACACTATTTAGATTCAGAAAAGTTTATATAATTATTTAGCCTTGTTGTGCAAACAAGCCTGCATAACTTAATAAATATAGAATTTGAAGAATAGCAAACCTACAAAGATACACTAGGTACTAGATACATGTTCTGATGAGTTTTGGCAAACAACCATTTGACAAACATGTCTATCTCACCTGGCTCTTGTTCCATCTCTGTTCTGTCCTCATTCTCCATCTCCCTCTCTGTTCCTCTCTCTCCCTCTTTGTGCTGACAATCAAGCCAAAGACCAACATCATCAAATATACAGTTGAAACCAGATATTTACAGACTCTTCAGATAAAAACACAAACACTTTTTTAATTGTAACATCAAATCAGACTGTTTATTTTTTTTAGATTGATAAACATAAAAAACACATTTGTTAAATTTAAGAGTAAAGAGAGAAACTATCTGTATTTCTTAATTGCAAATGGCACCAAATTGTATTCAAAATTGAGCCACACTTATGGAGCTCCACAATTCTTTTCCTGGTGTTTTGGTTGACATGTCTTGATTTTCCCATGTCAAAGAAACAGGCTCTGTGTTTTGGGGTGCCTTATATGCGTCCACAGGTGTGCCACCAATTTACTCACATGGACTCTACTAACCTATCAGAAGCTTCTTAAGCTCAGAATGGAATCGACTGGAGTCTTCTTATTAATTAACAATAAACTTAGTGTATATGTACACCTAAATTTGATGAAAGTGATAAACAATAGACGGGTCTCTCTCTTTATTCTGACATTTAACTAATTCAAAAGATATTTCAATATTTATTTACAAATACCAGTACTCCAGGTTTGTTCCCATGTTTAAAGAATGGAAAACCTAGTATTTGGTCATGTCCATGAATTCAAGACTTCAGGCTGTCATTATCAGCAAAGAGTTTTCAACCAAGTGTTATAAATGAACATTTAATTTTCAGTTATTTAATTTGTCCAATTACCCCAAAATGAAGGGATTGTGTTAAAAACACTTTAGGTCCTCACATTTTTATGTAATCTTTACATTCAACCCACTAAATTAAAGCTGGAAGTCTGCACATCAACTGAGTTGTTTCTTTCAAATTCATTGTGGTAATTTACAGAACCGAAATTAGAAAACAGTTGTCTCTGTCCAAATATTTATGGACCCAACTGCATTTTCTTTTATCTTTAGAATCATAATTATTCTTAATGTTCTCATCTATCTACTTCCGGCGCCGCTCCGAGCTGGCAGCCAGTATCAGCAGCTCCGACCTGACCGAGTCCCTTTTTCTCTTTAATATATGTTTCTCTGTTGTTTTGTGTTTTTTGTTTTTGTTTTTCTATTGTGGACTGCTGTCCCCCACAATGGAGCTCAGAATTCTATGGACAATGGTGTTCTTTATTACATTTTTTACGGCGTCTTTGTCCGGAGAGCGCTTGGAGGTCCGACCTCCCATTGTTTACAGCAGGGATCAGCTGTTAGCCCTCGGAGCCTCCGCTGCCATGCCTACCGCCGAGTAAGCTAACATCCCCCGCGAAGTGAGGAGGAAGAGACGCGATACTCGGGCCGGGATCGGGTGTCGCAGTAAAGTTAGGAGGTACCGGCCAGCGATTCCATCTATTATTATGGGGAATGTGAGATCTCTCCCCAATAAAGTAGACGAACTGGCAGCCCTTACCCGACATCAGAGGAGCTACAGGGAGTGCAGCCTGATGTGCTTCACAGAGTCGTGGCTAACTGCGCTAACTCCGGACTCACACGTAAACATGGATGGTTTTCATCTGATCCGGGCCGACAGAACAACGGAGAGCGGTAAGAAGAGAGGAGGGGGTCTGGCTGTGTTTGTGAACGATAGATGGTGTAACTCTGGGCATTTATCTATCAAAGAGACGCTATGCTGTAAGGACATTGAGCTGCTAGCGGTTAGCATGAGACCGTACTATCTACCGCGAGAGTTTTCACACGTGATTATGATAGCTGTGTATGTCCCGCCCTCTGCTAGCGCTGCAGCAGCCTGTGAGGTCCTGCACACTGTAACCAGCAGACTCCAAACACAGCACCCTCAGGCCCTTTTCCTGATCTCTGGGGACTTTAATCACATCTCCCTGTCCTCCACTCTCGTCACCTTCACCCAGTATGTTACCTGCCACACCAGAGACAATAAAACATTGGACTTATTGTATGCCAACACCAAGGAGGCATACAGCTCATCACCTCTCCTTTCCCTGGGGGGCTCAGATCACAATCTGGTTCATCTCCAGCCTGTGTATAAACCTCTAGTACACAGAGAACCAGTAGTGAAACGCACAGTTAGGAAATGGTCGGCAGAGACTGAAGAGGCCCTGAGGGACTGTTTCCGTTCTACTGTGTGTGACAACCTCTGCAGCCCCCTGGAGGATGACCTCAACAGCATCACAGACTGCATTACGGATTACATGAACTTCTGTGTGGACAACACCGTACCCATCAAAAAGGTACGGTGTTTTTCTAACAACAAGCCATGGATAAATCCTGAAATTAAGGCTCTCCTCAAGGAGAAGAAGAGAGTCTTTAGAGCTGGAGACAAACAGGAGCTGAGAGTTGTTCAGAAGAAGCTGAAATGGAAGATAAGGCAAGGGAAGGAAAACTACAGGAGGAAGATGGAAGAGCAGCTGCAACAGGACAACATCAGAGGGGTTTGGAACAGCCTGAAGACAATCTCAGGACAAAAACCAACCCCCCAGGCTGCAGGAGACTTGGGGTGGGTGAATGACCTAAATAAATATTTTAATAGGTTTGATCAACCACCCACCCCTCCCACAGCATCGTCCCCCCTGCTGCAATCTCCTTCATCTTCAGGGACTGCCTGTCCTTCATCTCAGGACTTCACACCTCTCAGCTTCACACCTCCCAGCTCCCAGTCATTACACCCACCCCCGGCTTCTGTGGACTCCAACATACACACCCCTCCCCCAAAACCCCCTCTCTCCATCTCAGCACTTCAAGTGAGGAACGAGCTTCGCAAGATCAAGGTGCGGAAGGCTGCAGGTCCAGATGGCGTCAGCTCCAGGCTCCTGAGATGCTGCGCAGATGAACTGTGTGGCATCCTAGGTTATCTGTTCAACCTGAGCCTGTCACTGGGGAAAGTACCACAGCTGTGGAAGACCTCCTGTGTGGTACCGGTACCAAAGACCTCCCATCCCAAGGACCTCACCAGCTAGAGGCCGGTAGCCCTCACATCGCATCTGATGAAGACCCTCGAGAGGTTGGTTCTAAACCATCTGCGCCCCCTGGTAAGGTCTTCATTGGATCCGCTGCAGTTTGCTTACCAGCCTGGCATTGGGGTGGAGGACGCCATCATCTACCTCCTGCACCGAGCTCTGACTCACCTGGAGAAGCCTGGAAGCACTGTGAGGATCATGTTCTTTGATTTCTCCAGTGCTTTCAACACCATCCAGCCACGACTTCTGAGGGACAAGCTGGAGCTATCGGGAGTGGACCACCACATGTCCCAGTGGATACTGGACTACCTCACAGAACGTCCACAGTATGTGAGGTCACAGGGCTGTGTCTCTGACACGCTGGTCTGCAGTACGGGGGCCCCACAGGGAACTGTGTTGGCACCGTTCCTCTTCACCCTCTACACTGCAGACTTCTCCATCAACTCCCCACGCTGCCACCTACAGAAGTTCTCTGACGACTCTGCCATAGTCGGCCTCATCACAGGTGAGGACGACTCAGAGTACAGACAGTGGACTCTGGACTTTGTGGACTGGTGTCAGCAGAACCAGCTGCTGATCAACGCCGGGAAAACCAAGGAGTTGGTGGTGGACGTCCGGAGACGCAGACCCACCACACTGACACCGGTGAACATCCAGGGAGTGGACATTGAGATAGTGGACTCGTATAGGTACCTGGGTGTTCACCTGAATAATAAACTGGACTGGAGCCACAACACTGATGCTCTTTACAGGAAGGGTCAGAGCAGACTCTACCTGCTGAGGCGGCTGAGGTCATTTGGAGTCCAGGGAGCGCTTTTAAAGACCTTCTATGACTCTGTGGTGGCATCTGTCATTTTTTACAGTGTGGTATGTTGGAGCAGCGGTTTATCGGCAGCTGAAAGGAAGAGGTTGGATAAACTCATCAGGAAGGCCAGCTCTGTTCTGGGATGCACCCTGGACCCAGTGCAGGTGGTGGGAGACAGAAGGACTCTGGCCAAAATAACATCTCTGATGGACAGAGTCCCCCACCCCATGAATGTAAATGTTGCTGAACTGCAGAGCTCCTTCAGTGACAGACTGCTGCATCCTAGATGCATGAAGGAGCGTTTCCGCAGGTCCTTCCTCCCTGCAGCTGTCAGACTGTACAATCAGAACTGCTCCCAACAAACATAGATGTTTACATCAGCACTGTAACTGCAATAAGTTAATTAACCGAGTTGCACTACAACCTGGTTTGCCTCTTACTTGTAGTTATTTTTATTTAATTTAATAACTGTACAATACTCTGTATATAGTAACCATTGTCCTTAATGTAAATATTTAAGAAAAATTGTGTATGTTTCTGTTCTGTGTCCTGTGTACTGTTTGTTTGTATATGTGTCTTTTTGCTGCTGTTACAACCAAATTTCCCCTTGTGGGACAATTAAAGGATTATTCTATTCTATTCTATCTGTAAGTTAGAGTTAGGGTTTACCAACCTAACTGTAACTCAATAAGTTGAATGACCAAACTTTTGAGTCAGCATTGAAATGAAAATAAGTGCAAAAACGTTAATTTTTTCCCCAGAACTATGCAGTCACCACATGTGCAACAACAAATTGAAGAACTACACTGAATGTATGATTCCTTGTCCTCATTAACTTTGATGTAGGAAGAAACAGATTTCAAATAACGAGTATCAAATTAATATTTTATTATTATTATTATTATTATTATTATTATTACTACTACTACTAGTAGTAGTAGTAGTATATTTAATTTATAATAATATGGACACACACACACACACACACACACACACACACATCTGACTTAAATCAGGTGGCACCATAAGAAGATTGTAGTTTAACAAACCGTAAGAGTGGAGCAAAAAGAGTATAATCATGTTATCACTGAGACCAAGCAGCTGGGAAATCTGGCTCAAAGGGTGACTGTAAAAAGGAATTGTAGCCCCAAATAGAAGTCTCGGTGCACCACCAACAAAATAATTTTCCCTATTCTGCAATGCAGAAATCAAGGGGAAAAAAAATACTTACTCAAGACTATTCTTAGAAATGTGGATTTAGAGACATCAGGGACCAAAAATGTTTGTATTCCAGGGGCCAGTGCAGGCGACACTGAAAGAAATTTGAAACTGCTGGCTAAAGGTAAACAAAATTCATATTGAATTAGTATGTGACTTTGCTAAAAAAATAATAATAATAATAAAAAATGTAAGACTCTGGAGTTTTCTCTGGTCCCCTCCACAATCTGGCCTTGACAGACATGCTTATGTGTATGTACTGAAAACACTGTGAGGAATCTTGGAGTCATTTTTCAACTCATAATGAGAGGAGAGTTTTCTCTCAATCTACTGCATGATTAAAGGACATTTCTGCTTAAATTCAACAAGCTCAATGCAACATGACAACAGCATATCAAAAATTCATTAAAAATCATCCTTGATAGTTGACATCAAAATCTCAGTGGATTGATTTTTTTGTTCACCTACTCTACATGCCTGTATAATTTCATCTGAAGCCACTCAGATAAATAAAATTAAACAATTATAATATTAATTATATTTAAAGAATTAGATAACAGTTATCCTCAAATTCAGCAAAGTTAATAACATTCAATTGATTTTTTTTTTCTGATTCTACTTGAACAATTTTTAATATGTTCCATTAAGTCATATTAAAATGTATTAAAAATCATCCTTGATAGTTGATGTGGAATTCTCAACAAACTTCTCGGCCGACAGTTAAGTGGAGAGGGAGGGGGGGTAGCATGCAGCAAAGGGACACAGATCAGACTCGAAACCAGGCCAGTGCTTTTTAACAAAACGAAAGTAAATACAACATGAAAAAAATCAATAGATATCGGAAATCTTAGAATAGTTTGAGATGAAACTCGGCACAGATTTAGAGTAGGTGAGTCGAAAAAGGAATCGGAAGGAGAAGAACTACCAGAAAAGAGCGCAAAAAATATGTAAGCGTCGGCTGGCTTCACCGCAGCAAATGGATCACTCGAACGCGATTTTTCACGGCATGAAGCCATAGTGCTACTCGCTGATCGTCACTCCTCTTTAAGCCTGTAACAGCTCTTGTACGGGCCTTTTATGATCGTACAGTGACAAGCACTGTTTTAGAGGAAAACAAGAAAAAATAATATTCAACATACATACCTGTCTCATGTTCCTGGTTTGTGCAGCTCGGTTTAGTTTCGATTTCTAAGGGAAGTTGTCAGCGGAAATAAAAGAAAGTTCCTATCAACCTATAAAACAATCGGGGGGGAGGGGAGTAAATTACATTAGGAAGACGATGCATTTATACAGTGGCTTGCAAAAGTATTCAGCCCCCTTGAACTTTTCCACATTTTGTCACATTACAGACACAAACATGAATCAGTTTTATTGGAATTCCACGTGAAAGACCAATACAAAGTGGTGGACACGTGAGAAGTGGAACGAAAATCATACATGATTCCAAACATTTTTTTACAAATAAATAACTGACAAGTGGGGTGTGCGTAATTATTCAGCCCCCTGAGTCAATACTTTGTAGAAAATAACTTTTCAGTTATTTATTTGTAAAAAATGTTTGGAATCATGTATGATTTTCATTCCACTTCTCACGTGTACACCACTTTGTATTGGTCTTTCACGTGGAATTCCAATAAAACTGATTCATGTTTGTGGCTGTAATGTGACAAAATGTGGAAAAGTTCAAGGGGGCCGAATACTTTTGCAAGCCACTGTATGTGTGTGTGTGTGTGTGTAGAAATATCACCCCAAAAACTCACCTTCTAAGCTCTGTTTGGTTTAGATGCAGGTGTCTTATAAATCCTACCAGACTACTCTTTATGTTTAGTAAGATCAGTAACATCAGATGCTACCTTTACCTCTCACAAACTTTTTCCACCTGCGAGAGGGATTTTAGGATTTAGAGTCTCTGTATATCCATGACTTCCTCATGAGTGACGTCAAAAGCAATAATCAGGGAGTATTGGCCGCACCTCGTGATTTCCCAGAAACCATGTGACTTCGAAGAAAGAGGTGGGGTTGGGACATTGACCAGCACAAAGTGGATACTTGTTTCTGACAAGGGAACATTCACTGTAAGATTCTGTATTGATCAAGCACTGAAATGATCTAATAAAGGAACATATAGTTTCACTATTTAAATTTCATTTTGTGAGAAATAAATCTTTTGCAGAGTGGTCAGACACTGTTTCATTGTAGAAACATTTAAAGTCTTAAATCTTTTTCATGTGATCGTGCTTGTTTAATTTTTGCATTAGTGAGTTAGATAAGAGACAATGTTTAACACAGATTGTACTGAGGAAGACAATACGACACAGGCACAGTGCGTCTGCATTTTTGCATGCTAGCTGGTGCTCTGGCTCTTTAAAAGACATGAGCCACTGCAAGGCAGCATGGTCAGTTCTGACTATGGAGTTAAAGCCCCTAAGGTAGTACCTAAAGTGCCATACGGCATACACCACTGAAAGCAGCTCCCGCTTAGTGACACAGCAGGGGCATTTGTAAAAACGCCCCTACCAGTTCTGGGTGTCATCTGACCCAGAACTGTGCCTGATCCAACATGCTGTCATCCATTGGAAGGAAAACAAAGCTATTTTAGGCCTCTGTAAGAAATAATTGGGGCCCCCACAACAGCTTTCTATAGTAAAGTGAAAGCTTCCTGATGCTTAGCTGTCCACTGGAAAGTCACACCCTTTGGAACAGTGGTGCAGTTATGCAGGAGAAAACCCCGATGTACTGTCTATAGTGGGATGCCAAGCTCAGAAAGCTCTTCACAGATGTTGGGGTGTCCATGATGCCAACATCACCAGCCCTGTAGCCCAGGAACATAACCTTACGACACATGAAGCAGCACTGTTCATGGAGTTTTAGCCCTTCTAATGACACCCTCTCCATAACTCGTCTAAGGGCTCTAAGGACATCATGGAAAGTGGTACTGTGGACAAGAATGTTGTTCAGGTATACCTCACACTCTCTGGGAAATTCCAGCAAGCAGCTTGTACATTACTCCAAGAGTTGGGAGTTTGCCTTGTAATTGGAAGGTTGCCAGTTCGAGCCCCGGCTTGGACAGTCTCGGTCGTTGTGTCCTTGGGCAAGACACTTCACCTACTGCCTGCTGGTGGTGGTCAGAGGGCCCGGTGGCGCCAGTGTCCGGCAGCCTCGCCTCTGTCAGTGCGCCCCAGGGTGGCTGTGGCTACAATGCAGCTTGCCATCACCAGTGCGTGAATGGGTGGATGACTGAATGTGTAAAGCGCTTTGGGGTCCTTAGACTAGTAAAGCGCTATACAAATACAGGCCAGGCCATAACTTCTACTAGAGATGCCTGTGACACCAATTCAACAGTCTAGTTTTCTAATTCATGTTTATGATGCCATGTTTGAAATCTTTGTGATTTTTCTTTTCATATAACTCTATAGATTCAAAACTGGGGAATGAAGAATATTTATGGTTTTTATGTTTGACCCTTGCAGATCATAGAAGTGCTTGTGGGATCTCCTTAACTGAGACAGTGTCCTGCTTCCTGCCTCTGGGTAATTAAGTTCTTGTTTAACCTATCTGTTCCATATATCCCATTGAAGTGTGTTTGGCCTGGGTAGGTTAATGCTTTAAAAAAGTTCCACGAAAGGTGTGAGATCAGCAAGGACAGAGACCCAGAAAACACTTAATAAAAATACAGAAGCACAACACATATACACACATACACTCATACTGACAGAGGAGAGAGACAGAAATGCAGAGAACCAGGAAAACATACAGCTACAATAACAAAAGTCACAAAGATACCATGCATGCACATTTTGTTTACATCCACACATCCACAAAACAATCTGTCAGAGGTAATATAAACGTCTGTGCAGCCAGTCCATATGTAGACTTTGATTATGCAGCAACTTTATTCCTGCGCAACAGAAACTCTAAAGACAAGGAAAGTGTGAAACCTGATAATCAGGTTCATTGGCATCTTTTTTTCCCATTTCTGTAGGAACAAGGAACAAAAACAACAGTCGACTTCCTTAAGTCCTAAAATTTTTTAAATAACTACACATGCAGACATACTGTTGTCACTGAGCCGTGTGACCCAGTGTTTTTGTGTTTCATTGTATTTTGATTTTCATTGTTTATGTTTTTGTTCATTTAGTCTTCTTTAGCTCATAGGTTGCCTACTTATAGTTATTCCTCCTTTGTGTCATCTTCCCCTGTGTTAAAGTTCCCCTTTTTGTTGAGTGTGTCGTATCTGTCATGTTTTACGTCTGCGTTGTTCATGTCGTCAAGTTCAGGTCACGTCTGTGTCCCGTCATGTTTCCTGTTTATTTTGAAAGTCTTGTTTCCATGTTCTAGGTGCTTAGTTTACCTTTCCCCTGTGGTGTCATTATGATTTGTTTGTGTCAGCAGTTTCCCCATGTGTGGCCACTTCCCCTGGTCACCTCGTGTGTAAGTCTTTTGCCTCTTACTGCTTGTTGTCAGGTTGTCTGCCTATGTAACCCCCATGTTATTCATAGTCAAGGTCACACTCACAGTTAAAACCATAGTTTATTTCATAGTCTTGGTTATTGTTTTTGTTTGATTTACTCATGTATCAGCCAAATAAAGGCTCACTTTGTTTTGAAACTTAGTTTCGTCTCCCACCGTGTCTGATTCTGTGTCCACCTCATCATCACACCGCTGGACCCCGCCATGACATCAGTATACTGTGCAAAAGTCTCAAGTCAGCCTCCATTTTGTTATATTTTGGAAAATTGGTAAAAAGTGCAGCAATTTATTAAAACATGTGCAAACATACATGAACATACAGTCTAGTGTATAGTTAATGAATCCTCTGTCTCAGTTTGATGTTCTGTTTTCTGCTTTGTTAGGAAGTGTATGCTGTAAAATAAAAGGGTCTCTGGGAAGGATTTGTTAATAAAGGTGGACGTTAACTAGATGCATGGTTAGAATGATAAAATTAACCAAATTCACAAAGATACCATGTATATTCTGCACATTCCTGACAAGAGGTCTAACCTGTCAGATATTACTCCCTGTGTAACAGAAACTCTGTACCAGAGAAGGAAACTGAGACACAAGATAATCGGGTTCATTTGCATATAGTTTTTCATTTCTGCAGGAACAAGGAACAGGGAACAAAAACAGCCTGTTTACTAAAATTCTAAAAGTACTTAGATCACTCAGGTCTTGAACAGTGTGTGCAAGTCTTGAACCAAACTTTATCTCTTCATAATTTACTAATAAATTTGTCACATGAAGAATATTTATAGGACTTAAACAGAAAGATGCTGAAGCAGAGTAGAAGATAAGATAAGATAAGATAACCTTTATTAGTCCCACACGTGGGAAATTTGTTTTGTCACAGCAGGAAGTGGACAGTGCAAAAGTTATGAAGCAAAAATTAGAATACAATAAGAATAAATACAGTACACAACTGTACAGAATAAAATAAAATAAAATAAAATACTATATACAGTAGAATAAAATATACAATAGGATAAAAATAGAATACAAATACTATATACAACTGAGTAAAAATACAACGATGCCAGAAAGGAATACTGCACTTTGTGTTATTGCACATGTGTGGATGTGTGTGTTTGATCAGTTAAAGTCTTTGTTGTGGAGTCTGACAGCAGTGGGGAGGAAAGACCTGCGAAATCTCTCCGTCCCACACCGTGGGTGCCGCAGCCTGCCACTGAAGGACCTGCTCAGTGCTGTCACAGTCACTTGCATGGGGTGGGAGATGTTGTCCAACAGGGATGACAGCTTATCCCTTATCCCACTAAGAAAGCCAATAGTGAGCTGTTTATAAAGCCTTCCAGTGTCAACTTTCTTCTCCTGAAAGCTTTTTAATTAAAGAACTTCAGAGTTCTTCTTTAGATGTTGGCTGCCCTTTTGTTCTGTTCTCTATCAAGATGATCAGACTCACACTTCTTCATTAAAGTTCTGGTGAGGCCAGTCCATGACTCATATTGTTCAATTGTGTGTTTTTCCATCCTTTTACTGGATTGGCAGTGTGTTTGGTATCATGATCATGATGAAAAATGAAGCTGTTGCAAATCAGACACTTTCCAACGGGAATCAAATAAACATAAACAAATTTTCGTTGAAGACCTAAAATGTTCATTCTGAATATTTTTAAGAAAAAACTCTATTTGACCTCTAAGTGACATATTTCTGTCTATTTAATGACTCAATTAAAATCTGATGAAAGTATAGTGATTGCAGATTTGTAGGAAACAAGTGACTGCCTCATTTTTGCTCTGCAGTGTCTGAATGATATTATAAACAAGTTGCTTCTTCTCAACTTCCCAAGGTTATACACCACTACTGCATGTCATTAAATGTTGTTCCTCCTCCCATATCTCTCACCACAACTACCAACCCACAACATGTCATGGCAGATGGCTGCCCTTGCATGAGTCTGCTCCGGCTGGAGAGTTCTTCTTGTTAAAAAGGGAGTTTTTCCTTCTCACTGTCACCAAGTGCTGCTCACAGTGGATCATGTTAATTTTCAGGTACTCACTCTAACACTGTAGAGTTTCCTAGGGTTAATCTATGATATATAGTGCCATGGGGTCACTGTTGTTGTGGAATACTGGCTAATTCTTTCACTTTTACTTTTGATGACACACATTTCAAAGTCATGTGTATGCAACATTCAAAAGCTCTTTATATTTCTCATGTCATATTCCATTTGTTGAAAGCAGGTGGGAGGGGTTTGTTAGGGGCAGGCCTTACATCTGATATTACTGATGTCACCATACATAAGGACAAGTGTGGTAGGATTTATAAGAAGGCAACAGCATCTACAAACACCAGACATAGCTCAGAAAACACTCTGCAAAGGTGAGTTTATTTTTATTGGGTGACTTTTCTGTAACGTGTGTGCAAGTACGTGCTGAAACCATGTAAAATATGTGCATGCATGAGTACTTAAAAACAACAACAACAACTTTCCATGTTAATACAGAAGATTTTGTGGGTCTTTTATGCTATGCGGGTGTGGAGTGGTAGTCAGGGGCAACATTTGGGGTCCAGTTGTTCTTTTCTTTTTTTTTAGATAGAAGCGTCATTGTAAATTAAAATGAAACTTTCAGAATAATCACATTACAGGTTAATGCCTTGAAGCTGTGTTTCTGTTGTCAGGATCTCTGTGTTTTAAACCTGTTTCATTAAACTCATTTTATGATAGAAGTTGATCATTTTAATCTTCTCTGTGAAAGCTTTACTTGCTAACATGCTAAAGGAGTCGTTAAAAGTTTCTTCTTTTTTTTATCATACATTCTAATTCATCCACATCACACATGAGACAATTCATCTGTTGACATGATGAATCACAGTGATTTCCTGGGTTACTTGCTAATGAAAAATCAGGGATGTACGACAAATCCAATGTGCACAGGCAACTTAAAAATAAAGAGAAGAATCGGGCACACACTCAGTGAATAAATAATTAAGTTGAGTAGATAAATATTATTTAAATGTTTTACTGCTCTGTGCACTAAATTCCAAGATTAATGACTTTCTGCAGCATTAAACTCTTGCATTTTACTGCCATATTTTCTGTTGTTGTTGTTGTTGTTGTTTTAGAGAGAGATTTTTAATCACCGTCATCATTTTTATTATCATCATCTGATAAAATCTCAGATTGAAGCACGCAGCACTGATAAGGATAATTTTTACACCGATTTTTATGTGAGCGTGCACAGAGCCTGAAGCAGAAAGCGCTGCTTAACAGAGAAAGCTGATGGCCATTATTTTGATACCCATTATCTACAACTGGGGTTTTAGGTTTTGTCAAGACAGCTGATGCAAAGAATGTGTGGCTTTGTTGAACTTCATTTGTAGTATATTCCTCGGGTCTCCTGGCACATAGACAAACCCCTAAAACTGACAGAAAATATGTACTCCACTGACTGGGAGTCAAGATAGTTTCTTGAGACAATACAAACTACATCCACAAGATGGCACCAAATCACAGTTGAAACCAGCACAAAGAGCTCTTCCATGGGACAGAACTCTATTTGAGATTGAAGGAAAGAAATTGGATTAATTTTTGTATCTGTTGATTGATTGATTTCAGTTTTTAGATTTACCTGCATGGGCAAGCACTGCACCTTTGCCCACACTGACCACAGGAAAATCTCATAGTTTAGTATTCTGTGCGTCTTTCAATAAAAGAACCACACACCAACATTTGTCTGCCTTTCATTTTATCTAAATGACAACAGTTCAGTGCTCAACAAGGAAGCAGCCCAGTCTCCTCCCATCCCCTGAATGTGTCTGCTTGCTAGTGAGTTACCACTGCCATTACCCTTCACTTAAATTTTGCGTTGGTTTGTTTGCTTATATTAAAAATATATATTTATTACATAGAAATGTAATCTTACTTGTGTTATCAAATGGATGTAGTTTGATGTAATCCATCAGCTATTTAAGATAGGATTGTTAAATTTAATTAAATATTTGTAACAGTTCATAATCTGTATAACTTTATCATGAACAGACAGAACAACCTGGATGTTTTCTGCAATTAGGTCACCGTGTTTGTATTTTTTGAACACTGAAACCAACACTTGAGGCCATTTCAGCAGCCCATAACTCAAAAGAATTATTGTCAGCTTTATGATTATATTTAAGTAAAATCATTCACAAACAAACAAATGTCTATAGATATTATAACTATAGCTCTCACTGTTTTATAAAAAAAAAAAAAGAAGTAAAAATACAGTTTCTTCTCATTTTATTTTAATCTTTGAAAGACCTAAAAAAAAAAAAAAAGGAGAGGCTGTTGACATGGAAGACCATCATAACACAACAACAGCAGGAGAAGGAGGAGAGCCTAAAACCAGATCTTTAAAAAGTGACAAAGGTCAGCTGAAGTCACATTGAAATCTTTTTGATTTTTTTTGGTTAGCTATGAAACATTTTTATATTGATGCTGTACAGATGTTTTGTTTGTTTGTTTGTCTTATATTAATAGATGTGTTGGATGAAAGTCAAACTACAACCACGGTAAAATGTTTTCACCATAATAGTCTTCATTAATAGCATTTCTATATGAGAAGTTTTCCTTAACCAAAAAATTATTGCACCTGTTGTTTACAGTGTTCACACTATTTATTCTTATATAGAACTGGGTATACTCTTTGATCCCAAGTTTGATGGTTGATTTTAATTGCTTAGTTAGATCTTTATTAATACAAGATATCTTAATACACATTTTTTTAAACATTTAATTAATACAGTGAATTAATCAGTTAATTTATTGAATAGTAAAGTAAGACATGTAGGAAAAAAAAACTGAAGTAATGTAGTAACACTTGGATACAGATTTTTGCATTATTGCAGCTAAACACATAAAAAAATAAGTACATTTTTATTTATTTATTTATGTATTTTCAGAATGAACAGGAATATAGACCAGCTGATCAAACAGAGAAAAGCAAACTCAGTACAGGGGAAGGAGAATGTGATACTGAGCCACTCACTAGTGAGAAAGGTACATTTTTGACATTTTTTTATTTTTAACTTTGACTGCATAGTAACAGATGTATTTACACTAAATCGATTTCAGTGTTAATTCTACTTTAATTTTAGTATATTGTGATAAAACGCTGTTGCCTATTTTTACTTTATCCTGCAGGACATGAACTGCAGAAGACTGCAGATGTGGTAAAAATGAAATCTTCAAATCTTAATTAGTGTTTGTCATTAAGCACGTTTCAGTGTTATTGTTGTTTTGTTTTTTTGTTTTTTTTTTAATAATAAACCAAACAATTATTGAATTAACTTCGGTGAAAATCAGATTCATGTACCACACTATAACATAGTGTGTCTGTTTTTGTTTTTTATTTGCTTGTTTTCTGCCATATCTGCTGGAAAATTTGTGTTACTTGCTCACCAGTACAGCCTAGTGGCAGAAGCTATGCAGTACAAATAGTTCTGCCTAGAAATTACTAAATTCTAAAGCCTGGTTTCTGTGGAAATACTATACTGAATCATTATGTCTCAAATATCCCTGATAAATAATTAATAAAAATTGTCAATTCTTTTATGAACACAATATTACAGGAGGTGGGATTGATTGATGTATGGAGAACACGCAACCCTCAATCTAGGGACTATACCCATTACTCTGTCCCTCATGCTACATATTCGAGAATTGATTATTTTCTAATTAGTATTGAAGAAATTCATAATGTTACAGAATGCAAAATTGGTGTGGCCGATGTTTCAGATCACAGTTTGATTAGTCTAGAACTCAGCCTTAATAATAGGAAAATATATACAGCATGGAGACTTAATTTGGGTATTCTAAATAGGGATGAATATGTTAAGAAAATCAAAGAGGACATTAAAACGTATATAGAAGACAATGATACTGGAGATGTGAGCCCAATCATACTTTGGGATGCACTAAAGGCAGTTTTACGGGGAAAACTAATAGCTCTAACAGCAGCACAAAAAAAGGTGCGACTGGCTTTATATAAAAATTTAACAGAAAAACTTAAACGTCTTGAGAAGGAGCACAAACAATCTAAAAATTCACTAATTCTAGAAGAAATATCAGATATTAGAAACCAAATTGATGAATTACTAAAAGAAGAAGTAGAAAAAAAGGCTAGGTTTATGCATCAAACTTATTACGAATCAGGGCCCAAAGCAACTAAAATACTTGTAAGAAGCCTGCATAAAGTGTTCAAAAAAGAACTCAAGCCACTTCTTCTATCCTGCTTTAACTGTACTCTGAAACAGGGAATAGCCCCACCATCATGGGGAGAAGCCATCATCACAATTTTACCTAAAGAAGGCAAGAACAAAGAGTATTGCAAGAACTATAGACCCATTTCCCTTCTTAATAATGATTACAAACTGTACACCTCGATTATTAGCAAAAGACTTGAAAACTTTGTACCGGACTTGATAGAAGTGGACCAAACTGGATTCATTAAGGGACGTCAGGCACAGGATAATATAAGGAGAGTCCTTCACATCATTGATAATGCAGAAAAGACCAATATCAGTACTGTGTTAATAAGTTTAGATCAAGAAAAGGCATTTGATAGTGTTAGTTGGCTCTTCCTATTTGAAGTATTGAAAAAATTTGGGTTTAAGGACAGTTCAGTACAATGTATAAGGACAATTTATAATCAACCTACACCCAGAATCAAGGTGAATGGTAGCCTGACGGACAGAATTCGGCTACATAGAGGTACAAAACAGGGCTGTGTCTTGTTACCAATTCTTTTTGCTTTATACGCCGAGCCACTAGCACAAGCAGTGCGGCAGCATCCAAATCTGGAGGGGGCAACTCTTGCCGGACAAAAACATCTTATTGGATTATTTGCTGACGATGTCATTGTTTTCTTACGAGATCCTGACAAGTGCTTTCCAACTTTGATGCAACTATTCCATACCTTCGAACACTTGTCGGGCTACAAAATTAATGTATCCAAAACACAAATTTTATCATTCAATTATACACCTTCTCAAAAGATTAGAGATGAATATAAACTAAATTGGCACTTGAATACCATGAAATATTTGGGCGTAACCTTGACAAAATCATTATCTGCTATGTTTGACACAAACTACAATCAGGTGGAGGGTAACATAAAAAAAGACCTAGAACGGTGGTCAACAACACCTACAAATTTTTACTCTAGAATTCAAATAATAAAGATGAACGTTCTCCCAAGATTGCTATACATGTTCCAATCACTCCCACTTCCTAAACCTCAAAGAAAATTTAAAATATGGGACAAGATGATCTCAAGGTTTATATGGGATGGGAAGAAGCCCAGAACAAGGCTAATAACATTGCAACTCCCGAAGTGTAAGGGAGGGATGGCTTTGCCTAACCTAAGGGAATACTTTTACGCAGCCCAATGAGGAGCTCTTGTTGGTTGGTGTAGACCAGAATATGAGGCATGGTGGAAGGAAATTGAGAAAGAAATTGAAAGAAACAAAATTCAAAATTTTTATCTCTGACAAACAATTAATGACCTCTTACAAAAGTAGAATGAATCAAATTGTGAAATTTACATTAGACATATGGCACACAGTAATAGAAAAACATCAGTTAAAAGAACAATTATTTTTGCTGAGATGGTTTAGACATGATAAAAAATTTAAGCCGGGACAATTGGACCAAACATTCAAACGGTGGGAGTTAAAAGGGATTACAGCAGTTTGTACTCTAATGAAAAATGGAACACTAATGAGTTTCCAACAACTGAAAAATAAATACAAATCGGAAAATAGAGATTTTTTTAGATATCTGCAAGTTAGGGATTGTTGCATAAAGCAAATAAAGTCTGACTTGCTTGAAAAACCATTGGGTGTTATTGGAATAGTAAAAAATTGCTATGAACATAAACAATTCAAAGCAATTTCCACTTTCTATAGGATCATTAGAAGAAGATAGACAGGACACAACCTTTTACCTTAAAAAGAAATGGGAAGCTGAACTGGCCATAACTATAACAGAGAAGGAATGGGTCAGTATGTGTGAAATACAACACAGCACAACGAATTCGCCATTGTGGAGGGAATTTTGCTGGAAAAATTTGACACGTTTTTTCATTACACCCAAAATTAAAAGTAAACAGACCTCAAGTCCACAGAAATGTTGGAGACTGTGGGGAGAAACAGAAGCAGATCATTCACATGTATTCTGGAAGTGCATAAAAATTAAAAAGTATTGGGAAGACCTTAAAATGACCATGGATAATATTCTGGGTTATGCACTTCCAAACACCTGCCAAGTGATGTATCTTGGAAACATAAAGGAACAGATACAAAAGGAGGACTTATATCTAGCAAAAATAATTCTAGCCGCAACCAAAAAAGCAATCACAAAGAAGTGGTTACACCCAGACCCTCCCACTCAACGAGATTG
This sequence comes from Pelmatolapia mariae, assembly GCF_036321145.2. Lineage (NCBI taxonomy): Eukaryota > Metazoa > Chordata > Actinopteri > Cichliformes > Cichlidae > Pelmatolapia > Pelmatolapia mariae. The sequence goes on from NC_086245.2 coordinate 9,767,490, forward strand.
GATTAGTATTGTAGAGGGTATCTCAGAGATGGAAAAAATAACATTCAATATTAGACTGATGGGATGTAAATACGATAGACAATGGAGGAAGTGGAAAGCATTCCGAAGTGGCACCAAAAACACAACATAACAAGAAATTTGCATGTGACAGAAGGAAAAAGAAAAGGTAAACTCCAGACTGTTTGTATGTTTGTTATTTTCTTTACTGTATGGTTTTCAATGTTAACTAAAACTAATAAAAATTAAAGTTGAAAAAAAAAAATCGTCAATTCATTGTATTTTGAATGATGATCATACCTTAATGATGTTCTGTATATCACCAGGGAGGTTTACTGCTGAGCCTGTTGGTTCTGTTGGTTGCTGTTGGTTGCGTTTATCTGGTAAGCATCATCATCGGCGCTAAGCCCTATTTTCCAATGCTTTCGGATCTCTCTGACACCTCTTTTATTCTGTTTTAGCTATTCTGGTCTTTTATCTCATTGGATAATGTTTGCATGTGTATGCACATATACATGTATTTTATGTTCACGTATGTGTGCTTGTGTGTGAATGTGTACATTTTTGCATGTGTATGTGCATATTTGCATGTACACATATTTTTTACAAACATATATGGATGCCTTACAATGTTTCTATAATGTTTTCATCTTATCTATTTTAATTCTTTTTATTATAATATCCCTCTGTTCAGCACTTTGGCCCACACTTGATGTCTTTTAAATATGCTATATAAATAAAGATGACTTGAGTTGACTTGACTACACCCCTTTGCTCCCTGCTGATCTTTCATACATTTGGTCATCATAATGGCAAATATCTTATAAGTTATCTTCTGTTTGCTAAAGGGAGTTTTTATTTTGCACTTCTGGAATCGGCTGTACGCTGCCTGGATTAAACCAGTAAGCATCCTCATGAGTATCATGCTCGGTATCCCTCAATATTCAACATAAACATATTAAGGAAGCCCTGTCTTGTTTTGTTAAATAGACATATTTATTTCTGCAGATTTCTCTTCTCAAAAAACCTGTTGATGCTGAACACTCAGGTAAGACTCATGACATCACAACAGCAGAGCGACGTCCTGAAATCAGGTTTCTAGCACAATCTCCAACCAGTGAGAAGGCTAAATTTATAATGAATGGTGATATATGCATGTGAATATATATTTAATGCTGCACATTTTCAAATAAAAAAAGAAACTGAAGATTTCTTTTATCAAGATTTTCATAAAGTAACACTTCAAACATTTATTTTCTCTCTGATCCTAAAACCTGATTTTTGTTACATTTCCCTACAGGAGTTGGGTCACATGAGATTACAGCTGAAACAGAGGTAAAATGAAATCTTTGGTGGTTATTCTCACAAAGATGAATTCTATTAATTTTTTTAAAAATAATATATTTAATGCACATGTTCATAACCAAGCAAACAAACAAAAGACAAGACAAACTCATGACTGCTTCCACTCATTACAACTCACATCCCTCAAAACAAACCCTCCAGCCAGAAACAAAGGTCAGTAAAACTACAGAAAATTTACTACACAAATAATTAAATAAATAAACAAACCATCATCCGCTTTTCTTTCTTTCTTTCTTTTTTGTATTTCACAATTTTTTTTGCCCTTTTTAGTATTCTTTCAAGTTTTGGGTTGGATCATTTCTCTTATCCAGTGTTTACCCTTTGGTTGCTGCTAGTTGGCACGGGACCATGCCAACAAAAAATAATAATATTTTATTAATTTATAAGAAGTCATCTGTTTTCCAGTAAAGGAGATTGGAACCTTTTGGGTAGGAAGTACTGTCTAGGAGTGTCTTTTGATAACTTGCCATCCCTCATCCTCCAAAAAGTAAACAACCTGGCACATGATTTTGAAATTACACTACAGTGACAGTAACAGTTCTATATCTTAACCTTTATTCCTGTAGCAAAATGCATGTAAAGCCACACCTTTAAACAAAAGGCATGAGTCTTTGGCTAATTTACTGAACTCCAATACTTTTCACGATAGAAAAACACACAAGTCCCACAATTCTTAGCAGAGAGTCTGTATACAAAAGGAAAAAACTGCATCAAATGAAGATGTTGGAAGATTTTACCAAGATCAGAACGGATGAGCAAATCAATGCTTAAACTTAGAGAACACATAAAATGTTTTGGTAGTGATAAAGGGAGTATGTGGGTTTGAAAATCAGGTTAACAATAAAACAAAATAAAGATAATAGAAATTTAGAAAGATTAAATTATTTCTAATTAATACAGACTAATTCTGATTATTTACAGATGTTAAAAGCACCATCAACCATGCAGCTTATGTTACGTTTGATTGACTATCGCTGCAGTCAGAGGCTGTCTTTTGACAAACTCTCTCTAACAATTACAATGTTGTCAGTTTTATTAAATATAAAACTAAAATTCCTTAAAATAAAGAAAAAAAACCTGTGGTCATATTTACGCTGGAACAGTAGGCATCACTGGATGACTGAAGTTATATGTTATTTGTTCATTACTAATAAGTACTCACTCACGGCATAATAGTGAATAAAAACTTCGGCTTTTCTACAGTTTCTGCTTTTCAGATTCACAGTTTAACAGATGAATTCATCAAATATTTGTAAGGATGCACACAGAAACTCTAACGTCATCCATTTTGGCAGCTCATTTGTTTGTTGTCATCTTTTTTCAGAGTGATCCTCTGTCCTTTGACAGCAAAATGTATTTCACTAGCAGGGACCACATCCTTGGTAACGATGGGAGATGAGGGATGAGGAAGTGTGAAATAGTGCTGCGGTTTGGGGAAGGCCTTGAAGGGGACTGGCGACGGCTCTCGGGCCGGGCAGATCCCCATGTACTAACGAGAAATGAATGGAGGAAAGGAAGAGAGGAGAGGAGAAGAGAAGGAAAAATAGGGGGGCAGGGTGGGGCATGAAAATGAGAACAGCAGGTATTGGAGAAGGGGTTTTTTTTATAGGCTGAGGCCGGAGGGGGCGTGAAGGAGGAGTGGTCCCACTCCTGAAATTCAGATGATATCTCCACTTCACTAGCAGGGACCACATCCTTGGTAACGATGGGCGATGAGGGATGAGGAAGTGTGAAATAGTGCTGCGGTTTGGGGAAGGCCCTGAAGGGGACTGGTGACGACTCTCGGGCCGGGCAGATCCCTGGGTGGAAGCCTTCTGAAAAACCTTTTACTAAGAAGTTGACAAGTCTGGGTTAGGGTGATTTGTTAAAGCATCTTTTAGTGCCGGAATGTGGATGGGTGTGGAGGCTGACAAAGCTAGTCATGGCTTGGTGGGGTCGTGGGGACATGCGGGCGGGAATGGCTGCTGCCGCAAAAGGAGCAGCAGTGAAGATAGCGCATTGGGACATGGAACAGCCGGAGTCGTTGAAGTTATTGCAAATGGTACGGCCTCCAAGGTGCATGATGGGCCTGCCCCGCTTGTCTGAACCTTGAGGCAAAGGCATGCTGGGGGTGGAGATTGTGGGTTTAGAAGGTTCTGGAACGGGAGCTGGGGTCAAGCGGGTGAGAACAGAAGGACAGCGCAAGGGCTGTGGATCGTTTTGGGCTGGGACTATGCAGGCGGAAGCAGGGTGTGACAGGGCGCCGCACGACTTGCAGGGGAGAGAAGAACGGGCGGGGAAGACGTGACAGTAGATTTCCTGATCGAGGCTGCCCCAGAAGGTGTCTTGATTAAACTGCTGAAGGCGAGCAGCTGCCTGAGAAGCAAACTGGATGTGGTACTGATAGAAGCCAGTGTCGCCAAATCGAAATGCGAGATCGAGAATAATAGTCAGATAGGAGTCGAACTCTTGTCTTCGGGAGGGAAAGTTATAACCGTATAACGAGAAGGCAAGAGCAAACTCGATTGGAGTGAGCTCTTTTGACCGAGAAGGGGCCGCACCACGTATAATAATGGAACTGTCATGGCCATCAATCACCCTAGGAAGAGCAGGCTGAGTGAGAGGCTAAATCTACGTATTTACCGGCGATGATTTGTTGGCGAAGGTTAGCAGATACAGGAGAAGGCTTTGGGTCCCTGGGTTGGGAGCATTGACTGTAGAAAAGATGGGCGACGCGACACCGCCTCCTCCCATTGTGCAAAAATGAAGCCAAAATACCCCGCTGCCATCTTGCAAATTTGGAGCCAGAGTCTGCGCAGTACTGACTTGAGGTGGAGCGACTGTCTAACGCTCCCGCCCACACACCCGCTGGACGTGACCGCAAACACACCCCCGTACACTTTTTACGTAGCCCGGCTGCTCGAGTTCTTTTGCTGGTTTACCGCGATTGACAACTCGTTTAAGGTAAATACAACCATGTCACTGTTCTAAAAAAAAGACACACAGCTTATAATCTTATAGTTCTAAAATCACTCTGTTGTTAATTCGTTAGCTAGATTAGCCGCTAGCATACGCACTGTGTTGGAGGCTTGTTGCTAGCTAGTTAGCGATGCTACACACCTAATACTCTAAATAGTCTGTGTTATTGAAGGATTCAGCACTTCTTATGTTTTTTTAATCCATTTTTAGACAGCGATGAGATCAGCTGCACACTCTACAGAGGCCCAGAGTTACTGTTAATATCAAAAATGTAATGCTGTCCTTTGAGATTTTAACATAAGACTGTGAGTGTAATGGATCTAAAACTGTTTAAATCTTCAGAGCCCTCTACAGCCTGGTAACATGGAGACTTTAAAAACATCAGCAGAACGTTTCAGTAATGAGTCTAATTTGTTCTTTTCATTTAATAATAGAGTCCATATTATATCAACAGCTACATTCACCCTGGAGAGAAACTAGTAAGGCAGACCACCAAGACCAAACTGGGTTTCCTGGGTCCAGAGGTTTGGAGAAACTTCTTCCCTTTCTTTCATCACAGCTGTCCTGTGCCAGAAGTTCTGTTGATCCAATGAGAGAGGCTTCATTTAAGAAACACCAGGTAGACTGAAGCTCATGGCATTGATCAAGCAGGACTCATGATCTTCACCAGCAGCTCCCTCACAGGGAAATCTTCAGCACTCCTCCATAGGCCCGCCCGAGGAGATTGATAAACCCAGCATTTCATGAACACTGTGATGGAGACCTTTGGTTTGTGTAATGTTATAAATACTCTGATACTCCCCAGAGGCTCTGGACTTTTACATAAAGATATTATATTCAGTCCTGTATAAAGTTATATATTTAAAAATATATGATCCTCTCTGGTTACTCTGGTATGAATAACTCTGAATCACTTTATGGTAAATAACACACTATGTGCAAAAAACTGTGAAAGAATTCAAGATGACAAGTTTGTAGTTCAACATACAAGTGACGACATTTGACCTTCATCAGGTTTTATTTAATTGTGTTAGAGAAACTCAAACGTGCTCTTCATGCAGCTGAGTACATCAAGTGTTTAAAACGGAAGCTGTGCAGGTCTGAGATCAGCAGCTTTGTGAAACACCAAACTGAGGTCCTGTTAATGCTGATATATAGTGACACAGTTACATGAGTGATTAATCCTTTTGTTTTTTTGTCTTTAACCTTATCAATAAAGCTGCAGCTTTCACTACAGCACGTGTGGTACTTTAACCTTTGTACTGTTTTCATCAGTTCATTTTGCAGTTAACATGTGAACATGTTGGATGATCTGTCTGCTGTCACTGGGTGGTGCTGAGGTCTGAATCTGAGGGCAGCTCCTGTAATCACAATGAGAACAGAACCATCAAACTCAGATATAAATTTTATCCCTCAAAATTGAAATAAAGCTGATTCTTCTGTCCTCACACACTCAGGATCTGAAGTTCTTCATTTTTTCAGTATTACCGTACACTACAGTACTTTAATCCATAATTCCTGATTAATGAGGAGTTACTGAAGTAAAAGCTTTTAAAAAAAAGATGCTACTGTCTTTACAGATATGGCAAGAGACTGAAAACATGCTGTTGTTTGCACATATTTAATAATCAGCTCTGCACAGGAGCTGCAGCAGGGTGCAGCCTGTTGCTTTTACAGTATAATACTTGTAATAAAAGTACAGTAACAGTAATTAGTGACCGAGTAGCCCGGGGCGTTTCTCTTGATTTCTTTAGTAAATTTCTTTAGTAAATTCATTCACCTGCACAGATTAGCTAAACGAACCCTGGCAGCCAAGTGCTCATTTTAGCTAGCTAGGTCTCAGGACCTAGCTAAGGATGGTAGTTACGGATTATCTTACAAACACGTTTAACTTACCGAAAAAGTGCAGCGGGGCCTCGGGTCCTTCTGTCGGGTAGTCCAGTTTACTGAAGAACACCTCAGGCTGTCAGGTTAAAACAATCGGTCGTGTTTTCGTAGCGTAAACGCTGGCCCTCCTCTCCCTCCCTCGCCCTCCCATCTGCTATTCCCGAACAGAGACTCTCCGTGACTGCAGCTGTCCGTCAAAGCTGTTATGATGACGTTTCACCCCAATTTAACTGGTCTGACCCCAGTCCCATCCGCTAACATGGAGGAGGCGGGGTTTATGACCCACACCGCAGCCAGACACCAGGGGGCGACCAGGGGGCGACCAGGGGGCGACCAGGGGGCGACCAGGGGGCGACCAGGGGGCGATAGAGCTTCATTTTTGGGGTGCTGTTGCGTCGTCCATCTTTTCTACAGTCAGTGGTTGGGAGGAGGAATTGCCATGGCCAGCGAAAACTGGGCAGTGTTAGCTTGAAGAAATGGAGCCTGGGCGAAAAGGCTAGGCCAGGTGCAGCTCTGAACTTCACCGATGGGAGGAGGAAAGGCTGCTGGGTTGGAAGGATGAACGGTCAGACGGCTGGTTGTAGGAAAGTTAGCTGAATTACGGTGGGAAGGAGCGAAGGTGAGAGGACCTGGCAACCCGGTGCCGAGGTTAGCTGTGGTGTTTATCAGAGGACGAATGAGTGGCTGAGAACCTAGCATCCCGGTGCTGAGGTTACCTGTAGTGTTTAGCAGAAGAGGAAAAGGTGGCTGAAAACCTGGCATCCCGGTGCCGAGGTTAGCGGCGATCCAGAGTGGAGCTCTACCGAGAGCTTTTACTGGGAGGGGATCGTCCTCTAGTAGCATTTCGGAGGTTGTAGTTTTGTGGGGAAGGGGAAGCGACCGAAGCCACTGTATTGTTGAATGGAGCAGAGAGAGGAGTTCCGCGGAATGCGAATGGCAGACCTGATGGCTGCGCGTCGAGGACGGCTGCTGGAAGGTGCACCGGATGGGCCGGCTATAATTGGGCACTCTGTGGTGGCTCCACTAGGAAGATCAGTTTGTTGATCCCGAACTGCCTGGGGAAAATCAGGTGGAGATGGACTGAGGTCTTGGTCCGATGGGCTGAGCGACGTTGGATCCATGGTGATGAGCCGAAGGATGAGTAGGAATCAAGCTCTTAGAATTACCGACGAGGCGTGTTCGCATGAAAATGAGAACAGCAGGTATTAGAGAAGGGGGGGGGGGGGGTTATAGGCTGAGGGGACGTGAAGGAGGAGTGGTCCCGCTCCTCAAATTCAGATGATATCTCCACTTAAGGGTTGCGATCACACACGTTATTAGAAAATTCAGCACAGGTGTTATGCAGTTGATGAACTGCTTTGAGTGGTCGATAAGACTAGAAATATGTTATAGTATATAAATGTCAGTCAAATCATTTCTAAAATAGTTTACTGTCTTCTCACTAAAATACAAAGCAAGACCTTTTCAATCTGTTATTATATATGTCAGTGGTATTGACCTGATAAGCTAAATTTTAGGGTAATGCATTTACTCTTTCAGAGTGGTCCAGTGGGTGAACACATTGATGACCAGGAGAGAAAACCAGGCGATAAATCTTTAGAATCATCCAAAACTAATGACAACGGTAACATTTTTCATTATACAGTAACACAAAAATCGTAAAAATATAAACAGCCGAGTTAATGTTTTTGAAATAATTTGCAGCAACATGCACTGAGTATAATGCATTTGAATCTGGTTTATGCTGTCCTGCAGAAACCACAGACGGTTACACGAGTGGAAACAAGAAGGTAGGAGAATAAACGTTTATTCAAAAGATCAAAATTAGTATTTACTCTGTTCTGCCACATGACAATGAAATTTGATTACATATAGTACCTCTTTATTTGTTATTTGTAGAAGCCGAGTCAGACAGAAACTGAGACACTGCTTGAGAGACTTCACCTTCAAGATAAAGTTCAACAGAAGTTGTCACCAGCAAATTTTCTTCAAATACATGTACCTGGGAAACACATGGACCACGTGAAATCTGAAAAAGATCTAGCTCATACTTTTCTCCACAGGTTGATAATGTTGGACTACAGGGCCAGATATATTCCTGTAAGACCACACAGTCCTGAGGTGACTACAGTGTTTGATGACACTGAGATAGATTACAATGATCTGGAGTATTTCTTGAAAACCAGTGTAGACACAAATGACAAAGAGAGGGAAGAGAATGCTCTTGTGCATCCAATGGACATTCAGATGGCAGTATTTCACTGTTCAGACAGCTTCCTGAAACAGATGATGATTACAAAACTCTCTCAGTGTCAGTATGCCTTACCTTTGCTTGTTCCTGATCCAGTCACAAAGGAGATTCAGTTTCCTCTGTGGACTTTCAGAGAAATAACAAAAACCTGGAAGGTAACACAAATCAAAGATGGCTCAACGATCATCACCATGAAGAGTGTTCCAGTCTACAAAGCTGAAACACCCTTGGTGTCATTTTTTCGCCTGGGTTCTTTGTCAGTGTCTAAATCTCAGCTGATGAACAATTTGATCAATGACCGTCACGACACCTTCTTCCACAGAAACTGCCCAGGAAACAGCCAGTCTTGCTGTTTGATGGATGGTGTGGCAGAGATTGCCTGGTACTGCCCTGCTGGAAAACCCAATGATGACTTCAATGACTGCATTGCCTTTTGTAATCTTCATGGTGATGCTCTGTTGACGGAAAGACAGCGTGACATACTGATTCAAAAATCCTCCATCAATATTTTTGTTTTGGAATCTCTGCCATGCAATGAAGAAAGTCGATCACTTATTTCTTCTCATTTTAAGTCTCAGAAGCCTCTTGTTTGTTTAACTGTTGATGACAGTCGTGATGTTGTCAAGATAAAAAATGGGAAGTACACAATAGGCCTTAAAGCTAAAAACCACTCAGATGTATCTGAACAGCTAAAAAAGATCATCCGAGAGGTTTTGTCTTCTCTTGATGGTCCCATCTTGAAACCATCCTTCCAGCTTGAAACCATGGCTGAGCTCTCTGGAATCAGAGTGGATGAAACTGACCCAGCCTGTCAAAGAGGGAAATCTGCTGCTATGGAAATAATCAATCTGCTTAAAAAGGATAACTTGGATGTCTCAAAGATCAAAGATGAATTTCTTCCTTGTCAAGGCCAACTGTGGCATCAGTGGAGCAAAATACACAAACACAATACACTGTTTCATCTCACAGGAAACATTGAAATGGAGAAAAGTCAAAAGCAACAAGAACTGATGAACATACGTCAGAAACAATGTGCTGCTTCCTGCAGTAAACTGATGCAGTTGTTCACTGGAAGTCTCTCGTCATTGCCACCAACAGTCAGAGAGTATTTCCTAAAAGGGATGCAGATCTTCATAGATACTCTCTGCACAGATTATCTTTCTTCAATTCTCAAAAGTTTTGATGAAAAGTGGTCTGAGGTCTTGGCTTTGAAGAACAAACGGGACGAAGCTCTGTTATTAAAAACAAAAACTGAACTTGATGACATATCAAAGAAACTTCAGTCTGCAACCTTTGGTTTGGAGCACATCTTCAGAGAAATGGGACAGATCTATGAAGCCCATAAAACAACACAAAGAGAGAGCAGACACACTGACTGGTCTAAATACCCTGAGCTGGCTGCACAGCTGATGATATCAGGACACCCGATGGAGCTGATGGATGGTGATGCAGGTCATGTGCCTTTAACATGGATCTCCGGTCTTTTAGAAGAAGTCATCAAGAAACTGGGGGACCAGAGAATTTTTGTGTTGTCAGTTTTGGGCCTACAAAGCAGTGGAAAATCAACAATGCTGAACACCATGTTTGGGCTGCAGTTTGCAGTGAGTGCTGGCAGGTGCACCAAAGGTGCCTTCATGCAGCTGCTCAAAGTATCAGAGGAAATGAAGAAAGACTTGAAGTTTGACTATGTTCTAGTGGTGGACACTGAAGGACTGCGTGCTCTTGAGGTAGAAGGTAACAACACTCTTCATCATGACAATGAACTGGCAACACTTGTTGTTGGTCTGGGAAACCTGACACTGATCAACATCTTTGGAGAGAATCCGTCTGATATGCAGGACATCCTGCAGATTGTTGTTCAGGCTTTCATGAGGATGAAGGGAGTTAAACTTTCTCCCAGTTGTGTGTTTGTTCACCAGAATGTCACAGATGTTGCAGCAGCAGAGAAAAACATGGATGGAAAGAGACGCCTGCAGGAAAAACTGGACCAGATGGCCAAACTAGCAGCCAAAGAGGAAGTTTGTGATGCAGAGTGCTTCAGTGATGTCATTGAATTTGATGTTCAGAAAGATGTGAAATACTGTGCCCAGCTGTGGGAGGGCAGTCCACCCATGGCTCTTCCAAATCCAGGTTACAGTGAGAGCATCCAGGAAGTGAAGAACACCATCCTCTCTAAAGCTTCAAAGTCTGATGGGATCACTCTCTCACAGTTCAAAACAAACATCCAGGACCTGTGGACTGCACTGCTGACTGAAAATTTTGTTTTCAGTTTTAAAAACACACTTGAAATTGCAGTGTACAGAAAACTGGAAGTCCAGTATGGGAGCTGGACCTGGACCCTGAGGAGCAACATGTTGACTATTGAAAACCAACTTCATAACAGAATTGAAAATGGAAAACTTGATGAGGTTGAACAATCTTATCTTTTTAAAGAACCAAGGAAAGCATATGAAGAAGTCATAAAAGAAATGACAAAGTACTTTGAGGATGACAAAGACAGAGAGATCTTGACTCAGTGGAGAGAACGATTTGAAATCAAAATTAAAGAGTTTCATGATGAACAGGTGAAAAAAGTGAAAAGAAAACTGGATGGAGTTATCCAACAGAGGAAAGCTCATAAAATCATTGATGATAAGAAATTAGAGTTTGAGAACAAACTGCTACAGAAGAGCAAAGAGCTCGCTCAGAAACTGAAGGATAAAGCCAAAGATGAAGAAGAGCTTCAACGACAGTTCAGCTCTGTTTGGAGTGGCTGGGTTACTGAATTAACAGCAGATATAAAACCTGCTGAAGAAATTAACTTGGAAAAAGATCAGTTTATAATCCTAAAAGAACTTGGTTTTGAGCCAGCTCTCATAGATAAATGTAAAAGAAGTGGCAGATACAAGAAAATATTAACGCTTGGTGATTATTGGGATTATATCATTGCAAGTGGACAAAAATATCTCAGAACATTAGCTAATATTTATCAAAAATACACATCACTTGGTGCTTTCTCTTATGAAGAGCAACAACAGATCCGTTGGCTCATTAGCAAAGCTGAAAAAGACTCACTTGATGCAATCAAAAGCAAACCTGTAGTTTCAAGAGGCTACTCAACAACTTATTTATGTGAAATGGCCAATCACGTAAAAATAGAATTGCAGAAATTTCAGTCAGAGAAGAAATACACCTTGAGGAAAGAATTTAGAGTTGATCTCTTGCTGTATGTGTTCTACAGGGCAGAAAGTTGGCTTGAGGAGTCACACAAGAAATCTAAAATGAATAATGATCCACTCACTTATTTAGAAAGCAAGAAAACACATTATTACACAACTTTTAGAAGCTTTTGTAAAGAAAACTCATCTGCTGTTGTACTTGGAGAACTGATCTGTGAGAAGCTGAAAGCGTCCACTCTTGAGGCTGTCTGTAACAAGACTGCCATTGATCTCGCTGGAAAGATGAGGTGTAATTTCCCAGCATTCAGTGGGAACAGACTGAACTTGGAGAAACATGTGTTGAAGTCACTCGCTGAGAAAGAAGACTTTGATGATTTCATCCTGTACATCACAAATCCAAGGAGACAAACAGAAGCTTTCATCAAAACAGAGGTTGAGAAGCACATCTTCAAAGATCACACAGATGTAGCTGTGAATGTACTCAAGAAAAATGTTGATGACATCAAAACAACCTTGAGTCAGGCTTTATTTACTGCAACACAAAAGGTCAAAAATCAGAGAGGAAACACAGACATGTGGATGAAGGAATTTTCTAATGTCCTAAAGCACGAGCTGAAATTTGACAACATTTGTTTTGAAAACTTCAGTGACATAAATTATTTGTATTTCCTCAATGAAGAGATTAAAAAAGGAGTTATATCCATCACTGAGCAGATGAGCAGCCTCTCCCTGGATAAGCTGAAGGAATTCAGACTGAGGGCTGATGAAATCCTCATAGATCAGCTTTGTAACTGCTGCTGGGTAAAGTGTCCATTCTGTGCAGCTGTTTGTACCAACACCATGAAAGATCACAGTCCTGATGACCACAGCACTCCTTTTCATCGTCCCTCTGTGATCAGAGGGGAGCACTGGGGACATACAGGCGAGTTTGGCATGCACTTCTGTACAGAACTGGTTTCAAGTAATTACTGGTTTTACCCTTATCATTACTCAGGGAAGTCCATTCCGTGTAAACAGTACAAAAGTGCTGGCTCACAGTATTGTACCTGGAGAATCACCCCTAATGGATCTAATCTGGCATACTGGAAATGGTTTGTGTGTCGATTTCAGCATGAACTCGAGAAGCACTATAACTTTAAATTCCAGGGCAGACGAGAGATTCCTCATCAGTGGAAAACAGTCTCTAAATATGATGCCATTAAAAGTCTGGGTGAAATATATTGAGTTAAAGAAACTACAAACTTATAGAAAATGACCAAACTGGTTTCTTTGCAAATCATAACTAAAGCAGATTTATCTTGCTTTTATAAATGATCATTGATTTTGTCTGTGATTGAGATATGAAAGTGAGTAAAGATGCTGAACTGTAAAATGATGCAAAAAAACACTTGTAGCCAGACTGGGCTAGCCGGGGAGGCACAGGGCCATGACACTTTGACTTCAGCAGCAAGCAGGCGCACCGAGGGCTCTCGTGCTAACTTTATAGAATTTCGAAAAAACATCGGTGCAAATTATAAGTCTGTATCATAATGTCTGGTGTTTTTGTGTTTGTTGGTTTGATTTTATTTTGTTTTATTTTGGGAGTTGGTTATTAGATGCTGCTCCAGCCAGCCGGAGAATCCCTCGCCGCCCCGCCCTCTCCTCCCTGTGCCGCAAGCAGCAGGCGCACCTCGCAAACGGAGGGCGCCCTTACTCCCAGCAAACTGTCTAATAATGGGTTAAATAGATACACTTGTAAATGCAGAGAATGATGCATGTTATTAAGCAATAAGTTTTGCATGAAATATTTATAGTATGATTATTTTAATTAGAATATTTTAAAAGTCATTAGAATTTGGATTACTGACTGTAATCTTTGTACAACCTTTGCTTTATTTACACTGTATTTCCTTGTTATTACATTAAAATACAATAAATCCGAGGTTTTAGTGTCATTGAAAGATTTTTCAAAGATTCTGTGATATATATACAATAAGTATGTAAACCATATATAATTTTAAAGAACACTTCTGAGCATGCCCTACAAAAAATGCGTTCTCTAATTTTAAGGTACTAAAAAACAACTAAGTTGTTTCAGAAATAATTTAGATCACTTCACTTGTAGCACAGCACCAGTCTGCATAAAAGTCTATTAGAAACAAAAAAAAGTTCAGTGTGTTGATGATGATGGTTTTAATGTGCGCAGACTTACTACCTCCATAGTCATGCATCAGAAGACATAACTGCCCCGTAGCAGCTGCACTAAAGCACAAAATCTAATGATGAGATAAAGGACTTTATGGAAGTGTATATATAACACTGTATTTTGTGTGTTGGGGCATGAGCAATAGTATGAGCAGAGTATGCAATAATAATAGTAATGATTATTATCATTACTATTATTATTGCATACTCTGCGGTGGTCTTCCAGTTCTTCCTGTTGGCAGTGTGGATGCCTGGGTATTTGTACTCCACCACATTAGCATCCATGATAGACGCATCCTCTCTCTTTTTTCTCAACCAATAATCAGCTCATCAGTATTAAAACATTAGTTTAGACCTTGATTGAATGTGAATAACACGCTGATTCAAGTAAATGTTTAAAAGACTGTTTCACATTCATGCCACACTTAAGTTTTATTTTATTTGCTTTTATTTTGCTTAGTTGAAGTCTGTGGCAACATATTCCAGATATAATTTTCCTCAGGAGCATTTCGCAGCTTCTACATCTTCCTAACTGAAGGAAGCTGTAATTCCTTTAATTTAATATTTGTTCTTTGTTGGAATCAAAAGTCACCGTGTTGGTGTAAAGAAGCAAAACTACAAAAATTGTCTTTTTCTCATATTATTGGCCAAACTGTATTAGTAGTATTTATTTTAAACGTCAGTAAAGCATCTCTTTGGCTTGTGTGGACCCAAGTGAGCAATGGCTGGTACATCTGGATTAATCTTGTAATAGAGAAAACAAAAAATCTGCTTCCTGTTCTCAATGGAAAGCTGGCTACACTGGAATCTAACTTTAGGGTTATATTTAATCTAAATGTTACTACTACTTGTATAATCTACGGTCTACTGGTCTATATTTGCAAATACATTTCCTTTTAATTTTCCCTCATTTAAATAAATAAAAAAACACACGCACAGACTTGAGTCTGAAACCATTTAAAATGTATTTACATTATATTGTCTTACACAGGAAAACCTTACAGGGCTGTTGGGAGGAAATAGTGATTACTGTCATTAAATAATTAGCATTGATTATTATGATAGTGTTGAGTTTTCAGGCTCGCTATGTGACGGCAAACAGCCTCACATGTCTGAAAATGAGATGAAATATATATAAAATAAACAGCTTTTGAATAACAGCAATATTAGGCATGAAAAAAAGAAAATCTAAGATTATAGTCCCTTTGTGGTGGACTGGATGGCTCCACTCACACCCAGTTCTCAGGAAGTGTTAGTGCTGTGTTTTGGAGGGAAAAGTATTCAGTTGTGTGGTGATGAGTAATAAACGAGGAGTGTTAATCGAGAGCTCTCGTGTCATCTGTGTTTACCTCCACATTGGTGACCCCTGACTCGAACATGCTGCAGCCCGATGGTGGCACCGGCTCCGCACTGGATGCATCAGCAGCCGCCAGCCGCTCCCCTGAATTGGGCCCCTGAATCAGGCTAATTTAGTGACTTCAGAGAATGTTTTTCAGCGTTTGCTCTTGGAGTTCCCTTCACTGACTGTTCCTAATTTCTCAAACACGGCAACAAATCACGAGGTTGAACATTATATCCCGACGGCTGGTCCCCCGGTGTTCGCGCGCGCGCGCTGTCTCAACCCTGCGAAGCTCTCCGTCGCTCGGGAAGAGTTTGCTGCTATGGAGCGCCTCGGCATTGTACAGCGCTCGAATAGTGCTTGGGCCTCTCCGCTACACATGGTGCCCAAATCAGATGGTTGATGGCGGCCATCTGGGGATTTTCGCCGTTTGAATAATGTCAGGGAGAACGACCGTTACCCCATTACCCACATCCAGGATTTTTCCGCCCACCTCGCGGGCACCTCGATTTTTACGAAAATTGACCTGGTGCGGGGGTATCACCAGGTTACCGTGCGCGCCGAAGACGTTACTACCCCTTTCGGCCTGTTTGAGTTTTTGCGCATGCCATTTGGCCTGAAGGGCGCCGGCCAGACTTTTCAGCAGTTGATGGACTCTGTCTTGCGCGTGCTGCCTTTCGTCTTCGTGTACCTTGACGATATATTGGTGGCCAGCTGTTCTGAGAGTCAGCACGCGTCCCATCTGCGTCAGGTTTTTCAGCGCTTGGCGGCACACAGCCTGATCGTCAACCCTTCCAAGTGCCAGTTCGGGTTGCCAGTGCTGGATTTCTTGGGCCACCGCATTTCCGCTGACGGTGTGGTTCCGTTGCCAGACAAGATCCGGGCCGTTTCGGCTTTTCCGTGTCCCATGTTAAAGCGCTGCAGGAGTTCTTGGGGATGATCAATTTCTACAACCGCTTTCTCCCCAGAGCTTCACACCTGCTGCAGCTAACGACCCGGTTGACTGGCTCCCTGAACGCATCCAGGCATTTTCTGGGGCCAAGGCCACGCTGGCTAACGCCGCCCTGCTGGCCCACCCGTTTCCGTCGACGGAAATTGCGTTGACCACCAACGCGCCAGATGTGGCGATAGGGCGCAGTGTTAGAACAGCGGGTCTCCGGTGTTTGGCAACCGCTCGCCTTTTTCAGTCGCACGCTCAGGGACAGTGAGCGTAAAAATTGTGTTTTTGACAGAGTTGCTGGCCCTGCACCTCGCAATGCGGCATTTTCGTTTTTTTCTCCAGGGTCGTATCTTTACCGCGTATGTCGATCATAAACGTTTGACGTTTGTGATGTCCAAGGTCTCTGACCCGTGGAGCACGCGCCAGCAGCACCAGTTGGCAGCCATTTCCGAGTTTACAACAGACAATAAGCACATGGCTGGTATGTCCAACTGCGTGGCTGACTGTCTGTCCCGCGTGCTTGTTTCTCCCGTTTATGTTGGCGTAGACTTTGACGCTATGGCCGCTGACCAGCGTGCTGACCCGGACGTCCTTGCCCTTCGGTCTGCGCAAACGGGGCTTGTACTGGAGGACAGACCCATGTGGAACGGCGGGCCTAGCCTGCTTTGCTATGTTTCCACCGGATATGCGCGTCCTGTAGTTCCCCTGTCGTGGCGTCGTCACGTTTTCGACTCAGTACACTCCCTCTCTCATCCAGGCGTCCGGGCCTCGGTCAAGCTGGTCAGCTCTAGGTTCGTTTGGCTGGGCCTTCGTAAATCGGTGAAAGACTGGGCAGCGGCGTGCATCCCATGCCAAGGCGCTAAGATCCATAGGCACACGCAGGCGCCCCTCAAATCCTTCCGCGTCCCAGGGAGGCGTTTTGATCATGTGCATGTGGACCTGGTTGGTCCTCTGCCGCAGTCACAAGGTTTCACGCACCTTTTGACTGTAGTGGACCGCACAACCCGCTGGCCCGAGGCAGTGCCTCTGGTGTCCACTAAAGCAGTCCACTAAAGCAGCACTAGGGCATTTTTGCCAACATGGGTTTCGCGTTTCGGCCCCCCCGCCGACATCACCTCAGACAGGGGCCCCCAGTTTGTTTCAGAGCTTTGGTCTGCCATGGCTGACGGCATGTGGGTAAAGGTCCACCGAACCACTGCGTACCACCCGCAGGCCAAAGGGATGTGCGAGCCTTTCCACCGGTCGCTTAAGGCCGCGCTCCGTGCTTCTCTCACAGATGGCAACTGGGTTGACCGCCTTCCGTGGGTTTTACTGGGGTTGCGCTGCACAGTTAAAGAAGACCTCGGGGTTTCCCCGGCTGAACTTGTCCTCGGTCAGCCCCTCCGGGGCCCAAGAGCCCGCCCCCGTGCTTCGATCCCTCTGTGCTGTCTCTCCGTCCCCCAAGAGACTCGTTTTCTGTTCCTGGCCCAGTGCACCATTGTCTACACTTTTGTTCTGAGGTCGTTGGACTCTTTGCAGTTTGTTTTCGTCAGGCATGATGCTTATAGGCCTCCGCTGCGTCCACTGTATGACGGCCGCTTTAGGGTTATTCACTCAGGCCGGAAGCATTTCCTTTTGGACTTTGGGGGCGGTCTGCCTTCCACTGGACTGGACAACTCTGCTTCCCCTGGGAGCGCCCCCCGAGCTATCAGCCAGTTATCCACCTCCCCGGTTCAGCCGTTCTGTACGTTTGATTAAAACAAGGGTTCTGGACTAGGAGATGACCCTACTGGGTGTTCGGGGGGGGGGGGGGGGGGGGCGTGTGTGGTGGACCACTGGAGGGCTCCACTCACACCCAGTTCTCAGGAAGTGTTATTGCTGTGTTTTGGAGGGAAAAGTATTCAGTTGTGATCAGCATAAATCCCCGCTAGAAAGCACACTCCAAGATGTGAGTGGGCATTAAGGCGTTTTGAGTTCCCTCCCCAGACGCCTTAATGCCCACTCACATCCTGGGCCATCTGACCTCAGGAATTCACATGACAAGGTGGGGCCAGGTTTCACAATGAGCACACCTGAAACCCTGGCTGATTAGGTCCCACACCCACTTTCACACCTTGGCTCATGTGATTAGAGGATCACCAGGGGGTCCTTTGTCCCTCTTTGGGGGGATACTCCCACTGGGTTTAAATCTGGGACTCTCGGCCATTTGACCTTAGAACTGAAGAAGCTTCTCGGATGAGAGGTGAAACGTCTTCAAGCAACTTAAAGAAGTCCAGACGCTTTTCTTTGCAAACTCCTTTGACTATGTTATGTGTATGACCTTCTTAAGGCTGAGTGCTTAACAACTCTTTATGAGCACACTTTGCAATGTGTGTATGAAAATGGTTATAAACGCTTATTCTACTAAAATACATCCAACCCAAGTCAGAGATTTTCAATCAGTTAAGCTTAAGCATATAAACAATCACTTATGCATAAGTTTTACCGTACCTAAATTATCAAACACCGAACAAGTCATAAAATGATCCTAAAAACCCTTATTTCAAATTAAACCTGAAATCCCCCCTTTTGACACCTCTTGTGTGTCACAAACTGAAAATGCTTCACCAGAGCTTAGGAAATCAAAAGAAAAAGGTTAGTCATATTATTTCTCAAAACACCTCAGCGATCCTCCTCTCGGGTATATTTGCTCCGGGCCTGCAAACCTGTGTTTAAGGGATAAAATCAATTTAATTATCATGTCAAATCTTTTCCAACTCCTGGCTCCATCCAGAGCCTGCATCCTTGGAACTTCCTAGAAAAAAAACCTGTGTGTTAACCTGAACTTCACATTTCCTAGTCAGTTTTCCCCACTTATGATCCAATCTGGGTTATAAGAAAGAAACCTTAAAACAGAACAGTTATCAGTCATGTGCTTCATGGAAAATTTCCCGTATTTTAATTTCACATTGATCCTCTCAGTGTCATGGAACTTTTAATTTGAATTTATCAGAGCTAACCAAAATGAGTTTGCTTTCCTTACTTCGCTCCTGTCTTTCTTCAGTGCCAGCAAGTATCACAGACCCTTACCAATTGTTCTCTTCTTAATAATTTACTATTTTAAACAGAAAAACCTCGGCCACTTGTACCAGTCTTTGTACAAGTGGCCGGCCGTTTTCTAGGCCTCTAGTTGGGCCTTATGGCCGTCGAGGCCGGCCTCCGGAGGAAGTTCGTCGCCACTGCTGGCTTCACGGCCACCACTGGCTTCCAAGTGGCCGGCCTCCTGATTGGTTTTGTCTGTACCACCGCCGTTGCCTTGTGCACAGTCGGCCCCCAGAACTGTTTGCCCGTCGCCGCAGTTGCTGTCCGCACGGCCGGCCTCCGGAACGGTCTTGGTCTTGGTGTTGTCGACCCCCGGGTTGACCCCCTTAACTTTTCACGGACTCTTGTTGAGCTCTAGTTTGGTTTTGTTGTTAATCTGTTTTCCTGTGTTCTGGACTCTTGTGCTCCTTGTTTTTTGTTTCGGACCCTCCATCCTTGACCCCCTCCGCCCGCCCTGGTCTGGTGCTCTGTGTTTGTTGTTCTGTTTTTTGTTTAGGGCTGTCGGGAGCCAGCCCTTGGAGGGGGGGTACTGTCACGGTTCTGGGTCAGTTTGACCCAGTATTTTGAGTTGTTATGTTTTGGTGTGTTTTTGCATTTTGGATTCTTTTCTTATTATTATGATGATTATGAATCTATGTTTCAGTTATTCTTGTTTAGGGATTAGCTCGTAGGTTTTGTGTTCTCATGTTTATTGCAGGTTTAGTTCGAGTTCCATGTGTCATTTTCTGTCTGTCTCTCAGTGTCGAGTCTGCGTCTTTGTGTTGTGTTCTTGTTTCCTGTTTTATTGTGAAGGTCTGCGTCTCATGTGAGTGTGTTCAGTTTTACCTCTGTCTCGTCTTGTTGATTACTCCCAGCTGTGTTCCCCACCTGTGTGTAATCTCCCTGTGTGTATTTAAGTCGCGTCTTCTGTCATTGTAGTTGCTGGTCCGTTTGTGTATCCACCCTGCTTCATCTGTGTGTTTCCCTGCTGTCTACCGGCATCTGTTTCTGCTCGCTCGCATTCATGTTCAGGTTCGTGTTCCGTAGTCAGTTTGTTCCCAGTATAGTTTAGTCTTTGTTCCGGTCGCCATTTGTCCATTTTTATTTTGTGTTTAATAAACCACCCTCACACCTTTACAAGTGCCTGCGTTTGGCTCCTCCTTTATTTTCCACACGGCTCATCTCACTCGCCGTGACAGTTATTCCATAACTTACATTTTTAATGTAACAAATCTACCAATCCCCTATATAATTTCTAAATTTGGCTTTGGTTCTAACTGTTTTCCTCTATGAAAGTTGATTGACTTCTACAGTAGCCTGCTTTTGTTAACGGTAAGATGAGTTATATCAAAAATTTTCTCCCCTTTAGCATTTGGCATTTTCCCAACAATATAATGTAATACCATACTCTAACCCCAGTCAATAAAACAGAATTTTTTTTTAAAGCAAACATCAGCAGCCTGAAATTAGCAGCCAAAAGATTAAGTCTTCAGCTCCACACTCTTATGTAGGGATGGGTACCGGTGTCCGGTGCCATTATGGCACCGGTTCTGACATAAACGGTAGTAACCAGACCCAAAAGCAGCGCACATTTCAGTGCTTTATTTCGGTGCTTTTTTTTTCTTGAGATGTCATACACTTTGGATTCTAGCCAATCATTTTACGTTTCCGAGGATAGTAGGCGGGTCCAGGTACGTACGTTCTTTTAGAGCAGAGCTACAGATTAAAAATGCCCAAGGCGAAGCGGTCAAAAGTCTGGCTGTACTTCACAGCAAAAGATGCAAACTCAGCAGCCTGCAACAAGTGCTGTAAGGTGATACTGTGATACTGTCAAAGGAGGTAACTCCTCGAATCTGATGAAACACCTGGCGACGCATAGCGTTTTTTTAAAAGCCGAGGAATGCGCCGTATTTGATAGCTTGCTGCGAGACCTCACACCGAGCACATCTACTGCGGGTGTGGTGCCTGTTATCGGACCCGGAGTTAGCAACATCCCCCAAGAACCCGAAGAGGTGAGTCCTGGCCCCTAGCCCTGCCAGTGTAGCAGAAATGATGACGGATGATGATGACAGCAGCAGCTGTTCTTCTCTGCGTGAGTGACTTAATGTTGTTCGTGTGTAATTTACGTTGAGTAGGCTGACCATGTTATTAAATTAATGCATGTAAGGTGAACTAGCAAACGCCGTCGTAGTTACATGCGGCTGTCTTCGTGTTTGATGGCAGATACTCCCTTCACCCTGGCCAAAAAGGCTAACATGACCAAAGAAAAAGTGGAAAACAGCTAAACATGAGAGGTTTTTGGACAAAGTTTGTGTTTTTTCCATTGTTGAAGCACTGCTTCCAGCCAAGAGTGATACCATATGTGCCCTATAGCTGCAGAAAAGGCTAACATTGTTATCTTTTTACAAAAAAACAGCTAAACATAAGAGGTTTTTGGACAAAGTTTGTGTTCTCCTTTCTTTAAGCACCGGTTCAAGCACCGTTTAAGCACCGGCACCGTTTCAAAAGTAACGGTTTGGCACCGGTATCGGATAAAACCTAAACGATACCCATCCCTACTTCTTAAGTCAACCTTCAGTCTCCCCTCCGTTCTCTCTCCTCCTCCTGCTCTGGCCAAAAGCAAAACAAAGCAAAGCAAAGCATCCCCTTTCTCTTGCCGGCATGGTAAATTATTTGTCCACATTTAATCATCCTAACCTTGGTTCAGTCTTTGTCTCAGTGTCAAGTCAGTCAAACCTTTAGTCCACATCGTCAGTCCAGTCACAGTCCAGTCACACATTCACTCACACGCATTCACACCAGATATTGCTGATAGTGGAGACTCCCACACAAATAATAAGATTCTCTACCCTCAGCAACATGAGCTCATTCATTTGTTTTATTTTGTTTTGTTTTTTGTTTTTTAGGAAAAGAGTTCTTTATGCTCTTGGACTGGATTGACTGCAATCCTTTTAGACAGGGACTTACAACCTGATCAGGTCCCCACAGGTAGCCTTTTCCCCAGCCCATTGTAATCTGGAAAGCCCACCTTATATTTGTTCTCCCGGAATTTTTTTTAAATTTATTTTTATTTTTTTACAGCGCTGTTAATTCAATCTTGCAGGCCTGCTTACAACAAAAATGAGAAAAAGAGAGCCGATTATTAGCTCATCAAAACACAAAACATAATCACCTGACAGGTTTTCTCTAAGTGCACTACAATTTTAAAGGGCCCAGTTCTAACCATGTCCATGATTAATAAAACTCCCTCTATTCAACTAAGAAAACAACCCAAACCTAACTGTCAGAATCAACCCAGCAAAACAACAACCCCAAGACTCTTAATCACAGAAAAACTTTGCTTATTAATCTATCAATATGTTATGTGGATTAGACCTTCAGGGCCACAAAGGTTTTGCCCTACTCTTGGCTTAGTTAATCCTTACATAGTCTGAAATCAGACTTAAATCACTCCCTCTGTTCTTTTTCCCCACATCATATTTCAGTGGCCTCAGCTTCTTCAGCGTCCTGAGACTCTGAGGTCAATTAACATTATTTCACCTGCTCAATACACAGAAAATCTTGTTAAAAGCCACACAGTTTGCACAACATTCATATTCTCATTAAGCCCTTTCTAAAGACGTCATATCTCAAGAAGTTACCGTCACAAGAGAAATGCATGTTTAAACATTACCACATTATTGAATTATTTTTATTCTATTGTCATGGAACTTCCCTGAGTTATTCCTCAACTTCGGGGTTTAAGTGTGTTAAATTCACACTATTTTAACCCTAATGAAAGATAACAAGCTGATTTTCATTGCATGTGTGTGTGTTATTAGCCAGGTTTAATCAATGTCTGCGCATTAGAGCTCCAGATCCAGCAGGGAAGGTTCTCAAAGCAGCCTTTCCTACACATTCCTCTGCTATAATTTGATCACGTTTTAACTACTTTGCTATTAGTCCAATGGTCTTTGTATCACTTTTCATCACACTAAGCAACTTGGACAAGATGATAAACAGACTCACATGCTCAAGATGCTGTCTAATCTTCATGAGCTCTCTTGTGTTTGTCAGTGTGAGTAAGGTTAATGCATTTTCTGTTTGTGTGTGTGATTTTGTATATGTTTCTTTTTGCAGTGTTTCAGACTCCTTCACAATTTTCTCACTTAAGCAGTCAGTTTTCTTTTCCCAGGTTTGCTAAGCCAAATTTTTCATTTCCCACATTAAATAACAGCATTCCTCTGTGTTCTCACCTACTCCTCTCACTCCGTTGTCCTCTCCCACTTCAACGGTCCAAACCCAGACAGTTCTCTTTCCGCTTTGTCCTGCATTCTCCACTGTCTCTCTTTAACTGCCATGTTATTGCTCTTTGGAACTGCATTCCTTATCTTCAGCCAGGAGTGAGAGCTCGCTTGTGAGGTTCAGGGACACATGGCGCTGTAAACAATTCAACCAGAAACTTGGCCTGAACGTTTCCAGTGATGTTAACCTATAACTTTCTTCCGACTGCTGCATGTGGAAAATTGATCCAGGTCTGCTTTGCACCTAAAAGTGACAAAACTAAGACATTTTCATTATTATCATCACTGCTTAAACCACACACTTCTCTCTCTCCGGCCAGAAACACCAATTTATGTCATGTATTCACATTCATAGGTGTAAGCGTGTCTTCATTGCATTTATGTTATGTGTTCATATGAATGTTGAGTGTAAGCTGA
This sequence comes from Pelmatolapia mariae, assembly GCF_036321145.2. Taxonomy (NCBI): domain Eukaryota; kingdom Metazoa; phylum Chordata; class Actinopteri; order Cichliformes; family Cichlidae; genus Pelmatolapia; species Pelmatolapia mariae. The sequence goes on from NC_086245.2 coordinate 9,791,308, forward strand.
TTCTTCATTGCATATGTATTTTTGTAATCAGGTTTAATTCATGCCTTTTTGCACTGAGCTGTGGATTCAAATGGTCTCGCTTCTGATTCTTTCCAAAAATAATTTCACATGTAACAATTGTTGTGTGTGTGTTTTCTATTCATTCATGTAATTATTATCTCTCCTTTTTTTTTTTTTTTTTTTTTTAATTTACCTTTCTGTTATGATGCGCTGGACATTTCTAAACCTGCACAGGTTCAGCCTCCATTTTCAATCCAATTACATCCTGTACACTCTCACTCGAACTCGTCCGGGCTTGACCTCTCACTGGTCCCTGTCCCTCTTCTCACAGTGTCCTGTGTGGCCTTCAAATCTCCAGCAAACACAGGCCCAACTCAGCTGTTTCTTCTTCTCTGTTTCTTCTCTGTTGATCTTTTCAGTCTTTTCTTGTAGGTTAACTCCCAGCATGGCAAATATCACGTCCAGTGCCTTCAACAAACAGTCATGTCACTTGTCAAGTTTCCAGCTTGTAATTGAAAGCTCATGTTCCATCAGTGGTATCCACACATGCTACTGCTTGACCCTTCAGTGTTATAGGTCAGTTGCACTGTCTTTTGCCTGCTGTTTTCTTCAATTCTTCAAGTCCACGGTGTTCTGTCTGTCTTCTGTCTTCATCAGGAGATTGACTGTCCTCTAAGCTTTTTCTCAGGATGGGGACAGAATGAGAGGTCAAGCTGTAAAATTTTAAGTCAAAGGCTGGCCTGTTTGTCGTCCCAACTCTGTTAATCTATCATTTGGCCGCTGTACTCGTGTTTTGAGGTTGAGTAAGTCCATGGGCACCTGTATTAAAACACTAAAACACTTATTTAATATCATTTCATTACTATTTCTTAAGACATTCCTTCCTAAGTCTCTCTCCACACTACACACATCAGCCAGTGTCCTTTTGTGGGTGTAAGGAAGAGGACTCTGGGTGCTTCCAAACTCTTGTAGATTCTAGCATAATTTCAGGAGAAAAGCTAAGTGGGATGGGGGCTACAATAAGTTGTGTGCATGGAGATGAACGCAGGTACCCAACTGCTGAGGTTTACCTGACAGTGGGAGGTCAAACCTACTTGTTAGTGGTAGCTGTGGTTCCCAGTTTGCTATATTCAGTGATACTTGGTAATGACATCCCCACTCTCTTTGATCTAATACATCAGTCAGATTATGACCCCCAAGTGAGTGCTGAGAAAGACATTCAAGGCTTAGGTGATGAATCTGGAGGCTCACTTCCTCTAGATATGACAGTTGAACCGTTTAAACCCTGTCATGTAGTCACAAGAGCACAAAGTGCAAAGGAAATGATGCAAGAGCTACCCTTTTTTGAGGAGTTTCTGGAAAAAGAGCCAGGGAAGATTAGGAAGTCTAGGGCTCAGAAAAGAAGATAAAAAGTTCAAAGGCTCAGGGGGAAAAGGTACAGCATGGTTTCCTAAGCCAAATAACCAGCTTGAGTTTGATGTTCCCTCAGATTTAGGTGCAATCCAAAGAAGCGACCCTACTCTAAAACCCTGGTTTGAGAAGGTAACAGAGGTAGAGGGGGCTAGTCAAGGTCAGGTAAGCTGTCTTGGAGACACTGTTTACTTGATTAAAGGCTGCATCTTGTACCAGAGAAAGGGGAAGTGCGAAGCCGTAGCACTCCCACAACAGTTCAGAAACAAAGTTATGGATTTGGGTCATTCAATTCCATGGGCAGGTCATATGGCTTTTCACAAAACACTGAATAGGATCAGCAGCCATTTTGTTTGGCCAGGGATGTATGTCCAGGTTTCTGAGTTTTGCCGTTCCTGTGAAAGATGTCAGTTGACCTCAGGCAAAGGAGTAGCGCGAGCCCAATTGCAACCACTGCCAATTATTGAAACACCGTTTGAGAGGCTAGGCATGGATATCGTGGGCCCTTTAGAGAGGAGCTCCACAGGTCATCGCTACATATTAGTCATATGTGACTATGCAACACGGTTTCCTGAGGCCTTCCCACTCAGATCAATAAAAGCCCGTCATATTGCTAATTGTCTGCTGCAGCTTTTCTCTAGGGTAGGTATACCAAGAGAAATTCTGACAGATTGTGGAACAAACTTTCTATCCAAGTTGTTGCAGCAAGTTTATAAGCTGTTAGGGATAAAGGGACTTAAGACCACCCCTTATCACCCCCAAACGGATGGGCTAGTGGAGAGATACAACCAGACTCTCAAAAGTATGCTGCGCAAGTTTGTCTCTGACACAGGTGCTGACTGGGATCAATGGCTGCCATACATTCTGTTCGCCTACCGGGAGGTCCCACAGGTTTCCACTGGCTTCTCGCCTTTTGAACTTTTGTACGGCCGCCAAGTGAGAGGCCCCCTGGATCTGCTTAAGGACTGCTGGGAGGACCCCAAAGCAGAGGGTGAAAACATCGCAGCCTACGTCATCAACATGAGAGAGAGATTGGAGAAAATGGCATCATTGGTGCAAGACAACATGAAAGCTGCACAAAAACATCAAAAGACATGGTACGATCAGAAGGCCAGGGATAGGGTCTTCCTTCCAGGTCAGAAAGTACTGTTATTGCTTCCCACCAGCGATAACAAGCTGCTGACAAAATGGCATGGACCATACGAGATCGTCAGACAAGTGAGTAAAGTCACTTATGAACTGAATATGCCAGAAAGAGTTAAAAAATATCAGACATTTCACGTGAACTTGTTGAAGGAATTCCACAGCTGACAAGAGCCGGTCCATCAGTTACTGGTGTGTTCAGTTAAGGATGAGGAGGTAATGGAGAAGTTCTTTCCAACTAACAGTCCAGTTGGTGCTTCAGTTGACCTTTCTCATTTGTCTCCTACTGAGCAGGCTGATATAAAAACACTCGTGGACCCACAGCTCTTTCGAGAAACACCAGGCTTTACATCACTGGTTCAACACAATATACGGGTGAAGGAGGATGCACCCGTTCGTCAAAAGAGCTACAGGATTCCAGAACGGTTAGTGTTGGGTCTAAATTCAGACCCCGCTGTATCCAGGACTTATTCCCATGAAAGAAAAACAAGGCAACAGCGTTCGATCGATTACTTGCGCAAGGGAGGCCTCATCTGTGTCTAGCACGAAAATGACCCCAACGATGGCCTCCTCTCGCTGCCTTTTATTGAGAGACAGTTCACACAAAAAGTAACGCCCACATAGTTTCTAAGACATTGTATGTATATGTGTGAACTTCTGTATGTAAGTAAGAATGTGTGTGTGTGTGTGTGTGTGTGTGTGTGTGTGTGTGTGTGTGTGTGTGTCCTCCTGCTGATCAAGGGGTCATAAAACATAAAAGCAGGAGGAACATCCTTGGTCATAAAGGGGGTAGTCTCCCCCACACCCAATGTATGGTTTACCATAGGTAACACAGTGAAACCATACAAAGGGCAGGAAGTTCTACCAAACATCAAACAGACCTCCACAAGGATGTTGCCTGTGATAAAACACTTCAGCCTCACAGTTAAACAATGTAGAAATGGATGGTAAGCATAAAAATGACAAACATTTAACAATTCACTCTGACGGTGTGTTCACACCGAACGCAATAGAGGCGAGCGAAAACGCCCCAAACGCCCCTAATTTGACGCGTGCACATTCGCACCTTGACGCGTGTCCAACACAAATCCATCGCGCCTCAAAATTGCATATTTTGACGCGCGTGAACCGGAAATGTGGGAGGGATGTGGGAGGAAGTTGTGCCAGACGGTATCTTTGCTAGATGGCAGCTGTCGAGCTAGCGCTTGAAGAGAGAGTCTCCCTTCTCTATTTACTGTGGAGAGCAGAGCTCTCGTTAAGGACGTCCTCGCCGTACCTGGGTCCGGTCCTCCAGAGGCGTGAGCAGTTTGGTGAGTTTCACCACTTGCTCCAGGAGCTGCGCCTGGATGACGGCGATGACAGCGATATCACTGTCTTTCACTTGCCCAGTTTGAGGACCTGCTGTCCCGCGTCGGTCCCAGAATCGCCCGCCTAGACACCAACTACAGGCGCTCAATCCCACCTGCAGAGCGCCTGTCCATCTGCCTGAGGTTAGTACCTGTGCTAATATATGCTAAACTATCGTTTATACACTGCTAACATGGATGTGGTATGCTATCAGTGAATGCCGTCGGTGTTTACTGATAGCAAACTGTAGTATTTGGACCACTGTGGGTTAATCTTTGTAGTAGGGCTGGGCGATATGGCCTAAAATCAATATCACGATAAATTGAGCAGTTAACCTCGATAACGATAAATGGACGATAACCACCCCAAGTGCCAAAAAAACCAACCTTTTTTTTTCTTTTTCATTTGATGGGGCTGTGGCAGGCAGCATAGTTCCTCCAGTTATTTTGATAATATTATTCCCCCTAGACCTATTCATTGCAATTATATTATTACCACTTTAAAGGACTGTAAAATGTCACTGAAAATAAATGAAGAAAATAGTAGTAACTACTTTTAGTGGTTAAGATTTATTAACTGAACAAAATAAAAAGTGTAGGATACAATATGTAACCATGCTCTCTAAAAAATGTGTATCCCTTGTAAACAAAATAGTTTAATAATAAATATGTTTCACATTGGCTATTCACAAAGTAAACAATGATTGTGCAAATGTAATGCCATCATGGACAAAGGCCTAATCTCTTCTCGCTTTGAGCTTTTTTTATGTCTTCGAATTGAATCTCATGGTTGTGCTGCAGGTGGTGGAAGAGGTTGGTTGTGTTACCTTGACTTGACGCAACAGTCTTTTTGCAGAGTTTACATTTAACAATTTTTTGATCAATATCATCCTTGTTGAATCCAAAATGTTGCCAAACGATTGATGATGCATTTTTTTTTTGTTAACAAGCGTCTCCTCTTCCTCCTCCACCAGCTCTACCTCCGTCGCTACTGCTTCAACATTTAAATCGTCCTCCATTTGTTCACCCGTGTCTCGTCTTGTTACAGGTAGTAGAGTCATGTGACTCCACCCCGTCAAGTCTGTAACGTAGCACAGCGTCTTAAAGGGACATGAACATCGCCAACCTGCACATGCCTTTTCTTTTTTTTTTAAATACCGAATTTACCGACATGGGCAAAATGACGTCGATGAGAGTCATAAATTTCGGTAACGATAAATTTTTGATATATCGCCCAGCCCTACTTTGTAGTGATACTCACTCCTTTTTTTTTATTTACACCTGGTTTAATTCTGGTATAGTTGAATATTTGTATATAATTCCTGCAGCTGTCAGACTCTATAACAGGGGTCACCAGCCTTTCTTAAAACTGAGAGCTAGATGAAATTGTGAAGTTTGGTTCATCTTTAGTTATATGGTTCTATCTAGCATATACTATCTTGATATGCTGTCTTATCACAGGTTAATTTTTCAAAAATATTAACAATGATTTAAGCAAGGAAAGGGCTACATGTCAACATACAACTCTTTATTTCTATTAATGTCTTACTTCATTCCTACCTGACTGACATGTTGAGGAATTATGAGTGATTGGCTCACTGTAGTGGTAAAAGTTGCTACCAATCAAATTATGATATTTGAAAGTTAAAACAAAACACAACTGACTGTTTTATATTATATCTAATATATATTATGTAATTATCCTTATAATTACAAAATGTTTTATGTAAGATTTATGTTTTGTAATTTAAATCTGACATCACAAAAGTATTTTGGAATTTGAATAATGTATTTTGTAACTGCAGTACACATAATACTAATTTTGAACAATTTTGTCCAGGTCCCTTGCCACCGGGGACTCCTTCAGGACCATCGCGTTCAGTTTCAGAGTCGGTGTGTCCACAGTGTGCCAGATCACCCCCCAGGTAGCGACGGCCATCTGGGACTGTGTAGTGGACGACTTCATGGCTGTGCCTTCACCTGGAGACTGGCGGTCCATCACAGAGGGATTCCAGGAGCGCTGGAACTTCCCTCTCTGCTGTGGAGCTCTGGATGGGAAGCACGTCCAGACAAAGGCCCCCCATATATCATATAGGAGACACACACATTGATATACACTAAATATTTATTCCATTTCTTTTATTGTGGTGCCCAAATTTATGCACCTGCTTGATTTTGTTTAAACAATTATTGCACACTTTTTGTAAATCCAGTAAACTTCTTTTCACTTCTCAAATATCACTGTGTGTGTCTCCTGTATGATATATTTAACTGACATTTTTTTTATTGTAACAACCAACAATTTATACAGGAAAATAATGGCTATTAACAAGGTTGCCAAACATTTGCATCCCACTGTATTAGCATATTTTGTCATTAGTATAATATGAAATAAATTCTACATGTGTCAAGTCGTGTGCCAACATTTGCTGTGTAGTAGAACTGAGACATTAGTCATTATAAAAATTTATTTGAAATAATATTAAAATTCTCAAACAGAAAAACATTAAACATAAATATATAAAATATAAGTATTTACAGAGAGACAGGAATAAAAAGGACCCAGCTGCTCTCCAGAGCAGGAACAAGGCTGAGGAGGAAATGCTCCATTGGAGACTGGCGTGGACACCAGGATGGCCAGCTCCACCACCGATGGACCGTCCTGGGACCAGTCCCTCATCTGCCTCGGAGCTGTCCTCCTCTGTGGGCGTGTAAAACTGCACAAAACACAAAGAAATGAGAAGGCTGATGCTAGATTTTAATTTCAACATTGAAAAAAAAAAAAAAACAGGATATAATCAGATTGGTTGTATATATTTAGTAAAGGTGATCACAAGGGAATCCCACCGAGTAAAAAGCTATCAGTGCGTGCTGTACATCTGATGCTACAATTGCATACCTGTGGGTGCAAATGTTAACAGGTTTTAAACAATAGTCATAGAGAAAGTATATACAGTGGTCACTCATTTATTGCAGCAGGGGTTCTCAGAAGAACTAGCCCCTCGCCACGCACTTTATACACTTTTTTCCCCACACACATGAACATTAGTCACAGTTCTCACAAGTTGATTCTCAAAGTGCAAACCTTTGTAGATTGCAAAACGTAAAAGTATTATTATGCCGTGTTTTGTCTTCGTCTGCCTGCCACTTTTGTGCGCCTTTTTCCCTCGCGGTGCAGGTGTCTAGTTCCGAATGAGGGTCATAGTTATGGGTGTTTTTGTGCTGTTTTATCTATTGGATGTGATGGTTATCAAAACAAAACATGATATATTTGACAAGCGCAGGAGACACAGCACGGAGGAGATTTGTCAATCAGGCTGCAGAATGCAATGCTGTACTGTGCGCAAAAAAAAAAAAAAAAAATCAGCGAAAAAGTGAGGCAGTGAAGGATGAACAGCGGGACCACTGTGTGCTGTTTTATTAATAAACAAAATATATTCCTATATGACAACATGCATAAAAGCAGAACGGTATTTGTACATCAGTGGGAAAATAGCGGTGGCTTGCTAGCTTTTGTGCGGCTTCCCCGGGTCAGTGAAAAATGTAAAAAGAGAAATGAATGAACTTACCAGGTTGCCCGATCTCTTCACATTTCTTCCTCCAAGCTCGGTCCTTTATATTCCTGTCTCAGTACACAAAGCAGCTGGTGTCGTACAGCTCCGGGTTGTTTGCTACGGTGTTGATTAGCCTTCCCTCCATTGAAGAATGAAGGGCTTTGGCTGGATCTGCCCCTTTGACCTAGGTCACAGCCACGTCACCAGGCTCCTGATTGGTTGTCGCGGCGCGATTTGACGCTGGAGTTCAGATTTTCCAACTCGAGCGGTTGGCGCGTTACGCGCATATGCACAAAATGCAACACAAAATCTGACACGCGTGGTTTTCTTCGCGAGTCAAACGCGCCAGACGCGCTGCTGTGACGCGCGTTTCACGCGTTTTGGCGACGCAAATCTGCTTCCGAATTTTCACGGGACGCGCAATCGCGTGTCATCGCGCTCTTTCCATTGACTTTACATGTAAACCTGACGCTCTGGCCGCCTCTATCGCGTTCGGTGTGAACGCACCGTAACAGTTAGTGCCAGTGCTGCATAAAGAAATAAAACTGATGTTGGACCTGGGAATCATTGAGGTGTCAAGTAGTGAGTGGTGCAGCCCAATTGTTTTGGTACCAAAGAAAGATGACACACTGAGATTCTGTATTGATTTCAGATATTTGAATGCAGTATCCAAGTTTGATCCCTACCCAATGCCCAGGGTGGATGACCTGTTGGAGAGAGTTGGATCAGCAAGGTACATTACGACACTCGATCTGTTTAAAGGATACTGGCAAGTGGCTTTGGCACCAGAAGCGAAAGAGCTGACAGCTTTCAAAACTCCTTTTGGTATGTACCAATTTAAAGTCATGCCATTTGGGCTTCAAGGTGCACCAGCGACATTCCAACGATTAATGGACCATGTACTGAGAGATGTGTCAGCATTCTCTGCAGCATATCTGGATGACGTGGTGGTGTACAGCCGGTCCTGGAACGAGCATGTCATTCACCTACAGAAGGTGCTACATTGCATCAGAATGGCTGGACTGACTATTAACCCCAAGAAGTGTTCCATAGCCAAGAGAGAAGTGGAGTACTTGGACTTTGTGGTTGGCTCTGGGAAGATAAAGCCGCAGGTTGGAAAGATTGAAGCAATTCAGTCCTTCCTGATTCCAACAACAAAAAGGAAGGTGAGAGGTTTTCTGGGTCTGGTAGGCTGGTACAGGAAATTCATACCTTCTTTTGCAGAGCGATTCACTGCACTGAATGACCTCACAAAAGGCTCAGCCCCCAACAAAGTGCATTGGACAGAAGGATGTGAGCAAGCATTCAAAGACCTCAAGGAAGCAGTTTGCACACATCCAGTTCTACACAGCCCAGACTTCAACAAGGCATTCATCTTGCAAACTGATGCTTCAGGAGTTGGCCTTGGTGCTGTCCTTCGGCAAGAGGTGGATGGTGAAAGAAGGCCTGTAGTGTTTCTGAGTCGAAAACTACTCGACAGGGAGACGAGGTATTCGACGGTGGAGAAAGAGTGCTTGGCCATGAAATGGGCTATTGAGGCCTTGAGGTATTATCTTCTGGGACGTCACTTCACTTTAGAGACTGATCATCGTGCCCTCCAGTGGTTGAACCGCATGAGGGATGCGAATGCCCGCATTGCAGGATGGTACCTGTCTCTGCACCCTTATGACTTTACGGTCCAGTATAGGCCGGGGAGGTCAAATGTGGTTGCTGACTGTTTATCTAGGATGACAGAGGACTGAAGCACTTCGCGCTTAAGAGAGGGGGGAGGAAATGTAAGGAAGAGGACTCCCTTACTATATTTATTTGTATTATATTATCTGTATAGCACTTTGGAGCACACCTTTCACTTTATTAAAAGCACCTTATCAAGCACTTTATTTAGCATTGCACTTTAAGCATGGATTTGCACAGTAAAACATTTGCACACAAGAAGTTTAAATATTTGTTGACTATTTATTGGGAATTTTAAAATCAGTTGGTAGCCTTGTTTCAGATCCTGCACAGCTGCTCCTCATCAAGGAATGTGGTGGTTGTCTGTGAGGAAAAAAGAATGGTGATTGAGATTGTGATTAAGGCTGACCAGTAAGGAAAGCTAATGCAAATGTGTGTGTGTGAAATCTAGGAATAAAAGTGGTGCAAATAAGTGTTTGTAAGATAATGATTACTCACCTTTCTTGCCTGTGTCCTCTTCAGGGTGTTTGGGCGGGTGTTTCCCCGGGGGTCCAGACGCCATTTGGAGGTTCCGGGAGAGACCATTGGTAAAGAGAGTGTGGTGGATCTTTTTGTGCTAGGGGTTTCTGGGTTTTTATGGTGTTGGGTTTGGTGTAAAATTAAAGTGTGATATATTTATTAATATAAAAATGTGAAATATATTTATGTATTTATTTATTCTAATTGATGTGTTGTGTACTGTGGTGGAAGGTTGGATTTGGGAATTTACCTGGGAGTGGAGGGATGATTTAGTCTGTGACAGCTGAACATATTTGGGGCTGCCGGTTGTCATTAGAGGGGATTGATTATGCTGTGAAGAAGCTCGACAAGTGAATGGTTGTAAGGAGAGCTGTATAGCAAATAAATACTTTTGTTCCACTACACTTGCCTTGGTCCATCTCACTGTGTTTCCAGCCGCTAAGGGCCACCCTGTTACAATGGGTATGCAAAGTTGTTCACTTCCTGCCAGACACTTCCTGCCACACACACACACTCTCTCTCCTCTCTCAGACTTCCTCTTTTTCCCGCACTCTGCTATGAACCCGCGTAGTGTTATTATTACTTATTTATTATTTGGTACGAATCACACAGAATCACTCAAATCCAGTACTCACAACATTCACACACTTAGAATCACTCAAAATACACTCAAAATTGAAAGTAATATATTGGTCTTAGGTATGTACAGTGCACTCAATATATATCAAAACTCGGTCAATTACTATAAATCCAGTGCAACAACTCAAAACTTTGTTTATAACCCTCTAATAAACATAAACGGCGTCTTAAGTACACGCATTCAACAATGTTCACAGCAGTATTTGTGAAACCAACGGTGGTTTAAGCAGTTCACAGCTTCCAAATTTGCATTTTCACACACACTCTGAAAATAGTATCAGTACTTTAACTCACTGTCAAGTTACAGACTTCCTCCACATAAAAATCTCTTATATTATATTACAAGGATGTCCAGTAATTACAACAACAACAATTATCAGGCCTGACATACATACAAACCTACACAATTTTGACAAATTTGAATTAACCGTCCAACGGATAAAGTCCAACTTTTTTGTGATCAATTAACCAGTATCAGTCCCGGACTGTGGCCCGATCTCTAAAATCCTAAGTTATTTTTAAACGCGTCCGACGCCCAAGGTCCGACCTTTGCTGCCCAAACAAGTGCAAACCACCGTTCCGAACGGTAAACTGATCCAATCAGTAGCTATTAAGGAGTGCCCTCAGTTCTCCACAGTTGCCAACTGTACTATCCCTCCCAGAGGAAAATGCCACGCGTCCGTGACAAATTGGAAGCATAACCTTTGAGCCAATGCACTTCTTAGGACTCCCAGTTCCGTCCTAGAATACTTTACATTACTTTGAACAACAGTCAAAACTTCACTAGAAGTATATAACCGAAGCAGGTCCAACCTTATTGTCAATAGGGACTCAAACCCATAAAAATGACCAATTACCTATTTTCCTATATTCTCTTAAACACACTTCATTTCCTTTTTCCTTTTACCATGAAATACCATATCACTTTTACCTCAGTACTGTCATATTCAACATTTCATTATCATTACTTCAAGTTTCAATTCTCATGAAAATTTCACCAAAATCAAAACAGACATTTACCGGCAATCTTACTGAACAAACATTTAATTTTGTCATCCAATTCAGCACACTTCAGATAAAATCAACAGGCCTGTGCCTACCTCTTTTGTCAAGGCCTTTGTCCACTCAGTTCGATTGCCGGATTGTGTCTGTCCGTCTGACCACCTTCAAACCCCGGATTTCTCCGTCCACACCTCCAAAATCCTCTCCTCAATATTTCCCGGGTTTCGGCACCAAAAACTGTCCCTAATTCAAAAATATTGAGGATGAGAACGAAACAACAATGGTCCAGAAGACTTTGGTCAAACAATGATTTTATTGAACACACGCGTAGGGAGATACTGCACACAATCAGCATAGATCTCCACCCAAAAATACACAAGCAATTGCTTTTATAATGTCAGGGTTTGACGCCCCTTCTCGTGTTACAAGAACATAATTTGTATCTTAAGAACATTATTTGCATCTTTTACAGACAATGATCATTTTTAGAGCTAAATGCAGACACAGAAGTTCCCCTCTCTAGCATCTTTTTCCAAATATGGTGATGATCTCAGGCCTTTGAGGTCCCCATGGACTGGACATCTTCTTTAGCACATCTTCTGTCACCTGTTACTAAGCAAACTCAAACGCAACAAGTTGCTGAATAGATTCAGGCCTTTGGTCAGGCCTGCTTCTAGATTATATGTACTATAGGTGTTTTGTAAGCGTGTATGCAGTTTTAACCTTCTATAGCTCCAAGTCACTTACACAATAGATCGTCCAGACATCGTGCCGAACGAGGCTTACAACCTTTAATTAATTGAGCTCCAACTCTTTAATAAGCACAAAATGCAATGTGTGTATACAATGATTATGGCTGCACCTGTAATAAAAAGGTTAATGTGAGGCCAGCAGGTTTTAATGAACATCTTTATGCAGTATCCATGCTGTAGATGATATTATTAATGCAATGTTAATGATGCAGGATATATTGTAGCAGTAAAATAATTTCTTTAATTCTACAACATGCAGCAATCAAAAGTCCTGAATTGTGACAATAAAAACATTCGCGACCGTTTGATTTAACAACGGACGCTGACACATTTTTACACTTTGCTTTTGGCGACTTTTTTCATTCGGACAAAATTTTCTGAAAGAATTCTGTGCACAAAACACACTTTTGTGAGTTAAAACAAACTCATCAGCCAGAAGTGCAGGGTTAGTGAGAGATGACACCTTTTGTTCATTTATATAAGTCACAATGCATGCCGGCAAACACTTTTTAAACTCCTCCAGCAAAAAAACCCCGATTTCAACTCCTCCATGGTCTTAACTTTACACGAACAACACCATTTCTCAAACAGCACATTCTCTTCTCGCACAAACTCAACAAAAGTCTGGTTAGCAGTTTTATTAAGATTCCTGAATTTTTGCCGATATACAAGTTCATACGCCTGTAACACAGTTTTCTTAAGAGTTTAGTAATCTAAACTCTGCTCAATAGACAGACTTGAACACACTTCTCGGGCTTTTCCCACAAGTTTACATTGGAGTAAAAGGGACCAAAACTCTGTCGGCCACTTCAAAGCAGCAGCTATGCGCTCAAATGCACTGAAATAGGAGTCTATCCCAATATGATGTGCATATTTATATTAAAACTAGCAGTAAAAGAAACACTCGTGCTTGAGGACGTTGGGGTACTTGTAGCAAGAGCTCTGATACGGATACGGAGCTTGCACTTCCAGCACTTCCAGCTCCTGTCTCCACCTCTTTCATGCGGAGCATGAGGCACAGATCCTCAGTTGATGTACTTTGAAGAGGTTCAGAAACCTGATCAGCTTCCGTGCAAGCAGCAGACACATCAGCTGCGTCCATCCATTTCAGATGCAGCATCATCTGCCTTTTTTACAGCAGCCCCTTGTGGTAGAAGCACACCTTTCTCCACTAGCTTTTCAGCCAGTGTTTCCTTTAACTCTGCCTTGCGAACAGTGTAAGTCACTTCCACATTATAAGAGTTAGCCACAATAAGCAGGTCCACTTTCTTACATTTCTCTATTTTTTCCCATGAAGGTGCCTCCACAAAACAATAAAGTGAAAAATCCATTCTCACACCCCCCACACAAAAAATAAAACTGTCAACCAGAACAATATACACCTACCGAACTTACCAAACAAACCGAGAAAAGACACGGAACGAGCCCCAATTTATGTTATGGCCCATCTAGGGGTGGCCAGATCATAACATAAGGGTGATCCATCCCCTTCCGAACCCAAGTAGCACATCACACAACTAGTACCTTTTGATGGTGATTTATTTACAATGAGTGGATTTAAAAACAAAGAAAAGGAGCAAATTATAACTTCGGGGTGCCAAAATAACAAACAGAAGGAACCTATCTCAAGGATAAATTGAACTTACCTACTCAAAAAGAATTAAACCAAACGACAGCAACCTACCTCTCTACCTAACAAAAACATGAGAAAACTGTAATCAAACAAAAGGGCAGTCCAACACTACATGCTTCTGTATCAAACAAACATGGCTAGACATGCCGGTTGGGATGAGCCGAGGATGAATGACTGGCTGTCCATGGTGGTGTCATCTTATACTTCAGATCATTAGCCAATCCGTATGGATCCACCAATCATGGAGAGGCACCTGCACACTCAGATTTACATATAAGACAGCATTACGACAACAGTCGTAACAGCAATTTTCATCATCAGGGAATAAACCACTTTGTAATGACAGATTACAAATGTAGGTAAATGGTTTCACAATACACTCAATAATATTTTAATTAAAACCATATCAATGCCATCACAGTCAGCTGATTTCTTGGAGTTAAAGGATGAAACTACATCAATAATTTCCTCTTCATCTACTCCCCTCATAAATATTGAGTTTGCTGCATAATAGTTTTAGTTTTAGGAGGGTGTTCAGTTTTTACAATTTCTTTTGGCAGGACCAACATCAAGAAATAAGTCATTAAAACCATTTGCAATTTCTTTTATGTCACTAGTCGTTGTATTTTGTATTTTAAAGTTATTTGGGTATTCCAATCCTTTAGTTCCTTTATTTACAATATTATTTAGTACTGTCCACATGTTTTCATATTATTTTTATTTTCATCTAAAAGTTTACTGTAGTAATTTCTTTTGCTGCTTCTCATAATTCTTATCAATTTATTCTTATACCTCTTATAAATTTGCTCAGCTTCTATTGTTTTTTTCTTTAAAAATGTCTTATACAACAGATTCTTTTTCTTACATGCGTTCAGTATTCCCTTTGTTAGCCATGTTTTTTTTTTCCTGAGTTTTCAGTTTTCTTTGTCATATTCACCAGGGGACAGTGTTTATTGTGAAGAGTTAATATTATTGATGAAGTTTTCATATGCCACGTCAACATCTTGAACATAGATGTTACTCCAGTCTTGGTGGTTGAGCTCTTCCTTAAAGCAGCAAATTGCTTCTTGTGTTTTATGTCTGATTAATTTCAAGTTCAAGTTCAAATTTTATTCGCCACATGCAATGGCAGGTTGCCCTGCAGTGGAATGAACCCGCCCCCCGACCATACACCCACAACACAGACATCACATGGGGATACAAGTCAGAGAACGGTTGCATTACAGAAAACCACTGAAACATACAGTACAATGGGAAAATACAAGAGGAAAAAAAGAGACCTCTACTCATGCTGGGCTATAGGAGGACAGCATGAGAACAGGAAACAAAAAAACTCCTCTGCACAGAAAAGCACATAAATGTCCACAGTACAGCAATATGGAGCATGTGACCAGCAACAGGGTTGGGTAGGGGGTGAGGAGTAATCCTGGGCAACACAGCAGCCATCCTGCCACTGCGCCGTCTCTCCAGCGCGGGCCCAGACCCACCTGTGTTCCCCAAGAGGAGTCAAGCATCGAAGGCGTTGGAAGGGGAGGGGGGAGAGTGAGTGCTTATCAGTGTAAGTGTATGTGTTCTTATTAGGTTCTAGTGATGGTAAATTCGATTCTTTTTACTGAATCAAGTTTTAATGAGTCACTCACCAAAGTGAATCGGGTTTCTTGAGTCATTTGAGTCACTGAGTCAGTTGACCAGAGAGTGTCTGTGAAGGTTCTCAGTCATCCAGGTCATCGTAGTCAAAGGAGTTTGCAAAGAAAAGCGCCTGGACTTCTTAAAGTTGCTTGAAGACGTTTCACCTCTCATCCGAGAAGCTTCTTCAGTTCTAAGGTCAAATGGCCGAGAGTCCCAGATTTAAACCCAGTGGGAGTGTCCCCCCAAAGAGGGACAAAGGACCCCCTGGTGATCCTCTAATCACATGAGCCAAGGTGTGAAAGCGGGTGTGGGTCACAATCAGCCAGGGTTTCGGGTGTGCTCATTGTGAAACCTGGCCCCACCTTGTCATGTGAATTCCTGAGGTCAGATGGCCCAGGATGTGAGTGGGCATTAAGGCGTCTGGGGAGGGAACTCAAAACTGGATTATAGATGGCAGACAGTTGGTGTCGTAAACCACCGCCTCTGTTCAAAGATGGTCGCTCACAGTGGACATAGATGGCCTCTTTCACTCCTCTTTCAAACCATCTGTCCTCTCTGTCCAAAATGTGAACATTGGCATCCTCGAAAGAGTGACCTTTATCCTTAAGATGCAGATGGACTGCTGAGTCTTGTCCTGTGGAGGTGGCTCTTCTATGTTGTGCCATGCGCTTGTGAAGTGGCTGTTTGGTCTCTCCAATGTAGAGGTCTGGGCATTCCTCGCTGCACTGTACAGCATACACCACGTTGTTAAGTCTGTGTTTTGGAGTTTTGTCTTTCGGGTGAACCAGTTTCTGTCTGAGTGTGTTGCTGGGTCTGAAGTACACTGGGATGTCGTGCTTGGAGAAAACTCTCCTGAGTTTCTCTGATACACCGGCTACATAGGGGATAACAACGTTGTTGCGTCTGTCTTTCTTATCCTCCCTCGCTGGTGTCTGATCTTCTTTTCTGTGCCTCTTTGCTGACTTTATGAACGCCCAGTTAGGATAACCGCACGTTTTGAGTGCTTCCTTTAAGTGTGTGTGTTCCTTCTCTTTTCCCTCAGACTTAGAGGGAACATGTTCTGCCCGGTGGTGTAGGGTCCTGATTACTCCAAGTTTGTGTTCCAGAGGGTGATGGGAGTCAAAGAGGAGGTACTGGTCCGTGTGTGTGGGCTTCCGGTAAACTTCGATGTTGAGGTTGCCATTCTCTTCAATGTGCAAAGCGCAGTCCAGGAAAGGCAAACAGTTCTCCTTTGTGTCTTCCCTGGTGAACTTGATGTTTTTATCCACGGCGTTAATGTGCGCAGTGAAGGATTACACTTCTTGTGTCTTGATTTTGACCCAGGTGTCATCTACATATCTGTACCAGTGGCTGGGTACTCTTCCTTTGAAAGAGCCAAGAGCCTTCCTTTCCACTTCCTCCATGTAAAGGTTGGCTACAATAGGTGACACGGGGGAGCCCATGGCACAGCCATGTTTTTGTCTGTAGAAGCCTTCGTTGTATTTGAAGTATGTTGTGGTAAGGCAGAGGTCTAACAATGTGCAGATCTGATCGGGTGTGAAGTTGGTCCTGTCTTCCAAGGAGCTGTCTTCTTGTAGTCGTTTTCTGACAGTCTCCACTGCTTCCGTGGTGGGTATGCAAGTGAGGAGAGAGACTACATCAAAGGACACCATGGTTTCATCTGGATCCAGGGTAAGTTTCTGGACCTTGTCGGTGAAGTCGGTGGAGTTCTTGATGTGGTGTGGGGTGTTCCCCACAAGAGGTGCAAGGATGGTAGCAAGGTGTTTCACAATGTTATAAGTGGCTGAGTTTATGCTACTGACTATGGGTCTGAGTGGGACCCCTTCCTTGTGGATTTTAGGAAGTCCATAAATGCAGGGTATGGCATCCCCTGGATAAAGGCGGTGATATGTGAGGCGGTCAATGACTTTGTCCTTTTCAAGGTCTTGAAGGCAAGCTATAACTTTCTTTTTGTAGCTGCTTGTGGGGTCTCGCTTTAAAGCTTCGTAGGTGTTATCACCGCCTTTATTCAGGGGATGCCATACCCTGCATTTATGGACTTCCTAAAATCCACAAGGAAGGTGTCCCACTCAGACCCATAGTCAGTAGCATAAACTCAGCCACTTATAACATTGTGAAACACCTTGCTACCATCCTTGCACCTCTCGTGGGGAACACCCCACACCACATCAAGAACTCCACCGACTTCACCGACAAGGTCGAGAAACTTACCCTGGATCCAGATGAAACCATGGTGTCCTTTGATGTAGTCTCTCTCTTCACTTGCATACCCACCACGGAGGCAGTGGAGACTGTCAGAAAACGACTACAAGAAGACAGCTCCTTGGAAGACAGGACCAACTTCACACCCGATCAGATCTGCACACTGTTAGACCTCTGCCTTACCACAACATACTTCAAATACAACGAAGGCTTCTACAGACAAAAACATGGCTGTGCCATGGGCTCCCCCGTGTCACCTATTGTAGCCAACCTTTACATGGAGGAAGTGGAAAGGAAGGCTCTTGGCTCTTTCAAAGGAAGAGTACCCAGCCACTGGTACAGATATGTAGATGACACCTGGGTCAAAATCAAGACACAAGAAGTGGAATCCTTCACTGCGCACATTAACGCCGTGGATAAAAACATCAAGTTCACCAGGGAAGACACAAAGGAGAACTGTTTGCCTTCCCTGGACTGCGCTGTGCACATTGAAGAGAATGGCAACCTCAACATCGAAGTTTACCGGAAGCCCACACACACGGACCAGTACCTCCTCTTTGACTCCCATCACCCTCTGGAACACAAACTTGGAGTAATCAGGACCCTACACCACCGGGCAGAACATGTTCCCTCTAAGTCTGAGGGAAAAGAGAAGGAACACACACACTTAAAGGAAGCACTCAAAACGTGCGGTTATCCTAACTGGGCGTTCATAAAGTCAGCAAAGAGGCACAGAAAAGAAGATCAGACACCAGCGAGGGAGGATAAGAAAGACAGACGCAACAACGTTGTTATCCCCTATGTAGCCGGTGTATCAGAGAAACTCAGGAGAGTTTTCTCCAAGCACGACATCCCAGTGTACTTCAGACCCAGCAACACACTCAGACAGAAACTGGTTCACCCGAAAGACAAAACTCCAAAACACAGACTTAACAACGTGGTGTATGCTGTACAGTGCAGCGAGGAATGCCCAGACCTCTACATTGGAGAGACCAAACAGCCACTGCACAAGCGCATGGCACAACATAGAAGAGCCACCTCCACAGGACAAGACTCAGCAGTCCATCTGCATCTTAAGGATAAAGGTCACTCTTTCGAGGATGCCAATGTTCACATTTTGGACAGAGAGGACAGATGGTTTGAAAGAGGAGTGAAAGAGGAGTGAAAGAGGCCATCTATGTCCACTGTGAGCGACCATCTTTGAACAGAGGCGGTGGTTTACGACACCAACTGTCTGCCATCTATAATCCAGTTTTGAGTTCCCTCCCCAGACGCCTTAATGCCCACTCACATCCTGGGCCATCTGACCTCAGGAATTCACATGACAAGGTGGGGCCAGGTTTCACAATGAGCACACCCGAAACCCTGGCTGATTGTGACCCACGCCCGCTTTCACACCTTGGCTCATGTGATTAGAGGATCACCAGGGGGTCCTTTGTCCCTCTTTGGGGGGATACTCCCACTGGGTTTAAATCTGGGACTCTCGGCCATTTGACTTTAGAACTGAAGAAGCTTCTCGGATGAGAGGTGAAACGTCTTCAAGCAACTTAAAGAAGTCCAGACGCTTTTCTTTGCTAACTCCTTTGACTTGACCAGAGAGTGCAAAAATGTATATTTTCACTCAAACTTAATTTGTTTCTCTTTTCCTGAAACGTGTCAAATATATATTTTCTCATCTAAATGTCCACTGAGCTGTGAGCCAGGGGGCGGTAAAGCGCCTTAACATTGGTTGCCAACCAAGAAGAAGAAGAAGGTGTGAGCCAGGAGGGAGGGGGTGAGTGAGTGAGTGATTCGTAACAGGAAGGGAGGGGGTGAGTGAGTCAGTGATTCGTTCAACTCGTTTGAGCTGTGAGCCAGGAGGGAGGGGGTGAGTGAGTCAGTGATTCGTTCAACTCGTTTGAGCTGTGAGCCAGGAGGGAGGGGGTGAGTGAGTCAGTGATTCGTTCAACTCGTTGGAGCTGTAAGCCAGGAGGGAGGGGGTTAGTGAGTGATTCGCCCTACGCTATGATTCAGCACAGCAAGGGAGGGGGTGAGTAACTCAAATGTGCTGTTAGCATGCTAGCTGAGCGATGCTACTGTGAACTGAGGAGTTATTGTCTTGATGTGAGCTTCTACTCAGGGTTTTTTCTTCCAGTTCAGAGCAGAAATGTTTTTGTTAAGAAACTGGCTGTTGTTTTTTCCCCACAATTTTAATTATAAGCTAGATATATTTCTACTAATGGAATTAGTTTGCTAACAGCAACAGGGATGAGTCAGTGAGTCAGTTGCGCTTGTGAATCATGATTCACGAGTCAGTAAAGTGATTCTCGAGTATTGAACGATTCGTTCACGAATCGAACATCACTATTAGGTTCACATCTGTTAATCCTGGTGTAGCTCTGTACTGTTGCAAAAACTGGTAGATGGTCACTTATGTCATTTATTATTAATCCACTTACAACATTCCTGTCAACAACATTGGTGAAAATATTATTGATAAGTGTAGCACTATGTGAGGTTATTCTTGTTGGATGGCAGATTGAGGGATAAAGACTAATGCTGTACATTGTATGGATGAAATCAGCACTGTTTACAGCTGGATTCAACAAATCTATATTGAAATCACCACAAATAAAAGTCATTTTCTTGTTGTTAACAGGATTGTACATCTTCAGCATTTCGTCTGTGAACATTTTTATGCATGATCCAGGGGTCCTGTACATACAGCTGATTTGCAGATTCTTTGACTTTTAGCTTGTATTTCAATAGATATGCACTTCATTATGTTATCCTCTGCTAGTGACAGTTCACTGATGATTCTATATTTGTAATTATTATCAGTATACAAGGCAACATCCCCTTCCCCCTTTTTCTAATTTCTATTGATGTAATACATGTCATAGCCATCAAACTTTGCTAAGTTTTGAACCCCATCTAACCAAGTCTCTCAAACTCCAATGACAGTGAATTTCTTAGAAAACAGTCCAGGATTTTTGAATGATTTGAATTGAGGCTTCTACTATTAAAATGTATGATTGATATTACATTATCCATTATTATATTTTGATTAAACTGCTCATTTGTATAATATTCACATTTCTGATCATGCTTATGAGTATAGAAATTGTTTTCATCATCTCTATTGTTTTCCAAGTCCCATGGTCTCTGTGATACTCACAGGGTTTTAGTCTCAAATCCTTATATAAAATGTTCATATATGGGTAAGGTTCCTTTTTACCTTAATAAGCGATTATTATCATAATTTTGTCATGTTATTTGATTTATTTCTATAGTTAGCTGTAGGGCTGGGCCATATCATACCGTTCACAGAAATACCGGTATAATGTTGGGCAACGATAAGAAAATGAAATATCGCGATAGAATATGGGTAAAACGCGCATGCGCAGTGCCTTTGTTTTCATACGCACATGGTGGAAAAAGCATGGCGGCGACGGAGAATGAGAAGGGCGAAGCGGATCTTTGAATGAAACGGATGAACCAGAATTGGTTTGTAAAAATGCTGCAACTTCAGTGGTGAGGAACTGGTTTAGCTTTCGTCCGTCAGATACACAACAAAGCACTATTTTTGGTAGAGCATGCTAGCGGGCCGTCATTATTACCGTGTTTTTTGGAAAATATGCCACACTTAAAATCAATCCTTTGATTTTTCTGAAAATCGACAGTGCCCCTTCTACTGACCTCAAAAAAATTTTATGTGGTACACGGCGCTCGAAAATCTGTCAAATGTTTTAGTATGACTTTGCTAAGCTACGAACCCGCACCGCTTGATGGATTGTCAGAGCATTACGTCTATCGTAGGCAGGAGCCTCGCGGAGTGTTACGTACTGTGCTTCAACATAATATTACCGTATTGTGTGTGTATAACATCTTTTTAAGTTTTGTGGATATTATACATGGTTATGCTGAGGATATGTCGGCCATTTTCCACTGGAAATGCCTTTTGGTTAAACTGTCAGCAAGGAATTTGCATTTGCACTGTTAAATTTTTATATAACTTTAATGCACATAAAAAACAGCTGCTTGTTTAAGTGAAAAATTTTTTGCACTAATAAAGTTGTGGAGTTGTAAAGTATTTTGTCTAGTGTCAATTATATTGTCAATTATATCGTTATCGCAAATTTTCAAATGTATATCGTGATAAATATTTTTGGTCATATCACCCTGCTCTAGTTAGCTGTTAAGAATTCCTAATAGAGAATTAAAATTTTAATTGAAACTATCATGGTTTTTAACATTTCTAATATTTATCCAGTTCTGAAAGTTCTTTAATGACCACAACTTTTTGTTCTTCTGGTGTTCCTTTGAGTTTGATGTACACCTTGCAGTTTGCAGTCCATGTTGACTGAATCTTGTTTTGTCTTCTTAGTATTCGTGTTTGTCGTGCTATGTCAGTATTTTTCTTTGTCAAATGCTCATTTATGTAGACATTGGTTCCTCTCAGCTTCTTAGCTTGTCTTAGTAGCTCCTTTTTTGATTTTCTGTTCACAAAGCGTATTATTATAGATGGTTTTCCACTATTATTTTTTTGAGGGAGAGGATCTTTACTATTAATGGTAATTCCTAGTGGTGTGTGATACTGCATATTTTGGTATCGATCCGATACCAAGTAAATACGGGCCAGTATCGCCGAT
The DNA here is from genome assembly GCF_036321145.2 of Pelmatolapia mariae. Classification (NCBI taxonomy): domain Eukaryota; kingdom Metazoa; phylum Chordata; class Actinopteri; order Cichliformes; family Cichlidae; genus Pelmatolapia; species Pelmatolapia mariae. Next base: position 9,813,442 of record NC_086245.2, read on the forward strand.
ACCAATACCGATACGTTTCAATAAATAAGGTGGATGCCTCATTGAATTGCTAAATCACAATTAATTTTCATGACCTTAAGTGTTTTTTGTGATTTTTCCTTTTGTATTATTAATTACTTAAAACCCAGGACATAATTAGGAGAAATAATTTATTTATAATTAAATAAAAAATGCTTTATTATTGTGGCGGGCCTTGGTCTGCGATGCCGCTGCAGGTGAGATGGACTCACCTTCACTGCATCTACAATCATGCCTCACCGGCTTAAAACCTGTGCGCTGCTTGTGCTGTTGTTGTTTTTGGTGTTGATGTGTACAGCTGGCAGCAGGAGGGCTGCAGCCGTTGAATGTAGGCTACTGTTACAGCAACCGGGTGATCACTGTAAGGGTGGACAGCGCGCGGCTTGGGGTGAGCCGGAGGCTGGCGCGCCAGCGGGACCTGCCAAGCTGGAGATGGAGGTCGAGGTGCGCGGGGGTCCTGCCTGAGGGCGGCATGCCGTCTGCCCAGCTGCCTCTGAGCCCCGGCTCACTTCCACTCCTGCTGCGCCGCCGCTGCTTGCCATATGGGTGGCCATCAGGCCAGCTCCCGGGCTTCCGCTGGAGGCGTGGGGGACCGCCAGGGTGGACGCTTCCCCGTCGCTGGGCCGGGGCATGGGGCGCCGATGGTCCGGGCCGATTCCCTCGCCTGCTCGCGGGGTGGGGTGAAGCAGGCGATGGGGGTATGTGGCAGGGCGTGTTCTGCGATGCCGCTGCAGGTTTGGTGGTGGTGATGTGTACGGCTGCCAGCGGGAGAGCTGCAGCCGTTGAATGTACTGTTACAGCAACCGTGTGCCAAACAAGACAAACATTTATTGAACACACTAAAACAATGTTTTTTAAACATAAATATGAATAAAAACAGACAGGAATATTATTCCAGATTAAATAAACTTAAAAAATAAACTTTAACTTTAAATATTTTGCTCTTCATAAAAATATATCCTGTCAAAATTATGCAAGTTAGAAATATGAACATGCTGCCAAAAACCCCAGAAAAAATAAATGAAAGAATACACAAGGTTCGAGCCGCATGTAGACGGAGCTGGGCATTGCTTCAGGAATGGAACTAATAAACTCTGCGGGCCATTCAGTGTCGTACTTTCCCTTGAGTGTATCATTACACTGCAGCTCCATCTGAATCTGCACAGGTGCAGTTCAGCAAAGTCCGCTGACTTGGTTCAACATTACTTGGCAACAGGGAAAGTGAGGCAGGTCGCACTGGTGCATTTGTGACAGCTTCACTTGAAATGCCTTCACCGCATCATACATGTCCATGAACTGACAGATTTCCTTGCTGAGCTCAAAAACTCTATTGAGAATTTTTATCCCAACTCAGCCAACGGACCTCTGTATGATAAGGAATGTCGGCAAACTCTGAATCTATTTCCCACATAAAAGACTGAAATTGACAGTGATTTAAACTTTTAGCTCAGATAAAATTTACGGTTTGCGTTACGGTGATCATTACATGCTCCATTTTTAGGATTTTACCACACAGCCTTTCCTAGTGTATGATGCAGTGATATGCTGTTAACTCACCGGTACAGTTCTCCTCCTGCATCTTTACTCGCATCCTGCTGACTAGTCCGCTTTTTCACCGCACAGCACCGGCGCTCCATCTGTTGTAAGTCCAACAAGTTTGTCCCAGGGCAGTTTCATGTCGGTTGCTCTTTGACATACATTTTAAAAAATGTCTTTTCCTGTCGTTGTCCCGTGCATCAATTTAATGTTCAATATTTCCTCTCCATGGATGAAGATGGTCAGCTGTGCAATATCCATCATGTCTATACTTTCATCCACAGCAAGAGAGGATGCAATAAAGTTTTTGCTTCTTTCACACAACTGTGTTCTTAAATCAGTGGCCATCTCACAAACCCGATCAGCAATTGTATTTCTCCTCAGGCTCACATTTGCTAAAATCTGCGTTTTGTCTGGACACAAGACGTCGCACAGCTTCATCATGCAGCTCTTCAGAGTGGTACCGGGCTGATTTGGCTATCTCCTCTGCTACAATAAAATTTGCTTTCACGACAGCTTCACTTTGTCAGTTTGCTCTGGTGAAAAAGGTCTGCTGAAATGTCAGATTCTTCTTTAGCTCTTCTACTTTCTGTAGTTTCTGCTCTGCATTTAGGTTTTTCAGCTTATCCTGACGTTTTGTCTCGTAGTGCCGTCTTAAATTAAATTCCTTAATTACAGCCACATTAGCTCCACTAATAAGACACACGGGTTTACCAGCATGTCTGTAAACATATATTCAGTCACCCACTGGCGCTGAAAGGCTCTGCTTTCAGAATCAACTTTTCTCTCCACCATTGTGAGCGGCTAGCTTCGCAATAACAGAAGTTTGACTTGATTGACGCGGGAATGTTCCCAGGTAGCCTAGCGTTCAGCAAGGAGGCTGCAGCGCTGCATTATGGGATCTGTAGTTTGTATATTATTAGTGCCTCATATTGCCGGGCCATGCATAACAATAATAGTACATCTATATAAAATGATCTCGTGGGCCGGATATAAATGTACGCCGGGCCGGATGTGGCCCGCGGGCCTTGACTTTGACACATGTGCTATAAGGAGAGTCGACGAGGGAAAATGCTCTATTACAGGAAAACACATGGTGCAGAGTACTGGTCTGAAATTTTGGTGAAAAGGGAGGACCAGGGAGATTGAGATACTTCTGGGAGGGCGAGGTGTATTGGGTGACACAAAGGAAATATAAAATATATTTAAAAGGATAGCCCAGTGTATAGGATCAAGCCAGAAAATGGCAAGGGGCATGTCAGGCATCTGATTTTTGGACAAAGGATATCAAGGTGAGTTTAAGCAGCAAAATACCAATGAACAAGGGCGCCAAGCTTCACTACCACAGGTGATGTCAGGATGCGGCGTTGACTGTAGGAAAACTGCAGCCTTGTGTACCCAGGGCGAAATCAGCACAATTCCTGTTAAATCCAGAATTGAATTCAAAATCCTGCTCCTCACTTACAAGGTCTTAAATAATCAGGCCCCATCTTATCTTAATGACCTTGTAGTACCATATCACCCTATTAGAGCACTTCGCTCTCGCTCTGCAGGCCTACTTGTTGTCCCTAGGGTATTTAAAAGTAGAATGGGAGGGAGAGCCTTCAGTTTTCAGGCCCCTCTTCTGTGGAACCAGCTTCCAGTTTGGATTCGGGAGACAGACACTATCTCTACTTTCAAGATTAGGCTTAAAACTTTCCTTTTTGCTAAAGCATATAGTTAGGGCTGGACCAGGTGACCCTGAATCCTCCCTTAGTTATGCTGCAATAGACGTAGGCTGCCGGGGATTCCCATGATGCATCGAGTTTTTCCTTTCCAGTCACCTTCTCACTCACTATGTGTTAATAGACCTCTCTGCATCGAATCATATCTGTTATTAATCTCTGTCTCTCTTCCACAGCATGTCTTTATCCTGTTTTCCTTCTTTCACCCCAACCGGTCGCAGCAGATGGCCGCCCCTCCCTGAGCCTGGTTCTGCCGGAGGTTTCTTCCTGTTAAAAGGGAGTTTTTCCTTCCCACTGTCGCCAAAGTGCTTGCTCATAGGGGGTCATATGATATGATTGTTGGGTTTTCCTCTGTATTTAATATTGTGCTATCTACTGTACAATATAAAGCGCCTTGAGGCGACTTTTGTTGTGATTTGGCGCTATATAAATAAAATTGAATTGAATTGCATGCAGCTGCATAATTACTCCTGTGCTTCAGATGTGTGCTTCTTCTGAAACACACAAGCACAACATAACACATAAACATATATACACTCACTGACAGAGGAGAGAGCGATCAAAAGACAAGTTGGATGACCAAGAGACCATGATAGCTACTATGAAAAAATTAACCAAAGCTGCATGCACATTCTGCTAACATTCTGTTTACTGGTCCATGTGTAGGTTGAGATCATGCAGCGACTTTACACCTATGTAACAGAAACTCTTCAGAGAGAAGGAAACCGTGACACCTCATGATCAGGTTCATTGGCATCTTATATTTTCATTTCTGCAGGAACGAGGAACAAAAACAACAGTCAATTTCCTTAAGTCCTTAAACCTTTTAAATAACTAGACATGCAGACATGCTGTATACTGTGGAAAAGTCTCAAGTCTGCCTTGGCTTCTTTATATTCTGCTAGGAAAATTGCAAAAACAAAGCAGAGAAAAATGGGTAAACATACATTAAAATGCAGTGTGGTGTAGAGTTGATGAATCCTTTGTTCCAGTCTGTCTTGTCAGGAATTCTAGACATTCCTAACAAGATATATATTTTATATTTACATTTCTGCAGGAACAAGGAACAAAAACAACAGTCAATTTCCTGAAGTAAGAGGTTTCCTGAAGAGAGTTGGTTTCTTTATATTTTTCTAGGAAAATTGCAAAAATAAAGCACAAAAAAATGGGTAATTAAAATGCATTATGGTGTAGAGTTGATGAATTCTCTGTTCCAGTCTGTCTTGTCAGGAATTCTAGACATTCCTAACAAGAAGTCTAACCTGTCAGATATTATTCCCTATGTAAGAGAAACTCTACAGCAAGAAGGAAACTGGCACGCTTGATAATCAGGTTCATATTTTGCATAAACTTTTTTATTTCAGCATAACAAGGAACAAGGAACAGGGAAGAAAAACAATAGTCAATTTCCTAAAACCCTAGATAACTCAGATAGACATACAAAAGTTGCATGCACACAAAAGGCTCTGAAAGTAAAAAGTATATCTCTGATGGATGTTTCTATTCAATTCCATTATTAATATGGTGCCAAATCACAACAACAGTCACCTCAAGGCGCCAGCTAATTTTGTGCAAAATGTATCATCAGCTAAAATTCATGTGATCTCTGCTACCCTTTGCGTAAATCACTTATGATCACGAAACCACAGCCACTGCGCAGCAGTCACACACACTGTTCTTTACTTTAAATCAAAGTACAGCACCTATGGGAATCAAGAACCGCTTCCCAGTAGTCCAATTCCTTGGAATCGTTAGTCCGCCTGCCTATCAATACCGCTCATCGGTTCTTGCACTCTCGCTGATTTAGGTTCGTGTGTCGAAGGAGGAAACAGTGGCGCAGTCTCCAGTGGGTATGGACATTACTTGTATTTTTATTGCACAAAAGGAGGAGAGTGTGATGGCACAGTGGAGACTGCTCCAGGATACAAACAACTGCGTCATACTGTTAACACAAATTCGGCTCTTCGCAAGCACCTGCACAGACAGCACGCTAAAACCAAGCTAGCCAAGAACCCAGAGTGATGTTAAAGCTGAGTGAATGCTGACCCCAGACCAGTTCTATAATAAGGTGAGCTGTCATTTGCAGTGAAGTCAGGCTGCAGGCTTCTTTTCTACCTGTTCATGTTTCTACAGTAGAATCATTGTGACGATCACATTAAAGTCTCTTTGTGCTGGTTTTCATCTTAGATTTGTGCTGTCGGGGCTCCCAAAAACCATGTTGTTGCTGACTTGCAATCTTTCATGTTTACATATTGACATCGTTACACAAGATATCATTGTCAGTCATTACAAACATCAACGACAGTAGGTTTCTTTATATTCTGCTAGGAAAATTGCAAAAACAAAGCAGAAAAAATGGGTAAACATACATTAAAATGCAGTATGGTGTAAAGTTGATGAATCCTTTGTTCCAGTCTGTCTTGTCAGGAATTCTAGACATTCCTAACAAGAAGTCTAACCTGTCAGACATTATCTCCTGTGCAAGAGAAACTCTACAGCAAGAAGGAAACTGAGACGCTTGATAATCAGGTTCATATTTTGCATAAACCTTTTTATTTCAGCATAACAAGGAACAAGGAACAGGGAAGAAAAACAAAAGTCAATTTCCTAAAGCCCTAGATAACTCATAGACAGACAGACAGATAGACAGTCTTGGATCAACCCTGTTTCTTTTAATTATGTTAAATGTCACAAGAAGACGAGTTAGAGGACCCAAACAGAAAGACACTAAAGCAGACCCAAATAAAGCAAATGGTGAGCTGTTTATTCAGGCTGCAGAAACTTCCAATAAACAGAGTTCCATGGAAACCAAGAGTATCACTGAGAACTAGGTGCAGCAGTTTATTAAAACATGTGTAAACATCAGAGGGGGCAAAAGTACAGATGTTCTGTACTTAAATAGAAGTACAGATACTACTGATAAAAAAAAATACTTCAGTAAAAGTTGACGTACTAATTAAACTTCTTTACTCAAGTAAAAGTGAAATAATACAGGCTCTGAAATGTACTCAAAGTAAGAAAGAAAAAAGTATATCTTTGACGGATGTTTCTATTCAATTCCATTAGTGATATAGTGCCAAATCACAACAACAGTCGGCTCAAGGCGCCAGCTATTTTTGTGCAAAATGTATCATCAGCTAAAATTCATGTGACCTCTGCTACCCTTTGTGTAACTCACTTCTGATCATGAAACCATTGCCACTGTGCAGCAGTCATACACACTGTAAAAAAGCATAAGAAGCGTCTTTGGCTTCACCTGCACAAGTGCCAAGGTATATCTCTCCAAATCACGGACAAACACTATCCCACATTTGTTTATGTTTTTAAACCCATTTTGCACAGAGAGGCATTTTTTGAAAAATGTATTGATAGCAATGTTACACAGGAACAAAACAACTACATGTAAAATAATTACACCATGACGCCTCTGCCTTTCTAAATGGAGAGACAGTAACTGCGTGTGTGTATGTAAGCGTGTAAAAACTGAAGATAGTCAGATTAACAGTATTTTGTCTCTATCTGCCATTGTAGAAATTCATCTCATGTAAACAACGTGGCGCACAACGTGGCGCACAACGTGACGTGAAAAAAGGCATGACGAACTCTGTATTCCTCGTCCACACGTAAACGCAAAAAATCTCAGTTTTCGGTGATTCAAAATGCCGTTTATGTGTGGAAGAAAGGCCCAAACACATAGAAACAGCTGCGTTTTAAAAAATACCCATGTAGGTGTGGACGTAGCGTAAAAGAGTATCGTATTTTATTACTAACTGCAATTTATCACAGTTTACTTTAATTTGTTAATTGTTTACTAAATGTCTGAGGTGTGAAATAAACTGCAATGGAGTTTGAAAACAAAATATGTGTGTGTGTGGTTGGAGGATGTGTTTGGGGGAGGGGGCAAAGATTTTTCTTGTAAAACAAACGGGGGCCTAGCAAAAAAAGTTTGGGAACCACTGTTCTATTTAATCTGAACAAGCCCCTACAAAAGTCAGTCGGTTTTTATCATCACTATTCATTTTAAAGCTCTGTTTTTAAAACCTTAGATGTAACTAAAGCCCAACCCATGCAGCAGTATATGAATGACTAACCTTATATTGCAGTTGTTCTCCTCATTGAAGTTTGGTCCGTTTACAGCATCCTGCCATGCAATTACATTTGTCCCTATCCATCGGGAACCCTCACATTAACTTTTATTGAGTGGGAAAAAGTTGGCGTTCATCCTCCAGCTTCACTGTGCTTCTATTATGCTAACGATAGCTGTGTAGCTAGTCACAATGTAGCACATCATTATATACCAGCTAGCCCAACATCAGTAACCCTACAAACGTCACTGTTGTTTAGTTCTCTGTCTTCATTTATGTCGGAAGTGATAGCAGAGCTGTACATTTTAACTTTTGCTGTGGTGGTTAAGGTGCCGGATTTTTGGCTTCAAGACCCTCCTTCGTGATTTGTACACATCGAAGCTCAGTTTACTCTTCGTGGCGTTTCAGCCAACGACATGAAATACCATCATGTGGTGGCCTCGCTGGATCCGCTGTCCACCCACCGTGTGAAGACCCTCCTCTGGAATCCCAATGGAAACACACCACTCTGAAGGCGCTGCTGCTCCTGCTGCGCTACTCCCTTTCTGATGCAGAGCAGGCAGAGTAACTCCTAGGAACGAATGACGGCGGATTCCTCTTCACTCACATCTTCCTCCGACAGTTGCCGGTTCAAGCTGGCCTCACCAACTCCCTGCTGCTGGCCGCAAAGGATTACCTCTCACTGGCAAAAGAAGCGGATCTCATTCTCCTGGCTACCAGGAGCTTCGACATCCAGGCGATAGTTCCCGACTCACCGACAGCATCTCCTGCACCCCCATCAATTCTCCCGGGGGCCTCCGACTCATTGATGGTGGCTGGGATCGCAGGAAAGGGCTGTGTTTTTACTATCAGCGTGACAGCCCTGTGCCACCTTTGCAGTTTTAAGGCCCAGGGAAACGAGCCCGCCGCCAGCGCTCTGTAGCGGCCACGACCGCTGGCGATAAGGAAAGGATGCTCTTCATAGAGGACTCACGGTCAGGGAGACGTTTTCTGGTTGACTCCGGCTCCCAGAAGAGCCTCGGGAACTCTCATGTCATCTTTGCATACCTCCACAATGGTATATTATTTAATCTTAAAAAAAATTGGACATTACCACCAGAGAGAGAGTCTTACATGATGTGAAGGAGAAAAAGCCAAGCCGGTTAAAGCGACAAAGAGGTAGGCTAATGTTAGCTCAAACAGTTAAGCTAGTACAGCTCCCTGTGAAACAGATGTCAGAGAATATTTAGCTGAATTAGCAGATGTTAAGGGAAACGTTGTACAAATAAATCCCTGTAAGAAACTGACCTGGCCCTGAAGCTTGAATGTGCCTGTTCATAAAAATCTGCAATCAAAATAATAATTTTTTTTTTTTTAAAGTACTGAAAAGTATCCTGAAGGGTCCCTCATATGCCATTATTGTCGTCCTCTGGACCTGTGGGCCGAGGGTTCCCATATGGAAAAGAAATAGTAAAAACTTGTTACTCATGAAAGTGGCCACTTTCATGAGTAAATCATATAAGGCTTACATGATTTACTCATGAAAGTGGCCACTTTCTCATTACTTTCATATATTGTTTTAGTAAGTATCCAAAACATACAAGTTTCATTATATAATTTTTCAAGGGATCTTATATCTGTTTTCACTCTTGTATGCTTTTCATACAAGTTTCACACAATACAGATAAAAACTTTATAAGATTTATATATATCTTTTCCATATGGGTTGTTTGGGTTTTATGGGTTTACTTTCTATCTCTCCAGTCTGCTATGCTCCCATGTCTGTTTCTTCCCCAGTCTCAGTATCAAGTCTGCATCTTAGTACGTGTCTCATGCTTCCTGTTTTATTTTGATAGTTCTTTGTCCTGTGTTCAGTTTTGCTTCCTCCCTGTCCCATTATGTATGATTCGTTCCAGCTGTGTTTCCGTCCTGTTTCCCATTCCCTTGCTTTCCTCTGTGTATTTAGTCCTCTGTTTTCCTCTGCCTGTTGTTGTGTCGTCCCATATTGCTGTGCGTTTCCCAGTGCTCCTCGTTTCTCTGTTTCCTAGTTTGCTCCTAGCCTCAGTTTCGCATTTCTCAGTGTCATGTCTCTGGTTCCCAGTGTAGGTATTGTTTTCTTGTTTGTAGTGTTCTTCTTTTTTTGTACAACAATGAAACTGCCTCTTTTAATTCACCACTTGTGTTTTGAGTCCAGTGTTTGGATACTACTCCTGTCAAATACACAGCACACCTTGACAGGAGGAGCCTATAGATTCTTTATACCTCTCCTTGCAAAAGCTGAACATTAGCATCTCAATAATCTTCAAGAAATGAAGAAAAACCTGGGTTAAAGACCCAGGAAGATGACGCTTTTAAGATTAAACTAGTAAGTCATTAATTGTTTAACTGTTTAATCAGTGTTTTTGTTATTACTGGGGACTTTAACAAAGCCAAGATAAAAACTCTCATTCCAGATAACAGCTATCATGTGTACTTGAATAAGCAAGGATTGGGGATGTTGAATGATGTTATCAGTCAGGCCAACAACTTTATTCTAAGTCACATAATACAATAAGTGCAGATCATGGCACAGTTAAATGAAATTGTTTCACTTTTGCTTTTGATATTACACATTTGGAAGTCGTGTGCAGACAGTGATCCAAAGGTTGTTATACCTCTCATGTCATATCCCATTTGCTGAGAGGAATTGGGAGAGGTTTGTGAGGGGTAAACCTATAGCATATGATGTCACTGATCTGTCTCTATATAAAGAACAGGGTCTAGTAGGATTCATAAGAAGGCAGCAGCATCTACACAAACCAGGCAGTGCTCAGAAAACACTAAGCAAAGGTGAGTTTTCTTAAAGGGGAGGGTGTAATGTGTGTGTTTTTATAAAACCTTGTAAAATATGTGCACGCATGAATATGAAAAGAAAAATGTAAGAAAGAACAAACAAACTTAACATTACTATTGTGATACGGTATAATTTTATATATATACAGTATATTTCTTCATCCCCTTTCTTTTAGCAAGGGTAGTGATCCTGAAAGTGATCAAAAATGAACTGAGAAGTTTAATTTTAAATCACATTTCTTCACTGTCTTGTGATACTTGATCCCTAGCTCAGAATAAATGGTGCTTAATAATGCAGTTATTTTGACACCATGGAAATTATGCATTAGGTTGTCACCAGACATTGTTTTTGTTTTTTTTGTTTTTTTTTGTTTTTTTTGGGGGGGGGGGGGGGGGGGGGGGGGGTTCCATTCTATTCCTTATTTCATTATTTCATTTTATAGTCATTCATCATCCTCCTGGGTGTGAAATAGGGCTGGGTATCGTCACTGATTTCTAGAACTGATTCAATTTCGACTTACAAGGTCCTGAATCAATACGGTACACGATTCGATTCGAATCGTGGAAATTTTGCCTCAGACTGTCAGAAATATTATAATTCAGATCATGCATCAGTGCATTTCCATATTTTTATATCTATAAAAAGAAAGGTGACACTTGCGAGACTTTATCAAAGGTGTGAGCATCACAGCTAATGCCATTGTGTCAAAGTAGCTGAGGATAAAACACAGAAAAACATGAAGGTGATTTTCCTGGCCTGGGAAAAAATATTCAGCAATAGATCAAAAACGAAAGAAAACCATTAGGCAACATATGAACATTTCCTGATGCTGCTGAAGTGAAGCAGAGCACAGTTACAGAGGTTTTATTAGAGACACAGCTATGCGTTTTGCAATTTTGCATAATTTTAATAAGTTTAAATTTGTTCAGTAGCCTATTGAACAGCAGAAATTAGGTTTTCTTTTCGGAAGTAAGTAAAGGGGAAAAAGCGGCCGACAGCGCTGTAAACAACGGTAGACTTGTGCGTAACAAGCAAGCGAATAATGCGGAAAACAGATTTTTAGACGGGAAACTGTTCTTGAAGTATACTGAGAGAGAGAGAGATCTGTGCACGAAGTGTGATTTTATTGTGGTAGAAGGAAAACAGCAAAAGTAAGAGGGAAATCATGACCATGTTTATGTGAAGCATAGTTTGGATCTTCTTTTGCTGCTGGTTCAGTCAATATTGTTTGGAGAGAGATAAAACCTAGAGCTTCAGAATTTAGCGCAAAAAGGACGTAAACACAAAGCGCGGACACACCGAAACATCAGAATCAGCGAGCTGTCGGCTTTCAGACCCGACTGTGTCCGTGCCATCGGGTGAGAAAGGTGACTGACTGTTTCTGATGTTTTGGCGGGTCCGCGCTTTGTGTTTACGTCTTTGTGCAGAATCCGTGTACCTGCTCTCATTTATTGCTTTAGCTGTTTGGTGGTTGTTGAAATTTTATGAGGTTTAACCTGAGATTCTGGCATTTTGGGCAAAATAAAATTATATTTAAAAATCGATACAGTATTTTAATGAATCGATTTTACGTTACCCAAGCTATAATCGATTTTAATCAATAAATTGATAATCAAAACCCACCCCTAGTGATAAAGAGAAAATACACAAATAAACAAACAAAGCTGAATGTTATTCAATGCATATCATCATTATCAAAAAGGAGAAATAATTAAATGCATCTGCCAAAAATCACCAAATACAGATAGATTTCTTTGTAAAAGAAATTCAATAATTTTGTAATAATATTCTTAGTGTCAAGAACTTCTCCATCGTTTAAGCATTCAATCCAAAATATAAAGGCAGATATTTTTATCTTTACAACTTAAAATAACTACATTCAAACAATTTATGACACTCATCTCCAGGTTTTCCCACAGTACAAAGTTAACATAAACATTTAATATATTCAACTCTGTGAAATCTGCTTGTAAATACTGGAACACCAATAACTTCATATCTAAACCTTGCCAAATCACACTAAATAGAATGATCTAAACTACACATATAATTTTTTCATAGCAATACTCACCTAAATATTCTGTAATTTTTACAAATACTACAAATACCACATATTTCTGCCCAAAATACACACACATACATATTGTTGTTATAAAAAGAGTCTGACAAATGTTATGTACAAATATTAGTGGCAGGCAACTTTGTGCTTTGAACACTGCTGAAAGTGATTGTTTCTGCTATGACTGTTCATTTATCTGAAAAGCCAATGCATACAGTAATTGGTATGCACAGATTGCACGTGCATGTACAGCAGCTGCAGGGGCAGTACCAAGACTTTGGTTCCCTCTCCTGCAGAACAGTAGCATTTCACTGAGACCTAAAAGTTTTTAACAGAGCCCAATGTATTTCTTGCTTATGAGAGAATTCACAAGCATATACACTGTTGCTGCTATCATCATGCTCTCTATCTGAGAGGAACAACAATTTGGGCTTAAAATTCGATTTTCATTTTTGAATTAAAAAACATTGCAGTGCCACACCTTTCTGTTCAAAAACATTTTTTGAACCATCGATCAATGCAAAAACACGCATGGATACATGTGTAGAAAGCTGTAAGTTACTGAACTTCCATTAGCACTGTGCCCCCTGGTGAATGCACAAGACATTACCACTGATTTTCATTAATGCCACTTGGGGGCATTAACATTCCAAGATCATCTGGTCAAACAACTGCAAGTGTTTAAACAGATAATCCCAGATCCCTAATTTTACTTAAACTATAGAGAACATTTCAAGCCTACCACGGTTGTTTTGCATCCTTTTCCAAGTGATTATTATAAGTGAATATGACACCAAGATATGCATCATCCCCCACGACTTGTAATACAGAAATTCCAAAGTCACCTTCTTTCCTCTTACAAAAATAACGACCTAATCTTTATTAGGATTTAGACTTAGTTTCCAGTTAATAAAATATAGTTTTACTGAATCTAAAGCCTTCTGAACCAATACACAACTATAAAAAGTCTCCCATTTATATTTACAGCAATCAACTTGCTACAAAAAACATACTTTTACTAAATCTAAAGCTTTTTTGTAATCAATAAAAGCACAGTATAGTTGTTTGTTATAGCACAAATATTAATCAGTTACATGAAAAACAATATATGATCAATTGCTGAGTAACCCACCCTAAAATCAGCTTACTCATCTCCCACTAACCCTGCTGCAGTTAAATAAGAAGTTAAACGATCAATAAACAGTTTTTGTACACACAAGTGTATGCAACCTCTCTATAATTGACTGTATAGTTGTTAAGGGTTTAATTATTCCTATTATCCAATTTGTTGGTATAATTCAAGTCCTCAGCACCAAGTTAAATGGTTTGGTAACCAATGAAATCAACTCTTAAGGACTAGTCTTTATTTATTATTGAAAATAAAATCAGAGCCTTATTATTTTAAGGCTATTACTTTAAATGTTTTATCTGAATAAATAAATTAATAAATTCATTATCTGAACATATGTTGCCTGTAAATTCAGACAAATTAGTATCATACTCATTTAGATATTTATATTTTTCCATTACAGGTATCTGTTGTAAAGGGGTTCTTTATTATCGTCCAATACCCTTTAACATCCTTACATTTTATTATAGTTAACCACATACTAACTTCTTTACTATGCTGAAGTTTACACTTTCTAATAACTTTCTTATCACAGGATCTTGAATTAAATAGATTTCTTACAATTACTTCTTGTTGGGCATTATTAAAGATAGCCTTTGCCTCAAATGAATTCCTTATTTCCTTCTTACACTCATCGTTAAACCAGGTTTTACTTTGTCTTCTCTTCATAACAGATTTACACTAACAGATTTCACCATATCACATCTAACAGCTGCAGATTTTCTTGGTCAACATTTAAATCCTCAGTTGCATCTAACTTATTTAATGCATTACTAATTAACTTCTAATCTACACTATCAACAAAATCTCTTCCTTTCTACAGCAACCAGAAACTCTGTTGTCTATTCTGGCTCTCAATAGTCTTTACATTTTTTTCCCTTCTTGGTACTTTGTACAAAGGGAGCAATCAGGGAATAAGAGACAGGAGGGGAAACACAGCTGGGACAAATGAGAGCTAACGAGACAAGGGAAACAAAACCAGATACCTTAACTTGAGACACAAACTTTCAAAGTAAAACAGGAAACATAACACAGAGATGGGGACTTGACAAGGGGATACAGCTGACAGGGCAGACAGAACAACCATGGAACACAGAGAGAAACAACACGAACGAGACTGAGAGAGAACACATTACTAAGGCAACCAGAATATGGGACAAGGCTGTAACAAAACTAAGAACTAAACATCAGTACCTGTTAAATAAACTAGCAGTATAAGCAAACCAGACTACAAAACTAAGACACACAGAGAACATAATGAAACACACAAAATCAAAGAACCAACAAACACAAAACTCTGGGTCGATGACCCAGGTCTCCTAACAATTTAATAGTATAATATCCAATATATCCAAGATGGCGCCAGTGTGTACGGCGAGCCGTCTCTGGATCCGTCTTCCTGAGTGTTGTTTACTCTTTGCCTTACTATTTTCTATATGCTTTCTGGATGTTATTGCTCTAATTGCCTATGATCGACAAACTCTTTTAAATCTTCGACCCTTGAATCATCAAAAGCCGGATCTATATTGGAACTTAGGGAATTTTTCCCAGTCTCGAACGGATACTCCCGCCTGCACATACTACCTGCCTTTTTTTCCACCACACAAGAAACAACATAGGAAACGGGGTAAACGGAGTGGTTTTCGCGTTCGTATTAAAGCATATTTATAAGCACATGGAGTGGTTAATCACCACTCCATCATAGACATCTTGCGGCCCTCCCAGTATACTTTAAGACTGTGTCGCCATCGATGGATTTGCTATGCTGGCCAGCAAGCCCACTCGGTCCTACCAGTTGAGTGCCCACCTGGAAGCGGGTCTCTGGAGGAGGTGTGGATCATAGCAATCTTCGCCGGCTGGGATGCGCTCCTAGTAGCGTTAATGTGGCTACGCTCCGAATGGCTCTGCTAAACACTAGGTCACTGGTGAACAAGTCCTTCGTTGTAAATGACTTTTTTCTCGCGTCAAGGCTGGACGTCCTGTTTCTAACGGAGACCTGGATTCGCCCCGGTGAGTCCTCTTTCTTTTCGGAACTTCTTCCTCTGGATTGTGCCTTCTTTAACTCTCCTAGGACAGGGCAGGGGTGGAGGGCTAGCCTCGGTTTTTAGAAGTAAATTCCGAGTGCGGCAACTGCCTCCTGCCTCGTATTCTAGCTTCGAAGTACAACTACTGGAGCTGTCCGGCTCCCCCTGGACCCTCTGTGCGGTGGTGTATCGACCTCAGAAGCGCAACAAGGATTTTATCCGAGAATTTGCTGATATTTAGGATTTATCTTTTTAAATTATGATCGTGTTCTTATTTGTGGTGATTTTAACATTCATATATGCTGTGAGGCGGACTTATTGGCTAAGGATTTTCTTGCCCTTATTGACTCTTTTAATATCACTCAGTGGGTGAGAAAATCAACCCACACTAAAGGGCATATGCTGGACTTGGTATTGTCGTATGGACTGGATATTTGCATCACGGACATTAATGATGCTGGGATTTCGGACCATTTCCCAGTTATGTTTGATGTTCAGTTATGCAATATGGAACTGAACTCTGAGGATCCACTGAGCCTATCGCGTCTGATTAATTCTGAGGCTGTGGCCCTTTTCTCTGTGGCCTTTGCTGACTCTACCTGTTACAATGACATTAGTAATGCACCTCTCTCGGTTGATGGCATAGTCAACTCTTATTTCTACATGCTCTTCTATTATGGACACTGTGGCTCCAGTAAAGACTAAACGCCGAAAAACCGCTCGCCAACCCTGGCTAAATGAATCCACCCTTGCTCTTAGGCGTGAATGTCGTCGAGCTGAGAGGAGATGGAAAAAAGATCAACTTCAGGTGTCCCTTGACATCCTGCATATGAGCCGGTCTAAATTTCAGAAGGCTGCCAAAATGGCAAAAACGTCTTTTTTGTCGAACATTATTGCAACTAATAGTCGCAATCCTCGAGTTCTGTTTAAAATCTTTAACTCAGTGGTTAACCCCTGCTCTGATGTTTCGATGGGTGCCTCCCCGGCCCTCTGCGAGAAATTTCAAAATTATTTTATAGATAAAATCTCAGTGTTAAGGGCCCCACATTCTCTGGTAGTAAATCAAGCCCCAGTTTCCGAATGTTCAACGGTCTTTCAACAGTTTGAACCGGTGTCATTCTCGACTTTAAAGGAAATAATTAATAACCAGAGAAGCTCAAATTCTCTGCATGACATTATTCCTTCTCGTATCATTAAGGATGCATTAAATACATTCGGGTCCTGTATCTTATTTTTAATGAACTCATCACTGTTATCTGGCTGTGTTCCGACTGTCTTTAAACATGCAGTCGTGCAACCTGTCATCAAGAAAAGCAGCCTTGATCGTAACACTCTAGCAAATTACAGGCCGATTTCTAAACTCCCTTTCATGTCAAAAATTTTAGAGAAAATAGTGCTTCAGCAACTACAGACCCATTTAGAGAGAAATGGTATAAGTGATAAATTCCAGTCTGGATTTAGACCGCGTCACAGCACCGAAACTGCCCTACTAAGAGTTTTCAATGACCTTCTTATAATCGCTGACACTGGGCGCTCTGCGGTCTTAGTTCTTTTGGATTTGACTTCAGCCTTTGACACGGTTGACCATGATATCCTTTTGGCAAGGTTGGAACAAGTAGTAGGCCTTAAAGGAAATGTTCTATCATGGTTTAAATCATATTTCTCTGAGAGGTCGTTCTCTGTCATGATGGGAAAATATTCCTCTTTTTCTGCCCCTTTTTGCTGTGGTGTGCCCCAGGGCTCGGTATTGGGTCCTGTGTTGTTTTTTCTGTACATGCTGCCCTTGGGCTCCATCTTTGAAAAACATAATGTCTCTTGTCACTGCTATGCTGATGATATTCAATTCTACCTCCACCTGACTGAGGATGTTTCATCTTCACTACATCCTCTGTTTGATTGTCTGAGGGATGTTAAAGACTGGTTATCATGTAACTTTCTTACTTTAAATGAAAAGAAGACAGAAATTATCGTTTTTGATAGAAATATGCCTCTGGGACAACTGACTGGCACACTCGGGCCTGTTGCAAATCACCTTACTGAAGCTGCTTGGAATCTTGGAGTTTTCATGGATAGTTCCTTCAAACTAGATAAACAGGTCTCTACTGTGGTAAACACCAGCTTTCACCAACTACACCTAATTTCTAAGGCTAAACCGTATATACCACGCAAAGATCTGGAGAAACTCATTCATGCTTTCATCACTTCAAGACTGGATTATTGTAATTCTCTTTACTTGGGCCTACAATCTTCTCTTCTTCAGCGATTGCAGGTGGTCCAAGATACCGCAGCACGTCTCTTGACCGGCACTAGAAAGTATGATTCTATCACCCCTGTTCTGGCCAGCTTACATTGGCTTCCTATTAAACATCGAATTGATTTTAAAATTTTATTGTTTACCTATAAAATCCTACACAATATGGCACCAGACTACCTAGCTGATCTCCTCTGTCTGTATAGCCCTAAGAGAGCACTAAGATCATCGGGCCAACTGCTCTTAGTGCAACCTAGGTCTCGGCTGAAGACCAGAGGAGAACCTGCCTTTGCCGTTGCCGCACCCAGGCTATGGAATACTCTTCCTCTTCATATTCGCGCATCAGAGTCCATTCAGTCTTTTAAATCACATCTAAAAACGTATTTGTTTAACCTGGCATTCAAGACTAATTAGGGTCATTTACATCTGGCTTTGCATTTAGATTATGTAATTATTTTATATTCTATTTATTTGATTTATATCTGTAATTTATATTTTATATTGTGATTTTTATCTGTATCATGATTTTACTGTAAAGCACTTTGGTGTACTTCGGTCTTTTAAAATGTGCTATATAAATAAATTTGATTTGATTTGATTTGATTTAATAGTACTGCTATCATTACGTTTTCTTTCCAATACCCAGATCTTTTCCCGAACCTTTTTATTAAGCATTATTTATATACTTTATATACTTAATACTAAATAATTACTATAGTAGTATCCAAATCTAAAAAATCATCCATTAAGCCTGTCCTTGCATTAAAGTCACCAATAAGGGAAATGGGCATTTACCCTGAATATTTACATAGTCTTCTATAATGTCTTCAAAACTCCAGTATTACCAATAAAAGTGCAACTTTCATGTATCTCCACAAATGTAACTCATCTTAATCACCTCTGAAATCATCATCAGTATTTTTGCAATGGCATCTTTCAAAATATCCTCAGTCAAGCCACTCCCTCATTTCTTAGCTGGAACATGTTTCTTTCCTTTAACCACTACCTCAGCAATTTTCAAAGAAAGCTCATACGAGTTCTACAGACCTGTTACTCTGCCCTTCACATTGCTTTAGTAATGTCAGTGAAAATAAAACTATTATTTGTCTAAAACATAAACAGTATGAAAGATGGATGTAGCAATTGTGATGTCAATGGCAATGTATTTATACAGAATGCTTCATTACACTGAAACTCAATGTGCTTAACACAGAAGAACATAAAAAAAACCCTCTATCAAACATTGGTTTTAAAAGTCTTGTTTTGAGTTAAGTGTTTCTGTCCTCTGCATCTTAGTCTTGATGCATTCTCAATCATCCAGGACTGAAGACTGAAGAAGTCAGTTGGATGAGTGACGAAACGTTTCTCCCACAAAACGCTACGTCCAGATGAACAGATTCTTTTGGAGATCTGCATCTTAGTGTTTTGAAATGGTTTTATTAAGCCCCACAATATGACAGAAGTTTATCAGTGTCTGAGAATTGGAATACAGCGTGAAGTTAAAGAAGTTGTTAAAAGTTTCTTTACAATACACTATAACTCCTCTACATTGCACATGTTGGCCAAAATAGTTAACAAGTGACAGCTTACCTCCTGAGACAATAAATCATGGTATAATTTGTTCATTAACTTGCTAATGCCAAATGATCTCGCGTCAGTCTCTCATCAAAGATTAGAGTTTTAACTAGAGTTAAAATGCACCTTTGCAAACAACCAAACAAAACAAAACAAAAACAACTTACCTCTCAGCTTCATCAGCATTAATTTGTTTGTTAATGAGACATGGGCAAACCCATGAAAATGACATAGCATTAGCTTCCAGAGACAATGCCAACTGCAACCACATGATGGCAGTACATCAAAGGATGAGTGAAACCAGCAGAAGATCCTGTATGGGACAGAACTCTATTTGAGATTTAACACTAGAATTACTGAGCCTTTTTTCCCTGGTGCAAGTCCCTACTACTAGATTTACTAGCCTGCGCAAATTTGCGTAAATTCCCCCCGACTTTAACACCTCTTGGCACCCCGCTGAGATTTTCACAGGTCTTCAGCTCCATTGTTCTCCTGCTTTTGTTGTGCAAACACACCCTCCCCCAACCCCTAACCATGAGAGATTCAGGTCTTTCCTTCCCTGCAAGGCTACTTTCCTTCCTTACCTGCAGCGTACTATACACTATGGTAGTTTCTATGTGCAATATTTCTCATATGCAATATTAGTTCTTGTCAATCCTTGTCACTACATTGGATGCCTGGCCATAAACATATATACACAGAGTTGTACATATATTTATATATTTATATAGCCACACCTTATATAATATGCATAAAGTCTAGCTATACACACAGACACATCTATATCATATATCTATATCTATATATATATATACACACACAGATAGATGTGTGTGTGTATATATACATATATATATATACACACACACACACACAGATAGATGTGTGTGTGTGTATACATACACCAATATTTTTGAATACTCGTGTCCATATATATGTTTCCAGATTGTTTGTATAGTGCACTTTCTATATCGTGCTCTGTCCACTTTTTTGCAATGACAATGCAGATTTTCCACTTGTGGGACAAATAAATGCAGATTTGCTGTGTGTGTGTGTGTGTGTGTGTGTGTGTGTGTGTGTGTGTGTGTGTGTGTGTGTGTGTGTGTGTGTGTGTGTGTGTTTGTGTGTGTTTGTGCAACATTGGCATTTGTTTACTCAGATCCAAGGCAGGCCAAACCTCTGTGTTACAAACCTACATACAAAAGACACACATTCACAATATATGGGTACACAAGTCTGTTTTATTTCAAAGTGTTTCAAACTTTACAGCGTTTGCAGACCCAGTGTCCATCATACCTGCATTTGGCACAGGTGAATTTCTGACATGTTGCACAGGTAAACCTGCTGCGATTCCTGTTGCAGCTCTCTTGCACCTGGCACTGCGTTGTCTGCGTTGTAATATTTCCTTGTGCTGCATGAATCGGCAACGAAGTTGCTGAGCTAGAAGACTCAGAAACAATCTTCTTTTGCCTGTCCACCCTGTACATGCCTTGTACAAAATGTAGGCATTCACTGCCGCCAGGTCCAGCATATTGTAGAAAACCGCTACTGGCCACCTGCGTGTTGCTGCTCTTACGGAATACATCCATGCCATTTGGTCCAACACGTCTACACCACACTGTAAAAGCAGAGAGAGAGAGTCATGAATATATGTTTTTTTCTATAGGCCTGTATAGCACACATCAGAAAACATTGTAGCACTGGTGTAAAATTGTACACACATTCACATACCTTCATGTGGTTATAGTCTGTTATCGTGTTGGGTTTCCTCTTTCTGCCGTCACCGATCGTCACGTCTTGGTGCATGGAACTTAGAACACACACAGTCTTGGTTTTTTTAGGTGCATAAATTGTCAAGGAGACACTGCCACTTCTAAGCACTGAAGTGGAGAATACCTCTCGCTTTGCAGTATCTTTTGCAAGTTGAGGAAGTTCACGCCGGACTTTATTCACCGTGCCCAGTAATGTTGTTTTGCGCTGCAGCAGTCTGTGCGACAGTGACAGTGAAGTAAAGAAACTGTCCGTTGTGACATTTCTCCTATCATCCAAAAACGGCTCCATCAGTTTCATGACCACGTTCTCTGCCAGCCTCTCTCCCTCCTGACGACTGGGGTCCTTTCCCAAGTAAGGAGATGCACTGCAGACATATTTGGTGTCCAAATCCGTGGCCATCCACAACTTGATCCCAAATTTGTCTGACTTGGTTGCCATATACTGTGTGAATGGACAACGAACCTTGGTAGGGAACTGCTGTTCCCTACCAAGCATTTCTTGCAGCTGGCAACAACAGTCGTGCATTCAGTATAGCTGTGACTTCCGCAAGAAATGTGGTCAAAATCTCATGAGTAAGTTGAAGCATTTCTACCAGGCATTTCTGAAAGTTGTAACACAGAGGTTTGGCCTGCCTTGGATCTGAGCAACTCTGAGTGAGCAAATGCAAATGTGCCAGGCCTCAAGGATAATGGGTGGTTTGCACAACAAAAGCTGTAGGAGAAACAAGCTGACGACCTGTGAAAATCTCAGCAGGGGTGCTTAACACCTCGGGACTTGCACCAGAAAATAAAAAAGCCAGTAATTCTAGGGGGTGTTGGGTTTAGGGAAGTTACGCAAATTTGCGCAGGATAGTAAATCTAGTGTTAAGGAGAAAGATTGCCTTAGTTTTTGTATGTTTTAATTTAATATCTGTTTTTAGATTTCACTGGGCAAACACTGCAGGCCTTGTAGTGACCACAGTAAAATCTGATAGTTTGGCATTCAGTGCGTCTTTCTGTAGAAGTCACCACTGTCATTTTACATGAATGGTGACAGTTCAGTGCTCAGCAAGAAAGCATTACAGTCTCCTCCCATTCCCTTGAACCAGTTTGCTAGTTAGTAAAGTTACCACTCCCATTACCTTTCATTCTGATTTGGTATTGTTTTGTGTGGAAAAAATACATTTATTACATAGAAATATCATATTGTCTTCTTAAATAGATGTAGTTTGTTACACCTTAAAGTATCAGCTATTTTAGACGGGATTTTTTAAAAATTCATTAAATAAAAATATATTTCAAAAATGTTAAAATATTTTACTTTCTGATACTCATAAAAAATTGCTCTTATTTTAATCTTTGATAAACTGAATGCATTTTTTTTTTTTACACAGACTGCTTATAAAGTGAGAAGCTGATGGTATGGAAGACCACCACAACACAACAGCAGCAGAAGGAGGAGGAAGAGGAGGAGAGCCTGAAATCAAACCTTTGAAAGATGTCCAACCAGTGAAAAGTGAACCAAGCACATCAGGGGGAGGAGAATCTGAAATCGAGCCAGTGACAGGTAGAGGGGTAACATTTTTACATCTACAAGTGATTTCAGTTTTAATTAATCCTTAATTTTAGCACACTGTGAAAAATTACTGTTGCTGACTTTAGCTTTACCCCACAGGACGTGAATTGAAGAGGATTGTAGCTGAAACAGTGGTAAAAATTTAATCTTCACCTCCTTATTAGTTGTTGTCATAAATTGATTCAGTATGTGCATAAAAAAGCAAACAAACACCAAAATTTAACAAATGAAAGTAAATGAAAAACAAACCACTACTACAATTCTAATTATTCAATGATTTCTAATAAAACCATTGAATATCAGGTTCTCACAGAAGATTTTTATAACAAATATAACAAGTCCATTATAACAATTATAACAACAATACCTTAACACTAATTACATTTTTTTTTCACTTTTAATGTCCCAATTCTTTAATGATGTGCTGAGAATAAACAACCAATACCCAGAGCAAGTCCAGTAAACAACAATTATTTATTAAGAACATATATGTGGGAGATTCACACAATACCACCCAAAGCGCAGCCAGGTAGATCTCAAAGAGGAAGCACTTCAATATACAACTTTATATGTCAGGGTTCACACCCCCTCATACGTAAGCAGAGTATATTTATCATCCATCAGTGACAGTTAACTTCAACCCCATCTAAGGCAGTGATGTTTGCACATCACTAACAGTCTCAACGCTCTTTTACCCCCAGCTGTTTCCTGTTGTTCTCTTTTAGCAGCATAAAAATAGGTGATGTTCTCTTCAACTCTGCAAAAAGCTTCCTTTTCTGGACTCTCCCACATCACAATCATCAAACAATCTAATGACCTATGACGCAGTTTATAACTCAAAGGTGGCCTTTAATATACTCGCCTGTTATTAAATGCATAAAACAAAATACACAGCAAATAAGCGCTAGAAAATATATTTTCCTAACATTAACCACTATATAAACATGTGTGTCTGTTCTGAGGAGATAAACTTCTAGATACGAGTTACAAAACAAGCTGATTTCCAATCCTCTGCTTAAATTCTAAAGTGGGATAACATAGTTTGCAAAATGTTTTTTTTCTTGTCCATGCAAGAATAAAGCACTTGTTGTTGTTGAAATAATAATAATGATGCTCAGCATCACAACCTGGTGACAGACGTTTTGTAGAACAAAAAATTCCACATAGAAATTTCTATATTCTTACGTTTTGGTTACTTGGGAAATAATACACTCGCAGTTTTAGGGTCCTATAAAATAACCTAAAATTGTCAATAGTACAAAATACTTTACGTTGGATATAAATACTCATATAATTTAATTTTATTTAATTCCTACTACCTTTAGTAATCATTACGGCTAATATGTTATGAATGATCAAAGTTCTCTTCAATTTGTCCAAGGGAAATTTTCTTCTGTACCTCTGGAATCTGTTGTATGCTACTTGGATGAAAATGGTGAGCATTCTCATGATTATCATGCTCAGTTCAACAGTATAGAATATCGTGGAGAACATGGTGGCTAAAAAAAAACAATTACCAGTATAAACATCATCTAATATTCAACATAAACACTCCTTTAATTATTAATACATTTCGAGCCCTAATCTGACATGCAAAATGTTATATAAAGGTATTTACTGTCTCAGATTTCACCAGTGAAAAAACCTGTTGATGCTGAAAAATCAAAAGAGCCTCATGACATCACAACAGCAGAAGGACACCCTGGAGTCAGTTTTTTAGAACCATCTTCAAGCAGTGGGAAGGGTACATTTTTAATGAAAAGTTTCACAGAAACAGATTTTTACTGTAAAAAGTTTTCAGTCATAATTTAACCTTTTTTGAAAGATTTTGAACAGATTAAACACTAGCTATTCAATGTAATGTGTGATAAATGTAGGCTCCGACTCTTCAGTTGGACAGACTATTGAAAGCAAAGAGGTCCCCAGTGACAGCAGCAGGAACATGGTCAAAGATGAAGCTGATACTGAGACTAATATAAGTCCAACACATGAGACTATTCCAACAGAAACCAAAGAAGGTGAGATGTTTGTCTGAATACAAACATAATTCTGATTTTTTTTTTAATTTTTACTGGACAGGATAAATATTTGTGAACACTAAAAGATCAGTCATTTCTTCTCTGTCTGATCCTAATAATCTGTTTTTTTATTACATTTCCCTGCAGGAAATAAGCCACAGGAGAGTACATCTGAAACAGAGGTAAAGATTAAATCTTTGCAGTTTTACTTTTGTCATACAGCACATTTGACCAGCATTATGGACGGTCAAAGGTCAGGGGAACAGATACATTTAATTTTACACTATAACCCCACATCATTTTCTTCGCAGTGGCTACCACAATGCCAAAACAGACTTAGCCTTTTTAATGTAACATGTGAGACAGTTCCCGATAAACACAGTTTTGCATAGTTTATATCAACAGGTACAGGCACATTTTTCACAAATTAAACAGAGGAGCGGACAGTCAGCAGAAAAGAGTCAACATAACTATCTGCCCTCTCTATAGTTACATCTTTGTATATTCCCCAAAACAAATTCATCCATCCATCCTGTTCCACGTGTCCTAATCGGGGTCATGGGAGGGCTGGAGCCTATCCCAGCTGTCACATGGTAAAAGGTGGGGTACGCCCTGGACAGTAAAAGTGGCAAGTGAAGCAAATAAAAACAATGGATACCATTTGGTCTAAGAATCTGTTTTCTAAAACTATGTCATTAGCTTTTTTTTTCTCGAACAAGTGGGTTTTGTTAAACTTTGATTATTTTTTTAATTATAATTGTGTTCTAATGCTTGTGTTCTTCTAAATGAAAAATAAGTTAGAAAAAACTGAAAATAATCTTCTCAACTGTTTTTCTCGTGCTTTCTTCAAGTGTTTTTAATGTCTTTTCCACTGATAAACATAGTGGAACAGGATTTTTTTTGCCTCTGTACATTTGTATATTTGTGTGGGGTGTTTTCTTGTTTTTTTGGTCATGATTAAATCTTAACAGCAATTGGATATGTTCACACTGCCAAATTATAGTGTTGTAAGTATCTGTTAACTGTGCTACTCATTCATCTTCAGATTCTAATTTCATACCTTTATAAACATCTTTTATAAACCTTTTATAAAAATGCTCTGTATTCAGATTACTGCATTTTATGCACTATAAGGTGCATTTAAAATCCTTTAATTTTCTCAAAATTCGACAGTACACCTTACAATCCTGTGCGACTTATTTATAAATTCCGGCTGTGCTTACTGACCTCGAACTGATTTGTGATTTATGCACAGTACATAAAAATTGGTGTATTTCAAAAATAAAAATATGAAGACACGCAAAATTAAATTAAATTAAATTTCCTGCTGTGGGAAACTATTTTGTGCAAATTTTTTATATTTACAGTTTTGAGGGATAAGCCTCTTAAATTTCTCTAACTAGAAATATATGTTAAAAAAAACAAAAACAATTTTCAATTTTTTTGTAGTTTATTGCACTTTTTTGCAATTTATGTAATTACTATGCACTTAATGCATACATATTATTATAATTCGGCCTATAATGGTTGTATTGATGTATAGCAACTTGAAATGCTCCCAAAAATGGCACTGCAGCATGTAAAAATATAATATAAGCTCTGAGGTAATGCATCTATGCTTGAAAACGGATTTAACATTTTTGCAGTTGAAGAACAGCACATATTTTTTTCCCTCTGTCGTGGTCCTGAGTCTGGTGACTCAGTGTTTTGTGTTTCTTTATTATGATCTTGTTTATTCTAATTGTGTTTTCCATTAAGACTTGCCATTTGTTAGGTTTCTGCTCTGTGCCTGCCCTGGTCCCACTTTTCTGTGTTCCCTCTGTCTGTCCATGATGTTATTATGTCTGCTCATGAGTCTGCATCTGTTAAGTTCTGTGTGTTGTCTGGGTCTCCTTGTCTGCCGTGTACTTCCTGTTTTACTTTGTAGGCCTGTGCCTTATGTCAGTGCGTTCAGCTTTGTGCTCTCCCTGTCTCGTCAGTGTAATCAGCGTCAGCCGTGTCTCCCAGCTGTTTCCTCTTAGCTCTGTTCACCTCTTGTATTTAGTGTCTGCGTCTTCCTCTGCTCGTTGTTGCGTCATACCCTTAGTTTACGCTGTGTGTTCCATTACCTGTTTTGCCTGCCTGTTAATTTATTTTCCCCCAGTATGATTAGTCTTCGGTTCGGTCTGCAACCTGTTTAGTTTGAGTTCACCTTTTGCCTCAGTGAGTCCTACATTTTGGGTCCTTCCTCTCTGCCTGCCTGCACACAGCCATGACACCCTCATTCTTTTTTATGCATTTTTTCTTAGTAAATTAGTGCACCATTGTTGGTCTTAAGTGTTTAAGATTTATCTTATACTTTTATTATTTGAAATCTTAATCGCAAATAAAGTATTAAGGTCAGATAAATCACTTGTTCTTTCTAGAGTCACTCGAGGAATAAAGTACCTGAACATCCAGAGAAAAGTGATGAGGAATCTGACATCAAGCCTCTACCAGAATCTGGAACCAGTGAGAAGGGTAAATTTTTAATCAAAAATGTTGTTGTAAGGTATCAGTTTTTAAAATTAAAAACTGAGCATTTATATGACAATTACCCTCTAAAGTCTAACTTGTAATAGTGATATCATGTGACTAAAGACAAGCAGATGACCAGCAAATGTCAGGATGTCAGTAGTACTTCCAAATGAGCTGTTGAACAGTGTTTTGTGTGATTTGCGTTTTGGCGATGCAATTGGTGGGAAAGACTCGACACATTCACAAGGCTTCATTGAACTATCACTTAATATTATATTGCAATATAAAACAACAACAATTGTGACAGTCCCAGTCTCCTCAAATCAGGGTTTTCTAGAGAACCAAACAATTCCATAGATTCTCACTTCAGATACAAACAGCTCACTGCCAGTGTTGGTCAAGTTACTTGAAAAAAGTAATTACTTACTAATTAATGATTACTTCTCCAATAATGTAGTCCCATTACTTTACTGGTTACTTATTTTCAAAAGTAATTAGTGCCTTTATTACTTAGTTACTGTTTAAAAACACGATACATCACCTGAATAGGTAATAAAGCAATAGACCTTTCAGCCCAATTCTATTTTTTTTGCATAATCCATCGTATAAAATTGAATCAAAATGGAAAAGTGTCTATTTAAAACTTGTTTTATTAGTTTTAATCTTTTAACTTTAATCTTTTAAATTTAATTGTATGCAACAGGCTTTGACTTGAAGAAATTTGTTTAACATTTAAACCTATTTTCTGCATATTTCAACATATAAAATAAAATATTTTTGTGTGTGTACACTCACTCTTTCAAATAGATGCAAGTAAAACACAGCAGAAAATAAATAAAATCAAAGATTCAGCAGAAATAACTCCTGTCGCTCTGAAATCCATTTTCACCTCTTTAGCAAAAGAAGGGCCGGTTTAGGTCTGCCCGGTGCCTCAGTGGTCCTGTCAGTGGGGGGATCCGGGGGTTTCTCTGTCAATTTCACATTCCTGTGGCAGGCATGCTAGATGCTTGCTCAGATTTGAAGTTTAAATTTTTTGCCTGAGTTTTCTTCCCATGCTAAGTGTACAGTGGGCGCTAATGTTTTTGTCACTTTTTACGTAATAAAACTTAAAGTAATGTAAGTATTTCCACACTTTAAATGCTACATGGTCGTACTGTCTCGCACACTCCATCCATTGTTTATCTACACACGTCTGTTGCTGCCACGGACATCGCATGTCCTTATGTCATTGTCATGAGACACTCACAAACAAGGATGAACCCCTGACCAACTAGGCACATACTGGAGGCTCTGCAGAATGCTGTGGTAGGCGTTTTGGTTCAGAGTGCCTCTCACTCTGTACAAGTCACCAACCCTGGATCCAACAAAGCAGCCCCAGACCATCACGCCTTCTCTTGTATGTTTGATAGTTGATGCCACACACTGTGGAACCATCCTGTCGCGTAGTCAAGAGTGTACAAAGATCCTGCGTGATGAACCGAAGATTTCAAGTTTTGATTTGTCAGTCCATAATACCTTATTGCAGTCTTCAATGATGGTGTTTCATGGCCCCCCAGGCAAACCTCTTTGTTTTATCCTGACATCTTAGCAATGGCTTTGTTGTTGCAACTTGTCCTGTCAAACCTGCAGCTCAAAGTCTTCTTTGCACAGTTGAAACTGAGACTTGCTTACTATGCCCAATATTAAACTGTGCTTGAAGCTATTGTCCTGTGAGCTGCCTATCATGCAAGCTGTTAACTCTCAGAAACTTGTCCACTGATTCAGTCGTGGCTTTGGGTGTGCCAGAGCTCTTGCTGTAAGAGTTTCCCTCAATATCTGAGTGCCTTTTGATGGTGAATGAAACTGTACTCACTGACACCTTGACTTTCTTTGCCATTTCTCTGTAGGAAAGACCTCAATTCTTTTAAGCGTTATGATTGGCTTTGTCTCTCTTCCATTGTTAATTGCCATTCCATTGTTAATGACACAAATATTGGTTTGAAAGTTTGTTGCTTCAGTTTTTATCATCTCAATTTGCATATACTCCACAAAGCCCTTCTTTGCCATGAAAATGAACTTCCCAAAACAAAACATTTTCATTGCAATCAGCACTGCCGTAAAAGGACCTGCTGAGATCATGTCAATAATCTTCTCATGAACACAGGTGCGAATGTTGACGAGCAGAAGTCCGGAGATCATTTCTTTATGCTGATTGAGTTAGAATAGCAGATTGAATAATTAAAATGGGGGTGATGCTTGAAATCATTGTTCTTCCTGTTAACCATCGTTACCTGCAAGAAAACACATGCAGCCATCATTGTGTTACATGAAAAGGGCTTCACAGGCAAGTATGTTGTTGCTAATAAGATTGGAAGCTAAATCAACCATCATCAAGACTTAAAGGAAAGAGGTTTAATTGTTGTGACGAAGGCTTCCAGATTCAACAAGGGCAAGAAGTCTTCGAAAGATGATTCAGCTGTGGGATCAAGGTGCCACAGTGCAGAGCTTGCTCAGGAATGGCAGCTGGCAAGTGTGAATGCATTTGCACACACAGTAAGAAGAAGAATTTTGGAGGATGGCCTGGTGTCAAGAAGGGCATGTTAAATACCACTTAACAAAGCATTTATTTTCTGTATGTTCCTATATCTGAATATAGCTGTTATATGTGTTTTTGTTACATGTCCCTGCAGGAGATAAGCCACCTGAAACAGAGGTAAACATGAAATAGTTTTTTGTTTTTTGCCTTTTCAACCTTTAATGTAAAGAAACAGTGTAGCAAGACAGGAAAGTGGGGAAAGAGACAAAGAGGAAGACATGCAGTAAAGAGCTGAGGTTCAGACACAAATCCGGGCCTATTGCTGTCCAGCCTTATGGCATATAGTCAACTGCTCATCCCACTCAGCTAAACATGAAATCTTTTTCAATTAATATATCGAGTAAATCTCTACATAACTAAGCAAAAAAAATAAAAATAAAAAATGACAAACTGCTCCTTTAAGTCCACCAATGACAATCCATTTCCCCATATCTGTCCTTGTGACAGCTGAGTCAAATCAGTCTGTTAAAGAAAGTCTCGTCCAGTAAATGGTGAGAAGGTGGTAAGGAATATGATGGATAACAATATTCAGTGACCTTCTCCCCACCCTAGCTGCTAATTGGCATGGTGCTACGGTAACAAAAGAAAATAAATGTTTGTGTTTTATTCATTTCTAGGCATGTATCTGTTTTCTCAAAAATCTATAAATTCATGAAACTGTACTCTTTAGGAAGGCCTTTTAACAACTTGCTGTCTTTATGAAGCAAAAAAAAACAAAAAATGGGTGAAATTATTGTACTGTGAAAGTAACGGTTGTATATTTTATGCGTGAATTTTTGTCCAATTTACTGATCTCCAAACATCTACATAATAAAAAAAACCCAACACAAAATCATGTGTATATAAAAGCACCAGGAATGTATTAAATAAAGATGTTAGAAGATTTTCCCAGGTCAGAAATGATGAGCAGATGAATGCTTGAGCTTAGAGAACACCATAAATCCTTAGGTAGTGAAAAAGGGAGAGTGTGGGTTTAAAAATCAAGTTACCAATAAAACAAAATAAAGATAACACACTTTTGCCAAGTTATTGGCAATTATTGTTCATTAACAATATTTTTCATTAATGCAGACTAATTCTGATTATATCTAGACTATCTTCTGTACCATCAGAAATGCAGATTACAATGCAGTTTACATTAAGATTGTTGCAGTCACAGCTTGAGTCAGTCAAGTGTATGTTTTAAACTACATGAATAATTGTTTTACTTACTTTTCTCCCTTTATTTGATTTCACATTTGTATTCTCACTTGATAAACAAAAGTATGTTCTAGCAGAGGGATCCACTTGATGAAGGCAGTGATGTTCAACGCTTACAGAGTAATGACAGCACAACAGTAGAAGAAGAAGAATCAGCCAAATCTCTAGAACCATCCACTTACAAAAAGCAAGGTAATATGTTAATGAAACTTCACTTTTACATTAACAGATATACTGTTGTCACACTGTTTCAACAGCTCCAAAACAATGTGATAAGTACTTTGTTTAGTTGTTTTATGTTTTAGTTGCCTTTCTGCAAAATCTTGATCACTTCAATGAAATGTGCATTTTCTGTTTTCAGAAGAGAAGATTAATTTTATCAAACCTTTCACATTTTAAATGACTAGTAAAGTTTTGCTAACAATTTGTTTTTGTTTAATCTTGTAATCTGTTTGCTGTTAAATATCCTGTAGGAGATGACCTGAAACAGAGCACTGCTAAAAAAGAGCAAAAGGTAAGATCTTTGCCATAACATTTTTTCTTAACTATTTTGTAAAACTTTCAACTTCAATACAATTATTATTTAAATGGAACTGTCCTTGTTGCTAGCTTAAACTTATTCACAGGTTGAATATATGGCCTCTTGGTTTATGTTACATCCCTATTTACCTTTATGTTAGTCCCTTCAAACCCCCTAGACTAGCCAGGGGACGTAACAGTTTAACACCTACATGACATAAAATATTTCAAATAAATTCGCTGGGTTATTTTAAATTGAATTGCTTTATGTGTTCAAAAAAATTAAGTCACTGCTGACTTTTGGATTGAGGAAGTATTCAAACTCCATTTTCTACTTAAATGCCAACACCGTGAAAAGCTTGCATTATATGGCATTTTAAAAAAAATACTTTTTGCTGCTTTAAAATTCTTGTGGCATGAATGACAGACCCGACCGCATATTCACACTTTACACACTTTATTTTGGTTGTCGTTTCTTACAAACTCGTTTGCAGCTTTTCAGTCACAACCACATACAACAACAACAACGACCTCAAGTCTTGAAACGTTTAATACAGGGGAGACGTAATGAGATGATAAAGCTCAGGTGTGTCAGCCTCCCTCGCAGACATGCCATGAACCATGCCCCACCACATTTCCCATCCATACCCCCTACCCCTGTGAGCAGGAGAGGTAATTGGCTATGACCACTGACATCCCCAGCCCATGGACCAGCGGTAGGGATGAGTGGGATCAGGGGGCCGGCCGCGTATCCACCAGTGGCAGTGACAAAACGGGTCCAGGGGCAGACTGCATATCCAGCAGTGGTGGTGGCACTGGACCGGAGGCCATCTGTGTGGCAAGCAGTGGCAGCGCAGCAGACGTGGACGTCAGCCATGGCTCACATGCAGCTTGCCAGGCGTTGTTCCCTCCAGCGCCCCAATCTCTAGCTAGGACTAGGTCCCTCCCGTTCCTTGACTTCCAGGTTGGGCTAAGCAGGTCCTTTCCGCATGCTGACCTCCAGCTCAGGTTGAGCAGGTGATTGAGCAGATGGTGGAAGTAGAGGTTGCTCATCTGTCCTCCTCCGGGGAATAGGAACAGGTGCAGGCACCTGCCGGGCACTAGCCGCTTCCACCTGAGGAGTGGGTATTGGTAAGGAGGTAGGCTGTGTCTTGGCTGGCCTCACCCAGGAGACCAGAGCAGACCAGACACCTGCTGTTCCAACTGTTGGCGAGACACCACTGCCATCGCCTCCCTCTGCCTGGCCCAGTTGTTGTTCTGCCATGCCGCCTCCTGGATTTTGGCACCAATGTGGCATGAATGACGAACTCGACCACATATTCACAATGCTCAATCTGTTTTTAATCAACACTTTATGGACAAGCTTCTATGGGGTCTGTAAAAAATGAGACCAATGGACGTGAAGGAGTCTCGTTCCTTCTCATAAAACTTGAACTGCAATACATTAAAAAAAATTTTTTTTTTTGGCAATGACATCAAAAACTTTTTTTCACTTGTCATTTAACCAAATGACAAGTTAAAGTATTTGGTCTGTTTTGTTTTTTCCCCAGAGTGATCTAGTGAATAAACACACTGATGTTGTACTTTCAAAGAATGATGACGCCCCAATAGCTGGAGAAAACATCAAACTCAACTCTAATGAGAGGGGTAACATTTAAAAAAAATAAAATAAAAAATATAACAAAACTAAGCTAGAATTGGAATGGTTAAATATATAAAAAGTAACGCATTTACAATAAATATTAGTGAACTGTGTTGGCTCCATCATACATTGATTTGTCATTCTTGCTCATCTTGCAGGAACCTCAGAACTTATCATGAGCAGAAACAAGGAGAATGTAAGACAGTCAAAATTTTGTTTCAAAAGATCTAAAGGATTGCTTTATCACACATTATAATCAGTGTAATATAATATTATAATGTCCTTACATAGAATGAATAATTTTTCATTTATCACAGTCAGGGAAGATTTCTGAAGAAATCTGCAGAAAGGAGCTATGTCAAAGAGAAACTCAGGCACTGCTTGAGAGACTTCATCTTAAAGAAAAACTTCAAGACAAGTTGTCACCAACAGAACTTCTTCAAATACAACCAACTGTAAAACAGCACCATGCAAGATCTGACAAAGATGTAGCTCACACTTTTCTTCATAGGCTGATGATGTTGGACTACAGGGCCAGATATATTCCTTTAAGACCAGACAGTGCTGATGTGACAGCTGCAAAACCTCTTCAAATGACTGACAATACTGACAACGATTTTAAGAATTTGATGGCTTTACTGAGCACCAGTGATAAGAGGGAACAGACAGAACAGACTCACATGCATCCACTGGACATTCAGATGGCAGTATTTCACTGCTCAGACAGTTTCCTTAAACAGATGATGATTACAAAGCTCTCTCAATGTCAGTATGCCTTACCTTTGCTTCTTCCTGACCCAGTCACAAAGGAAATTGAGTTTCCTCTGTGGACATTCAGACAAATAACAAAAAGCTGGAAGGTGATTCAAACCAAAGATGATTCAAACATTATCACTATGAAAAATATTCCAATCTACAAAGCTGAAACACCTTTGGTTTCATTTTTCCGTCTGGGTTCTTTGTCAGTGTCTAAATCTCAGCTGATGAACACTTTGATCAACAACCGTCACGACACCTTCTTCCACAGAAACTGCCCAGGAAACACCAAGTCTCGCTATTTGATGGATGGTGTGGCAGAGATTGCCTGGTACTGCCCTGCTGGAAAACCCAACGATACCTTCAGTGATTGCATTGCCTTTTGTAATCTCCATGGTGATGCTCTTTTGACTGAAAAACAGCGTGACATACTGATTCAAAAATCGTTTATCAATGTTTTTCTTGTGACATCTCTGCAAAAAAATACACAAAGTCAGCCACTTATGTCATCTCTCTTTGCATCTCAGAAGCCTCTCATTTGTCTCACTGTTGAGGACGGCTGTGATATTAAAACAAAAAATGGAAAATACATATTAGGCCTCAAAGACAGAAACCAGCCAGATGTATCTGAACAGCTGAAAAGGATCATTAGAGAGGTTTTGTCTTCTCTCAATGGTCCCATCTTGAAACCATCCTTCCAGCTTGAAACCATGGCTGAGCTCTCTGGAATCAGAGTGGATGAAACTGACCCAGCCTGTCAAAGAGGGAAATCTGCTGCTATGGAAATAACCGATCTGCTTAAAAAGGATAACATGGATGTCTCAAAGATCAAAGATGAATTTCTCCCGTGTCAAGGTCAACTGTGGCATCAGTGGAGCAAAATACACAAAGAACTGTTTCATCTCAGAGGAGACATTGAAATGGAGAAAAGTCAAAAGGAAGAAGAACTAATGAACATACGTCAAAAACAATGTGCTGCTTCCTGCAGTAAACTGATGGAGTTGTTCACTGGAAGCCTCTCATCATTGCCACCAACAGACAGAGAGTATTTCCTAAAATGGATTCAGATCTTAACAGATGCCCTTTCCACTGATGATCTTTCTTCAATTCTCAAAAGTTATGATGAAAAGTGGTCTGAGGTCTTGGCTTTGAAGAACAAACATGACAAATCAGATCTGTTATTAAGAAAACAAACTGAACTTGATGACATATCCAAAAAACTTCAGTCTGCAAGTTTTGGTTTGGAGCACATCTTCAGAGAAATGGGACAGATCTATGAAGCCCATAAAACAACACAAAGAGAGAGCAGACACACTGACTGGTCTAAATACCCTGAGCTGGCTGCACAGCTGATGATATCAGGACACCCGATGGAGCTGATGGATGGTGATGCAGGTCATGTGCCTTTAACATGGATCTCCAGTCTTTTAGAAGAAGTCATCAAGAAACTGGGGGACCAGAGAGTTTTTGTGTTGTCAGTTTTGGGTCTACAAAGCAGTGGAAAATCAACAATGCTGAACACCATGTTTGGGCTGCAGTTTGCAGTGAGTGCTGGCAGGTGCACCAAAGGTGCCTTCATGCAGCTGCTCAAAGTATCAGAGGAGATGAAGAAAGACTTGAAGTTTGACTATGTTCTAGTGGTGGACACTGAAGGACTGCGTGCTCTTGAGTTAGAAGGTAACAACACTCTTCATCATGACAATGAATTGGCAACATTTGTTGTTGGTCTGGGAAACCTGACACTGATCAACATTTTTGGAGAGAATCCATCTGATATGCAAGACATTCTGCAGATTGTTGTTCAGGCTTTCATGAGGATGAAGGAAGTTCAACTTTCTCCCAGTTGTGTGTTTGTTCACCAGAATGTCACAGATGTTGCAGCAGCAGAGAAAAACATGGATGGAAAGAGACGCCTGCAGGAAAAACTGGACCAGATGGCCAAACTAGCAGCCAAAGAGGAAGTTTGTGATGCAGAGTGCTTCAGTGATGTCATTGAATTTGATGTTCAGAAAGATGTGAAATACTGTGCCCAGCTTTGGGAGGGCAGTCCACCCATGGCTCCTCCAAATCCAGGTTACAGTGAGAGCATCCAGGAAGTGAAGAACACCATCCTCTCTAAAGCTTCAAAGTCTGCTGGGATCACTCTCTCACAGTTCAAAACCAAAATTCATGACCTGTGGACTGCACTTCTGAATGAAAGTTTTGTTTTCAGCTTTAAAAATA
Source organism: Pelmatolapia mariae (assembly GCF_036321145.2). Lineage (NCBI taxonomy): Eukaryota > Metazoa > Chordata > Actinopteri > Cichliformes > Cichlidae > Pelmatolapia > Pelmatolapia mariae. Next base: position 9,849,411 of record NC_086245.2, read on the forward strand.
CACTTGAAATTGCAGTGTACAGAAAACTGGAAGTCCAGTACGGGAACTGGACCTGGACCCTGAGGAGCAACATGTTAACCATTGAAAACCAACTTCATAACAGAATTGAAAATGGGCAACTTGAGATGGTTCAGTTGAGTTATCTTATTGAAGAAACAAGCCAAACATATGGAGAGATCACAGAAGCAATGACAAAGTACTTTGACGATGACAAGGATAAAGAAATGTTGACTCAGTGGAGAGGACGATTTGAAATCAAAATTAAAGAGTTTCATGATGAACAGGTGAGAAGAGTGAAAAGAAAACTAGATGAAGTTATCCAGCAGAAGAAAGCTTGTAGAAAACTGGATGATAAGAAATCAGAGTTTGAGAACAAACTGCTACAGAAGAGCAAAGAGCTCGCTCAGGAGCTGAAGGATAAGGCCAAAGATGAAGAAGAGCTTCAACGACAGTTCAGCTCTGTTTGGAGCGGCTGGGTTACTGAATTAACAGCAGATATAAAACCTGTTGAAGACATCAACTTGAAAGAAGATCAGTTAATGATCCTTCAAGAACTTGGTTTTGAATTATCTCTCATAGATGAATGTAAAACAAGTGGCAGATACAAGAAAATATCAGAGCTTGGTGATTATTCAGATTATATAATGACAACTGGACAAAAATATCTGAGACCAGTGGTTGATGCTTACCAAAAATACAAATCAAGTGGTGCTTTTGCTTATGAAGAACAACAACAGATCAGATCGCTCATTGACAAAGCTGAAAAAGAGTCACTTGATGCAATCCAAAGCAAACCTGTAGCTACAAGAGGCTACACATCAACTTACTTGATTCAAGGGGCCAATCATGTAACAGAAGAAGTGCAGAAATTTCTGTCAGAGAAGAAATACACTTTGAAGAAGGAGTTTACAGTTGATCTCTTACTGTATGTGTTCTACAGGGCAGAAAGTTGGCTTCTAGAGTCCCATAAGAAATTCAAAGTGATAAATGATGCAATCATTTATTTAGATGGCAAGAAAACACAGTATTACAGAGTCTTTAGAAGCTTTTGTAAAGAAAACTCATCTGCTGTTGTGTTTGGAGAACTGATCTGTGAGAAGCTGAAAGCTTCCAGTATTGAGGCTGTCTGCAATAAGACTGCCATTGATCTCGCCGGAAAGATGAGGTGTAATTTCTCTGCATTCAGCGGGAACAGACTGGAACTGGACAAACATGTGTTAAAGTCACTCGCTGAGAAAGAAAACTTTAACGATTTCATCACCTACATCACAAATCCAAGGAGACAAACAGAAGCTTTCATTGAAGCAGAGGTTAAGAAGTACATCTTCACAAGTCATACAGATGAAGCTGTGAGCATGCTCCAGAAAAATGTTGATGACATCAAAACAAGTGTGTGTAAGGCACTATTTACTGCAACACAAAAAGTTCAAACTCAAGAGGGCGACACAGATATGTGGCTGAAGGAATTTTCTATTGTGCTAAAGGATGAACTAACATTTGATGCCATGTGTTCTGAAAACTTCAATGACATAAACGATTTTGAATTTCTTAAGGAAGAGATAAAAAAAGGATTTACATCCATCACTGAGCAGATGAGCAGCCTCTCACTGGATAAGCTGAAGGAATCCAGGCTGAAACCTGATAAAATCCTCATTGATCAGCTGTGTAAGTGCTGCTGGGTAAAGTGTCCATTCTGTGCAGCTGTTTGTACCAACACCATTGAAGATCACAGTCCTGATGACCACAGCGCCCCTTTTCATCAACCTGGTGCAGTTCGTGGGGTGCACTGGAGAAACACAGACGAAATGTTCATTAATTTCTGCACAACAAATGTTGCAAGTGAACTCAGTTTTTATAATCATGAGTCAGCTAAAAGCTTTCCCTATAAAAACTATAGAGATGCTGGTCCAAGGTTTAAAACCTGGAGAATCACGCCTGATGAGTCTAAATTGGCTTACTGGAAATGGTTTGTGTTTAAATTTCAAAAGCAACTGGAAGAGCACTATAAAGCAAAATTCCATCACAAAGGAGAGATTCCCCATGACTGGGGAAAAATCTCTAAACTTGATGCAATCAAAAGTCTGGAGGAAATGAGTCAAGCAATCACTAAAGCCTGATATTTTGCCTTTACCTGAAAAATTAGTACAGGTAGTTAACTATTGCATAAAGAAGAGTGACTAGTTAATGCATACAGACAAAGAGAAAGAATTAAAGAAGCAAAAGAATTAAAGTCATAATTCAAATCCACTCTGTTATTTCCATACATAGTAGGATTTGTAGAAACTATATAGAAAAAAATCCTGTAAGAAAATTCAGGATCTGAGTAGATGTTTCGGTTTGGGGGTTTTTTTGTGTTTTTTTTTTTCAATTTAGTTGGAGTTTGAAAGTAACTCTTACTAAAATGTTATTTTACAGTAAAAGATTTTAACCATGAAAAAATTATTCCTGAACCTATATTCATTTTTTTTTTAAGATGCTAATGCTTAAGATTGTTACAGATAAGTTCTAAATGAAAAGATTATGTCGTTTTTGTTAACTTTTTGGTATCAATATACATGACAAATGTCAGTTGTAGGTCTGTCAACGAGAATATTTTCATTCATTTTAATTTGTGTTATGTATTATTTTCTTTAATTTTTTATATTAATTTTCTTTTTCTAAGAGAAACTGAAATTTTCATGTTAAAGTTATGACAAGATCCAGTTTATTATCTTTAAATATTAATCAAGATGTAAAATTCCATTTTTGGAAAATATATAATAAAACATTTCTTAAAATATATTTATATATAGAATAAAAAATTAAATAGTGAAAATTAATAGGATATTTTGATAAATGGATATCACATGAAAGTCCATTCAGAAATTTAGAATTAATTGTTTTGTTAACCCGAAAAGGTTAACAAAACCAACGAGCACTGCAACAAAGTTTTGCAACCTTTACACACTAAGGTATGAAATGGATTAGTCAGTCAATCAATCAGTAATTTTGTTTAATGAAAGCTTTTTTTCTTGAATTTCTTAATTCTGTGACAAGATTAATAAGTGGTCTGAAAGTAATATTGGTGTTATTAACATGTAAAATGGGTTACAAAAGAATAAACACTTTAGATTAACTAAACGACCATTTTGTCTGTGTTTTGTCTGTGTTTACTGTGGAACATATACATGCACAGAATTAAGCCTACCCCATTAGTAAACTAACAGCAAATGCAAAGTGGAGACGGATATCAGGGATGATTTGTGATAAGAAAGTAGCAAGAGTGAAACAGAAGGTTTACAAGATGGTAGTGAGACCTGCTATGATGTACGGTTTGGAGACATGGCAATGACAAAAAGACTGAGATGCAGGTGGCAGAGTTGAAAGACAGGAGGCCGACTGATTCTGATGTGTGCAAAGAAGGGATAGTTAATATAATGGACAAAGGATATGAAATATGGAGCTGCCAGGCTATAGGAGAAGAGGCAGACCACAGAGATGATTGATGGATGTAGTGAAATAGGATAAGTAGAGGGTTGCTCTGACGGAGTAGGACAGTAGTGACAGGGTGAGATGGAGGCAGATGATATGCTGTGGTAAGAGAAGAATCATCTTTATAATAATAATTAATAACACATTTTATTTATAGGGAACTTTGAAGATGCCCAAGGTTACCTTACAATTAGTACAGCAGAAATAAAACATATACACAATTTAATAAAGTAAACAAATACAACCACAACTATAAAACTAATCAAGGAAACAATAGACTGAGACCAAGTTGTAATGATGGATAAGCAGTTCTGAACAGTTGGACTTTGAGACGTGATTTAAAAGTAGAAAGAGAATTTATAGTCTGGAGATCTGGCATGCCAAAGTCTTAGGGCAGAACAACTAGGGATAGCTCAGTAGGTAGATTGGTGGACCCATGACCCAAAGGTCAGGGGTTTAAATCTACTGAATGGCTACCCTGAGGTACCCTTGAGCAAGGTACTGTCCCTACACACTGCTCCCCGGGTGCCCAATGGCTGCCCACTGCTTCACTGAGTGAATGGGTTAAATGCAGAGAGGAATTTCTCCACTGGGATCAATAAAGTATACATTATTATTATTATCATTATTAACTAAAGGCTCTGAGTTCCAGGGTAGTCAGGTGGAGCAGAGTGTATGAGAGGGTGAATACATATGGAGAAGATCAGATAAATATGGAGGAGCAAGTTCATGAAGGGCTTTGAAAGTGAGACGAAGGATCTTGAAATTGATACACAGATGAACCAGAAGCCAATTGAGTTGTTTAAGAACAGGTGTTATATGTTTTGTTGATCTGAATATAATATGAGCAGCTGAATTCTGAACTAACTGAGGTTTATGAAGAGAGAGAATTACATACCATACCAACATTACCATAGAGAAGAGAATTACAATAATCAAGATGAGATGTGACAAGAGCATTGACAAGTATGGCGGTACTGTTTGGCGTAAGTGAAGGACAAAGGTGATTAATATTGGAAAGCTGAAAATTTCTTGATGCATGCTCAATCATCCAGGTAAGTAAATCTCCAAAAGTTGATTCTATTCATCTGGATGTAGCATTATGCAAATGTACTGTTTATAAGATTGGGGAAACCTGCAGTCAGCTGAGACTGAAGAAGTCACTTGAATGAGTGACGAAACGTTTCTTCCACTGAAAACACTACGTCCAGATAAACAGAATCAACTTTTGGAGAGAGCTGAAAATAAGAAGACCAAGTAATATTATATACATGTGGTGTGTAAGAGAGAGTACTGTCAAGAATGATACCCAGTAGTGATGTTCGATTCGTGAACGAATCGTTCAATACTCGAGAATCACTTTACTGACTCGTGAATCATGATTCACAAGCGCAACTGACTCACTGACTCATCCCTGCTGCTGTTAGCAAACTAATTCCATTAGTAGAAATATATCTAGCTCATAATTAAAATTGTGGGGAAAAAAAAACAACAGCCAGTTTATTAACAAAAACATTCCTGCTCTGAACTGGACGAAAAAACCCTGAGTAGAAGCTCACATCAAGACAATAGCTCCTCGGTTCACAGTAGCATCGCTCAGCTAGCATGCTAACAGCACATTCGAGGTACTCACCCCCTCCCTTGCTGTGCTGAATCATAGCATAAGGCGAATCACTGACTCACTCACTCACCCCCTCCCTTCGTGTTACGAATCACTCACTCACTCACCCCCTCCCTCCTGGCTCACAGCTTCTTCTTCTTGGTTGGCAACCAATGTTAAGGCACTTTACCGCCCCCTGGCTCACAGCTCAGTGGACATTTAGATGAGAAAATATATATTTGACACATTTAAGGAAAATACCAATAAAATAAAATAAAATAAAAATAAATAAATGTTCCCTTTAGAATTTTTTTGCTCTAAAGAAAATAGTTTTCTTTTACAATCATTCATCTTAGCAGTAGGATTTACATTAAAAGAGAAACAAATTAAGTTTGAGTGAAAATATACATTTTTGCACTCTCTGGTCAACTGACTCAGTGACTCAAATGACTCAAGAAACCCGATTCACTTTGGTGAGTGACTCATTAAAACTCGATTCAGTAAAAAGAATCGAATTTACCATCACTAATACCCAGAGTCTTAACCTGAGAGGAATGTGTGAAAAGAGATATCAATAGATGAGGGAAAAACTCTTATATTTAGACAGTTTAGATTCAATACCTAGAGAATAAATACTATTTAATTACCATAAGGTTTAAGAAAATTATAAGCCAACAAAACTTTGGTTTCACTTAAACAATCAGTAATGGATTCTTTTGAAAAAGAAGTAGATGTGGGTGTTTTCTGTATAACTGTGAAATTGAATGTTATATTTCCTGAAAAGTAAGTAATTTAACAAACTGAACAGCCAGAGAGGTACAGTGGCTTGCAAAAGTATTCGGCCCCCTTGAACTTTTCCACATTTTGTCACATTACATGAATCAATTTCATTGGAATTCCACGTGAAAGACCAATACAAAGTGGTGTACACGTGAGAAGTGGAACGAAAATCATACATGATTCCAAACATTTTTTACAAATACATAGCTGAAAAGTGGGGTGTGCGTAATTATTCAGCCCCCTGAGTCAATACTTTGTAGAACCACCTTTTGCTGCAATTACAGCTGCCAGTCTTTTAGGGTATGTCTCTACCAGCTTTGCACATCTAGAGACTGAAATTCTTGCCCATTCTTCTTTGCAAAACAGCTCCAGCTCAGTCAGATTAGATGGACAGCGTCCGTGAACAGCAGTTTTCAGATCTTGCCACAGATTCTGGATTGGATTTAGATCTGGACTTTGACTGGGCCATTCTCACACATGGATATGTTTTGTTTTAAACCATTCCATTGTTGCCCTGGCTTTATGTTTAGGGTCGTTGTCCTGCTGGAAGGTGAACCTCCGCCCCAGTCTCAAGTCTTTTGCAGACTCCAAGAGGTTTTCTTCTAAGATTGCCCTGTATTTGGCTCCATCCATCTTCCCATCAACTCTGACCAGCTTCCCTGTCCCTGCTGAAGAGAAGCACCCCCAGAGCATGATGCTGCCACCACCATATTTGACAGTGGGGATGGTGTGTTCAGAGTGATGTGCAGTGTTAGTTTTCCGCCACACATAGCGTTTTGCATTTTGGCCCAAAAGTTCCATTTTGGTCTCAACTGACCAGAGCACCTTCTTCCACATGTTTGCTGTGTCCCCCACATGGCTTGTGGCAAACTGCAAACGGAACTTCTTATGGTTTTCTGTTAACAATGGCTTTCTTCTTGCCACTCTTCCACAAAGGCCAACTTTGTGCAGTGCACGACTAATAGTTGTCCTATGGACAGATTCCCCCACCTGAGCTGTAGATCTCTGCAGCTCGTCCAGAGTCACCATGGGCCTCTTGGCTGCATTTCTGATCAGCGCTCTCCTTGTTCGGCCTGTGAGTTTAGGTGGACGGCCTTGTCTTGGTAGGTTTACAGCTGTGCCATACTCCTTCCATTTCTGAATGATCGCTTGAACAGTGCTCCGTGGGATGTTCAAGGCTTGGGAAATCTTTTTGTAGCCTAAGCCTGCTTTAAATTTCTCAATAGCTTTATCCCTGACCTGTCTGGTGTGTTCTTTGGACTTCATGGTGTTGTTGCTCCCAATATTCTCTTAGACAACCTCTGAGGCCGTCACAGAGCAGCTGTATTTGTACTGACATTAGATTACACACAGGTGCACTCTGTTTAGTCATTAGCACTCATCAGGCAATGTCTATGGGCAACTGACTGCACTCAGACCAAAGGGGGCTGAATAATTACGCACACCCCACTTTGCAGTTATTTATTTGTAAAAAAAATGTTTGGAATCATGTATGATTTTCGCTCCACTTCTCACGTGTACACCACTTTGTATTGGTCTTTCACGTGGAATTCCAATAAAATTGATTCATGTTTGTGGCTGTAATGTGACAAAATGTGGAAAAGTTTAAGGGGGCCGAATACTTTTGCAAGCCACTCTATGAGGTAAACCAGGGGCAATTCTAGGATCAGAGCTTTGGGGTTGCTGAGCACCCAGAGAACTGCCCAGCCAGGCAAGGTAAACTTTACTCGTCACGATGAGTCTTCTTCCCTGTCTCTGTCAGTCCCTGCATCCATAAATGTCTCCAGTTGTCCCGAGTTCTTTCTGACTGTCTCCTTGGTGCATTTAAACCCCTGTTCCTCGTCGTCTGTTGTCTTCGTCTCCATTATCAGTCATCATAATTTTACCATCTCTGTGCAAGTCTGCAAATTTCTATATTAAATCATAAGATTCTTAAATCCATCAAGTCTCTCTGTGCCTGGGTCCAAAACATGACATCACTGTTTTGTACATTTTAACACAATTTAATCCCCACATTTGTGAAAGAAAATCAAAACACTTTTTTGAAAAGTCTGTAACAAAACCATCAAATCTGATAAAGGTTATTTAAATAGCGCAAAAGAAGAATGGATTGGAATGAAAAAAATACTACAACTTTGCCTATGGTACAATGTATACAATGATTATACAATGATTTTTTCTTTTATTTTAACCTATGTGACTTTTCATTTTAGTAACAGATTGGAATTTTGTGTTGTAACATTTATGAGTTTCATGCTTTCATAGTGGTACTTGGGAGAGCTTGACATTTTCTCAGGTGGTGCACAATGTAAAAAATTTTAGAAACAATGATAAGTGTATGTGTGCTTTTGGAAAACATTTAAAGCTGCTGTACAGAATCTTTGAAACAAGCTAGCTTAAAACATTTTTAGAATATAAACAGAGCACTCTGCTTCTCTTTACAGCTCCTCACTCCACCTGCGTCCTGTTTGGCACTTTCTGATAGTGCACAAATGTGGTGCACGTACTGCAGCAGTCATACAGACAATTAGATGGTCCAAAAGTTGGCCTACCTATTATTGGCTGAGGTTTTAGTAGAGTTGTGCCTGAACCACATAAAAATACATCATTAATTTTAATCTCCCCAATCAATGATAATGTTATGTTGGAATGTTTTTAAAGAGGGTCAAAAAATGTTTCAACTCAGTTTGATTCCTTGTAGCAGCTTTAATATAGGGAAACACAACTTCCAGATTGTATGAGTAAAATTAGGATTTTTTTTTTCTTTGTCAGTTTAACAGTTTCTGTTTTGCCTGTCACTATTCCCTGTCTGTTTTCTTCCCTGGTTCTCCCTGACCTTGTACTTTCTCCTCACTTTTCTCTCTTTCCTCTCTCCCTCTTTGGACTGACAATCATACACAAATAGATTGTATTCAATTAGATGAAAAAATTACATTAATATGAACAAAAAAATACTATTAAGATCACTAATAAAAAAAGTCATCTCTCAGTGCACTTTCACCCAAAAGGCAAATAACCAAACCACATGAACATCTAATAACAGATATAAATATTGAAACACTGATCCAACATTATTCTTGATTGACGGATCCAAGGGCGTAGATTTGGTTTTGGCATTGGTGGGGACGGATGATTCAACCACCGAACCCTGCCCTGTTTCTTTTTTTTCCCCCTTTTTGTTTTTGCTTCTTAATTAAAAAAAAGGAGAAATATACTTGCCTACATATGCTATTCTACATGCTTTTAAACCATTTAAAATTGCAATTCATAGTTTTATATGTGAATTATATAATGTTAAATTACTATTAAACAAATGACCGAATAAGTATTTTAGACTTTAGTTTATTTCAGCCATATTCCATATAAATCAGGTATCATACAAAAATAAAAATTGTTTCAAATACAGTCATGACAATAAAAGAATATGACTTTAAGGACTTAACAACATTACTTCAGTTATAGTACACCAACATCTGTTATACATTAGCACTAAGGGAACACTGAATGACCTGGTGGTTTTTGTCCATAAAACTACTCATCTAAGATTACCACAAAGTAAAAGCTCTCTCAGCAAAATTATGCAACATTTTAGGCACACTATTGCCCCTATCAAGTCAGTGAGCTGGGATTTTTTATTCTAAAGATGAACTACTTTTACAGCAACAGACATGGACTACTGATGTGCCACACAACAACTCAATGTCCACTATGTGAAGGCGCCAAACAGATGCCTTCTCCTCTCGTTAATCTATAGCACCAAAACATCAGTCAGTCACCTGTGACCTTGCCTCTTCACCTCTGTCCGAGCTACAAGATGGCAGAGCTGCCTCTGTCACCTGATAAATAACGGTGAGACATTCCAAATACATGCAGTCACACATGTGCTTCAAATACAGTAATGAACCATCAAGTCATCATCCAATTCCACCTGTGATCTTGTATCACCGTTACTCTCTGAGCTTTGTGTTGGTTCTTCTGTCACCTGACAAATAGGACATACATGACAATAAGAATAAAACGGGTAGCTGCTTCAGTGCTTCTTTCAATTTGTGCAGATCTTGGCTCATCAGTAATGTTTGTAGGGTGAGTGCATTTTTAAAACAATTTGTGCAAACTGCACTACAAGGTGGAATATTTGCAAAATCATGACTACCTCATGATATTTTGTCTCAAAAATTAACCCTATGAATATGTCAGTACCACTAGGATGAAATTATTGTGTCACCAACATTTTAACGTTAGACATATAAATTTAACAGCCTCTGTAAACTAATATCCTGGTTTGCTCAAGGCTGCCGTTTTCTCTGTAGTGATGCGCGAATCATGAACGAATCGTTCACTACTCGAGAATCACTTTACTGACTCATGAATCATGATTCACAAGCCCAACTGACTCACTGACTCATCCCTGTTGCTGTTAGCAGCAACATATCTAGCTTATAATTAAAATTGTGGAGAAAAACACAACATCCAGTATCTTAACAAAAACATTTCTGCTCTGAACTGGAAGAAAAAACCCTGAGTAGAAGCTCACATCAAGACAATAGCTCCTCGGTTCACAGTAGCATCGCTCTGCTAACATGCTAACAGCACATTTGAGCTACTCACCCCCTCCTTTCCTGTGCTGAATCGTAGGGTAAGCAAATCACTCAGGACTCGCTCACCCCCTCCCTCCTGTGCTGAATCATAGAACCAGCGAATCACTCAGGACTCACTAACCCCCTCCCTCCTGTGCTGAATCGTAGAGTGAACGAATCACTCACTGACTCACTCACCCCCTCCCTCCTGTGCTGAATCATAGAGCCAGCGAATCACTCAGGACTCACTAACCCCCTCCCTCCTGTGCTGAATCGTAAGCGTAAGGGAATCACTCAGGACTCACTAACCCCCTCCCTCCTGTGCTGAATCATAGAGCGAACGAATCACTCACTCACTCACTCACTCACTCTCCCCCTCCCTCCTGGCTCACAGCTTCTTCTTCTTCTTGGTTGGCAACCAATGTTAAGGCGCATTACCGCCCCCTGGCTCACAGCTCAGTGGACATTTAGATGAGAAAATATATATTTGACACATTTAAGGAAAATACTAATAAAATAAAAATAAACAAAATAAATGTTCTTTAGAAATTTTTTTGCTCTATAAAATAGTTGTTTTCTTTTAGAATCACTCATCTTAGCAGTAGGATATACATGAAAAGAGAAAAGAAATTAAGTTTGAGTGAAAATGTACATTTTTTGCACTCTCTGGTCAACTGACTCAGTGAATCAAATGACTCAAAAAACCCGATTCACTTTGGTGAGTGACTCATTAAAACTCGATTCAGTAAAAAGAATCAAATTTACCATCACTATTTCTCTGACACTTTCAATCAAAATTAGAAATGTTACTCTGAGACTGAGATAACTAATAGTGCTGCCTGTTGTGCAGTTAGTTTCCAAAACACGTTATTCATGGTTACATACAATTTTAGACTGATGTTGGCCAAAGCCTAGCATAGCCTGTAACGTTATTATGACGGACACATTTTATGAGTGAACTTGACTTTAAGTGACTTACAGTTTTCTTTGAAAAATACTTTCTTATGTCCAGGTTCTTCCTTTTTGCTGCCGCTGCTTAAACTAAACAGAGCTCCCTGAAAGGCACAGCCAATCACATTGGCCATATTTGTCACATGAGGTAGGACTCCAGTAGAGAACGTAATTTAACTCTTTCTGCACCGCTAGGCGAATGAGACATTGACAGATCGGTTTTTTTTTTTTCTATTGGGTTTGTTTTTCTTTACGCGAAGAGATCAAATTATTGGTGGGGACAATTCAATAATCGCTGGATATTGGTGGGGACATGTCCCTTCCGTCCATGCCAAATCTATGCCCTTGGACGGATCATTTGATCTTACACTTTTACCTGAATGTGGCTCCTTTTTTTCAAAAAAACGTCTTTATATCCATTATGAACCTGACTGTCTCTCTGTACACAAAAACACACACACACACACGTGTGCGCAACAGGAGTTATAAGGTAGGGTGACCATATTTTGATTTCCAAAAAAGAGGACACTTGGCTCAGTCATTAAGAACTTGCTTAAAGAAACATATTTAACATATTTAAACGATGCCTTCTCTGTGCGGTTAATGACTTGTGATTTGTAAACTATGTCATATAGGCTTTTACAAGTCAACAAGTGCAAAAAAAAACAAAACTGAAAAGCCCCTGAATTAAATAATGGTACAGACATAATGCCTCATCTGCATAAGAAAAATTACCAGTACTGGGTCGGTACGAGGGAAACTTCTTTTTCAGTTCGTCTTAAAAAAATGCACTTGCGCTTTGGGATCTTTTAAACATTATTATGCGCGTTGCTGTGCGCTGTCTGTCCCGTCTGTCAGCGCAGAACAACTCACAAAGCAGCAGTTCGGGGATGACGTCACACACATGGGTCCTCTGTCGGAATATAGGAAAACCCGGATATTTTTATCAATCTCAAAAATCCTCCCGGACGCCCCGGACAGAACGTGAAAAGTGGACATGTCCGGGGAAAAGATTTAGCTAGTTAGTACCTTGGGTTTAATATTGGCACATGCACATATGACAAAATAACAAGCGTCTCTCATTCCATTTCAAACAGGACAGTGTTAACAACAGTAGGCTACGGACAATTTTATGTTTTCGATTTTAAGTAGGCTATATAAATTTCAATAGAAGCAATGTCGCTGATTTTACTACAGAGTAGGATGGAATGTAGGGTACCAAACATCATCGGATAACACGTTTTCAACACTGCAGGCTACCTGGGTGTAATGTTTTTCAGCTAAAAAGAAACATGGTCTGACTCCTACCTAACTATATAAAGAGTAACTGAAGGTTAAATGCAGCTAACATGTCCTGTTTTAAGCCAGGCACTCACACCTCCGCTCCGCTGTGTCTCAGCCACCATCGCTCTGGCAGAAAGGGCGCTACCAATGACTATAGAAAACATGGATGACGCGACAGCACCTCCTCCCATTGTGCAAAAATGAAGCCAAAATATCCCGCTTGTGGAGGCTGCCATCTTGCATTTTTGGAGCCAGAGTCTGCGCAGTAGAGAGTTTATGTAGCCCGGCTGCTGCACAGTGTTGCCAACTCCTCAGTAAGGAAAATCACTATTGGCTGTCCTAAAAGTCGCTAGAAGTCGCTAAATGACGCCATCGCCTAATTTGCATAATTGGTCATGCTAATGTAATTGTAACCTACATTGTTGGAGAGAGAAATAACATCGTGGAAGAGACATAAAGTGAGTAAAAAACATCCTAAATGCATTCAGAAATTATTTAGAACTACAAATTAAATTTCTTTTAGCAATTATTGTTGTTTTTTACGTCACAATTCCAACCCTGCTCCTTTATCCGGGCTTGGACCGGCAAAAGTGACCCGAAATAGGCACTCTGGTGGAGTTACTGTGTGTGTGTGTGTGTGTGTGTGTGTGTGTGTGTGTGTGTGTGTAAGTTGTTTTAAACCTTGTGGTCCACCAAACAACATAACAGTAAAAGAAGAACTGCGGGAGCAGCGGCTTCGCTCATGCGCGATTCATTTGCAGTTTGGACGCATAGGTGTGAACATCTCCTGCCCTGATAGCAGCTGGGGGAGGACTATCCTCCGCCTGTGAATGCTTTGGCACGGGCAAGGTGCCCACGGCAGCACCCGCTGCTTGTTCAGAGTAAGAGCGATACATGCTTTCACGTCAAAAAGTCATCATAAATAAGTCTCCAATCTAGTGATAGTCGAGTGTGTTTATGCTTGTCTGTGTGGAAAGGATTGTTGGAATAGTAATGATGATGTCAGCTATCACTGTCAATTGTCAGTAAACACTTAATCTGGCTGATGAATCTTCATGTGACATATTACTAAGTCAGTATTATTAAGTCTGTAATTAGGTGCCATTCTTCTTATTTTATGGCGCTGTTGTTCAATTGGGGGACGCACTCTGTTGCGGAGAAAAACATGAATTTGTTTGTATACGGATTATCCATTGTTTAAACGTCCCGGGCAGTCGAAAAGGAGGCAGAGCTGTTGAGAAATGCTATGAGCTAATTGGGCGCTAACCGTGTCACTCAAATACTTTAACTGTTGCAATGTTGGCAAAGAAAGGAAGTGACGTAAGATTTCTGCATGCATGGTACCAATCGGGTTTCCGGTACGGGTCGGGTAGTGACAGGCGCTACAGCCAGTGTTGTCACGGCGAGTGAGATGAGCCGTGTGGAGATAATGAAGGAGGATCCAAACGCAGGCACTTAAAACAGTGAGGTGGTTTATTGAACACAAAATGCAAAAGGAGAAACAGCAAACGGGACTGAAAACTATCTAAACTGAGAACAACTAAACTACTGAACACAAACCAGGACCTGAACATGAAAGAGGGCGAGCAGAGGCAGACGACGGCTGACAGCAGGGATAACACACAGAAGGAGGACGGTGGATACACAGACAGACCAGCAACTACAATGACAGAAGACACGACTAAAATACACACAGAGAAACACAGGGAGATTACACACAGGTGGTGGACACAGCTGGGAGTAATTACCGAGACGAGACAAGAGGTAAAACTGAACACATTCACATGAGACGCAGACCTTCACAATAAAACAGGAAACAAGAGATCACTACACGAGGACGCAGACAGGACAGAACTAAACCCACACAAAACATGAGAACACAAAACCTGCGAACAAAACCCCAAACCAGAACCACAGTAATATAATATATCACAAATAATCAAAACACCAGACAACCCCAAAACACTCCAAGATGCAAAATAAACCAAAACATAAGGAACTCAAAATGCTGGGTCGAAACTGACCCAGAACCGTGACAAGTGTAGGGGAGAGGCGAGCTGGAACAAACCATTTTGGGGTGGGGGGGTGGGGGTATCTATACTTTTGTTGTTAAACTACGTCTCAACCAATTACTGTATGGTTTTTATATTTTAGTAGTGTGTCACACAAAGAGCAAATATTGTAAAAAAATAAAATAAAATAATAACATAAGAAATCTTTCGGGGTGCTTTGATTCATTTTATGGGCTAAAAACACTCCTGTTTGACACCCACACTGTATGTGTGCACAGTTTCATCTAAAATTCTGGAAAAGTTTAAGGACTTTTCTGGTTAAATTTAACATGCTCAATCAATTATAACATCACATAAAAAATTAATTAAAAATCATCTGTTCATCACCTGTCATTGTTGACATGAAATTGACATTTGAATACTGCACTAAGCAGAAGCGCTTTTTGATATGGGCTACATGAGCGGTTGCCCAGGGCGGCATCGTGATGGGAGCGGCATCATGGCATCACCAAAAAAAAATGTTGCTTGCACCCATGCTGCCCCAACATCATGCCAACACATTTGGGGGATTGCATGGGCACCGATCAGTTTTCTATCGCCCATTTGCGGGGAGTAAGGGCCCCCTCCATTTACGAGGTGCGCATGCTGCTTGCCACATAGGGACGAGAGGAGCAGGGTTGCGGGGGATTCTCTGGCTGGCTGGAGCAGCATCTAGCTCCCAAAATAAAATAAAAACAAACCAACAAACTAGAGCTGTCGATGTTTTACACCATGATTACAATTAAATTTCAACACAATTAGTCCATCTAGAGCATAGAATGACTTACAGTGGCTTGCAAAAGTATTCGGCCCCCTTGAATTTTTCCACATTTTGTCACATTACAGCCACAAACATGAATCAATTTTATTGGAATTCCACGTGAAAGACCAATACAAAGTGGTGTACACTTGAGAAGTGGAACGAAAATCATACATGATTCCAAACATTTTTTACAAATAAATAACTGCAAAGTGGGGTGTGTGTAATCATTCAGCCCCCTTTGGTCTGAGTGCAGTCAGTTGCCCATAGACATTGCCTGATGAGTGCTAATGACTAAATAGAGTGCACCTGTGTGTAATCTAATGTCAGTACAAATACAGCTGCTCTGTGACGGCCTCAGAGGTTGTCT
This sequence comes from Pelmatolapia mariae, assembly GCF_036321145.2. Classification (NCBI taxonomy): domain Eukaryota; kingdom Metazoa; phylum Chordata; class Actinopteri; order Cichliformes; family Cichlidae; genus Pelmatolapia; species Pelmatolapia mariae. The sequence goes on from NC_086245.2 coordinate 9,865,255, forward strand.
AAGAGAATATTGGGAGCAACAACACCATGAAGTCCAAAGAACACACCAGACAGGTCAGGGATAAAGCTATTGAGAAATTTAAAGCAGGCTTAGGCTACAAAAAGATTTCCCAAGCCTTGAACATCCCACGGAGCACTGTTCAAGCGATCATTCAGAAATGGAAGGAGTATGGCACAACTGTAAACCTACCAAGACAAGGCCGTCCACCTAAACTCACAGGCCGAACAAGGAGAGCGCTGATCAGAAATGCAGCCAAGAGGCCCATGGTGACTCTGGACGAGCTGCAGAGATCTACAGCTCAGGTGGGGGAATCTGTCCATAGGACAACTATTAGTCGTGCACTGCACAAAGTTGGCCTTTGTGGAAGAGTGGCAAGAAGAAAGCCATTGTTAACAGAAAACCATAAGAAGCCCTGTTTGCAGTTTGCCACAAGCCATGTGGGGGACACAGCAAACATGTGGAAGAAGGTGCTCTGGTCAGATGAGACCAAAATGGAACTTTTGGGCCAAAATGCAAAACGCTATGTGTGGCAGAAAACTAACACTGCACATCACTCTGAACACACCATCCCCACTGTCAAATATGGTGGTGGCAGCATCATGCTCTGGGGGTGCTTCTCTTCAGCAGGGACAGGGAAGCTGGTCAGAGTTGATGGGAAGATGGATGGAGCCAAATACAGGGCAATCTTAGAAGAAAACCTCTTGGAGTCTGCAAAAGACTTGAGACTGGGGCGGAGGTTCACCTTCCAGCAGGACAACGACCCTAAACATAAAGCCAGGGCAACAATGGAATGGTTTAAAACAAAACATATCCATGTGTGAGAATGGCCCAGTCAAAGTCCAGATCTAAATCCAATCGAGAATCTGTGGCAAGATCTGAAAACTGCTGTTCAGACGCTGTCCATCTAATCTGACTGAGCTGGAGCTGTTTTGCAAAGAAGAATGGGCAAGGATTTCAGTCTCTAGATGTGCAAAGCTGGTAGAGACATACCCTGAAAGACTGGCAGCTGTAATTGCAGCAAAAGGTGGTTCTACAAAGTATTGACTCAGGGGGCTGAATAATTACGCACACCCCACTTTGCAGTTATTTATTTGTAAAAAATGTTTGGAATCATGTATGATTTTCGTTCCACTTCTCAAGTGTACACCACTTTGTATTGGTCTTTCACATGGAATTCCAATAAAATTGATTCATGTTTGTGGCTGTAATGTGACAAAATGTGGAAAAGTTCAAGGGGGCCGAATACTTTTGCAAGCCACTGTGAAATCCCTGAAATTTCTCTGTCAACGCAGTTTGTCCATTCTGCACTCCAGAAGGGTTGATTGCGTTAAAAATTTTAATCAGCATTAACTCGTTAACGTTGACGGACCTACAACAAACACAAAAACTGTAGACATCCTGATATAGGCTTATAATTTGCACCGATGTTTTTTCTTAATTCTATCACACACACGTGAAAAGTGAGCGCGAGGGCCCTCGGTGCGCCTGCTTGCTGCTGCTGCTGTGCTGAAGTCTCTCACACAGCCTGTCGAAAGGGGATGGGGCGGGCTGTTTCCAAATAGTGCACATTTCATTCATAATATTGTCAATCCAAGCCCATTATGTATTAATTATTTTTCATGGGTTGTGTAAAATCCCAGAAAAAAAAACTATACAAGATACAGGTCTATTAGTTTATGTTGTGGGGTTGGGTGTTGATATTGGAGCGCAAAATTACTGATGGAAGATGGACAAGAAAAGGTCAAAGCCATCAGGTCCTCAGTTTGGGGAAAAAAAGAGAAAAGAAGAGGAGAAATGAGCAAAAGATACAGGTAAGCAGTAGGGGTGCAACGATACACAAAATTCACGGTTCGGTTCGGTTCGGTTCGATACTTTGGTGTCACGGTTCGATATTTTTTCGATACAAAAAAATGTTCATGCCTTTTTAATTTGTTATGGAGGACCACAAGAGCCACGCGCATCGAAATAAAAATTTCTGTGCTTAAATAATGAATTGTAGAATAAATTCTGCAATTGTAAATTCATTTTTGAATTCCAATTTAATAAACTGCATTTCAAAATCCTTTTTCCAATTGCAATTTAATAAACTGCAGTTAAAAATCCTTTTTCCATTTGCACTTTAATAAACTGCATTTCAAAATCCTTTTTCCACTTGCAATTTAATAAACTGCAGTTCAAAATCCTTTTTCCATTTGCACTTTAATAAACTGCAGTTCAAAATCCTTTTTCCACTTGCAATTTAATAAACTGCAGTTCAAAATCCTTTTTCCACTTGCAATTTAATAAACTGCAGTTCAAAATCCTTTTTCCACTTGCAATTTAATAAACTGCAGTTCAAAATCCATTTCCCTTTCCTGTTCGCTCCGGGATTAGGTGCTGGATTAGCTGCTGGATTAGCTGCTGGATTAGCTCTTCGATTAACAACTTGCTGGAGGCTATTCAAATTAGCCACACCGTGGGATGTAAGGAGCTCTCTGATTGGTTGGTCAGACACAGGCTGTCTGCCAGCCTGGATTTTTCTAGCTCATAGCTTCGCACTGCTAAGAAGCCTGTGTGCTTGTACAAAGGCCGTTCAGCCTCGGGATTTACACTCGGCTCGACACGGATATGTGAAGAATGAAGGGACTCTGCAGCGAAACGGAGAGCCAACCTCTGACTGAGTGCCTGTCTACACAGTCTGACCACCTGTTGAAGGTAAGGTGCTAACGTGGCTAACGCTAGCATCACCGCACATAGCCCCGTTATTTTAAGATCATCTTAGCTAATGAAAGTTTTACGTCGCAGCTGTACGAGCTAGCTACGTGTTTTGTAAGCTGCTGTGCTCTTCACAAATAAAGCTGGAAGCAGCTCAGACTGTTAGAACCAGCACTGAGCCCTGTTACATTTATACAGTGTTAGAGCAATGGCTGTAACCTACAGCCTTTAAACTAGCGATTAAAATGCTGACAGTAAACGCGTCAGTCCAGATGTTACCACATTACTTTGTGATACTTAAAACAACTGAGACAGGCTGATTAAAATAACAGCTGTCAGTTCTCTCATTCCTTATATCAAGACTGGAGATCACACTACTGATTTCAGTTCATTTAATATGTGAGAGCACAGATTCATTCTCAACTGGACATAAATGATGATCAAAGGTTATATATATGATGAATTCATCAAATCCCAGCCTCTAACACAGTGCGCTGAATCTTAGCTTTGAATGTCCAGTATATTCTAATCAGTGCAATGTAAGCATTCACTGAACCTATAGTATCTACACCTGTGTGGCAAATGTGTGGTAAAGATACAGATAATGAAATTTAATTATTAATACAATATACATCATGAAAAATGAAAGCTGAAATTGATTCAGTTTAGTACTTTTCTCTGTATGCTCTGTGATTATAAAGGCCTTAAATTCTGTGATATATACTGTAAATGATTTTCACAGAGGTCTTAAAGTAGTTAAATCACTGCTGATAGTCTGGTTGTTTATATTTTCACATGTTTTTGTGTCTGTAGGGCTGTTTGATGACGATTTGGACTCCTCTGGGAGATGAGGACACACCCACATCTGTTCCATACTGCAGCCATGGATGGTGTTACAGCTCTGAATCAGCTTTAGGCCATCAGACGCACACACTGGAAAACCAGCACCTGGACTTCATGCAGGAGAGACGGCCTCAGTGATGATGGACTCTGCATCCTCTACCTCACCTCCTAATCTCTTTCTTCTTTAACACATAATTAAAATCACTCCAAAAGAGTGTAAACTTACTGAGGAAGTCTCTAACTTGTACACATTTGTACTTTTACTTGTTTTATGAGTTATTTTTAAGAAGAGTAAAGTTATTCACATAAAGTTTTTATTCTTCTGTATTTATTCTTTTGTATCATGTACCACAGTCATACTGAACTTTACAGACCTGGTGAAAAAAAAAAAAAACACACACATATATATATATATCTATATATATCTATCTCTATCTATCTATCTATCAGCTTCAGCAGTATTTCGATTCATCTTATGAATTCCAGTCTAATGTCAATTCACTGAGTTCAGTTTTGGTCTTAAACTCCAGAGAATACCACCTGGTTCAACAATCTTTTTATCTGATTATTGGCAAAATGTTTTCTTCTGAGAGATGCTCCTGAGGCTGAAATTGAGCCCAGAGAAACAACAACAAAGTTTAGTTCCTCTGGATTTTCCATGGAAAATTGTTTTATCACTCATCCAGGTGACTTCTCCAGTGTCACGGATGAGTGATGAATGTATCTCCCACTGGAAACCATTGTGTCTAGTTAAAGTCATTCGGTTTTTTTAAGGAGAGTTGTTAGATGCTGTGCTCGTGAGGACAATGGGTTTTAACTTGCTGCACAACACAAAGCTGCTATACTGGATCAACGATCAAAACACTTAATTGAGCAGAATTAAGTCAAAATGTAATATCCTCATATGATGACACATCACACACGACCCAGCATTGTTCTAAGAATGCAAACTTTCTTATTGGAAGTTTCCACAGCTGCCAAAAAGGGACAGATTTCTGTCTGGTCTTAATGAGTGGTCGTTGCTCTCTCGTTTTCTCTGGAATTGCTGCACGGAGGATGTAACACCCATGATAAGCGCTGAGGTGTGTGTCCTTGTCAGAAATCAGCCATCCTCAGCTTCCAGGTTAGGAAAAGTGGAACCAGAAGATATTCAAATGCATCTCTTCACAGCTGCTGATGAATTCTACAAAAAACAAAGTTTGTTAAAAACATTTGCAGGTGAATCACCACTGATTTATCAGTGCCATCCATTTACTCAGAAATTACTGACAAGTGGATAACTAGAATATATAGTTTATAATTTCAAAAATGTCCTGTACAAAATCAGGGCTCGCAAAATTTCAAAATCCCTGGTAGCCCTTCGGGCAGGGACTCTTCAGTTTTTGGTAGCCCAAAATAAATTTAAGTAGCCCGAATAAATAAGGGAGCAATTTTTTTTATGTTTTGTTTCCTGTTTTGTTTCCGTAACGGGAAAAAAACATTAATCAAAAAATTGTTGAAACACAAATTACAATATTGTATAAAAATTACAATCATCAACTCAAATACTTGGTTGTAATTGAACAGAAATTTCTATGAACTTGTAAGAACTGTACAACAGGAATCAGTCTGTGTCAGATCCTGAATTTGAAATTTCCACTGGAGTCACGGGTAAGAGGCAAGTGGAACCAAGATCTAGGCCATTTGCTTTTTGAAGTTTGCAAAGACTGCTAAATTTTGCCAGTGGTAGTTCACTCTTTGCAACATAGTACGCTGTTCTTAACAGATTTTTCAGGTTGATTTTTAGTATGTTATTTGCAGACTGAGCAATAATCAATTTCTTGCATTTCTCATGGGCTCTAATGGGGGCCTTTCTTAAAATTACTGGTCCCAGTAACAAAGGCACTTGTCGACTCAATGTTCTGCCGGGTGTGTTGTTGGTTTCCCTCGATTTCTATGTTATTTACACGGGTGCACATAAGTGGTCCGCATGTGCGCATTCGCTGTCACAATAAAAGACGCGCACCAGATAAGAAGTTGCAACGCGCGTTTGCGTCCATATAAAAGGCACTGTTTTTGTCCGCTAGAGTGGGATTTTCATGGCACATTCTGCACCAAATCTCTGTGCGTTCATCATTTGTTTAAAGCCAGCCTACCTCCTGCAACCACTTTTCCTAGAATACGCGCTTCTTTTGTGGTTCGGACTCCATCTGACATTTCTTTGGAGGTGGAGGAACACCAAAGTAATTGCTTAAAGGAGCTTCTTCGACATCTTTAGGAGTTCTAAACAAATGTCTGTCGTCCTCCAGAAAATCTTATGGACGCAAACACGCGTTGCAACTTCTTATCTTGTGCGCGTATTTTATTTTGACAGCGAACGCGCACCTGCGGACCACTTATGTGCACCCCTGGTTATTTAGCTTGTCATATTCCAGCCACAGAAATTCTTTTGTCCATGAAACCATAAAGCTGCACTTTCTTTTTGCCTTATAGTCTGATTTGTCATAACTTTTCCGTTTTGTGGTAAGCTTTTCTTTGGCTGTCACTTCTTTACACTGACCGGTCTTATTTGGCTCAGCAGAACTAAAATATATATCCTGCTGCCTTTACACACGCACTCACATAACGCTCAGCGATTCTCTGCGCGATCAACCTCTCACATGTTTAAGCTTCCTGCGAGAGATTTCACTTGTCATGTTTGATAGCAAACTAACGATTGATAAGACGATGTCAGAGGAATTGGTGCGCAAATTATCGTCACTCACCAATCAGTACTGTCGCTCTCTATACGCAGTTCGCGCGATTGCAAAGTGAAAGCAAAAAACAAGCGCAAATTCAAATGCGATTTCAATATGTCACATATAGGGCTGCTCGATTATGGCAAAAATGATAATCACGATTATTTTCACTGAAATTGAGATCTCGATTATTTGATGATATTTATTTAACAATAACAATGTATTGAATAATGGCTTTAAAGATTGTCAAAAATAGTATAAAATAGTGTGCAAATACTGATAACAGTGCAAATGTTTGCAATATAAAAAATAAAATGTAAACATCTATGTTTAGTGAACTTTGCCATGTCGCTCTGTGGTGCAGCTACAACACCAAAGTTTACACACTATGTCTACTTGATCCACGTCTGACTCCGCGAACCCATAATGTTTCCACACCACTGAAGGGTTTTTTTTTTAACCTCTTTTCAACCAACGGCAGTCACTCTCCTCTCCAAATAACTTCTGCTTAGCTTTCCGAGCTTCCCTCTGTTAGCTCCTCTTAATTGTTGTGAGGCGTGTTCAAAACGCAGAGAGGTGCGCTCGATTTGCCACACGGAGCAGCGCGAGAGTAAAGCACGAGGGAGGTGCTAATAATCGGCTCAGTCATTTTTAATGATCGTTGAAAGCCCAGATCGTAATTTAGATTAAAATTCGATTAATTGAGCAGCCCTAGTCACATATTGACAGTGGTTCACCGATGCCAATGACATATTTACCCAGCTACATTTCCGAAAGAATGCAAAAGCATTGACATATATTTTTCCTTCCTATGATAGCCCGACGGGCAGGGCAGGGATAGATTCTGGTAGCCCGACTGGAAAAATCGCTAGCCCCGGGACGTCGGGCTAGCGATTTTGCGAGCCCTGAAAATGAACTATATATGACAAATGTGGTGCTTGTGGAATTTTTAACAAGGACCCTACAAAACTTTACTCATGCTGCCAAACTTTTGACAGCTAGGTGTGCAGTTCCTGCTTTAAATGCATCCACTTTTAAGATTAAGGAATCTAAGTGATAAGAGGCCAGAAATGTTTGAACTCACTTATGAACCTACATCACTGAGGCCATCTCTCCTGCATGAAGTCCAGGTGCTGGTTTTCCAGTGTGTGCGTCTGATGGCCCAAAGCTGCCTCAGAGCTGTAACACCATCCATGGCTGCAGTATGGAACAGATGTGGGTGTGTCCTCATCTCCCAGAGGAGTCCAAATCGTCATCAAACAGCCCTACAGACACAAAAACGTGAAAATATAAACAACCAGACTATCAGCAGTGATTTAACTACTTTAAGACCTCTGTGAAAATCATTTACAGTATATATCACAGAATTTAAGGCCTTTATAATCACAGAGCATACAGAGAAAAGTACTAAACTGAATCAATTTCAGCTTTCATTTTTCATGATGTATATTGTATTAATAATTAAATTTCATTATCTGTATCTTTACCACACAGGTGTAGATACTGTAGGTTCAGTGAATGCTTACATTGCACTGATTAGAATATACTGGACATTCAAAGCTAAGATTCAGCGCACTGTGTTAGAGGCTGGGATTTGATGAATTCATCATGTATACAACCTTTGATCATCATTTATGTCCAGTTGAGAATGAATCTGTGCTCTCACATATTAAATGAACTGAAATCAGTAGTGCGATCTCCAGTCTTGATATAAGGAATGAGAGAACTGACAGCTGTTATTTTAATCAGCCTGTCTCCGTTGTTTTAACTCTAAGTATCACAAAGTAATGTGGTAACATCTGGACTGACGAGTTTACTGTCAGCATTTTAATCGCTAGTTTAAAGGCTGCAGGTTACAGCCATTGCTCTAACACTGTATAAATGTAACAGGCCTCAGTGCTGGTTCTAACAGTCTGAGCTGCTTCCAGCTTTATTTGTGAAGAGCACAGCAGCTTACAAAACACGTAGCGAGCTCGTACAGCTGCGACGTAAAACTTTCATAAACTAAGATGTCCTTAAAATAACGGGGCTACGTGCGGTGATGCTAGCGTTAGCCATGTTAGCACCTTACCTTCAACAGGTGGTCAGACTGTGTAGACAGGCACTCAGTCAGAGGTTGCGCTCTCCGTTTCGCTGCAGGGTCCCTTCATTCTTCACATATCCGTGTCGAGCCGAGTGTAAATCCCGAGGCTGAACGGCCTTTGTACAAGCACACACGCTTCTTAGCAGGGCGAAGCTATGAGCTAGAAAAATCCAGGCTGGCAGACAGCCTGTGTCTGACCAACCAATCAGAGAGCTCCTTACATCCCACGGTGTGGCTAATTTGAATAGCCTCCAGCAAGTTGTTAATCGAAGAGCTAATCCAGCAGCTAATCCAGCAGCTAATCCAGCAGCTAATCCAGCACCTAATCCCGGAGCGAACAGGAAAGGGAAATGGATTTTGAACTGCAGTTTATTAAATTGCAAGTGGAAAAAGGATTTTGAACTGCAGTTTATTAAATTGCAAGTGGAAAAAGGATTTTGAACTGCAGTTTATTAAATTGCAAGTGGAAAAAGGATTTTGAACTGCAGTTTATTAAAGTGCAAATGGAAAAAGGATTTTGAACTGCAGTTTATTAAATTGCAAGTGGAAAAAGGATTTTGAAATGCAGTTTATTAAAGTGCAAATGGAAAAAGGATTTTTAACTGCAGTTTATTAAATTGCAATTGGAAAAAGGATTTTGAAATGCAGTTTATTAAATTGGAATTCAAAAATGAATTTACAATTGCAGAATTTATTCTACAATTCATTATTTAAGCACAGAAATTTTTATTTCGATGCGCGTGGCTCTTGTGGTCCTCCATAATTTGTCACCTAATTTTAATAACTCAAAAGTACAGTTTTTTAATTTAATGTTGCTGAAACGACAAAGTAATAAAAACATAAATATCTCATGGAGAAATCCCTCATCTTTGGAAAAGAGAGTTTATTACAGAGAAATGGCTCTTTCCAAAATAAAAGCTATACTATACGCTTCTTCTGGGGTATACTCTCAGCAGCATATTAAACATATCAGGTCCCCATGAGGAGAATCATGTGCTAACAGCTGTCTAAATGACTCGGGTAAAGTTTGTAGCATGCGTGCTTGTTGTTTTTGTCTGCTTCCACTTGTCTTTGCACTAGGATGATGTTGGCGTAAATGTGCAGTCATATTCATTGTGTTCCCACTAGTGCTGTCAGCGTTAATCTCGTTGAAATGACGTTAACGCCACAACACGGCAAATCTCCGTTAACGAGCTACCGCGGATCGCCCGGTGTGTGGGGCTGGACGGCGTCAACACGTTAACGAGCAAACGCTAACGCAGTAGTTCCCACATGCAATTGAGCATTGCGTGGCACATCCGACATACTGTTTTACTTTTGTCCATGACACACTTACCTTCAGGGTCATACTTCACATGAAGACCAAAATAGTTCCAAAGGCCAGATCTGAATGAGGGTGGGGGAGGTTCAATTTGCCATGTTGCAATGAGCTAAGCTTCTGCCTTGCTAGCTTGCGCTGCGCTCAGTGGATCTGCGCTCGACAGTGCAGCCTAGGCAGAGTAGTCGAACGCAGATCCACTGAGCTCTCAGCACAGACAGCATCGTCAGAAGAAAAGTTGATAAAATAAATTAAAAATTTTGTATTGTTCGATACACATGCGTACCGAACCGAAAGCACTGTATCGAACGGTTCAATATTGATGCGAGTATCGTTGCACCCCTAGTAAGCAGATGTGTCTTTGGATAATGGCAGGTATTATGTATCCTGAAACAAGATAACATTCATTAGTAGGGATTGGGAAAACTTCTGTTTACCTTTCTTAGCCACTTGGTTGTGCTAGTAAACAGTAGACAGAAAGTAGACACTGATGTGGCTTATTGAATCATTTGGACTGTGTTCAGGTTAATATCAATTAGCCATTAATTGGAAGAGGTGTATTTTTGATTTGTCTGCTATTCTCAATGTATGTTGAATTATAGCCATTTGCATACTCTCTCTATATAAAACATTTATATAAAATGTTTATCTGATTAAATTCAGCATGGTTCCGACAACAGTTTTCACAATAACATATATTAATATACAAGCCTTAATATGTTTTATGTGCCTGTGTGTGTGTGTGTTGTGTTGGGGTGGGGTGGGGGGTGCAGATGGAGTGTTCGCCCAGAGCACCAAACAGGCCAGGACCTGCCTCTCAGTCTCTACCTTTGTGCCAACTTTCATCACAAAATGCTGCAAGATTCCAGAGAAATTAAAGGATTTTTCTACTCAAGTTCAAAAAGATTATTTTAATAAACAAAACTTTACAAGAAAAAAATCTTTGATAGTTGGCATGAAAGTCTCCACAAATTCCTCTTCCCTGCAACTCACACTCCATGTCTGCAAAGCTTCAGCTCCAACCACTGCAATACTTCCCTTTTTTGCCTTTACTGGATAATGAACTCAACTACCAGCTCACAACTATCAAGGATGGTATTTAGTGGTTTTATGATGATATTATGATTTTTGAATATGATGTGAAGCCAGGATAAACTTTAAAATTTTAGTTCTCACGTATAAGTGCATCCATAACCTTGCCCCTCCTAATTTGTGTGATCTGCTTTATATCACCCCTGTTTCCCGCTCTCTCAGATCTTCATCTGCCGCTTATCTTGTTGTTCCTTCTGCTTGTCTTATCACTATGGGGAACAGAGCTTTCAGTCATGCTGCTCCTCGGCTCTGAAACTCACTTCCTCCAGTCATAAGAAATATAGATTCCCTTCCCTTATTTAAGCCACAGTTCAAAACATACTTGTTTAAACTGGCTTACTCGCTTTAATACAGATCTTACTTGTTGCCAAATCTTGTTTATTCTTTTGCTGCTTTAATCTCTTTGTAATCTATTGTTTTATTGATCTCTTTTTTTTTCTCTTTGTAAGGTGACCTTGGGTTTTAGAAAGTCGCCCTCAAATAAATTGTATTCTTATTATTATTTTTGAATTGACTGTATTGAATTTGAGCATAACTGTCCTTTAATTTTGGGGGAATATTTCACCTGATATGGGATGAAACTTGGCACAGATTGTACAGTAGGTGGACCAGAGGAGGAATGTGTTGAAAGTTGACGTCAACGATCAAGGATGATTTTTAATGAAATTTGAATAGGACGCAACCAGGCTGTCCCAATCCAAGTTGTGCGCACACATGTATGTGTGCGTAGGTTAGGGTGACCAGCTGTCCTCTTTTCCCCAGACATGTCCTCTTTTCACGTTCCATCCAGGGCGTCCAGGGGGATTTTCAAGATTGATAAAAATGTCCGGGTTTTCCTATATTCCGACAGAGGACCCATGTGTGTGACATCATCCTCGAACTGCTGCTTTGTGAGTTGTTGTTCTGCGCTCACAGACGGGACAGACAGCGCACAGCAGTGCACCTGATGATGTTTAAAAGATGCCAAAGCACAACTGCAGCTTTTCAGACAAACTGCAAAAGAAATTTCCCTCGTACCGTCCCAGTACTGGTAACTTTTCTTATACAGATGAGGCTTATTTCTTTTCCATTATTTAATTCCAAAGGTTTTTAAGTTATTTTTTTGCCCTTGTTGATTTGTAAAAGCCTATATGACATTTTTATTTCACCATTCATTAACCGCACAGAGAAGGCATCGTTTAAATATGTTAAAATTTTCTTTAAGCAATCAGTATTATTAAAGTTCTTCATGACTGGGCCAAGTGTCCTCTTTTTTGGAAATCAAAATATGGTCACCCTAGGGTTGGCCCATCATTACCTCTGTTGGGGTGAGAGCTTCCGGGCCAATATCAGGAGGGCAGGGGAGCAAGAAGTTGATTCTTGGACCGCTGAATGATATGCTATGAGGACCTGTCGCGTTGGTGTTTATCTGCCACTAGCGGTAGCTGCTCTGCCAGTTTACGGTTAAATCTGTCAACCAGTATATCACTCCGTGGGTGGAGGGGAGTTGTACGCGTCTTATGAGAGCCCAGTTTCACACACATGGCTGCAAGCATACAGGACTCAAAGTTCTGGACCTGGTATGTGTGAATTACCTCTTGGACCCAAATCTGCCTCCTGGTCAGACAGGCTGTATGCCTCTGGCTGTTTAGTGAAACAGTCCATTGTTGTGAGGACATAGTGGTTTCCCCTCTATGTACGGCAAAAGGGACTGAGGGCATCATTCCTCTCTGTGGGGTCCCCATGTGGGGCCTCCTCAACATCCCGTCAATGCTGGCCCCAATAGAGGTGTCTTAGTGGCACCATGCAAAGTTTATGGCAGCACCAACTGTCATTTCATCTTGCCCATGGCCGGCTCTCTCTCTCGGGCCCCTTTGCAGTACTCCATTGTTAAGCTGTAAAGTATTAAACATGGACCAGAGTCCCTTTGTGGCCCGAGACACCATGGCAATCTCCTCCCATTGAGGTTGTCGCTGCTTCTCAATCCACCATTGTACTGGGTTGATGTCAGTATTCTCCTGTTTGCATCTCCACTTTGCTACATCGACTGCAACAAGTCCCCGTCAGGATGGCTGATTCTCCGAACCTGCTACTACACTCCTGTTTGCAGGGTCTGCAGGAAAGTGTGTCTGCATTTTTGCATGCTAGCTGGTGCTCTGGCTCTTTAAAAGACATGAGCCACTGCAAGGCGGCATGGTCAGTTCTGACTATGGAGTTAAGGTAGTACCTAAAGTGTCATATGGCATACACCACTGCAAGCAGCTCCCGCTTACACCAGGGGCGTATGTAAAAAAAAAACAAAAAAACCCTACCACAGTCAGGCTTCTTAAAAGCCTGACTGGTGTCATCTGACCCAGAACTGCCTCTGTAACAAATAATCGGGGCCCCTACAACAGCTGTCTGCAGTAACATGAAAGCTTCCTGATGCTTAACTGTCCACTGGAAAGTCACACCCTTTTCCTGCAGGTGGAACAGTGGTGTGGTTATGTAAGAGAAGCTCTTCACAGATGTTGGAGTGTCCATGATGCCAACATCACCAGCCCTGTGGCCCCAGAACGTAACCTCATGACACATGAAGCAGCACTGTTTGTGGAGTTTTAGCCCTTCTAATGACACCCTCTCCATAACCCGTCTAAGGGCTCTAAGGACATCATGGAAGGAGGTACTGTGGACAAGAATGTTGTTCAGGTATACCTCACACTCTGTGGGAAATTCCAGCAAGCAGCTTGTACATTAGTCCTTCAAACATGGTGGGGACATTGAAGCTAAAGCATCCATATATATATGCTTCAGCTCTCCTCTGACTCAATTATGTGTGTTCCATTTGACAGTGCTGACAGAGACCTATAGTGCTTGTGAAGCCAGCTCCTATACATAATTATGGTATTTATTATTCTCTTAACTTTGCTTTGTATCCTCTACTAGAGACGCCTGTGACATCAATTAAACGGTCTAGTTTTCTAATTAATGTTTATATTGCCATGTTTTAAATCTTTTGGATGATAACGTTTTGTTCTTGAATGTTTTGCATGCAGTGATTTTTCTTTTCATATAATTCTATAGATTCAAAACTGCAGAATATAAAGGACTTATGCTTTTTATGTTTGACCCTTGCAGATCATAGAAGCGCTTGTGGGATCTCCTTAACTGAGACAGTGTCCTGCTTCCTGCCTCTGGGTAATTAAGTTCTTGTTTAATCTATCTGTTCCATATATCCCGTTGAAGAGTTTTGGCCTGGGTAGGTTGATTGGTAGGTTAATGCTTTAAAAAGGTCCACAAAAGGTGTGAGATCAGCAAAGACAGAGACCCAGAAAACACTTAATAAAAATACAGAAGCACAACACATATACACACATACACTCATACTGACAGAGGAGAGAGACAGAAACCCAGAGAACCAGGAAAACATGCAGCTACAATGACAAAACTAACAAAAGTCACAAAGGTACCATGCATGCACATTTTGTTCACATCCACACATCCACAAAAGGTCAGTCTGTCAGAGGTAATAAAAACATCTGTGCGGCCGCTCCATATGTAGATTTTGACTATGCAGCAACTTTATTCCTGCGTAACAGAAACTCTAGAGACAAGGAAAGTGTGAAACTTGATAATCAGATTCATTGGCATCTTTTTTTTCATTTCTGTAGGAACAAGGAACAAAAACAACAGTCGACTTCCTTAAGTCCTAAAGTTTTTTAAATAAGTACACACGCAGACATGCTGTTGTCACAGTCCTGGATCGTGTGACCCAGCGTTTTTGTGTTTTATTGTATTTTGATATTCATTGTTTATGTTTTTGTTCATTTAGTCTTCTTTAGCTCCTAGGTTGCCTGGTTATAGTTATTCCTCCTATGTGTCATCTTCCCTGTGTTAAAGTTCCCCTTAATGCTGAGTGTGTCTGCGTGGTTCATGTCGTCAAGTTCAGGTCACATCTGCATCCCGTCATGTTTCCTGCTTATTTTGAAAGTCTTGTTTCCATGTTCTATGTGCTTAGTTCACACTTCCCCTGTGGTGTCATTATGATTTGTTTGTGTCAGCTGTTTCCCCATGTGTGGCCACTTCCCCTGGTCACCTCATGTGTTTATTTAAGTCTTTTATCTCTTACTGCTTGTTGTCAGGTTGTCTGCTTATGTAACCCCCATGTTATTCATAGTCAAGGTCACAGTTAAAACAGTAGTGTAGTTCATAGTCTTGGTTATAGTTTTTGTTTGATGTTCTATTTTCTGCTTTGTTAGGAAGTGTATGGTGTAAAATAAAAGCGTCTGTGGAAATGATTTGATAATAAAGGTGGAGATTAACTAGATGCATGGCTAGAATGATAAAATTAACCAAATTCTTTGTGAATTTGGTTAATTACATGTGCATATTCTGCACATTCCTTACAAAAGGTCTAACCTGTCAGATATTACTCCCTGTGTAACAGAAACTCTGTACCAGAGAAGGAAACTGAGACACAAGATAATCACGTTCATTTGCATAAACTTTTTCATTTCTGCAGGAACAAGGAACAGGGAACAACAACAGCCTATTTCCTAAAATCCTAAGAGTACTTAGGTAACTCAGGTCTTGAACAGTGTGTGCAAAAGTCTTGAACCAAACTTTATCTCTTTATATTTCACTAATAAATTTGTCACATGAAGAATATTTATTGGAGTCAAACAGAAAGATGCTGAAGCAGAGTAGAAGAAAGCCAATAGTGAGCTGTTTATTAAGGCTTCCAGTGTCAACTTTCTTCTCCTGAAACCTTTTTAATTAAAGAACTTCAGAGTTCTTCTTTAGATGTTGGCTGCCCTTTTGTTCTGTTCTCTATCAAGATGATCAGATTCACACTGCTTCATTAAAGTTCTGGTGATTCCAGTCCATGACTTATATTGTTCAATTGTGTGTTTTTCCATCCTTTTACTGGATTGGCAGTGTGTTTGGTGTCATGATCATGTTGAAAAATGAAGCTGTTGCAAATCAGACACTTTCCAATGAGAATCATAAATATAAACAAATTTTAGTTGAATACCTAAAATGTTCATTCCCAGCATGTTTAAGATAAAACAATGTTTGACCTATATTTGTGTCTATTTAATGACTCAGTTAAAAATCTGATGAAAGTACAGTGATTAGTACAATGAGTAGGAAACAAATGTCCCGTAACTGCCTCATTTGTGCTGGGCAGTGTCTGAATGATAATATGATATTATTACATTATTACATTATTACTCCCCAAATGTTTATACACCACTACTGCATGTCATTAAATGTTGATCCTGCTCCCATATCGCTCATCACCACCAACCACCAACAGGTCATGGCAGATAGCTGCCCTTGCATGAGTCTGCTCTGACTGGAGAGCTCTTCTTGTTAAAAGAGAGTTTTTCCTTCTCACTGTCACCAATAGCTGCTCACAGTGGATCATGTTAATTTTCAGGTACTCACTCTAACATTGTAGAGTTCCCTAGGGTTACCCTATGATATATAGTGCCTTGGGGTCACTGTTGTTGTGAAATACTGGCTAATTCTTTCACTTTTACTTTTGATGACACACATTTCAAAGTCATGTGTATGCAACAATCAAAAGCTCCTTATATTTCTCATGTCATATTCCATTTGTTGAAAGCAGCTGGGAGGGGTTTGTTAGGGGCAAGCCTTACATCTGATATTACTGATGTCAACATACATAAAGACAAGTGTGGTAGGATTTATAAGAAGGCAACAGCATCTACACACACCAGACATAGCTCAGAAAACACTCTGCAAAGGTGAGTTTATTTTTATTGGGTGACGTTTCTGTAAAGTGTGTGCAAGTATGTGCTGAAACCATTTAAAATATGTGCACACCTGAGTACTTAAAAGAAAAAAAAACAACTTTCCATATTAATACAGAAGATCTTGTGGGTCTTTGTGCTATGGGGGTGTAGAGTGGTAGAAAGGGGCAACAGTCGGGGTCCAGTTGTTCTTTTTTTTTTTTTTTAGAAAGAAGCGTCATTGTAAATTAAAACGACATTTTCAGAATGATTACATTGTAGATTAATTTAATGCCTTGAACCCACATTTCTGTTGTCAGGATCTCAGTGTTTTAAACCTGTTTCATTAAACTCTTTCTATGACAGAAGTTGATCATTTTAATCTTCTCTGTGAAAGCTTTACTTGCTAACACACTAAAGGAGTCATTAAAAGTTTTTTTTTATCCTACATTCTAACTCCTCCACATCACAAATGAGACAATTCATCTGCTGACATGATGAATCACAGTGATTTCCTGGGTTACTTGCTAATGAAAAATCAGGGATGTACCACAAAGCCGACGTGCACACGCACCTTAAAAATAAACAGAAGAATCAGGTACACACTCAGTGTATAAATAAATAAGTTGAGTAAATAAATATTATTTAAATGTTTTACTGCTTTGTGCACTAAATTCCAAGATTAATGATAAAATTAAGACCTTTTGAATTTTACTGCCATTTTTTTTGTTTTTTAGAGATTTTTAATCACTGTTTTATTATCATCATCTGATAAAATCTCAGGTTGAAGCAGGCAGCACTAATAAGGATAATTCTTACACCAATTTTTATGTGAGCGTGCACAGAGCCTGAAGCAGAAAGCGCTGCTTAACAGAGAAAGCTGATGGCCATCATTTTGATACCCATTATCTACAACTGGGATTTTATGTCAAGCCAGCTGATGCAAAGAATGTGTGGCTTTGCTGAACTTCATTTGTAGTATATTCCTCAGGTCTCCTGGCACATAAACAAACCCCAGCAAAGATTTCTGGCACAACTTCACCTACTTCCAAGGTGCATGGAGAGGATGAAAGAATTCACAATGCAGGAACTCCAGCAACACTTGAGGGAAGATGAACAACTTTAATAATTGACCAACGCGTTTCGGCTTGTGGCCTTCATCAGGGTCATGACATAGACAAATACGGTGGCCCCTAGAGACAAAGCACGTACAAACTCCAAAACACTTGCAAACCCCAAAACACAACGGAAGTGCTCCAGGACGCTAGGGGCAGTGTTGAGCTTTTGTTACATAGTAACTACACAAGCCACGAAGTACCAATGACCGGATTTGGGCTGTAGGCCGCATTTTAAGGCCGATTACGTCACAGCGACACGACGAAGGCTGTCCCAATTCAAAGGCTGCTCCAAATGCGGCCCTCAAATGCGTCCTTAATTTCCCTGAATTTTAAGGATGGGTCGGTGTAGCCTTCATGGCCCAACATACCCCAGATTTCATAGTGCGGCGGTGGTGTGGATAATTTTGCCGAAAAAACGGCGGAAGCGGAGCGGCCGAAGAGTAAACTTTCAGAAGTAAGTACTGAATATTATGTCTCTTATTTATGCGCAAATGTTTTTATAATGAAGAACATTAAAACATTACTGTTGGACACATGTCGGGAAAGTTATGTGACATTAGCTTGGTTTTAAAGCCTTTACTTAAAAATATTCGCCGTTCAATGGTCGACCTTAGTCTTACAGAGATGTGATGATTTCATGGATAATTAAAGTCAGTCATATATCCACAAACACAACAAGCTGAAAGTCAGTGATGCTGCTCGGTTTGCAGTCCTGAATATCACGGCACAAGCAGGATTCACTGCACTGTTAATGTCAGCTATGTTATATTGCTGCCTCTGTTCGGTGGTGTCGAGCCAAACGGACTTTAACGTGTGTTTGAACGAGCTGACGGTTCACTCGTTAAGCTGAAATAAAGATGCTTTAATCACAGGAGTCACACATGTGTCCACTGGACCATCTGGGAACTCCTCTTGTTTAGCACTCGTAATAACACAAACGCTAAATCCTCCTTCTCTTGTGCTGTTCTGTAGCAGTGTATACACCTGAGACTGTCACCTGTCTGTCTGTCCTGCACTCTCTCTCTCCTTCTTTCTCTCTGATTGTAGAATAAAAGTATGAACATGTATTTATAAGTTACACTTATGTTTGAATCCTGCAGCTTATCACACATTTGATTTCCTTGTGTGACAACTGCAAGTGTCCAGAGTGAGGACAGACTGAGGGACCCACTGCTGCACATCATCTGTGAGGCTTTGCACCCCTGATGATCCACCAGGACAAACTCAGCCGTGTGTGAGGAAGAGGAGGAGGAAGAGCCAGCAGCAGCTGACAGATGGAGAGAATAGACAGACTGTTCCCTGTTTGTGAAGGACTGGTAGAAAAGTTTAACATAACTAATGTCTGTCCTGAATCAATCTTATTAGGTAATGTTCAAATAATGTTATCATTCCAGTGTTTTCAGTGTGGGAGAAAGTACTCAGGGCCTTCAGGTTACACACTATGAAAGGCAGCAACAAGTTTAATATTCAGAAACCTAAAGTATGTATCAGCAGCAGAATGGAGCTAAAAATGTTTGTTTCAGTTCTATGAAGCTTTGAGTATTTTGGATTAGTAGCACTGCTGTGTTTGTTGCATCATATTGCTGTAATTGTTTATATGCTTTATATACTCAGAGGTAAGTTGATCTATAGCAGGGGTGTCAAACTCAAATACACAGTGGGCCAAAATTCAAAACTGGAACAAAGTCGTGGGCTAACATTAATATTTATTGAAAAAAAAAATCTTCCTGCAGATATAAGAATTAATCTTTTCTTATGGACTCAAACAAGTTTTGCTGAAAAACTGAATATGGAACAAGCAAAGCTTAATACTAAACAATATATATATTAGCTGTATAATACCAGTAGGCCAGCTCTAATAGTAATTTGGCATGACTTCGCGGGCCAAATGTAATTAGGCTGCGGGCCAAATTTGGCCCGCGGGCCAGAGTTTGACACCTATGATCTATAGTGTTACATCATATTCTATAAGGATGTTATGTGTTTGTAGACTTTCTGCCCAGTTTGACCCATTTAGCAGAAGTCAGCCTGTTTAAGGCTCTGATATCTATTCTGTATGACTTAAAGCAGTTATGACATGGTCTGATTTTCTCACCCAATAAAGGAATATTTAATATATCAGTCTATTCTTCATTTTATCAGAAACAGTTATCACAGCTCGTACATTTTATTTTTATAAATATATGTAAGCAATGAGCCAAATTTAGTAATGCCAACATACTGAAGGAACAACATTTGTCTCTTATATATGATACACCTATCTCTCTCTCTCTATATATATATATATATATTTATATATATATATATATATATGCGCACTGTCAAAGATACTTGTCTTTGAGTGAAGATTTAAGGTCATAAGACATATAAATAACTGCAACTTGAATCTGTAAGCTCAGTATTTAACACAGAGTTCATGTTAACTGCCGTAATAACTAATAATGATGAATATAATAACTATAATATTGGCCATATAATATTTACATTACCAAAGTGATATGACTTTAGTCTCATGAACAACATTAGCAAATTGTTATTTATTAACTAATCTTAAATGACTGTTCAGTACAGAAATGAAGCCCAAAAATCATGTTTTACTGTCCTGTGGTCTCAGCCTCAGATACTTATCAAATCACACAAAGCTCTTGTAGAAACAAACAAACAAATGAACAAAATATGTTCTCTTTCATTTCTGTCAAACAAAGTTGTATGACACGTTTCCAGCGGTTAGTATCATGGTTGCTAGGCAACCTGGGAAGCGCGTCGGTCATTGGTACTTCATGGCTTGTGTAGTTACTAGGTAACAAAAGCTCAACACTGCCCCTAGCGTCCTGGAGCACTTCCGTTGTGTTTTGGGGTTTGCAAGTGCTTTGGAGTTTGCAAGTGTTTTGAAGTTTGCAAGTACTTTGGAGTTTGCAAGTGTTTTGGAGTTTGCAAGTGCTTTGGAGTTTGCAAGTGTTTTGAAGTTTGCAAGTGCTTTGGAGTTTGCAAGTGTTTTGGAGTTTGCAAGTGCTTTGGAGTTTGCAAGTGTTTTGAAGTTTGCAAGTGTTTTGGATTTTGCAAGTGCTTTGGAGTTTGCAAGTGTTTTGGAGTTTGTACGTGCTTTGTCTCTAGGGGCCACCGTAGACAAACCCCTAAAACTGACAGAAAATATGTACTCCACTGACTGGGAGTCAAGATAGTTTCTAGAGACAAATTTTCTTTCCAAGCTCCTTAGACTACAGACTACAGAGATTTTAACACTAAAATTAACCTGCGGTGTAATTAAAAACTAGCTATTCTAACTAATGTGTGATATTTGTATACTCTGAACCCTTAACTGTAAATGGTGATCATACGAATGATCTGTCATGGTCCTGAGTCTGACGACTCAGTGTTTCTTTTTATTATTCTATGTTCTTGTTTATTCTGTTATATCTTTTGTTAAGGTTTGCCATTTGTTAGGGTTTTTGTTCCATGCCTGCCTGCTCCCACTTCTCTGTGTTCCCTCTGTCTGTCCATGGTGTCACACTGTCTGCTTGTGAATCTGTCTAAGTTCAGTGTCTTGTCTGGTTCTCTGTGTCTGTGAGTTTCCTGTTTTATTCTGAAGGTCTCTGTCTCATGTGAGTGTGTTCAGTTTACGTTTCCCCTGTCTCATCAGCTCTGATTTCTCCCTGGTGTGTTCCCCTCCTGTCTCTCATCTCTTGATTACTGCTGTGTGTATTTAAGCCCTGTGTGTTCTCCTGTCTGTTGCCAGTTCATCTGCGTTAATCTCCTCTGTCATCCTGAGTGGTTTCCCTTCGTCTGTCTGCATCTCTCTGTCCTTCACCGCGTTTCGTTATCATTTCAGGTTTGCTCTTTAGTTTTCCCAGTTTAGGTTTTCTCAGTTCTGTTTTTTATGGAAGAAATATAGTGTCATCAGAATCCAACTATTTTTAGACATTGAATTTATAACACTGAATTTTTATCCTCCAAATTTCCCTGCAAAAAATATTCACCTGCAAAAATTCGCCTGCAAAAAATTCGCCTGCAAAAGTGATGACCTTAAATGACCCAAGCCAGAGCAATCAGCACTAGATCGAGTCGAGCGGCTCTCAGCCAATTAAATTACGCTGTTTGATCACATGACATGTTAGCCGGCAGTGTCTTCTGAAAAGAGAGCTGTTTAGAGGTGAGTGATTAAGTTTTTCTCCTAAATAGAGATCATTACAGAACGCCTAGTCCTACTTAAAATACCATTCATTTTTCTTTTATTTTATCATCTACTCGAACTGAGGAAAACGTTTGACTAACTCAAAGAAAATTTCCGCGCCTCCCCTGCCTGTCTGCAGAGGCAGTTTTGAATTCAGGAGCGGCATGATGGCAGCGGCAAACCCTGGCGGTTCTCCGGTAAGTATATTATGTTTTATCTTCAAGTTTGTCTTTTGAAACGTTAATTTTATTTAAATCCGTTGGTCACGTATAAGGTACACAGACGGGGTCTTTGCTCAACTCGTCTGATGCGTGTCTCACTAAGCGCTACATGCTAGCATCCTGCTAACCGAGCTAACCTTTACATGCTGTGCTCTACAAAATAGGATGCTCGGTACAAAACCATAATCCGCAGATATTGATAGACGAACACTGCAAATATAATGTGGGAAACGAGAACGGCATTGGGTTAAGGGGTAAAATACACTATGAATAAAGCCATAGAGTGAATGGCTGCCATGGTTGCAGAACGGCCTGATTTAATGACAAGAATGGGGAAGAGTGAGGAGAAGTGAACCAACCAAAGCCACAAAACACGGTCAGGCAAGGCGGGAATAGGGCAGTGATATGTCCGTCAGTATGAAGTTGGTGTGCTTTGGTGAACAAAAACTCGAGACCCGTAGCAGGAAGATGGGAGACTCGTGTTTCACTGGAATAGTGGTGAATTAAAACATCATTTGTTGGGGAAATTTAGGTGTAAATGCATCCATACAGGCGAGACAGAGGCAGACCAGGCAGTGAAGAAAACAAGGCAAACGTTAGAAATATTAAAACGGAAATATGGGATTAATATAACATACAATTAGGGAAAATTAAAGGAACACAATGTAAATTATACTGTAAAGTCATTAAAACAGCATAACCTGATTAAAAGAAACATGTAATTGGGTAGGATGGTGGTGGTGGTGATGATGATGATGATGATGATGATGATGATGATAATAATAATAATAATAATAATAATAATAATATTAAAAAAAACATGTACAAGATGGGCATGTATACTTGTACCCAGAATTTAACAACTATAAAGTTGTGGCATGCCAGTACCTTACCCCATCCATTATATCCACACTTTCAGAAAAGGATATGGTCAATATCTTTACAAATACTATCTAAACTTAAACAGATAGCATAAGTTAAACGGGATATTCCCTCTGTGCTCTCCTAGAGTGAATACATCAAATTAAACAAATAAGTAGTCTATGGCATTTAAAAGTGGTTACCTACAATTCTGAAATGATAATACTAATTCTTATTGATGATGATATTGTATTTGAAATCCTGGTGTAACACTGAACCCGACATCATAAAATGATTACCCTTGTAATGTCAGGGAGCTACAACCAAGGAGGGAAAATATTACTATCTCACCCCTTGTATCCAATTACATAACAGCACTGCTTAGTAAAGGTGTTGAATTAGCTGGGTCGCTCAGTTTGGGGAAAATTGTGGGGAGCCTGCAAGGGCCTCAACTTCTCCATTCCCACAATGTGCAACAAATGGGCACAGCTGATCTTCAAGATTGGAACATCGGCCAATTACTTCCAACTTTAACGTGTTTTTGCAAAAGTATTCTTAAAATTGTCTCTTTACACAGATCATAATGATACAAGATGGCACTTGTGTAATTTCCTATAAATTCAATAAATCTAAATAATTGTTATCAACCTGGTAAATCCTGAAAAATGTTTTAACAGCTGTGTTAAATTAAACTTCATACTGACACATGCTGGAAAGTGCATTCATGAGACAATTCATGTTTTATGCCTTCTAGAGCAGTAGCAATCAAAGACTTTAAGGATTCTTTTACATTTTTTAAAAACACTCTGATTAAGGCATAAGAAGTTCTTTATCATCAGATCTAAGTTTGTTTAAAGCTTCGAATGTTTTGGGGTACTTTTCTTTGTTTTCAGGGTTCGTGGCAACCACGGATGGGAAAATGTGGAGGTTGCACGGCTGATGTTTACTGTTCGTGGCACAGGAAGAGGCAGTTTCATTTCAGGAATGAGTGCTATCATCTGCCTGTGAAACTCGGAATGCGGATCATCTATGCGGATGTGACGGTTAACTGAACCGTGTTTCCCCAGGTAGATAGCTACTTCTTCATCAAGGTCACTGTTGGTAAGCCCTTTTATGATTACTGAGTTAGGGATTTTAATTGCCTCTTTAAGTACTATGTCCATTTTACCAGACTTCGGTTTTGCTTGTTTCTTATTGTTGTAAAATTTAATGAGTCTCATGCAGTTTCACAATAACTCCTGGCTGCTGGCTCGCCAACTGTAACACTAATGTGTCTCTAATACTCTAAGACCAAAAGGTACTTCACCCAAATTTGATGCAAAAGAGCTCACTGCTTTGGACCAGTAGGTTTGGCTATGTACAGGAGAGGCAAACTGAATGAGACTCAGGCAACTGT
The DNA here is from genome assembly GCF_036321145.2 of Pelmatolapia mariae. NCBI lineage: Eukaryota > Metazoa > Chordata > Actinopteri > Cichliformes > Cichlidae > Pelmatolapia > Pelmatolapia mariae. Next base: position 9,889,486 of record NC_086245.2, read on the forward strand.
GAGTTTTGAAAATGCCGGCTTTGTATTTTTTGTCATCCAGAAACAAAAGAAAGAAAATTACAAACATACAAAATATTATAAATAAAAGTCTCTGTTTTTGGTACCAGTATTTTCCTCAGTGACAACCCTGTGGCACAATCACAGTAATCACAAAAAAAAGAAACCTTACCTGGGTGCACCCTTCTAAATGTACAAAGTTCACTTCCAAAATGAACCACAATATCACTTAGCAAAATCCAAATAACAACACTTGGTTGTATCTTCATAGACTTTGTGAACAAATTGCAACAATTATTCAGCTGGAGAAATAGATCCAACCGCCCACACCCACTTCCCTTCCTGTTCGTGGGATGTATAGAGTCCGTAAAAAGTCCTTAAAATAAACCGTCCGTAAGTCCAGGGGGATGTGTGTGAAGAAGGGGAACAGTAAGTTCAAAGTGGCGTGGTGTGTTTTTGTTTTGTTGCAACTGGCCTACCACACTCTGCTGTGCAGCACAGAACAAAGTCAATTGGTCCTTCAACGGGGTTGGCTCGCCATCGATTACAGGATCCGTTGCAATGCATCAAAAGGAAGATACAAAGGGAACAAAAAAAAACCTGACCTGTCAATGACAGTGTCATAGGACATATTAAGTTCTCATATAATCACAGTTCAGTATCAAATAAAATATATTATTTGCAACGTTAGCCATGTTACAATTTGAAAATAAACAGTAAAACACACACTCAGCATTTGCTTCAAATGCTGGTTTTTTTTTTTTTCAGTAAATTGAATAAAGTTTTCCACAAAATATTTTTAAACAATTATCAAATAAACACTGGAACATTCTGCTTACAAAGAACTAATGAAAAGTGCAGATAAACAATGAACTATTAAAATACTTTGCTCACCGATCTCAGAAAAGAAAGGCGGAGCAGCGCGAGATGGCGCAGGAATGATGAAATGGCGTCGTCTCTAACTCCCGACCTTCGTCGAACAACAATGTAAAAACGAACCAGCTGGTTACTTGTCTTAGCAGTACACATACAATAAAAGGTCTTTCATAAGCGGCAAGTGTTAACTCTCCCGTTTATTTTATTTTTTCATACCTCGTTTCAGTGAATCGCTGTGTCTTTTTCCTTGCTAGCGTGCTCATGGAGGATTCGCGCGAGAGAGAAGGAAAAGCCTGTGCTCTCTCAGACGGAGATGGCGGGCGGGGCCTTGCACCACGTCTCAGCAGCTCATTGGCTTAGAGCAACTCACGCCTACACCAGAGCAGTTAACTCTTTAACCGCTGCACCTATGGCTTATTCACTATAAACAGAGTGTACTGCTAAGATTAATGGTCCTTTTTTTTCATTTTGGTACGTTTTATCCAAGCCATCCTTAAATATGGGTTACAAGTGTGCACAATCAAAGGTTTGTTCTCATAAAATACTGTCAACCTCAAATGTTTCTGACATAAGATGGAAGGTGTTGCAGCTTTATTTCCATTATTTAAAAATACATAAACATTTAAAGGGTATAGTTTTATGAAAAAAGTTTTATAGTAATATGTCTTTAGAGAACAGTGCCCTATCCAGCAGGATATATTGTCTGATATGTGTCAGGTGTTTTTTGTTTTGTTTTTTGTTGTTGTTTCTTTCAATTTCCATTATTTACCCCTCAAGGAAGAAAATATTGGACAGGTCCTACAAACCCCAAAGAGCCTTCAGGACTCTGCCCTATTTTTAGTTATTCACACACCTTTTCCAGTCTGTTACTTCCTTCCAAGAATGTTCATTCTGTGTTAATGGTCTGGTTGTCATCTCATGTATTGCCACTGATCATCACAACCCTTTTGACACCTTTTAAGTGATATGCCTGGGTCCTTCCTACATGCCCTGATAATGTATTATTACTGTTGTCATGCACACATTTCATGTAGGGTTAGAAACAAGCAGGGAATTTCTCATACACACCAAAAGAAAGGCCATACCTAATTTAAATATTTTTTATATATTATTTCAGAATAGAGCGACTGTGGAGAGACCTCTGGGTGGCCGTTACATGCATTTACTACGATGTTCTTCACAACCCTGAGGAAGAAGGCCTTCTTGACATTTCAAATGCTGCACACCTCTTTTGCTGCCATTACATCTTTCTTCCTCGACTAGAGGATAATTTTAATACATTTTGCAGTGGATGGGACAACCATCCACTGCGAACAGAAAACAACATGAGTCCCCCAACCAGCTGTGGGAGTTGGGTCACAGATATTACCCTGTTCCTGTTCCAGAAAACACACAGGTAAAGGTGCACATTTTTAGTACTCATTGATTCTCTTACAGAGAATGTGATGATTTCATGGATAATTAAAGTCAGCCATAAATCCACAAACACAACAAGCTGAAAGTCAGTGATGCTGCTCGGTTTGCAGTCCTGAATATGACGGCACAAGCAGGATTCACTGCACTGTTAATGTTAGCTATGTTATATTGCTGCCTCTGTTTGGTGGTGTCGAGCCAAACTGACTTTAACGTGTGTTTGAACGAGCTGACGGTTCACTCGTTAAGCTGAAAGAAAGATGCTTTAATCACAGGAGTCACACATGTGTCCACTGGACCATCTGGGAACTCTTCTTGTTTAGCACTCGTAATAACACAAACACTAAATCCTCCTTCTCTTGTGCTGTTTTGTAGCAGTGTATACACCTGAGACTGTCACCTGTCTGTCTGTCCTGCACTCTCTCTCTGTTTCTTTCTCTCTGATTGTGGAATAAAAGTATGAACATGTATTTATAAGTTACACTTGTGTTTGAATCCTGCAGCTTATCACACATTTGATTTCCTTGTGTGACGACTGCAAGTGTCCAGAGTGAGAACAGACTGAGGGACCCACTGCTGCACATCATCTGTGAGGCTTTGCACCCCTGATGATCCACCAGGACACACTCAGCAGTGTGTGAGGAAGAGCCAGCAGCAGCTGACAGATGGAGAGAATAGACAGACTGTTCGTGTTTGTGAAGGACTGCTAGAAAAGTTTAAAATAACTAATTGTCTGTCCTGAATCAGTCTTATTAGGTAATGTTCAAATAATGTTATCATTCCAGTGTTTTCAGTGTGGGAGAAAGTACTCAGGGCCTTCAAGTTACACTCTATGAAAGGCAGCAACAAGTTTAATATTCAGAAACCTAAAGTATGTATCAGCAGCAGAATGGAGCTAAAAATAAATGTTTGTTTCAGTTCTATGAAGCTTTGAGTATTTTGGATTAGTAGCACTGCTGTGTTTGTTGCATCATATTGCTGTAATTGTTTATATGCTTTATATACTCAGAGGTAAGTTGATCTATAGTGTTACATCATATTCTATAAGGATGTTATGTGTTTGTGTACTTTCTGCCCAGTTTGACCCATTTAGCAGAAGTCAGTCTGTTTAAGGCTCTGATATCTATTCTGTATGACTTAAAGCAGTTATGACATGGTCTGATTTTCTCACCCAATAAAGGAATATTTCATATATCAGTCTACTCTTCATTCTATCAGCAACAGTTATCACAGCTCGTACATTTTCTTTTTACACATATATGTGAGCATTGAGCCAAATTTAGTAATGCCAACATATCAAACAAACAACATTTGTCTCTTATATATAATACATATACACTGTCAAACATATTTGTCTTTGAGTGAAGATTTAAGGTGATAGGACTTATAAATAACTGGAACTTGAATCTTTACTGAAGCTCAGTGTTAGACACAGAGTTCACTCACATGAATTTCACTCACATATGCTGTACCAGTGTACCTGCACATGTGATGTGACAATAGAAGTGATTTGATTTGAGAGTTCAAACTCACTGCTGTAATAACTTATAATGATTAATATAATAACTATAATATTGGCCATATCATATTTACACTGACTTTAGTCTCATGAACAACATTGGCTAATTGTTATTTACTAGCTAATCCTAAATGACTGTTCAGTACAGATATGAAGGCCAACAATCATGTTTTACAGTCCTGTGGTTTCAGCCTCATGGCTACACCTACACGAGCTTTGTGTGACTTATTAAATCACACAAAGCTCGTGTAGAAACAAACACACGAACAAAATATGTTCTCCTTCATTTCTGTCAAACAAAGCTGTATGAAACGTTTCCAGCGGTTGGTGTTATGGTTGCTAGGCAACCTGGGCAGCGCGACGGCGGCTAGACCGTCCCATTTCACGAGCCTCGCACTTCCGGCCTTAGCGGTCTTTGAGTACGCGGCCCTTGAGGATCGTTGAGGCTGCGTACTTTAAGGCTGCAGACCCTGAATTGGGATACAGCCCCTGAATTGGGATACAGCCTTAATCCCTCACCTCTAAACAGCTATCTTCTAGGAGACACACTGCTGGCTAACGATGTCATGTGATCAAACAGCGTAATTTAATTGGCTGAGAGCCGCTCGACTCGATCTAGTGCTGATTGCTCTGGCTTGGGTCATTTAAGGTCATCACTTTTGCAGGTGAATTTTTGCAGGTGAATTTTTTGCAGGTGAATTTTTGCAGGTGAATTTTTTGCAGGTGAATTTTTGCAGGTGAATTTTTTGCAGGTGAATTTTTTGCAGGTGAATTTTTGCAGGCGAATTTTTGCAGGTGAATATTTTTTGCAGGGAAATTTGGAGGATAAAAATTCAGTGTTATAAATTCAATGTCTAAAAATAGTTGGATTCTGATGACACTATATTTCTTCCATATGGGGCGGCTCATTTACAATCACAAGTCTAACTTAAGTTTCACACTTTTTTTGTTAGAAAAAAATCAAATTGTTACATGCTTAAATTACACAAAATGTCAGAAATCTGCACTGTCATGAACACAAATTTAAACCTAATTTTTCATGATTTGTTGGATTAACCCTCTGAGGTCCGAAATACAACAGGCCATCTTTGACTCCTTCTGAGTTTACGTTTGTATTTCACGCTCAAATTGTTTCAATTAATTTTTTTCCCCTTGCCCGTGTTTGGTATCATTCTTTTCAGCTCAACCTCACTTGTCTGAATTTAGTTGTTTTTTTACTAACATACTGCATTAGTATTACTCATCTGAAATCACACAAAGAACTTAAAAACCTAGTAGTAGTTTTTTTTACTGTAAAAAAACCCCAAAAAAAACCACACAGACATGTTGAGTAAATTATTTTTATAACTTGAAATGCAAACATAAATTGTACATTTTGAAAACTTATGCACACATTTTGTAAACATATACAGCTTTTTTCTATACAGTTTATCTTTGTACAACCATTTAAAAATATTACTAAAACTAAAATAAGAGAACAATCAGGTGTCCCAATAAGATGCCCCACAAATTATGTGTGCCAGTAAAAAAAATTGTTTGTCCACCACAAGACAGAGGAGAACAGCACAGGGATAAACCTGCAGGCCTGACAAAAGGAGGTGTACCTTTGTGACATTCCTCAGTGCCCTCACTGACACACAAAACAAAACAATGACTACACAACAGAACAACTACACAAGACAACACAACACACTAACGATACACTCCACGCTAAATGTCACAAATCTACCACATGTAAAAAACTCTCTCGCTCACTCGCTCGCTCTGTCTCGCTGCCGTTACCGTCACTCCCAAAACTTTCCCGTCTCCCTAAGCAACCGAATCGCACGTGACTTTAAAAAAAAAAAAGGTAGACATGGTACATTTTCCCACCGATAGGAAAGAAGTGGCTCTTTTTCTTTCTTTACTGCTTTTGCGCTCTCCTTAGAAAATGCTTTAAAAAAAATTAAAAAACACACACACACACACACAAAAACGTGACGACAGTATTTAGAAAAAAGCATGGCTTATATATATTTTTTTATCATAACTCTGGATTTACTGGCCTGCAATTACAATTTAAAAGCCGATATATACTTTGAAGTACGAACTTTCAACTTGAGCTGAAATACAGACTCAGCGTGGCTGCAGCTTGTTGCTATGTCAGCTTAAATCAGTCATTGAATTTGGAGGTGCAGCGTGTCCGTGGACCCCAGAGGGTTAATAACACTCACCTTCATTCCATTTCCAGAGTGCAACAACCAACACCTGTGTGAAATCCGAAATTCCCATGGTGTTGTTCAAAATGTACTTATGGCACAATCATAAGCATCGCTTGCTACTGAAAACAAGAAAAAGCCGGTCTGAGCTATGGGCTGAACCATTTGTTAATGGTGGAGAGGGGTAACACTATGCAATATATTCAGTTTTAGCATTTATAGTCACTGTTAACTGTAAAATAAACAACACTGTCGTATGCAAAACTAGGGTGGCACTTGGGGTGGCAAGAGATCATTTATGCCACCCTTCTAGATCTGCCCCTGCTCAGTTTTCTGTATAGACCAGCATTGGTACTTGTTTTAACTCTGCCTCTCCTCTTTTGTCGAGCAGTGAGGGCAAACAGAGGTTTGGTTATAGAGGAGCAGCTAGAAATTAAATGCTAATAGTAGAATATCAACTCCAGGAATTTCTTAATTCTTTCAACTGATTGAGTGCAGCCATCAACCTCCACCAATTCAGCCTTTGTCATCTTTGCACAGCTTCTCCATTGCCATCTATAACGCGGCCCAAACCCCCAAAAGTTGATTCTGTTCATCTGGACGTAGCATTTTCAGTGAGAGAAACGTTTCATCACTCATCCAAGTGACTTTTCTCAGACAAGAATTATGTTTAGTTTCAAATTAAAACACTAACAAAGTTTCATGGTTTGGGAAACTGAGCCCCAAAGTTCACAGAAAAAAAGCTGTTTTAATAAATTAACCATGTCATCTGAAAGAGGCTGGGGTTTTATCTACCACTGTCTTCACAGCACACCACTGGGATTTAGAGAACAGTCAGCTTTATTCATCACTTGTGGGGATGTGTTTGGTTCAAGTGAAGGAGCCTAAAGAAGACAGGGCAAAGGGCGCCCCCTGCCCTGCACCAGTGGAAGGTGCAAGCATAGAACATAGGACATGATTTAACCACATTATGTCACAATATACTTTTAAAAGAATTGTATATCATGAATTCTGAGTTTTCATGTTATGCCATGGCTGCAGTAATAGGAATACCAATCACAAAGGCTGTACAAAGGTCCGGTATTATTGTGGATGGCCATAATTGAGAAAATAAGCGTATGTCAAGGAGTTAAAAAGAAAAACATGTGTTTAGAACAGGTCGCCTGATCTGTTCTAAACACATTTCTCTGTGTTTAGATACCAAAAGCTAGTGTTTATCTCACTCACTCATTCCACATTTGTTTACTTTGTTATCAGAGCTGACACTAAAGTTAAATCTTTGTTTACTTGATAGAAATGTTGATAGAAAGTGTTCAGATAAACTTTTTTGGTGTTTATCAGATATTTGATTTGGGAATCAGTGACAGTGATTTGATCCATTCATTGCAATTATGTATTGAAAAATTGGACGTATACAACATCACCTACTTGATTATTTGAAAAAACGAAAATTCAAACAGCACAAAGAGTTTGTGACATTTTATGGGGCGTAAGCTCGAAGGACACACATTTGGAGTCACACTTGCTGGGAAGCTTTGATTATGCTGTACTTATGATGGCATAATGTGTTGACATCAACTCAATCATGTATTATTTCATTGCAACTTCACAGTGAGAATTATCTTTATTAATTTAACACCGGTATGAGAGACAAGCCACAGCCAAAGGTATGAAATGCAAATAGAATAGAAAAGAATAATCAGGGGAAATTTGGTTGTATCAGCAGCAAAAAACACACATATACAAACAGAACAGGTCACAGAACAGAAACACACACAATTTTTACATATTTACATCAGGGACAATAGTTACCAAAGCCGGTTCAGTGAGAGAAATCAAAAGTCCAGATCGTTCCTTACTGTTTATTTTTTTTTTCTTTTACAGTTTTAAGTTGTTTTAAGTTGTATTCATGTCTCGATGGACATACTACAGTTGATTATATGTATGCATGTGTGTAAAGTGGGTGGATATCAGCTCATATCATGAGTAGATCAGTCTCTAAGTGGTGTTTCTTAAGCACTGCCTCTTTCAGTTTCGATTTCAGTTTATGACGTAGCTGCTTCAGAAGCAGGCCATCGAGACGACATGCCGGGCTCTGAGGATGAGTTTAAATGCTGCACTCAGTACTTTCTCTTCACCTGTGTGGACTTGCTGCTGTTCCTGTTTGATATAGGGTTGGATATATGGGCTGCTGTGTCCTTCTACAAGCAGGAGGCCTACGTGTACTTCAGCCTCCTGCTGCTGTTTCTCTTGGGCTCGTCCATGTTGGTTCAGGTGTACAGCTGGCTGTGGTACCGCTACGATGATTTTAAGTTCATAGTGCCCCAGGCACCATCCTTACATGTCCTTGTCTTGAAATATTTGATTTATAGGAAATAAAATTAAATGAACTTGTTTATTTGGAAGGTTTCTGTTTGTACACCCATGAGTCATGCATCCATTTTCTTTTCAGTATATAAGCTACTGACATCAATCGCTGACTTACTTGTTTACTGCTTATGTTCTGTGGATCTTTCTTTTCTTTATTATAATTGGGTAAAGCCTGTTTTATTCGGATGTTTGTTGCTCCTTTTCTGCTTTGAGATATTTTCAGTTTAGCATGTCTGGCGGGAGGATTTGATGTAACTGGTTCTTCTGGTTCTCAGGTATGCAGGAATCATGGAGAAGTCTGTGCAAAGCTTACATGGAAAGGACGCTGACGCTGAGAGTGTGGCCAAGTTTCTGAGACAGGATCTCCGCACTTTGCGCTTCATTGAGACGTTTTCAGAGAGCGCCCCACAGCTTGCTCTCATGCTCACCATCATTCTGCACGAAGGTCGGCTGGATCCTGTTACAGGTATAGTTTGTTACTCAGCTTTTGATCACGTATGCTTGGATCACTCAGGTGTAGCTTTTCATTGAAAGTAGAATTACGAATAAAACCACATTCAAAGGTTTCTCATCTGTTTATAACTTGAATTCCAAAAGAGTTGGGATGCTGTATAAATTGTAGATAAAAACAAATTCCAATGATATGCAAATTAATAAACACTTATTTTATTTACAACAGAACATAGAAAATATATCAGTCTATCATCAAGCTAATTTTGAGTTTGATGGCAGCAGCATGTGTCAATAAAGTTGGAACATGGTCAAATTTCCCACTGTGTAGTTTGCCCTCTTCTTTTAACAACAGACTGTAAATGTCTGGGAACTGAGGAGACCAGCTGCTGGACATTTGGGAGAGAAACACTGTCCCATTCTTGCCTGATGTAGGATTCTAGCTGATCAACAGTTCTGAGTCGTATTTTTTGTTTCATGATGCTCCAAATGTTTTCAGTTGGTGAGAGATTGTGATTGCAGGCAGACCAGGTCACCCAGACTCTATCGTGAAGCCTTTATAATACACAGAGTATGCAGTTCAGCCTTGTCTTGCTGTGTTGTTCAGTTTGTTTCTAAGGCTCTCTCTACAAAAAGAGGTCTGTATGGGAGCAGGTGTTGTTATAGAAACTTTCAGCATTGATGGTGCCTTTCCAATTCAACAGGTGGTTCAATAGGCAGCCACCATTTGGTGAGAGATGAGATGATGAGATAGCCTTTATTTGTCAGCTGCAGTTGCCCACAACCGAGATGACAGACCTTGCCGACCGTACATACAATACACAAATATCACCTTGGGGAGACAGGTCAGGCTAGGTAGCAAAAGGAAAAACAGTGAAATGTGTAACACAAAAGGGTAATCCAGGAGGAAAAGAATGCCTTAAAAAAATGAGTATGTTGCATGTACTTCATTCAATAGTGGACATTGGTTGCACACAATTGTTTTGCTTTGGCAGAAACTTAAACAACTTAGTTAAATCAACACAACTGATTCATATTCAATAAGCCTGCTCATTTTGTGTTGATAAAACGTGATGAAACATGTTTAGATGAAGAAAGTTGAGCCTTGGAATCTGGAACTATTCAATAACTTTTACCCCATTACTACTTGGTCATATCAAATAATGTTCAACAAAGTCTAGAGTCCGGTTTACATAAAAATTAAATGGACTTTCAACAACTGTCCAATCCTTATCTGGGTTCTGGGGGGCTGGTGCATAACCCAAAGTGATAGGTTAAGAGGCAGGGTACACCCTGGACAGCTCACCAGTCTATCACAGAGAGACAAACAACCATTTACACTCACATTCAGGAGCAATTTGGAATCACCAATTAACCTAACTTTAATTGTGTTACTGTTAACTGTGGGAGGAAACCAGAACACCCAGTGGATTGTGGATTTGAACCACAAAGCGATGGCATACACGGGGTGTGTGTGTAGCTGTCTGCCTCTTAAAACTCCAGTGGTTTTCCTGCAGTTTTTCAAATCTCATGTGATCTTGTTAATTTCATGAGTCCAGAAACTAACCACTCTTACTAGATTGTAACAGGTCATCTCACCAGGAACAAATTAAGTTGCTGAATTTCATACAGATCCTACATGATTTAATTGCTTTCACCATAGAAACATGAAATTATTTTCTTCAAATTACAAGTTAGACTTTTTTAATGTAACAACCACCCAATTTACTTTTTTCGGTATACCAAAAAAAGTAGAGGCGGCTGCTCGACTTGACTGAGATGGATGCCTTCCTCAAACCACGATCCAAAGCACGCGAGACTGAAATCCTGTGCAGTGTCGCGGGATTTAACATTGCTATATTATTGACTTACTTCACTCAAACATGATATGAACAATTTAATCTAGCCTCTCTGCATATCATGTAGTTTCTACACTATATAGTTACACTTAACTTTAAAGCATGAGTCACTTGTGTTAAATACATGCAAGCTGCTTATGTAAATCCAAGAGCTGGCCAATTCCTTTTTTTCAGTGTAGATGATGAGGAACACTAAGGAACATTTTTCTGAAATTGTTCACTTTCTTGTCCAGCCTTCTTTTGCCTCCATGAGACGTGTTGCTGCCATCAAATTCAAAATTGCTTCAATTTTTTTGTGAAATCTGGTCATCAAATTTTGGAAAGTGAAATTGCAGCAGAGAATTAAAAGCATCTTTGTTGGAGCTCACACTGAGATGTGAATAGAACAGAAATAAATATACTAACCTATTATAATTGGTTGATGTGAAAATGTTAAATGCCAAATGATCGCTGTTTCTGTGAAAACAAACATCATACAGTCTAAATAATAAAATACTAAATGACAAAAAAATGTTTGGAAATATTTGGGGTTGCTTTTTGAACTCATAAATTACTTGGATCTTCTAACAAAGAATCAGCGTTTGTTCTAACTCTGCCCCTCGCTCTCCCCTCAGTGTTGAAGGCCATCGGCTCGACTTTGTCCATCGCCTCCTTTTTGACCACCTACGATCACTCAACGCGCACCTTCCTGCCAGAGAAGGAAAAACACCACATGATCTCATTAGTTTTCTACTTCATCTGGAACCTGGTTCTCATCTCTTCTCGCATCGCTGCCCTCACTCTTTTTGCCTCCGTGCTGCCCTGCTTCATCTTCGCCCACTTCATCTGCACTTGGCTAGTTTTATTCTTCTTCGCTTGGCGATCCAAGACGGACTTCATGGATGACCCTCGTGGAGAATGGCTTTACAGATCCACTGTTGGCCTCATTTGGTATTTTAACTGGTTTAGTGTGGCCAAGGGGATGAGGATCAGGTCCGTGCTCTATCACGCGTATATCCTTATTGATATTTGCATCCTCTGTGGTTTGTGGTGCTGGAAGATGAGCACAGATCCTCATGATTTTGTGACACACCCTTTAACCACGGCTGCCTGTGTTGTTGCTGTTTACATCCTTGGTCTGTTATTTAAAGTTATTTATTATACGTTCTTCCATCCAAACCTTGATAAAGATAAGCTGAAAGGGGCCACCATCCCAGAGGAGCAACCTGAAGATGAAGAGCGATCTCATTCAGTTCCTACACGTCTCCTTAAGGCCACTGACAATAAAAGAATGAGGAAGCTGCCGAGAACTTCTTCTGCTGACCTGCATCATTTGACATTGAGAGGAGTAGGAATATTTTCCTGCTATTATTTGCTGCTATTTTATAATCATCATTACCATTTCATGATTGAGAGTGATGTTGCATTCAGATGCATTCAGATGTTCAAATATATTGGTATTATATTAGTCTTTATTACAGGTTCAGTTATAATCAGTTGAATCTATAATTTAAAGGTTTTTGAATGTTTTTATATTCTTACACATAGTCTTCAGTGGGTGAGAAAACTGAGTTGCAGGCTGACAGGAAACGGCGTGCTTTTGCAGAAGTGAAACCGAAAGCAGAGTGAGTGCAAGCCAAGGAGTAGGGTGTTTATTATGCATTTATCTTTGAGTTAAGCTTTAAGTAGTTGTGTTAGATTGAAACAGGTGTTTTATATATTTTACATATAAGTCAAGATCATTACACACAGGATGGCCTTAGCCTGGTTGCCTAAGTTGAGGTCAACTAAGGTTCAGAAAGCAGATGCAAACTCTGCACGCACAGATAGACGAGACATACACATACAGACACCTATAGTGAGAGAGGTCATGACACGTACGCAGTACACAGCATGCACGCGCCCCCGCACGTGTACGCACACACACATACACACCATAGTAGATCTATTTTGGTAGGGCAGAAGTGAAGATGTATTTTTGCTGCAAGTGCAAATTGTGCCGGCGTATTGTCTGATGCTTACAGGAAGTGCACCTGATGTCCGGGGAGATAAGGAGGCGCTCATGGTGCGACACCAGGATGGAGATGAGACATGATGTATTTTAAAATATGTTAAAAGTTAGCAGGAACATTTTGTGGTTTAGGCTGACGTGAGCTGTATTGTGTCTGTTTTGCAAAAGAGGGGGCTGTACTATCTTAACCCTATAAAACCTTTGTCTAATGATTGTAAGTTCAGTTCGACGCTGAAATCTGCACAGCGGTCGGACTCACACATGTGTATTCATTAAAATGTCGTCTAATTGCACACCGGACCGGATCTGTGGTTATTTATGGATTCCTCTCTCAACATTGAACCCCTAACATTTGGGGGCTCGTTCCGGTGAGAGAGAGGGAATGTTGGGGTTTTGGTGAGATCCGGGGTCCGTGGTAATTGGACGGGCAGACGGTAATCAGTGGTGAAAGTGAGCAGGCATTCCCCGGGGCATTTAAAGGTAAGACGCTGCCTGTTGAAATATATTTCCAAAAGGTGTCACATTGGGCATGTCAAATTAAAAGCCTGGTCACTGTAATTACTGGTGAATGTCTGTTTTTTAATTTTGGTGAAGTTTTCATGAAGTTTACCGGTTGAAGTAATGATAATGAAGTATAAGTGACAGTACTGAGTAATGAGAATAAAGGAATGAAAAGAGAAAGCAGTTGGACTGCTAAGTGAACTCTTAGAATGATAGGGAATTTGGTCATTTTGTGGGTTCAAGTCCCATTGGTTATGCAACCTTTAAGAAGTTTCTCGGAGGTGACGCTCCCTGCTGGATAGAGAAATTTATCCTTCACCTAGCGATGACTAGGGATAGTTTCGGGCAACATCCGAAGAGGACTGGGGAATCTCTAAAACTGTTGAGGGTTGTCCTTAATCTTAATCCTGGTTTGGATGTAGATTGTTGGTTCAAATTACTCTAAATTTTCAAGAACGGCAGCTGGGCTGCTAAGAAGCGCATAGCCCGGACGTTGCGATCCCTCCTCGATGTGGACGCGCATTGTTGACCTATCGGCGAATAGGATTAGCTCGGTTTGGCTTGACCGTGGGGTACAGGGCATCCTGAGATAAGCTAGTGGTTGGACCACTTTACCGTTTGGAACGGTATCTGCGCTTTTTTGGCCAGTAGAAACCCGGTTTCGGGCGTGAAACCTTAACTTAAAATTTCGAGAAAGCCTTGGCTGTGAGATGCCAAAAATAGAGCTTCAGGCAAAGTTTGGGTTGGTTAACGCTTTTAAATTCAGTTAGGGCACTAGCAATCGGGCCACCGTCGGGGACGGGATAATGGCTAAATTGGTCGCAAAAAACTCAGGGAGTTTTCCGCTGGGCGGTTATTATTAAATTTGTCGAAATTCGTAGGAGCTAAGAGGCCTAGAATCTGTGCAGTTGTAATTAAAGACGTCTGTAATATAAAATATGAGATCCATGAGTAAGATCAGTCTCTGTGTCACCAATGCACAGCCGGATGTGCACTGATGGTGTGTGTAAATGCAAATGAGCAGCGGTGACGCGCAGAGAGGGTGGTTTCAGTTTCGAGAGTATTGAGCTTTATGACTATTGTTTGCCAATTTTCCTGTATATAAGAGGTTGGTTTTGCTTATTACGAGAGTATGAATACAGTTTGAATATATTAGTGTGGATGTAAAGTAAATGACTGAATTTTGATAGATGTATATTTCGTGAGCCATAAATGTTGGTGTGTTTTATTTTTCAGTTATGTGTGTGTGGGGAGAAGCTGTGAGGACGATGAGAGGTTTCAGTTTTCTTTTTCTTTTTTCTTTTGACTTGCTCTTTCTGATCATGGAAGGCATGTCCAAAATACTCGTATGAAAGCGAATTTTGTGTGATTTTAACTGTGTGAATGCTGTCAGTATTTGATTTGAGTGACTCTGCATGATTTGTCTGAGTGAGTGGAAAATGGAAGTTTGAGTGAGAGAAAAGGCAGGGTGTGTAAGACGACTCATGGTGTCTGAAAGAGGTTAGAACGTTTAAAAGTGTGTATGAAATAAAGGAGTGGGAAATATATTTCTTTTGTGATGTAAAATAGGATGTTTAAAGTTTGCAAGTGCTTTAATTCAAGAAACGCGTGAGTGAGGTTATGAGAAATTGAGTTTATTTTTTCTGATGGAAAACATATAAGTGTATACGCTACAAACTGATCTAAAGAAGGGTGAAGGGTGATGTGTGTGGAGAAGTGTTAGTTGTTCTGAGGTGTGAAAGAGCTCTATTTAAATGTGTGTGAGTGAAATGAAGGTGTATTGTTTTTTAGATCAAGATTTAGTAGAATTAAAGAGGGTTTTTAGACTATAAATATAAAGAGAGACAGACTCTGCAGAGAACAGGAAATAGTGAACAGGAACTCTGCATGCCCATAAAAGGAACTGAGTGTGTACAGAAAGAACACAGAGAGACAGATGAGGCCCATGAAGCAAATGAAGCCTTTAAGAAAAAATGAATATAATACTAATTGTATGCTTTAGTGTGTCAATACAGGTGGACGTCTTTCAACTTTGGAACCTTGAGTGCAGCACCAGAACAATAGATTAATAGAATTGGGAGAAAATAAGCCAGGCTTTGGCTCGAAATTGTGCAGCTTGATCTCTCACTTTGTCTTTGACCCTGAGAAGAAGCTTAAAGGACAGTTAATCGCCTGATGAAGACCGACAGAACATCGTGGACTTGAATACAGCAGGCAAACGACAGTGCCACTGATCCATTAACACTGATGACGACTGACGACCAGCAGCAGCATGTAAGACTAATGCAACATGTACTGTGAAAATACAGGCTGGGCAGTTGAACAGTGGGATAAAGAATTGTGGAAGAGCACTGGACATTGAGTGAGATTTTGCCATGCTGGGACTTAACCTAAAAGAAAGACTGTAAAGAAACAGAGAAGAAGACAACAGCTGAGTTGAGACTGTGTTTGCTGGAGCTTTGAAGCACGAACAGGACACTGTGAATGAAAAAGAGACCGGTGAGAGATGAAGCTGGACGAGTTTGACTGCGAGAATATAGGATATAATTGGATTGAAAATTGAAACCTGAACTCATGAATTGTTTAGGGATGTCCACTACAGCATAACAAAGAGGTAAACATTAGAAAAGGTAAGAATAATGAAAGAAAATAATTGTCATTACCTTAATGAATAGAAAACACACATACAAATTGTTACATGTGAGATTATTTTTGAAATGAATCAGAAGTGAGATAGTTTGAATCTAAACCTCAGTGAAAAATGCATGAAGTAAAACTGATTATAATTTAAGATGCAATGAAGAAACAGCTTACACATAGAGTACATTAACATGAATACATAGAAATGCAACGAAGAACTCAATGAATTAATTCAATGAAGAAGCAGTTTACACTCAATTAACATAAAATGCAAGGAAGAACACGCTTACATGCATGGCATAATTGGTGTTTCTGATCAGAGATAGAGAAATGGGTTATTTAAGCACTTGTGATAATAATGAAAATGTCTTAGTTTTGTTATTTTCAGGAGTAAAGCAGACTTGGACCAACTCTCCAGACGCACCAGTCGGAAGGAAATTGTAGGTTAACATCAATGGATAAGTTAAGGCAAGTTTCTGGTTGAATTGTTCACAGAATCATGTGTCCATGAACCTGAAAAGCAAGCCCTAGCTCCTGGCTGAAGACCAGGAGGGATTTTATTTAAGGTGGGAAATCAAAAGTTTCGGTTAGTAATTCGGGGAAAGAGAAAACTGACTGGATAACTGGAGAATTGGGAAGGAGTCTGGGAGACTGTGAAGCCATAGATGCAAAATGACACATACCCATACACACACAAACAGAAAATGCATTAACCTTATAAAGACAAGCTCCTGAAGCTTAATGAACAGATATTGATTAAAACCCTAGCTAAGAACACAAGCATATGCAATGAAGATCTGCTTGCTGCTTGTATGAGTGGGAGAATGGTGTGAATGGTTAATAAAATTGATGGAAAGATTTAAAATAGATGGAAAAAATAAAAGAAAAGTGTTTATAAGAGTGACTTAGGAGTGCCCTCGTACTGAGTGATTAAAACCAGTGATTAGTATAGAAAGAAAATGAGAATAATTCAATAATGTGTTAAGGTTTAAACATGTATTTCTCTTGTCAAGTTGGCTGTTGAGCTGTGGGTTTATGCAAATTAGCTGGAGCAGAGACACTTCCTGTGTGCGTGTGTGTCGGAGGCTTTCAGTTCAAGAGAGAGCGGTGGCTGTTGAAGATTAGTTGGCGAAATATATAATGGTAAAGTATCAGGATATTTGATTACGGTGGTCAGGTCTGTTCAGAGGGGCAGATTTGGACAGGAAATTTATAATTTAGTGAGGGTACGTTGTTGAAATCGGTTTAGATCTTATGCTGAATGAACACATGGTAAAGTGAGGAAGGGTGACATTGTGCAAACGGTCTTTGATCTTTTGACGAGGTTTTCAATGTGTTGAATGGGTGAAATTTAAGATTGTTTAAGATTTTTTGGGGCTGTTGTTTTTCATTTTAATAGAGGGAGTTTTGATAAACATGGACATGTCTAAAAGGGCCCATAGTTTTTGTAACAGTGCACTTAGGAAAAACCTGTCAGGTGATTTTGTTTTGTACTTTGATGAGCTAATAATCAGCTCTCTTTTTTCATTTTTGTTCTAAGCAGGCCTGGAGGAGAGTGAACTGACGGCGCTGACAAAATTACCAAGTACGAAAATCAGGTGGGCATTACAGAATTATAATTGATTACAATCAGAGACTGATTGGCGGCAAGTCTCTGTCTAAAAATGGATTGTATCGATTCAATCCAGTCAAGAGTATAGCGAACTATTTTCCTAAAAAGGAAAACGAAATAAAACAAATGATTGAGCTCATTTTGCTGATGTGGAGCATCTGATGACGTGCGCAGAAGGCTGCAGATCAGCAAAAAATATCATGTGTGGATGAGTGTGAGTGAATGTGAGTGACTTGGACTAAGGTGGGAATGAATAAATGTGGACAGATTTATCATGTGAGGAAAAGAAAGGGGATGCTTTGTTTTGCTTTTGCCATAAGCAGGACAAGTGGGAGACTTAAATCTGGGGATGCTGATTTTGGGTTGCTGATGTATGCTTGGAGAAAATTTCTTTTTACTGGGGTTAGATTATGGGATTACATTATATTGTTGGGAGAATGCTAAATGCTAAAAGGGAAAACATTGTTTGATGAAATTCAAGTTACCATTAACTGAGGTAACTCATGATTAATAACTGTTTTGTTTAAGTTTGTTTTTGTGATGACACAGATTGGATGATATAGGGGGAGAGTGAAGTACAGGTTTTGTTTCCAGGAAGTTCCAAGGATCCAGACTTTGCATGGAGCAATGATTTTGAGAAGATTTGACATGATGATTAAATTGATTTTGTTCCTTAAACACAGGTTTTCAGGGCTGGAGCAAAATACCGGAGAGGAGGATGGCTGAGCTGTTCTGAGAAATGATATGATATGACTAACCTTTTTTTTCCCTTTTAATTTTTTAAGCTTGGGTGACGCATTTTGAGTTTTTTGCCACATGAGATGTGTCAAAAAAGAGAGGGATTTAAGATTTAATTTGTTTAATTTGAAATGGGTTTTAGTATGATTTTATAACTATTGGGGTTGTTTGATAATTTAGATAGGGTAAAACTGAGGCAGAGATTGTTAATTCTTTAAAGAGAGGATTAAAATGAACTGAATTGGGTTTAGAAGATAAATTGCTGGTGTTAATAAGAAGTTGTACACCAAATTTAGAGGGAAACTGTGGGAATAAAGGATATGCTTTGGGGAAAAATAGTGAACATTTTATGAGAAGAAAGTGTGGGATCTCTTTTTGATTTTTAGAATAAAGTTGTTATAATGTAGGCTTTAGAGACAGATAGTAAATAGATTTATTTCTGGGGTAGAGGAGAGCTTTTTATGAGGATGTTAAAAGTGTCACTGACCCGAATGAATAGCATTGAAGATTACATACACAGGAATGATTTTTTCATACACATTGCATTTTGTGCTTATTAAAGAAATGTTGCTCAAGTCAATAATCTGAAGGTCAGAAGCTTTGTTCGGCGCGATGTCCGAGCAATTTATTGTGCAAGATGACAGAGCATTGAAGGCTGCGCACGCTTACAGACATAGAGTTCATTCACACATATGGCAGTATTGATTTGAGGCCGAAGGCCTGAAATCCATTTAGCATTTAACTGAATAGGAGTTTCGCTTGTGACTAGACTGTGTGACACGTAAAATATTGAGATAACACCTGCAGCTCTAAATTAGTCTTATTATACAAAAAGCAGTTACAGAATAACAAATGCTCGTTGAAGTGACCAAGTTTTTGTTTAAAACAGAAGCAAAAGGAGAAAGCTTATATATTTTGGTTAAGTCTGATAAAGTATAAATTAGAATGTATCATTACATTAAGAGCAGCAAAAATGAAATAAAATGTTATATTAAAACAGGGTATAACACAGGAAATGTGAGTTTTAAAATGAAGTTAGTGTCAACACACAGAAGTTGTTCTTAGGGAGCTTTTAGCTATGATAAAATTAATTAACTATGTGCTTACACTGAGTGATTAAAGTGGTTGTTTTCCTTTGATCCTTTAGGAGAATAAGCGTTTATGATGATTTTGCTTGTGATAGGTGACTTAGATGAGAGGCATTTGCAGCAGCAGCGACAGTTTGTGCACAGGATGTTGATGATCAGATAAGGACCAACAGGAAGCACATGCAGAGACGTGCTTCCTTTGATCCTCTTAAAGACAACGCTTTCAGAGGTTCACAAATGCTGAGTAATGTTGAATAAGATATAAAAATAAATGTCGAAAAACCAAATACGTAATTAGGTTCATGTTTTGAGTAACATTAGGTTGAGTAACATTAGGTTTGAATCTGATTTGTTAAGTCACAGGATGCCAAGAGAGGGTCAGAGCTAAGAACAGTGATCCTAATGTCCATGACGTCAGGGGTGGACAGGGAAGCAGCTGAATGGGCCAAGGAGTGACCCAACATAATGTATGGCGACCTCTGGTGGTCCAGAGGTCGAGAGAGGGAATTGAGAGGAGTAGGAATATTTTCCTGCTATTATTTGCTGCTATTTTATAATCATCATTACCATTTCATGATTGAGAGTGATGTTGCATTCAGATGCATTCAGATGTTCAAATATATTGGTATTATATTAGTCTTTATTACAGGTTCAGTTATAATCAGTTGAATCTATAATTTAAAGGTTTTTGAATGTTTTTATATTCTTACACATAGTCTTCAGTGGGTGAGAAAACTGAGTTGCAGGCTGACAGGAAACGGCGTGCTTTTGCAGAAGTGAAACCGAAAGCAGAGTGAGTGCAAGCCAAGGAGTAGGGTGTTTATTATGCATTTATCTTTGAGTTAAGCTTTAAGTAGTTGTGTTAGATTGAAACAGGTGTTTTATATATTTTACATATAAGTCAAGATCATTACACACAGGATGGCCTTAGCCTGGTTGCCTAAGTTGAGGTCAACTAAGGTTCAGAAAGCAGATGCAAACTCTGCACGCACAGATAGACGAGACATACACATACAGACACCTATAGTGAGAGAGGTCATGACACGTACGCAGTACACAGCATGCACGCGCCCCCGCACGTGTACGCACACACACATACACACCATAGTAGATCTATTTTGGTAGGGCAGAAGTGAAGATGTATTTTTGCTGCAAGTGCAAATTGTGCCGGCGTATTGTCTGATGCTTACAGGAAGTGCACCTGATGTCCGGGGAGATAAGGAGGCGCTCATGGTGCGACACCAGGATGGAGATGAGACATGATGTATTTTAAAATATGTTAAAAGTTAGCAGGAACATTTTGTGGTTTAGGCTGACGTGAGCTGTATTGTGTCTGTTTTGCAAAAGAGGGGGCTGTACTATCTTAACCCTATAAAACCTTTGTCTAATGATTGTAAGTTCAGTTCGACGCTGAAATCTGCACAGCGGTCGGACTCACACATGTGTATTCATTAAAATGTCGTCTAATTGCACACCGGACCGGATCTGTGGTTATTTATGGATTCCTCTCTCAACATTGAACCCCTAACAACATCCACAGGACGTGGAGATTAGAAAGAGACTGAGTCATGTAGGTCACAAGGCTGTGTAGGACTGATGACTCTGACCTGCTGCTTGATTAACCACAGATAGAATATCTTATGATGTTACTCAGGTTTATCTGGGGATAAATTTACAGAAAACACTTTTCTCTGTATTAACTTGTGCTTTCCTCTAATGAAGCATTTAAAATGCCTCACTTGTTACATGCTTGTATGAAATAGTGATGGGTTAACAAAGAGATGGGTTTGCTAATGCTAATGAATGGGTCTGCCTCCCTAAAATATATGACAGTATTAAACCAGTATAAAAAATTTTTAAATGGTCATTTTAAAGCTAGAACATTGAATGGCCTTTCAACATTTGTGTGTGTGTGCTTTTTAAATTCCCATTTCTATACCATTTTGTGAGCATCTTTTTCTTACACAATAGTGGTGATGTAGGAGGTGTGAAATAAGTATGAAGGTATTTGTTCGGTCTGTCTAGCACAGGCCCACCGTTGGAACGAGACAATTTAACTACACAAAAGCATTGAACACCAAGTAGGCAAAGTTCATTGTGTTACTCATGCATGAGGGAGACCGGACCGGAGCCAGGTGTTGTTCCGCCCACTTGGTCTCCGTCGGACTCTCAGCCAGGTTCCCCATAGCACTCCTTTTATTGCGGTTACATGAATATGCATAGGGTCATTAACATATGACGTATACATACACACAAAGAGTACCTTGCCTGTGCGTTGTGTAAGTATGTGTAAGTGTGTGTGTGTGTGTGTGCGTGTGTGTGTGTGTGTGTGTGTGTGTGTGTGTGTGTGTGTATATGTGTGTGTGTGTGTGTGTGTGTGCGCGCAAGAATGTGAACCTGTGAAGACTCCCCAAGCTGGTGGCAGGAGTCTACCGGTCCATCTAAGCAAAAAGGCTCTTATGCTTAACCAGATACAGAGTAGGTGTCCTCCTATACCATAAATCAGTAAGAGCAGATATAACCTCTCTCCTGACCTTAAGTTGTGTGTGCATGCCAGAGTGCTCTGGAATGCACACAAA
The DNA here is from genome assembly GCF_036321145.2 of Pelmatolapia mariae. Classification (NCBI taxonomy): domain Eukaryota; kingdom Metazoa; phylum Chordata; class Actinopteri; order Cichliformes; family Cichlidae; genus Pelmatolapia; species Pelmatolapia mariae. Next base: position 9,911,316 of record NC_086245.2, read on the forward strand.
GTTTGCAGACTATTAAGGATCAAAACCTCTACCAATCTACAACTGGTCATAAAACTCTAAGCATATATGAGTAGATATTTCAAAGCATAAATGACAATCACAATACAAATCCAACAGTATTAACGAGGTACTGACAAAGAAGCAGCAAAAATACAGAAAGTGAAAGAAATAAAACATAAATGTTGATAAAACCATTTTGGTTGTAGGTGTTAACATGTAATTTAACACATATTAACTATGTAACCTTATACTGTATTTGAGGGTTGAAGTTGTCCGTGTGTGAATGCACACACGTGCATGTGTCTTTGGAGGAGTCTGCAAATGCATAAATATACAAAGAACTCAGAAAATCTCAGATCTTTCAGCTGCTTAGTGTGGAAAAAGTAAGGAAACAACTAATTAAGTAAACATGATCAGCTCATACTATATCATCCATATGCTGGTCTCATGTGCTCGTTTTCCCTTTTAATTCTCTCATTTCCCTTAATTTTCCTTCTTTTTGTGGTCAGTGTGTTTACATTATATATTAAAGTGTCAGTACTGTGTTCCTGTAAAAGAAGCAAAATGTGCACAGGTTTTAGTTTGTGGATGTTTGGGATCAGGGCAGAAGTTTCAAAGGGTCAAGATGAGAAGGTCACAGAGGAATCACCGACCTTCCAGTGAGCTGCCTGAAGCATATTAAAGGGTCCAGCCTGTGCTGTGCAGGCTGCTCCTGGGATTTTTACACAGTTTAACTGCTAATTCACATTTCACAACGTGATGTAACAAAGGAAATACTTTGACATTTTTACTGGAACCATATTTGAGTATTTTCCAGCCTGCCATTTGTGCTGTTGCAGCTGTATGGTGAGCAGAGCTGTGAAAGTTCAAAGTGATTTTGAACGCATTGTGTTAAGGTTAAACAGTGAGTTTAAAGCACATCTCTCTGGCTTCTAGTTAGAGATCAGATCCTGTGAGACACTCACAGAGTGAGTTTTTTAGTTAACTGTTTCAGTTTATGCAGCTCCAATATGAATTACTTGTGACAGCCACTAAAAAAACCCATTAACACAAACTTACAGCAAGCACATGATAAATCCATTGTAGTCTGAGTACTACGCCATCTAGTGGTAAGTACTCTGTAATTTATGGTACAGGTACAGCCTGAGAGAATGCCTGAGTTTGTTAGCCTGAGCTCAGGCCTAATGCACTGACTTAACTTATTTACAAACAACTCTTCACACACATTTGCTGATCCACCGTTGCAGAAGTGTAGCAAAAGTCACACATGAAAAGAAGGTAACTGAAACTTATTTGCAAATTTACAAATCTGATCACACAAACAGCCAGTTAGTTTGGCAGAGAACTGTCAGGTTTGTTTCATCTGTTTTTTTTATCAGTTGTTGATGAATGTGTGGCTGCTCCATGTCAGTGCAATTTATGAAATATAAGGTTAGCAGATTTTGACAATTAGATGGACTATTCTGCATTCAATGTTGTACACAATGAAAAAAAATCAAGCAATTCGAAGAGATGTAGCATAAACTATTTTATTATTTAAGACATAGAAAACAAAAAGGTGTTCAAACTGTTGACAGCTGTCTTTTTTCACTTGACTAAATATGCTAAACATTTGCAAATGCAAACAAAGAATAAAAAAATCATTCCAGTGCTGAGACAAAAAAAGAGCTGAGATGAAATAAAAGTCGAGTTAAACAAAATTCAGTGTGGATTTAACAAGTTTAGATGAAATTAGTCAAACAGATCTCAAATCATATATCTGTGAGAATAAACTTTAACTTAAACATTGAATCAAATTACATTGAAAATTTCACCACTAAATTACAAAAGATGAGGTTTTTGTTGTGGTTTCAGATGCAATGTTTGAAATTAATGATCGAAGAGTGTTAACACTTGTCATGAAATACATTAAAAACAGGACACGGAAAAAGATTTAAATCATTAGTTTAGTTTCCTCACATTTTTTGACTATTTGATAAACAAAAAATCTTTGTTATAAACAGGTAAATGATATGCTAATTAACAAAATTAGGTTAAAAATTTATTTATCTGGAAAACACTCTGAAAGCCTAGATGGACGCAACACTGAGAATGTGACTTCTATTTTTCAATTTGTATTTTTGGTGAATTAACTTACAGTCACTCATAACATCTTCTTCATGTTAATAATTAATAGAATTTTCTTTTTCTCAAACAAAATCAGACTGTCACAGCTGGATTCACGAGTTATTAGGTGAAAACAAGTATCATCATTTTCAGCAGATTTGCAGTTTCTTTGGCTCATTTAAACATTTCATCCAGATTTTTAATGGCTTCTTCTTTAGATATGACTTTCCATTGATCTAGAATCGCTGCTTTGCCCTTGAACTTTTTCCCATAGTTATTTTCCAGTTGCGTTTGAAATTGACAAACAAACCATTTACAATATGCCAGGTTAGCCCCATCGGGAGTGATTCTCCAGGTATCATACAGTGGACCAACAGTTTTTTACTGTTTGTAGGGAATGGCAAGTGTTGTGCAGAAAATGACGCTGAGCTCTTCAGTTTTTCTATAGTAATATCCTATTTATCCCATCAGGTCGATGAAAAGGAGTTTGATGGTCATTAGGACTGTGATCTTTCATGGTGTTGGTACAAACAGCTGCACAGAATCGACACTTTACCCAGCAGCAGTTACAAAGCTGATCTATGAGGATTTCTTCAGGCTTCCGCCTGGATTTCTTCAGCTTATCCAGTGAAAGGCTGCTCATCTTCTCAGTGATGGATGTAAATCGTTTCTGTATCTCTTCCTTGAGAAAGTCAAAATCTTTTATGTCACTGAAGTTTTCAGAACAAATGTTGTCAAATGTCAGCTCATCCTTTAGGACATTAGAAAATTCCTTCAGCCACATATCTGTGTCTCCTCTCTGATTTTGGACCTTTTGTGTTGCAGTAAATAAAGCCTGAGTCACACTTGTTTCGATGTCATCAACATTTTTCTTGAGTATATTCACAGCTTCATCTTTGTGACCAATGTAGATGTATTTCTGCACTTCTGCTTTAATGAAAGCTTCTGTTTGTCTCCTTGGATTTCCAATGTATGTGATGAAATCATCAAACTTTTCTTTCTTAGCGAGTGACATCAAAACATGTTTCTCCAAGTTCAGTCTGTTCCTACTGAATGCTGGGAAATTACACCTCATCCTGTCGGCGAGATCAATGGCAGTCTTGTTACAGACAGCCTCAAAAGTGGATGCTTTCAGCTTCTCACAGATCAGTTATCCAAGCACAACTGCAGATGAGTTTTCTTTACAAAATCTTCTAAAGACTCTGTAATACTGGATTTTCTTGCTTTCTAAATAGGCCTTTGCATCATTGTTCTTTACAAATTTTTCCTGGGACTCTAAAAGCCAACTCTCTGCTCTGTAGAACACATACAGCAAGAAATCAACACTAAACTCCTTCGTCAAGGTGTGTTTCCTCTCTGACAGAAATTTCTGCAATTCTATTGTTACATGATTGGCCATTTCATACAAATAAGTTGTTGAGTAGCCTCTTGTAACTACAGGTTTGCTTCTGATTGCATCAAGTGAGTCTTTTTCAGCTTTGTTAATGAACAATCTGATCTGTTGTTGTTCTTCATGGGAGAAAGGGCCAAATGAAATATATTTGTGGTAGGCCCCAATCATTCTAATCATTGACCTATGTCTATGTATCTTTATATAATATGAATGATGACCCACCTCTGATATATTCTTGTATCTGCCACTTGTTTTACATTCATCTATAAGAGTTGGCTCAAAACCAAGTTCTTGAAGGATCGTTAACTGATCTTCTTTCAAGTTGATGTCTTCAACAGGTTTTATACCTGCTGTTAATTCAGTAACCCAGCTGTTCCAAACAGAGCTAAACTGTCTTTGAAGCTCTTCTTCATCTTTGGCCTTATCCTTCAGTTTCTGAGCGAGCTCTTTGCTCTTCTGCAGAAGTTTGTTCTCAAACTCTGATTTCTTGTCATCCATCATTTTACGGCCTTTCTTCTGCTGGATAATGCCATCCAGTTTTATTTTTACTCTGTTCACTTGTTCATCATAACATTCTTTCATTTTGATTTTAAATCGTTCTCTCCACTGAGCCAACATTTCTCTCTCTTTGTCATCCTCAAAGTACTTTGTCATTTTTTTTCTGACTCCTTCATATGTTTTACTTGTTTCTTTAAAAAGATGAGATTTTTCAACCTCATCAAGTTTTCCATTTTCAATTCTGTTATGAAGTTGGTTTTCAATGGTCAACATGTTGCTCCTCAGGGTCCAGGTCCAGCTCCCATACTGGACTTCCAGTTTTCTGTACACTGCAATTTCAAGTGTGTTTTTAAAACTGAAAACAAAATTTTCATTCAGCAGTGCAGTCCACAGGTCTTCAATGTTTGTTTTGAACTGTGAGAGAGTGATTCCAGCAGACTTTGAAGCTTTAGAGAGGATGGCGTTCTTCACTTCCTGGATGCTCTCACTGTAACCTGGATTTGGAGGAGCCATGGGTGGACTGCCCTCCCACAGCTGGGCACAGTATTTCACATCTTTCTGAACATCAAATTCAATGACATCACTGAAGCACTCTGCATCATAAACTTCCTCTTCAGCTGCTAGTTTGGCCATCTGGTCCAGTTTTTCCTGCAGGCGTCTCTTTCCATCCATGTTTTTCTCTGCTGCTGCAACATCTGTGACATTCTGGTGAACAAAAACACAACTGGGAGAAAGTTTAACTTTCTTCATCCTCATGAAAGCCTGAACAACAATCTGCAGGATGTCTTGCATCTCAGATGGATTCTCTCCAAAGATGTTGATCAGTGTCAGGTTTCCCAGACCAACAACAAATGTTGCCAGTTCATTGTCATGATGAAGATTGTTACCTTCTACCTCAAGAGCACGCAGTCCTTCAGTGTCCACCACCAGAACATAGTCAAACTTCAAGTCTTTCTTCATCTCCTCTGATACTTTGAGCAGCTGCATGAAGGCACCTTTGGTGCACCTGCCAGCACTCACTGCAAACTGCAGCCCAAACATGGTGTTCAGCATTGTTGATGTTGCACTGCTTTGTAGGCCCAAAACTGACAACACAAAAACTCTCTGGTCCCCCAGTTTCTTGATGACTTCTTCTAAAAGACTGGAGATCCATGTTAAAGGCACATGACCTGCAACACCATCCATCAGCTCCATCGGGTGTCCTGATATCATCAGCTGTGCAGCCAGCTCAGGGTATTTAGACCAGTCAGTGTGTCTGCTCTCTCTGTGTGTTGTTTTATGGGCTTCATAGATCTGTCCCATTTCTCTGAAGATGTGCTCCAAACCAAAAGTTGCAGACTGAAGTTTCTTCGATATGTATTCAAGTTCAGTTTGTTTTCTTAATAACAGATATGATTTGTCCGGTTTGTTCTTCAAAGCCAAGACCTCAGACCACTTTTCATCATAACTTTGGAGAATTGAAGAAACATCATCAGTGGAGAGCTCATCTATGAAGGTCTGAGTCCATTTTAGGAAATACTCTCTGTCTGTTTGTTTTTGTCTCATTAATGAGAGACTTCCAGTAAACAACTGCATCAGTTTACTGCAGGAAGCAGCACATTGTTTCTGACGTATGTTCATCAGCTCTTGTTGCTTTTGACTTTTCTCCATTTCAATGTCTCCTCTGAGATGAAACATTTCTCTGTGTATTTTGCTCCACTGATGCCACAGTTGGCCTTGACAAGGGAGAAATTCATCTTTGATCTTTGAGACATCCATGTTATCCTTTTTAAGCAGATTGATTATTTTCACAGCAACAGATTTCCCTCTTTGACAGGCTGGGTCAGTTTCATCCACTCTGATTCCAGAGAGCTCAGCCATGGTTTCAAGCTGGAAGGATGGTTTCAAGATGGGACCATCGAGAGAAGACAAAACTTCTCTGATGATCTTTTTCAGCTGTTCAGATACATCTGACTGGCTTTTGTCTTTGAGGCCCATTGTGTACTTTCCCTTTTTTGTCTTAACAGCATCACAGCTGCCATCAACAGTGAGACAAATGAGAGGCTTATGTGACTTAAAAAGAGATGATATGAGTGATTGAATTTCTTCATTGCTTTGCAGAGATGCCACAAGAAAAACATTGATGTAGGATTTTTCAATCAGTATGTCACGCTGTATTTCTGTCAACAGAGCATCACCATGGAGATTACAAAAGGCAATGCAGTCACTGAAGTCATCATTAGGTTTTCCAGCAGGGCAGTACCAGGTAATCTCTGCCACACCATCCATCAAATAGCGAGACTTGGTGCTTCCTAAGGAGTTTCTGTGGAAGAAGGTGTCGTGACGGTTGTTGATCAAAGTGTTCATCAGCTGAGATTTAGACACTGACAAAGAACCCAGACGGAAAAATGACACCAAGGGTGTTTCAGCTTTGTAGACTGGAACACTCTTCATGGTGACAATCTTAGAGTCATCTTTAATTGGAGTTACCTTCCAGGTTTTTGTTATTTCTCTGAAAGTCCACAGAGGAAACTGAATCTCCTTTGTAACTGGGTCAGGAACAAGCAAAGGTAAGGCATACTGACACTGAGAGAGCTTCGTAATCATCATCTGTTTCAGGAAGCTGTCTGAGCAATGAAATACTGCCATCTGAACGTCCATTGGATGAACAGAAGCCTGCTCTTTCTTCTGTGTGTCCACACTGCTGCTCACAAAAACATCCCAGTCACTGCAGGAGGCTTTGAACAACTCCTTGGTCTCACAGCTTGATCTTACAGAAATATATCTGGCCCTGTAGTCTAACATTAGCAGCCTATGGAGAAAAGTGTGAGGTAGATCTTTCTCAGATTCTACATGGTGCTGTTTCACAGGTGGACCTATTTGAAGAAAATCTGCTGATGACAACTTTTGTTGAATTTTGCCTTGAAGATGAAGTCTGTCAAGCAGTGTTTCGGTTTCTATTTGACATGACTTGTTCCGGCTGTCTTCTTCCATCACTGGCTGTAATAAATAAGCAAATAACACACATCATGCATTCAGAATTGACAGTGTCAAAGAATGAGACTATTCTTAAATATTCTCTAAGCTCTTGTGACAAATATTTGGGCTTTCCCACCTTCTCTGTGTTTCCACTCATGTTCTCATCTGAGATACCTGCAACATAAAAATGAACCAGAAAGTGACATATACACAGCTGGATTAAATCAACAGTATGATAAAATTAAAATCATCAATGCAACATCGAAACTGAACTATTGTTTAAATAGTAACCATTGCTGTTTCACAGGTGTAAATGCCCACATCCTTCTGAAATTATATTTAGTGCTTATTACTTCTGCTGCCGTGTGACACTACAGGCATGTATAAAAGTCAAAGATTGAATGTAACAGCCTGCTCTGTGGAAGAAACTGGGCATCAATAGGCTATTTAGGTTTCTGCAAAACATCTGGTCACTTTCTACAATGCCTGAACTTTCACTGTGAAATTCACATGTTAATCTTTGACCCTTTTTGTTTGTTGTTAATATCACTATTTTTTTTTTTACAAATATGCCAATATTGTTGTGATATAATACAGGGGGGGGCTTAAGAGGTGAAAACAGATGTGAACGTTAATTTTTTGATGCTGGAAAGCTGTATGTGCACACAACTAACTACAGATAATGGTCAAGCCAACCTGTCCAAGTTCAAACTAAGTTTCAGGATTTACTGGGATTTTCCATCCAACACAGCCATCTGTAGGGTTTACACAGAGTGGTTGCCGGGCAGAAAATGTTGAGTGAATAGCAGTTCTATCTGAGAAAATGCTTTGTTAATGCTAGAAGATAAATGAGAATGACTAGACTGGATCGAGCAGAAGGCAACAGTAAATAAAATAACCACTTGTTCCAATAAAAGTGTGCAAAAAGAGCATCTGTGTGTGTACAACATAGGGTTACTACAACTGGCCAATAGAAGAAAATTATTGATTAGTCTGATGAGTCTCAATTTGTGCTGTTACATTTATGGAGGAGGAGGATGATCCAGCCATACACACATCACACAAACATCACATTGGGGAGACAGGTCAGAACAGGTAGCGTAAAGAAAAAGAATTAAATGTACAACACAATAGGGTAGAGGAGGAGAAAAAAAGGGAACTCTACTCAGACTGAGCTTCTGATAGGAGATCAGTATGAGACCAGAAAACAAAAACTCAAAAGCACATGAATCTTCACACCGTAACACCATGAAAACACATGACAAGCAACAGGGGTGAGTAGGGTTAGAGTAAACCAATGTAGACAGCAGCATCAGGTCGCAGCATTTCTGCGCGGGTCCAGCTGACCCACCGTCTGCATCGGATGGGGGGCAAACTTCAGAGGCAATTGAAATGGGGGAGGGGAGTGAGTCTGCGTCTGTGTCAGTGTATGTGTGTGTGTGTGTGTGTGTCTGTGCGTGTGTATCCTGTGTTCAGCTTTAAGAGAGACTGTCCTTTCACCTGATTAAGCAAAAGTCAACAGTTCTTCAGCTAATACAGGTGTCCTTGAAGGATAGGGTCAGAGAGACCAAACACAGTCCTGTTATCAGGGACAAGAATTTGTTGTTCCAGAGCCGCATGAGTGAGGGAGATGATTGTTTGGGTTAATGCGAACAACTGCACCAATTTCGCAGTCATTCTTAATGCCCATCACTGGTCACCAGGTCTATCTATTTCCCGTTGCAAAAGCGTGAGCTTCTCCAAGATCTTCTCATATGGTGTTCAATAAAAATAGTCTTAGTACACTTGAGCCACATTCGCCCCATCTCCATCTCCAAGAAATGTTGCCAGCACTATGTTGAATTCATGTCATAAATAATTAAGGCAGTTCTAAAGGCAAAGGCAGTCCAACCCAACACTAGCAAGGTGTACCTAATTAAGTGATTAGTGAGTGTATATGAAAAAAGACTTTTCACTACATAGCTTGTCCACTCAACTTTGAGATCTCCTAGAACACATAAAATGTGGCTTGGGCTGTCTGTATGCCAAAACATACTTGGAAAGCATGCTGAACCCCAAATTGGTCCTGATGTAGTAATCTGTAAGTGACAATAACGCATGGAATAAAATAAAGTGCTGTTTAAATGGGTTACCACTCCATGAAGTGTAAAGCACTTTGAGTGCTCAATAAAACAAGAGCTTTATAAATACCAGTACTCCAGGTTTGTTCCCATGTTTAAAGAATGGATTAATATTTATTAGTAAAACAGTGTAGAGTAGTGGAAAACTGAATATTAATATAAGTTAAAAAAAAAAAAGCTACTTAAATTAAACTAACAAAAATAAAGTTTAAAAAAGTGTGTGGACAGTGGGATGGCGTTGGCGTGCATAGCTGCCAGTAGCACTGGGACATTAGTGTTTATTGATAATGTGACACATGACAGAAGCAGCCAAATAAATTGTGGATGAGGTGTTCAGAGACAAACTGTCTGCTCAAATCCAACTAAATGCAGTCAAATTGATTGGGCAGTGTTTCATAATACAGATGGACAATGACCCAAAACAACCCAGGAGTTTATTAAAGCAAATAAGTGGAATATTCTTGAATGACCAAGTCAGTCACCTGATCTTTACCCAACTGAGCATGCATTTCACTGGTTGAAGAATAAATTTTGGACATAAAGGCTACAAACAAACAACTGAAAGCTGCAGCAGTAAAAGGCCTGGCAGAGCATTAAAAAGGAAGAAAGCTAGCATTTAGTCATGTCCATGAATTCAAGACTTCAGGCTGTCATTGTCAGCAAACAGTTTTCAACCAAGTATTAGACATGAAAATTTAATTTTCAGTTATTTAATTTGTCCAATTACTTTTGAGACCTCCAAATGAAGGGATTGTGTTAAAAACACTTTAGTTTCTCCCATTTTTATGTAATCTTTATGTTGAACCCACTAAATTAAAGCAAGAAGTCTGCACATCAACTGAGTTGTTTCTTTTGAAATTTATTGTGTTAATGTGGAAACTAGGAAATGGTTGTCTCTGTCCAAATATTTATGGACCTAACTGTATTTTCTTTCATCTTTAGAATCATATTTATTCTTAATGTTTTCATCTGTAAGTTAGAGTTAGGGTTTAGATCAAACCAAAAGCAGATCCCATGTCTCTCCTTTGAATTGTTTTATTGTGTTTCTCCACCTTGTATGCACCTTGTGGGAAAATGGTAAGTTTTTTTTTTAAAGGCATGCATGAATTAACTTCTCCCATTGTCTCAAACTAAGGAGGAAATAAAAGACCAAGAAATTATTAGAAGTTCCTTAGAGATGACTTTTTGTTAAATTAAGCTATATTAACTGAGATGAATGGAAATCTGACTTAAATCATGTGCCACCATAAGTGTAATGAAACAAAACCATAAGAGTGGAGCGAAAAGAGTATGATCATGTTATCACTGAGACCAAGCAGCTGGGAAATTTGTCTCAAAGGGTGACTGTAAAAAGGAATTGTAGCCCGAAATAGAAGTCTCGGTGCACCACCAACAAAATAATTTTCTCTATTCTGCAACACAAAAAGCACGGGGGAAAAAAAAATACTTACTCAAGACTCTATTCTTAGAAATGTGGATTCAGAGATATCAGGGACCAAAAATGTTTGTATTCCAGGGCCCAGAGCAGGCGACACTGAAAGAAATTTGAAACTGCTGGCCAAAGGTAAACAAAATTCATATTGAATTAGTATGTGACTTTGCTAAAAATAAATAAATAGAATAAAATAAAAATATAAATAAATAAATAAATAAATAAATAAATAAATAATAAAAATGTAGGACTCTGGAGTTTTCTCTGGTCCCCTCCACAATTGGGCCTTGACAGACATGTGTATGTGTATGTACTGAAAACACAGTGGGGAATCTTGGAGTCATTTTCAACTCATTCATCATAATCAGAGGTGAGTTTTCTCTCAATCTACTGCATGATTAAAGGACATTCTGCTTAAATTCAACAAGCTCAATGCAACATGATAACAGCATATCAAAAATTCATTAAAAATCATCCTTGATAGGTGACATCAAAATCTCAATCGATTGATTGTTTTGTTCACCTACTCTGCATGCCTGTATAATTTCATCTGAAGCTGCTCAGATAAATAAAATTAAACAATTATAATATTCATTATATTTGAAGAATTAGATAACACTTATCCTCAAATTCAGCAGTTAATGGAACATGATGACGTCATATTAAAAATTGTTAAATTAGAATCAGAAAAAAAATCAATTGAATGTTAAATGTATTAAAAATCATCCTTGATAGTTGATGTGGGATTCTCAGCAAACTTCTCGGCCGACAGTTAAGTGGAGAGGGAGAGGGGGGAGCATGCAGCAAATGGACACAGATCAGACTCGAAACCAGGCCAGTGCTTTTTAACAAAACGAAAGTAAATACAACATTAAAAAAACAGTAGATGCCGGGAATCTTAGAATAGTTTGAGATGAAACTCGGCACAGATTTAGAGTAGGTGAGTCGAAGGAGGAATCTGAAGGAGAAGAACTACCAGAAAAGAGCGCAAAAAATATGTAAGCGTCGGCTGTCACGGCATGAAGCCATAGTGCTACTCGCTGATCGTCACTCCTCTTTAAGCCTGTAACAGCTCTTGTACTGGCCTTTTATGATCGTACAGTGACAAGCACTGTTTTAGAGGCAAACAAGAAAAAATAATATTCAACATACATACCTGTCTCGTTCCTGGTTTGTGCAGCTCGGTTTAGTTTCGATTCTAAGGGAAGTTGTCAGCGGGAATAAAAGAAAGTTCCTGTCAACCTATAAAACAATGGGGGGGGGGGGGGGGGGGGGGTAAATTACATTAGGAAGACGATGCATGTATACACTGGCTTGCAAAAGTATTCGGCCCCTTTAAACTTTTCCACATTTTGTCACATTACAGCCACAAACATGAATCAATTTGATTGGAATTCCACGTGAAAGACCAATACAAAGTGGTGTACACGTGAGAAGTGGAACGAAAATCATACATGATTCCAAACATTTTTTACAAATAAATAACTGCAAAGTGGGGTGTGCGTAATTATTCAGCCCCCTGAGTCAATACTTTGTAGAACCACCTTTTGCTGCAATTACAGCTGCCAGTCTTTTAGGGTATTTGCACATCTACAGACTGAAATCCTTGCCCATTCTTCTTTACAAAACAGCTCCAGCTCAGTCAGATTAGATGGAGAGCGTTTGAACAGAAGTTTTCAGATCTTGCCACAGATTCTCGATTGGATTTAGATCTGGACTTTGACTGGGCCATTCTCACACATGGATATGTTTTGTATTAAACCATTCCATTGTTGCCCTGGCTTTATATTTAGGGTTGTTGTCCTGCTGGAAGGTGAACCTCCGCCCTAGTCTAAAGTCTTTTGCAGACTCCAAGAGGTTTTCTTCCAAGATTGCCCTGTATTTGGCTCCATCCATCTTCCCATCAACTCTGACCAGCTTCCCTGTCCCTGCTGAAGAGAAGCACCCCCAGAGCATGATGCTGCCACCACCATATTTGACAGTGGGGATGGTATGTTCAGAGTGATGTGCATTGTTAGTTTTCTGCCACACATAGCGTTTTGCACTTTGGCCAAAAAGTTCCATTTTGGCTTCATCTGACCAGAGCACCTTCTTCCACATGTTTGCTGTGTCCCCCACATGGCTTGTGGCAAACTGCAAACGGGACTTCTTATGGTTTTCTGTTAACAATGGCTTTCTTCTTGCCACTCTTCCATAAAGGCCAACTTTGTGCAGGGCACGACTAATAGTTGTCCTATGGACAGATTCCCCCACCTGAGCTGTAGATCTCTGCAGCTCGTCCAGAGTCACCATGGGCCTCTTGGCTGCATTTCTGATCAGCGCTCTCCTTGTTCGGCCTGTGAGTTTAGGTGGACGGCCTTGTCTTGGTAGGTTTACAGTTGTGCCATACTCCTATGTACAGGAGATAGTCAAAAACACATTTAAGCATTTAAAATCAGTTTTAAACCAACGTGAAGTGTCACAAACTGCAGTCAAAATCTCCCTTTTGTCAAACACATTTATTGCAACCAACTGTGAGCACCAATCTGATTTGATATATTAGAGTTCCAACAGCAGAGTGACACCAGTTTATGTTTCTGATGTAGAGAAACGACCACTAGTACCTTGGATTTTTGATCTCCTTTGCATAATTCATTGAGGGAAAACCTTTAAAGGCTTCTAACCACGTGTAATATTGTCATTATTGGAATTTTCCCCCTGGCTTCAGTAAATGCACTAATGTTATTTTACATTAAACGTTTGGTGATTCTGAGGTGATCAGGTTGGAATACTTTCCAGATTTTTTCGTCTTCATACAGAATCACCGGCTTAACAAGATTTCTCAGTCATTTCTGGACTTTCTAACGCTGCCTCTTGTTCTCCCTCAGTTCTAAAAGCCGTCGGCTCGGCTTCGGCTATCGCCTTCACCGTGACGACCTACCATCACTCACTGCGCTCCTTCCTGCCTGACAAGGAGAAGCAGCAAATAACCTCATCAGTCATCTACTTCATCTGGAACCTGGTTCTCATCTCTTCTCGCCTCACTGCCCTCGCTCTTTTCGCCTCTGTGCTGCCCTGCTTCATCTTCGCCCACTTCATCTGCTCTTGGCTGATTTTCTTCTTCTTCGCTTGGTGATCCAAGACCAACTTCATGGATAGTCCTTGTGGAGAATGGCTTTATCGAGCCACTGTTGCCCTCATTTGGTATTTCGACTGGTTTAATGTGGCCGAGGGGAAGACGCGGTACAGGACTGCGCTCTATCACGGGTATATACTGACTGATATTTGCATCCTCTGTGCTGTGTGGTGCTGGAAGATGAGCACAGATCCTCCTGATTTTGTGATAGAGCCCATGCACGCTTTAATCACAGCTGCCTGTGTTGTTGCAGTTTACGTCCTCGGTCTAATACTTAAACTTATTTATTATAAGTTCTTCCACCCAAACCTTGACAGAGATGAGCTGAACGGGGTCAGCACAGAGCAGCAATCTGTAGATGAGGTGGACTTCCGCATGATGAGATCTACAACAGAAGTCTCAGCACACTACAATAAAAGAATGAGGAAGCTGGCCAAGAATTTCTACTCATGACCTGCATCATTTGACATTCACAGGATGTGGAGGCTACAAAGAGACTGAGTCATGCAGATGTCATGAAACCAGCTACTTTTTAAAGCTACATCATAAAGGCTGTGTGATATTGTGGATCACCTGCTTCCTAATCAACCACTGATACATTCTCACAAGGCATTACTCAACTTAGTTTGGAGACGGATTCTTAAAAGCACTTTCTGCTCTTCATTAAGTGGTGCTACCGTCTAACAAAGCATTTCTAGACAGCAGTCATTTGTTTTCCTTTAAAAGGACAGGCTTTAAAGTCAATAACATGCGTGTTTGAAACAGTTATAGAGATCTTTTTGAAATATTATTGCACTGCATTATCTTTTCTGAAGAAGAGAAGTGTTTAAAATTAATTCAAAGAAATCTTAATTATAACAATGCAATATTCTAACGATGTTGCACTATTGTAAACTGTACTTAACTCAAGTCTCAAGTACAAATGTTCTGTTTTACAGAATTAATGAGTTGCCTTAAAATCCCAAGAGAGCCTCTATGGACCTGAAATCTTGATTTCTTGAGCAATAGAGCACCTCTCTCTCCTGATACAGATTTATTCTGGTTTAGGTTTGAAACATGGGATAAGACTGACATTTTTGAATAATATACATGGTTCAGTGTCAGACTGTTTTTCAACAGCGTTTGCCAAGATCGCTTAGACTGATGTGGATGTAACACGACGCATCTAAAATACATTAAGGCTGCTACATGGTGAAAAGATGCCAATGCCTCCCGTTTGACTCCCAGTGTTGGTGACCTTTACCATCAATAATGTAATTGTTGTATTTTTTTATGTTAAGCAAACTTGGATTTAAAAAGGTGTATGAAGCTACAAAACATATTTATGTCACATAGTGCCTACTTAAGTTTGTTTGATGTGTTTATGTTAATTTATTCATCTATTGTAACAAAATTCCCAACTTTGGGATAAAGTCTATTTTGTCTAAGAATATAATATTATTATTGTTATTATTATTATTATTATTATTATTATTATTATTAGTTTTAATGGAAATAAATCCTTATATGACATATGACTATTCTGCAGTGGGTTATTTATGATTATGTGGTCAATTATTTATTTTTTAAATGCCTGAAAAACACATAATATTAGGTTTAGAGCTATATGAAACAATAGTTTAAAGCTTTGTCAGCCACTTTCAGTTACGTGTGCAAATTAATCCAATCAAAAGGAGACAAATTTTATTATAAATTAAACACACTTTAATGTGCGTTAATGTGCGCAGTGAAGGATTCCACTTCTTGTGTCTTGATTTTGACCCAGGTGTCGTCTACATATCTGTACCAGTGGCTGGGTACTCTTCCTTTGAAAGAGCCAAGAGCCTTTCTTTCCACTTCCTCCATGTAAAGGTTGGCTACAATAGGTGACACGGGGGAGCCCATGGCGCAGCCATGTTTTTGTCTGTAGAAACCCTCGTTGTACTTGAAATATGTAGTGGTGAGGCAGAGGTCTAACAGTGCGCAGATCTGATCGGGTGTGAAGTTGGTCCTGTCTTCCAAGGAGCTGTCTTCTTGTAGTCATTTTCTGACAGTCTCCACAACCTCCGTGGTGGGTATGACCTCAGGAATTTGCATGATAAGGTGGGGCCAGGTTTCATAATGAGCTCACCCGAAACCCTGGCTGATTGGGACCCACACCCATTTTCACACCTTGGCTCAGGCGATTCGAGGATCATCAGGGGGTCCTTTTGTCCCTCTTTGGGGGGAAACTCACCACTGGGTTTAAATCTGGGACTCCCCACCATTTGACCTTAGAACTGAAGAAGCTTCTCGGATGAGAGGTGAAACGTCTTCAAGCAACTTAAACAAGTCCAGACGCTTTTCTTTACAAGCTCCTTTGACTACGATGACCTGGATGACTGAGAACCTTCACAGACGTGATTTTATATGCAATTTTGGTCAACTTCCTTTAAAAAAATGGGCCAATACTTGCAGGCTTTTGCAATTAAAGTACAAGTACAGCACTTTCAAATCTAAACATTTATTTTGCATTTAAATGCATTTCTATTAAATGTGAACATAATAATATTTATAACAGATGATGTGTGTTAAAACTCTCTGACTGTTATCAGTTGCAGATCTTTTTTTTTTTTTTTTTACACTAAGTTCTTCTGATTTCTCAATGGAAATACCACAGCATTGCTGGAGGGAAACCTGTCAGTAGGAGGAGTCTACATGCATGAAATATACCGATACATCTTTAAGACGCTACTGAAAAAAATGGGTGGATCAGTTTGTAGGAGGTTTTTTTTTAAACCAAAGTTTGGTTCTCACTGTCAGTCATTCACAGGTTATATGTGAGTTATAATCAGCTGTCAGTTATAAGATGCAGCTGTGTTAGAAGCAGACAGCGAGACAGGGAACATGTCAGACACTCAGGGTGAGTCTAAATACTCCTGCTGGGATTTTCTCATCACTTGTGTGGGCCTGCCCTTGTTTCTGACTGACATAGGGCTGGATATATGGGCCGCTATTATCTTCTACCAAGAAAAGGCATATGCCTGCCTCGGTGTTCTGCTGCTGCTACTTGTGGGGTCAACACTGCTGGCTCAAGCTTACAGCTGGCTTTGGTACAGCTATGACGATTTTAAGATGAAGACAAAGGTTGAAGGCCTGCCTACCCAGAGGCAGCTCACGGTTCTGCACGTTTGTCAGCTGGGAGTTTATGTCAGGTAGTATTAAAACAATAATAATGTGTATAAAGGCTGAGGCTTTATTTGCCTGTTTCTAGACAGGTGCAGTTTTTTGTAGAGTAGTTCATGGGAAACACAAGCTGAACCATTAAGTGTTGTGCAGCTGAACTGTACTCCACTACAGTGGTGCACATAGTATATAGTCTGCTGCATTAAGTAATCTACACATTATATCATCTATTTCATTCCCTATTTTTTTGCAATATTTCTGTGTTCAAATCAACTGTTGTGAACATGAGAATATTAGAAACATACGCTGTTTCCTTGGTTTCAGAAGATAAACTGAGGACACATTTTATTTCCTTCATCATAAGTGGGTAAACTGGTTTCATTTGCTCCTTTTCACGCAATGAATACCTGCTGGCTCGCAGGAATGGTTCCAGAGAAATTCATCTCAGTGTAGCTAGAAGGAGGATTCGGTCTGACTGGTTATGCTTCATATTTTTCTTTTTCTCAGGCATGCAGGAGTCCTGGAAATGGCAGTACGAAGCATGTACAATAGGCTCCCTGAGCCTGAGAAAGGTGCCAGTACACCAGAAGAACAGAAACCTAAGACTGAGGACATTACCGTGTCCTTGACCCACGATCTAAGCATGTTACGGATCATAGAGACATTTTCAGAGAGCGCCCCTCAGCTCACGCTCATGCTCACCATCATTCTGCAGAAGGGTCACCTGGATCCTGTGACAGGTGCAGTTTTACATTTTTATACAAAAATGTATTTTTGAAATCTGTCAAAAAAATTTTTACATCTAGAATGGACTGAATTCACTGAACTGAACCCATGTTTTTAAACATGGCAGGTGCAGGATTTTTTTTTCCATTCATGTATAGTCTGGTATGTTTGAGAAAACAGTGAGAGTCACTGTGTTCTTAATTATTTAAGTGAGTGCTGAAGTCCTGAAGTAGAAACACCTATAGGAATGTCAGTTAAGGCTTTTAAGGGTAAATTCAATAAGGCGAGATCTCTTGGAAGAATTTAACATGATTTTTTGAGATAGAGAAATTAATGGATTTGGTAATTAGACTCCAATGACCCATCATGGCAGAACTGGGTCCCAGCAGTGATAGGATTTAGGACAGGACCCCCCGGAGTCTAGATGGTGATGATGGTGAAGACAGAGGCTTGCATAGAGGTCTGGCTGAGGTGTCTGAGGTGGATAAGGGGAGGAGGTGGATTGCATGAAAGAGAGTCTGAAAGGGAGAGTGACACAGAACACAGATTTAAACCGTGCAAAGCGGAAGCTGATTGGCTCAAAGAAGGCGGGCGAGAAAACGATTGGACTAGAGCAATGATGTTAGTGTGTCCCATATGATGACATGATTATAAAATCAATAGCCGACCTGAGATTTCAGCACATTGTGCTAAGTTGAACCGGTCGATCCTTCCAATAACACTTCTACAGATTTTAATTTCATGTCGTTGCTTGTGTGAACATTCAAGTTCCCCAGTAGGACAAGAAAGTTCCCGTCCAGGGTACTTTCCAGCAACCAGCCCAGACACTCCAAGATTGTCAGGTACACTGAACTGTTATTTGACACATGAACGCAGGCAACAGTCAGCACCTGTTCCCTGAACTGAAGGCACAGGGAAGCAACCCTCTTATCCACTTTGGAAAACCGCAATGGAAAGTCACCAAGCCAGAGGAGATACGAATATATCCACCCCTGAGCGCCGGCTGTCACTGTGAGCAACTCCAGATAGGAACATAGTCTATCCTCTCTCCAGAACCCATTATATCATCCACCTGACACCACCCATATCCAAACCTAAACAAAACTGGTAACAAATATCACAGTTACTGATCAGGAATAAGTATCAAAAAGTATAAATCAATCAAATAATTTTGCCTTCACTCTAAAACACATTCAAGGCTCTTACATTATTCTGACACTGTCTCTTGTTCCCTTCAGTGTTGAAGGCTGTTGGTTCAGCTTCAGCTATCGCTTTTAGCGTGACAGCCTACCATCGCTCGCTGCGCTCTTTCCTGCCTGACAAGGAGAAGCAGCAAATAACCTCATCAGTCATCTACTTCATCTGGAACCTGGTTCTCATCTCTTCTCGCCTCACTGCCCTCGCTCTTTTCGCCTCTGTGCTGCCCTGCTTCATCTTCACCCACTTCATCTGCTCTTGGCTGGTTTTATTCTTCTTCGCTTGGCGATGCAAGACGGAGTTCATGGAAAGTCCTTGTGGAGAATGGCTTTATCGAGCTACTGTTGGCCTCATTTGGTATTTTAACTGGTTTAGTGTGGTGGAGGGGAAGACGCGGTACAGGACTGCGCTCTATCACGGGTATATACTAACTGAAATTTGCATCCTCTGTGCTGTGTGGTGCTGGAAGATGAGCACAGATCCTCCTGATTTTGTGATAGAGCCCATGCACGCTTTAATCACAGCTGCCTGTGTTGTTGCAGTTTACATCCTTGGTCTAATACTTAAAGCTATTTATTATAAGTTTTTCCATCCAAACCTTGACAAAAATAAGATTAAATGGACCAGCACAGAGCAGCAACCTGTAAATGAGCCAAACGTGGGTGATGAAGTGGACGCATGTAGGTTTACAGCCAAAGCAGCCCCCTCCCCACCACCACAACCATGTTGTAATAAAAGAATGAGGAAGCTGGCTGAGAGCTTCTACTGCTAACCTGTTTCACTTTCACAGGAGGCTGTAAAGAGACCGAGTCATCACAGGGCTGTGTGAGATTAAGGACTCTAACCTTCTGCATGATTAACCACATATACAGTCTGCTCCAGTTTATGATTTCTGCTCGCTATTAACTGGTTCTACTGTCTAACAAAGCATTGAAAGATGCCATTCAATATCTGTTTTCCCTAGCTTTAATCTTCAGGTGTGTAATGTGCTTGTATGAAGTAGTTATCTTTGGCTGTGAAGACATGTTCTTCCATGAGTTTCCAGTGGCTTTTCAGTCTTAAAGAATATAGTCATGATTTTTAATTAAAATCATTTATGATCATTTAAAATACACAAAACATTTCATAAATAATATTTCAGCTTCCAGAAAAAGAAGCAACGATATTTCCTGTTTAAAAAAAAAAATCTATGTATATAATTTGTTTTTTCTGTCTGCATGTCATTGTGTAAATTACTAATTGAATTTGAAATCTAACTCAGTTTTTAAGATGTCTTTAATTATGAAAAACAGCAGATTTTTTTAAAAGTTTTTATGCAGATTTTACTCTAAAGTTCCAAGATAACTATCTAATTAATTTAGGTGCTCCTATTGAGACTTCTTAGCACCAAGATTTGTTTGATATATAACCCTCAAGATGTTTTGTTTACATTGATATGTTTTTGTCAAACTCTGATGTGAGCCTTCCAATTTCACCTGCTTTGGATGTTTTCAGCTCTTTCAGTGCGCGTTTTCAGCAGTGATCAGCCTCATCTCAGTCTTCCATCAACGTGCTATCAGGGTTTAAAGCCACATTTTAATGAATAATTTGCTTAAGGTATAGTCAGAAACACCATATGAAGGTTCTTTGTTATAAATGTTTATATTTGATATTTTATTTGTAATAGTTGATTACACTTGCCTCTCTCCTAATTTCATGCTTGTTTAAAATTCAGGCGCTGCTTACATATAATCAGTTTTATGTTCTTAGTATCAGCCTGAGTGTGTGCAGAGAGGCTGCTGGTGTTAGATGCAGGCTTCTTTCTTTATTAGGGTTTTATTCTGGTTTTTCTTTCCTGACACAAACCTCACATGAACTTGTGTCTGCTCCTGGTGTCAAAGCAAAATCATTCCTGTTATAACCACAACACAAAATTCTACATAATTTTACATCATCTCATGGTGGGTAAAAATCCTTTGAAAAACTCCTGAGGATCGACTCCAAATGTTTATCATTTCTATGTTTGGACCAAGCCCCACCTCTGATAAATTGGTCAGCAAGTCTTACCACAAGGTTTTGATGGGAAATGGACAAACTGAAGCAATCAGTGAGGCAACAATCTCCTTTGTGACATAAAAGTACTTCCCCGTCTTATTACCCTGACACATTTTCACCTCTAAAGCTCCCAGGCTTCAACAATTAGTTAAATCAAACAAGTTTCTTATTTGTTACAAATAAAGAAAGAAAATATATCACACATGAAATTTTATGACAGAAAATAGCCTTATTACCTTAAAAACTTTAGGAAATGATCTGTGTGGTCTGTCTGAATACAACTGAGATGTTTTTCATATGGATTAATCTTACATTAGAAACAAAACTTGTTCTTTCTACACTGCAACAATTCTTATGAAGAACTCCAATGAAAATCTTTTGAAAGTTGTAAGTTGTATTTATACTAAATATGTTGTGAATATTTTCTGTGGTTTACATTTGTAATTCAGTTTCTTCTCAAACAGTTTTTCATATGAAATAAAAAATACAAACTGAGTCTGAAACTTTAAAACATGTATTTATATTATATTTAAATCTTACAGAGGCGTTGGGAGTAAACAGTGATTGTTCTCATTAAATAATTAGCAAGGCAAAGGTTAAAATATCAATACTACAATCTAAATATCAGGAGAGCAAATCAATATGTTTTCAGATGTGTGGCTACATGTTGGTGACCTTTTCCTGGATTCTGGCTCCACTGACAGGTGAGTCATGACAGGTAATCAGCGTGGGTGGCATGTTGAACCTTCCCTACGTTGAGTGAGTGTTCCCTACGTTGGGTGAGTGCTGAGTGTTTGTATATGTGTGCATGAGGGTGGGAAAGCATGTTTGTGTCTGTGTGTGCCTGTTTGTCTGTGTCTATATGTCAGGTCGGGTCTTAGACTCCACCTCCCTGGGAACTCCCAGGCCCTCCAAAGTGTGGAGGCCTATCTCCCCTCACCACACTCCCTGCCGGTAACTGATGCCCTCAGGGGTCGGTGCATTGGTGGTTCTTGGTGTCCGGGGCTGGGCGCTCAGGTATGCACCAGCTCACTCCCGGTGGCTACTTGGCGGGGCCTGGTGCCTGTCGCTCGGTCAGGCCTCTTCCGGGGCAAAGGGGGCCCTCGAACCTCCGGCCTCGGGGCCTGCGACTCGGTTCACTCTGGCACAGCTGGCTGCCGGCAGAGCCGGTGGGCACGCCAGTGCAGCCCCCTCTAGCTTCTGCTCCGTGGCTACTGGGTGACCCCTCGTCTGGGGATCTCCTCAGCCCTTCCCAGGAGGGTGGCACGGATGCCCCTCCGGTGGTACTCCTTGGGCTCTCGCACTCTGGGGCCTCTGGATGTCTGAAGCCTGGATCTCCTCCATGCCTGCTTCATGCCCTGGGGGACGGGGCTATGGCCCTCCACACCCTCTAGCAGACCGTTACATGGGGAAACCTTCTGTATACAAGCGCGCTGATCCACACAGGTGTGCACACGGGTGTTCACTGTTCGTAGACATAAACTACACCTTTCTTAGCTGCTACTTCAAAGCACATTGTGCGCTGTCTGTGCTGCACAACAACATTCAATATTTAGTATTTATTGCTGTTCACACTTAGCTAGATTAACGGGATGGTGTTGTGTTTAGTATGTTGCTTTGTTTGTTTTTTTTGCTTGTTTTCTCTTCTTTTTCTCTCAACAGGTGATCCAGGAGAATTTTTTTTCTTTTTTTCTTTGTCTTTGTAAGTGCCCTTTCTCACTGTCCCTCTTCCCTTCTGTTTTTCTTTTCCTTCCTCTCTTTCTTTCTCCCTTTCCTATCCCCCAATCATGCCTGTCCCATCTGTAACAACTGAAAATAAAATAAATAATAACAACAAAGTTTAATCAAATGGACCAATACGGCAATGCCATGATGATCCATTTGGCAAAATAAATCCATTTGGTATCCTTGTTGGTCTTCAGACAACAATTCTGACGGCTAAAGAACCAAATGGGACAGACAAAAAAAAAAAAAAAAAAAATTAGCAATAATTATTATGATAGTGTTCAGTTTTCAGGGTCTCTATTTGACTCCAAATGGCCTCACATGTCTTTGAAAATTAGAGGAAATATATAAAATAAACAGAATTCTTTTGTACATTAGCATGTTTACCATGGAAAAAAGGAACAAATAAATTCCACTGAGTATTACATGATCATTATGAACTATTATTATGTATTATTTAGAGCTATGGTATATATTTCAATAGACACTTAATATGCAGACCAAGTAAAAAGTGAACATGCTGAACGGATGCAAAGGTCTCTTAGTTTTCTACATTTTTGCTTATTTTTACTTGGATTCACACTTTGTTAAAGCTGCTTTTCATTTTCTGATCTACAATAAAAACACCACAAATCAGGGATTCTGACAGTTTAATTGATCCTAACTGTTTTACAGGAAAGGAAAAAAGAAACTCTTCTTCAAAAGCAGAAACACATCAGACTGTTGAGAAGAATATGAACGTATGTTCACTCCAAACATTCATCACGATCCCTCGACAGAAGCAAATTCCTTTAAACTCTGAGCCGCTGTGCAGAGTGTTCAGAGTGACCTTACAGATGCAGTGCAGACAGAACAATGAAGTAAAAAAGTTGACCACACTAAGATAACACTTAATGACAATGCAGATGATATTTCCAGTTAAGCATATGGACGATGGTTAAAAACACAATCTAAATATGCACACAGTCACATGGGACACAAACAAAGCTACACAGAAAAATATTTAAACTACAAGCAGAAAAGTATTGCACTGTCATATTTCTTTGTTTTGTGTGCACAAGTGTGGACTGTCATATGGATTAGTGATGATCACTTAAAATAACTGCGAAGTTTTATAAAGTAATCTCTTAATTCTCATATATTTCAGTTTTGACTGTAGATTTCTGTAAATGTAACAACTTTCATACATTAAAAAAAAACCAAAAAAACAAAACAAAACAATATCCTGATCCCAACCAAGCATTTATCATTTGATAAATGGTTTGATAAACAATTATTGGTTATTTAATAAACCAAATAATTTATGCTTTTATCAGGTTTCTGTGACTTTTCTCAGACAAGAATTATGTTTAGTTTTAAATTAAAACAGTAAAAAAGTTTCATGGTTTAGGAAACTGAGCCCTAAAGTTCACAGAAAAAAAAGCTATTTTAATAAATTAACCATTTCAGTTAAAAGAATTGGGAACTTATCTACCACTGTGTTCACAGCACACCACTGGGATTTAGACAACAGTCGGCTTTATTCATCACTTGTGGGGATGTGTTTGGTTTAAGTGAAGAAGCCTAAAGAAGACAGGGGAAAGGGCGCCCCCTGGCTAGCACCAGTTGAAGGTGCAAGCATAGGACATAGGATATGTGTTAACCACATTATGTCACAATATACTTTTAAAAAATACTGTATCATGATTTCTTACTTTTCAGCTTATGCCATGGCTGCAGTAATAGGAATACAAATCACAAAGGCTGTACAAAGGTCTAGTATTATTGTGGATGGCTGTATTGAAAAAATAAGCCCATGTGTAGGAGTTAAAAAGAAAAAATGCTAAATCTACTGTAATGAAATCATCGTCAAATCACCAACCTTCTGATCAGTAGGCGACCTGCTCTAAACACATTTCTATGTGTTTAGATAACAAAAGCTAGTGTTTATCTCACTCACCCACTCCGTGTTTGTTTACTTTGTTATCAGAGCTGACACTAAAGTAAAATCTTTGTTTACTTTAGTTTCATTTCAGACTTGAGCTGATCTGATATCAGACAATTTAAAGTTAAAACACTTTCACATCAGCAATTGTTAATAGAAAGTGATCAGATAAACTTTTTTGATGTTTATCAGATATTTGGATTGGGAATCAGTGACAGTGATTTGATGCATTAATTGTGTTGAAAATTTGGAAGTATACAACATCACCTACTTGATTATTTGAAAAGGTTTTTTTCAAACAGCACAAAGAGTTTGTGTTGTATTCTGTTTTTTCTGTTTATGGGGCGTAAGCCTGAAGGACACGTGTTGGGAGTGAGAAATATCTTTATTAACTTTATTAACTTAACACTGGTATGAGAAGATCTGAAATATAAATGATTTAATGCATTCATAACAATCTCTGCTGATATCAAAAGTCCAGATCGTTGCTTATTTTTCATTTTTCTCTCGTCAATCTTGATGTGTTGATGTTGATTTTTTCTTATTCTTTCATTTTTGTTTTTACAGTTTTAAGTTGTTTTAAATTGTATTCATGTCTCGGTGGACATACTACAGTTGATTATATGTATGCATGTGTGTAAAATACAATATGTCTTTAAGATGGGTGGATATCAGCTCATATCATGGGTGGATCAGTTTCTAGGAGGTGGTTTTTAAACACTGGCCCTTTCAGTTTCAGTTTATGAGCTGTCTTAAACCTTAACATATAGCTGCTTCAGAAGCAGGCCATCGAGGCAGCATGCCGGGGTCTGAGGATGAGTTTAAATGCTGCACTCGGGACTTTCTCTTCACCTGTGTGGACTTGTTGCTGTTCCTGTTTGATATAGGGTTGGATATATGGGCTGCTGTGTCCCTCTACAAGCAGGAGGCCTACGTGTACTTCAGCCTCCTGCTGCTGTTTCTCTTGGGCTCGTCCATGTTGGTTCAGGTGTACAGCTGGCTGTGGTACCGCTACGATGATTTTAAGATGAAGACAAAGATTGAGAAGAAGCCGAGCCAGTGCCAGCTCAAGCTGCTGCATCTTTTCCAGCTGGGGATCTTCTTCAGGTTGTTTCATGAGTGTGTTCAGTGTGTTCATAGTGCCCCAGGCAACATCTTTACATTTCCTCACCTGTTCCTAGAAATATTTGATTTATAGGAAATAAATTTACATGAACTTGTTTGATTGGCAGCTGCACTACAGAAGTACACACATGTAGTAACATTAAATCATCTACAAATTATTCTGTTTAATTTCCTCTTGATTTTAGGTTTCTGTTTATAGACCCATGAATCATACATCCAATTTCTTTTCAGTATATAAGCTAGTCACATCACTCGCTGACTTACTTTTTTACTACTTACGTTCTGTAGATTTTTCTTTATTATAATTGGGTAAAGCCTGTTTTGTTCGGACGTTTGTTGCTCCTTTTCTGCTTCAAGATATTTTCAGTTCAGCATGTCTGGCTGAAGGATTTGATGTAACTGGTTCTTCTGGTTCTCAGGTATGCAGGAGTCATGGAGAAGTCTGTGCAAAGCTTATACAGAAAGCGCGCTGACGCTGAGAGTGTGGCCAAGTTTCTGAGACAGGATCTCCGCATTTTGCGTTTCATTGAGACGTTTTCAGAGAGCGCCCCGCAGCTTGCTCTCATGCTCACAATCATTCTGCACGAAGGTCGGCTGGATCCTGTTACAGGTACAGTTTGTTACTCAGCTTTTGATCACGTATGCTTGGATCACTCAGGTGTAGCTTTTCATTGAAAGTAGAATTACGAATAAAACCACATTCAAAGTTTTCTCATCTGTTTATAACCTGAATTCCAAAAGTATTGCGACGCTGTGTAAATTGTAAATAAAAACAAATTCCAATGATCTGCAAATTAATAAACACTTATTTTATTTACAACAAAACATAGAAAATATATCAGCCTATCATCAAGCTAATTTTGAGTTTGATGGCAGCAGCATGTGTCAATAAAGTTGGAACAGGGTCAAATTTCCCACTGTGTAATTTGCCCTCTTCTTTTAACGACAGACTGTAAATGTCTGGGAACTGAGGAGACCAGGTGCTGGACATTTGGGAGAGGAACACTGTCCCATTCTTGCCTGATGTAGGATTCTAGCTGATCAACAGTTCTGAGTCGTATTTTTTGTTTCATGATGCTCCAAATGTTTTCAGTTGGTGAGAGATTGTGACTGAAGGCAGACCAGGTCACCCAGACTCTATCATGAAGCCTTTATAATACACGGAGTATGCAGTTCAGCCTTGTCTTGCTGTGTTGTTCAGTTTGTTTCTAAGGCTCTCTCTACAAAAAGGTCTGTATGGGAGCAGGTGTTGTTCTAAAACCTTTCAGCATTGATGGCGCCTTTCCAATTCAACAGGTGGTTCAATAGGCAGCCACCATTTGGTGAGAGATGAGATGATGAGATTTTATTTGTCAGTTGCAGTTGCCCACAACCGAGATGACAGACCTTGCCGACCGTACATACAATACACAAATATCACCTTGGGGAGACAGGTCATGGTAGGTAGCAAAAGGAAAAACAGTGAAATGTGTAACACAAAAGGGTAATCCAGGAGGAAAAGAATGCCTTAAAAAAATGAGTATGTTGCATGTACTTCATTCAATAGTGGACATTGGTTGCACACAATTGTTTTACTTTGGCAGAAACTTAAACAACTTAGTTAAATCAACACAACTTATTCATATTCAATAAGCCTGCTCATTTTGTGTTGATAAAACGTGATGAAACATGTTTAGATGAAGTAGTTGAGCCTTGAAATCTGGAACTATTCAATAACTTTTACCCCATTACTACTTGGTCACTACATATTACATAATGTTCAACAAAGTTTAGAGTCCGGTTTACATAAAAATTAAATGGACTTTCAACAACTACCAGTCTCCTATCCTTATCCGGGTTCTGGGGGGCTGGTGCATAACCCAAAGTGATAGGTTAAGAGGCAGGGTACACCCTGGACAGCTCACCAGTCTATCACAGAGAGACAAACAACCATTTACACTCACATTCAGGAGCAATTTGGAATCACCAATTAACCTAACTTTAATTGTGTTACTGTTAACTGTGGGAGGAAACCAGAACACCCAGTGGATTGTGGATTTGAACCACAAAGCGATGGCATACACGTGGTGTGTGTGTAGCTGTCTGCCTCTTATAACTCCAGTGGTTTTCCTGCAGTTTTTCAAATCTCATGTGATCTTGTTAATTTCATGAGTCCAGAAACTAACCACTCTTACTAGATTGTAACAGGTCATCTCAACAGGAACAAATTAAGTTGCTGAATTTCATACAGATCCTACATGATTTAATTACTTTCACCATAGAAACATGAAATTATTTTCTTCAAATTACAAGTTAGACTTTTTTAATGTAACAACCACCCAATTTACTTTTTTCGATATACTTAAAAAAAGTAGAGGCGGCTGCTCGACTTGACTGAGATGGATGCCTTCCTCAAACCACGATCCAAAGCACGCGAGACTGAAATCCTGCGCAGTGTCGCGGGATTCAACATTGCTATATTATTGACTTACTTCAGTCGAACATGATATGAACAATTTAATCTAGCCTCTCTGCATATCATGTAGTTTCTACACTATATAGTTACACTTAACTTTAAAGCATGAGTCACTTGTGTTAAATACATGCAAGCTGCTTATGTAAATCCAAGAGCTGGCCAATTCCTTTTTTTCAGTGTAGATGATGAGGAACACTAAGGAACATTTTTCTGAAATTGTTCACTTACTTGTCCAGCCTTCTTTTGCCTCCATGAGACGTGTTGCTGCCATCAAATTCAAAATTGCTTCAATTTTTTTGTGAAATCTGGTCATCAAATTTTGGAAAGTGAAATTGCAGCAGAGAATTAAAAGCATCTTTGTTGGAGCTCACACTGAGATGTGAATAGAACAGAAATAAATATACTAACCTATTATAATTGGTTGATGTGAAAATTTTAAATGCCAAATGGTCGCTGTTTCTGTGAAAACAAACATCATACAGTCTAAATAATAAAATACTGAATGACAAAAGATGTTTGAAAATATTTGGGGTTGCTTTTTGAACTCATAAATTACTTGGATCTTCTAACAAAGAATCAGCGTTTGTTCTAACTCTGCCCCTCGCTCTCCCCTCAGTGTTGAAGGCCATCGGCTCGACTTTGTCCATCGCCTCCTTTTTGACCACCTACGATCACTCAATGCGCACCTTCCTGCCAGAGAAGGAAAAACACCACATGATCTCATTAGTTTTCTACTTCATCTGGAACCTGGTTCTCATCTCTTCTCGCATCGCTGCCCTCGCTCTTTTCGCCTCCGTGCTGCCCTGCTTCATCTTCGCCCACTTCATCTGCTCTTGGCTGGTTTTATTCTTCTTCGCTTGGCGATCCAAGACGAACTTCATGGATGACCCTCGTGGAGAATGGCTTTACAGATCCACTGTTGGCCTCATTTGGTATTTTAACTGGTTTAGTGTGGCCAAGGGGATGAGGATCAGGTCCGTGCTCTATCACGCGTATATCCTTATTGATATTTGCATCCTCTGTGGTTTGTGGTGCTGGAAGATGAGCACAGATCCTCCTGATTTTGTGACACACCCTTTAACCACGGCTGCCTGTGTTGTTGCTGTTTACGTCCTTGGTCTGTTATTTAAAGTTATTTATTATACGTTCTTCCATCCAAACCTTGATAAAGATAAGCTGAAAGGGGCCACCATCCCAGAGGAGCAACCTGAAGATGAAGAGCGATCTCATTCAGTTCCTACACATCTCCTTAAGGCCACTGACAATAAAAGAATGAGGAAGCTGGCCGAGAACTTCTTCTGCTGACCTGCATCATTTGACATCCACAGGATGTGGAGGTTAGAAAGAGACTGAGTCATGTAGGTCACAAGGCTGTGTGGGACTGAGGACTGAGCTGCTGCCTGACTACAGATACAGACACAGATACAATATCGAATTATTTTGCTCAGGTTGATGTGGGGATGAATGTACAGAAACTCTTTATGCTCTGTGTAATCGATCCCTTAATTGATTAACTTAGGGACATGGATATTCTAGGTACTTTCAATGAGGAGAAGAGGAACAAGAAAACTATAACACCTCCTTATGCTGTTTTATAGAGAACACTCTATGGCATTTATTACAACATAACACATAACAGTCTCATCAGCAACTTCAATAATATGCAGAATGTTAACAACACTTCTGAGACAAAACCCAATATAATCCCCCCTTCAGTCAGTCAGTTCAGTTTCCATATTAGTATTAGTCCATTTATGTCTCTTATCACAGTTCTACCTCCACCAACCACTCTGGTTTGGTGAGGAAAGGAAAAAAAGTAAAATATGGTGTTGAAGTAAAAAAATAATAAAATAAATTCAGAGCTCTTAGAAAAACTTTGTCAATCTACCCGGGTAGTGTGTGTGTGTGTGTGTGGATAAGCCCAGTGCTTATCTGCAAAGATGAGTAAAATCCTCGTTCGCCGTCCTTCTGGGTGAAGCGATGCGTCTCTGGAAGAAAACCCCTGGATTCGCCTTCCAATCGCCGATCGAGTATCCAGCAACTGTCTCTCGCACTATGTCTCAACAAAGTAAACAAACAACTAGAAAAAGGGATGCGTGGTAAGCAAATCCTAATAGTCTGTAACTATAAAAACCTTAACACTTAGAAAAAAGGTTCTTATTCTCTTCGGTACTCCATGCGCTGGGTGCGTTCTTCTTCTAGCTTGCTGGCTATCTGCTCCGCTGCAGCTCTTCTTCTTGCCGCATAACGCAGTGCAGGCCAACTATAGCGCCATCACTGCCCTCTGTTGGATAGCATTAGTACTGCATACATTAAACATTAAATCACTGGCTTGAACAGCAGTGGATAACCTTGAGAGGGTTACACTCTGTATTAACTGGTGCTTCCCTCTAATGAAGCATTTAAAAATGCCTCACTTGTTACATGCTTGTATGAAATAGTGATTGGTTGACAAAGAGATGAGTTTGCTAATGCCAATGAGTGGGTCTGCCTCCCTAAAATATATGACAGTATTAAACCAGTATAAAAATCATGTTAAATTTTAAATGGTCATTTTAAAGCTAGAACGTTGAATGGCCTTTCAACATTTGTGTGTGTGCTTTTTAAATTCCCATTTCTATACCAGTTTATGAGCATCTTTTTCTTACGCAATAGTGGTGAAAAAGGTATTAACAAGGTATCGACAACGAAGCAGCAAAAATACAGAAAGCGAAAAAAAAAATAGAAACATAGAAAGATTAATAAAAAAAAATCATGTTTAAAGGTTTTTAATTGGCCATTTTAAAAGAACGTGGAATGGCATTTCTATATTTGTGTGTGTGTGTGTGTGTGTGTGTGTGCTTTTTAAATCCCCTTGTGTGGATATGTCCATTTTCTTACACAGTAGTGTTGATGTAGGAGATGTGAAATAGGTATAAAAGTATTAACGAGGTACTGACATAGAAGCAGCAAAAATACAGAAAGTGATAGAAATAAAACATAGAAAGAATAATAAACCCATTCTGGTTGTAGGTGTTAACATGTAATTTAACACCTACTATGTAATCGAGGGGTGAAGTTGTCCATGTGTGAATGTGCACACGTGCATGTGTGTGCAAATGCATAAATATACAAAGAAATCTCAGATCTTTCTGTTGCTTAGTGTGGAAAAAGTAAGGAAACAACTAACTTCCATATGCTGGTCTCATGTGTTCTTTTTTCTCTTTTAATTCTCTTATTTCACTTAATTTTCCTCCTTTTTGTGGTCAGTGTGTTTACATTATATATTAATGTGTCAGTACTGTGTTCCTGTAAAAGAAGCAAAATGTGCACAGGTTTTAGTTTGTGAATGTTTGGGATCAGGGCAGAAGTTTCAAAGGGTCAAGATGAGAAGATCACAGAGGAATCACCGACCTTCCAGTGAGCTGCCTCTAGCATATTAAAGGGTACAGCCTGTGCTGTGCAGGCTGCTCCTGAGATTTGTACACAGTTAAACTGCTTATTCACATTTCACAATGTGATGTAACAAAGCAAGTACTTTGACATTTTTACTGGAACCATATTTCAATATTTTCCAGCCTGCCATTTGTGCTGTTGCAGCTGTATGGTAAGCAGAGCTGTGCAAGCTCAAAGTGATTTTGAATACGTTGTGTTAAGGTTAAGCAGTGAGTTTAAAGCGCATCTCTCTGGCTTCTAGTTAGAGATCAGATCCTGTGAGACACTCACAGAGGGAGTTTTTTAGTTAACTGTTTCAGTGAATGCAGCTCCAATATGAATTACTTGTGACAGCCACTAAAAACATTAACACAAACTTACAGCAAGCACATGATAAAGCCACTGTAGTCTGTAAAAACTGAGTCGGCCTTGTATCAGCACAACCACTGCTACCAATTTCACACTTAAATTGCCGAGTACTACGCCATCTAGTGGTAAGTACTACAGCCTGAGAGAATGCCTGAGTTTGTGAGCCTGAGCTCAGGCCTAATGCACTGACATAACTTATTTACAAACAACTCTTCTCACACATTTGCTGATCCACCGTTGCGGAAGTGAAGCAAAAGTCACACATGAAAAGAAGGTAACTGAAACTTATTTGCAAATTTACAAATCTGATCACACAAACAGCCAGTTGACTTAGTTTAGCAGAGAGCTGTCAGGTTTGTTTCATCTGTTTTTTATCAGTTGTTGATGAATTTGTGGCTGCTCCATCTCAGTGCAATTTATGAAATATAAGGTTACCAGCTTTTGACAATTAGATGGACTATTCTGCATTCAATGTTGTACACAATGAAAAAAAATTAAGCAATTCAAATGAGATGAAGCATAAACTATTTTATTATTTAAGACATAGAAAGCAAAAAGGTGTTCAAACTGTTGACAGTTGTCTTTTTTCACTTGACTAAATATGCTAAACATTTGCAAATGCAGACAAAGAATAAAAAGATCATTCCAGTGCTGAGACAAAAAAAGAGCTGAGATGAAATAAAAGTCGAGTTAAACAAAATTCAGTGTGGATTTAACAGGTTTAGATGAAATTAGCATAAGACAGTCAAACAGATCTCAAATCATATATCTGTGAGAATAAACTTCAACTTAAACATTGAATCTAAAACTGAAAATTACACCACTAAATTACAAAAGACGATGTTTTTGTTGTGGTTTCAGATGCAATGTTTGAAATTAATGCTCGAAGAGTGTTAACACTTGTTTGACAGCAGTTTTGAGATTTAGTTTTCTTACTTTTTTTGACTATTTGATAAACAAAAAAAATCTTTGTTATAAACAGGTAAATGATATGCTAATTAACAAAATTAGGTTACAAATGTATTTATCTGGAAAACACTCTGAAAGCCTAGAAGGACGAAACATTGAGAATGTGACTTTTGTATTTCATTTTGTATTTTTTGTGAATTCACTTATAGTCACTCAACATCTTCTTCATGTTAATAATTAATAGAATTTTCTTTTTCTCAAACAAAATCAAACTGTCACAGCTGGATTTATGAGTTATTAGGTGAAAACAAGTATCATCATTTTCAGCAGATTTGCAGTTTCTTTGGCTCATTAAAACATTTCATCCAGACTTTGAATGGCTTCATTTTTAGTTATTTTTTTCCATTGATCTGGAATAGCTCCACTGCCCATGAACTTTAACCCATAGTGCTCTTCCAGTTGTGTTTGAAATTGACATACAAACCATTTCCAATATGCCAGTTTAGACCCATCAGGAGTGATTCTCCAGGTATCATACGGTGGATGAGCAGCTTTGTACTGTTTGTAGGGAATGTATTTCTCTGAATCACCCTTAAGGCAAAAACTGCGATCACTTGAAACATTTGTTGTGCAGAAGTTGACACTGAACTCTACTGTGTCTCTACGGTGCCATCCCTTTATCCCATCAGGTCGATGAAAAGGAGTGCTGTGGCCATCAGGACTGTGATCTTTCATGGTGTTGGTACAAACAGCTGCACAGAATGGACACTTTACCCAGCAGCAGTTACACAGCTGATCTATGAGGATTTCTTCAGGCTTGTGCCTGGATTCATTCAGCTTATCCAGGGAGAGGCTGCTCATCTTCTCAGTAATGGACGTAAATCCTTTCTCTATCTCTTCCTTGAGAAAGTGAAAATCTTTTATGTCACTGAAGTTTTCAGAACAAATCTTGTCAAATGTCAGCTCATCCTTTAGGGCATTAGAAAATTCCTTCAGCCACATATCTGTGTCTCCTCTCTGATTTTGGACCTTTTGTGTTGCAGTAAATAAAGCCTGACTTACAGTTGTTTTGATGTCATCAGCATTTTTCTTGAGTATTTCCACAGCTTCATCTTTCTGATCTCTGAAGATGTACTTCTCAACCTGTGCTTTGATGAAAGCTTCTGTTTGTCTCCTTGGATTTATGATATATGTGATGAAATCATTAAAGTTTTCTTCTTTCATTCCTTCTTCTTTTTTAGCGAGTGACTTCAACACATGTTTCTCCAAGTCCTGCCTGGTCCCATTGAATGCTGGGAAATTACACCTCATCTTTCCAGCGAGATCAATGGCAGTCTTATTACAGACAGCCTCAAGAGTGGAAACTTTCAGCCTTTCACAGATCAGTTCTCCAAGTACAACAGCAGATGAGTTTTCTTTACAAAGGCTTCTAAAAACTGTGTAAAACTGTGTTTTCTTGCTTTCTAAATAGGTGATTGGATCATTGCTCATTTTAAATTTCTTGTGTGACTCTAGAAGCCAAATTTCTGCCCTGTAGAACACGTAGAGCAAGAGATCAACTTTAAACTCCTTGTTTAAAGTATATTTCCTCTCTGACAGAAATTTCTGAACTTTTTCTGTCACATGATTGGCCATTTCTTGCAAATATGTTTGCGTGTAGCCTGTTGCAGCTACATGTTTGTTTTTGATTGCACCACGTGACTCTTTTTCAGCTTGGTCAATGAGCGATCTGATCTGTTCTTGTTCTTCATGGGAAAAAGCACCTCTTGCTTTATATTTGTTGTAACTGTCAACCAACAGATTACCACCTGTCTTCATATAACCTGAATAATTACCAACCTCTGATATTTTCTTGTATCTGCCACTTCTTTTACTTTCATCTATGAGAGCTGGCTCAAAACCAAGTTCTTGAAGGATCGTTAACTGATCTTGTTCCAAGTTGATGTCTTCAACAGGTTTTATACCTGCTGTTAATTCAGTAACCCAGCTGCTCCAAACAGAGTTGAACTGTCTCTGAAGCTCTTTTTCATCTTTGGCCTTATCCTTCAGTTTATGAGCGAGCTCTTTGCTCTTCTGCAGAAGTTTGTTCTCAAACTCTGATTTATTCTCATCCAGATTTTTACAAGCTTTCTTCTGCTGGATAACTCTATCCAGTTTTCTTTTCACTCTGTTCACTTGTTCATCATGAAACTCTTTAATTTTGATTTCAAATCGTTCTCTCCACTGAGCCAAGATCTCTCTGTCTTTGTCATCCTCAAAGTACTTTGTCATTTCTTTTCTGACTTCTTCATATGTTTTGCTTGTTTCTCTGAAAAGATAAGATTTTTCAACCTCATCAACTTTTCCATTTTCAATTCTGTTATGAAGTTGGTTTTCGATGGTCAGCATGATGCTCCTCAGGGTCCAGGTCCAGCTCCCATACTGGACTTCCAGTTTTTGGAAAACTGAAATGTCAAGTGTGTTTTTAAAACTGAAAATAAAACTTTCATTCAGCAGTGCAGTCCACAGGTCCTGAATTTTGGTTTTGAACTGTGAGAAAGTGATCCCAGCAGACTTTGAAGCTTTAGAGAGGATGGTGTTCTTCACTTCCTGGATGCTCTCACTGTAACCTGGATTTGGAGGAGCCATGGGTGGACTGCCCTCCCACAGCTGGGCACAGTATTTCACATCTTTTTGAACATCAAATTTAATGACATCACTGAAGCGCTCTGCATAACAAACTTCCTCTTCGGCTGCTAGTTTGGCCATCTGGTCCAGTTTTTCCTGCAGGCGTCTCTTTCCATCCATGTTTTTCTCTGCTGCTGCAACATCTGTGACATTCTGGTGAACAAACACACAACTGGGAAAAAGTTTAACTTCCTTCATCCTCATGAAATCCTGAACAACAATCTGCAGGATGTCCTGCATATCAGATGGATTCTCTCCAAAGATGTTGATCAGTGTCAGGTTTCCCAGACCAACAACAAATGTTGCCAGTTCATTGTCATGATGAAGAGTGTTGTTACCTTCTACCTCAAGAGCACGCAGTCCTTCAGTGTCCACCACTAGAACATAGTCAAACTTCAAGTCTTTCTTCATCTCCTCTGATACTTTGAGCAGCTGCATGAAGGCACCTTTGGTGCACCTGCCAGCACTCACTGCAAACTGCAGCCCAAACATGGTGTTCAGCATTGTTGATTTTCCACTGCTTTGTAGGCCCAAAACTGACAACACAAAAACTCTCTGGTCCCCCAGTTTGTTGATGACTTCTTCTAAAAGACTGGAGATCCATGTTAAAGGCACATGACCTGCATCACCATCCATCAGCTCCATCGGGTGTCCT
Organism: Pelmatolapia mariae; assembly: GCF_036321145.2. Classification (NCBI taxonomy): domain Eukaryota; kingdom Metazoa; phylum Chordata; class Actinopteri; order Cichliformes; family Cichlidae; genus Pelmatolapia; species Pelmatolapia mariae. The sequence goes on from NC_086245.2 coordinate 9,947,282, forward strand.
GATATCATCAGCTGTGCAGCCAGCTCAGGGTATTTAGACCAGTCAGTGTGTCTGCTCTCTCTTTGTGTTGTTTTATGGGCTTCATAGATCTGTCCCATTTCTCTGAAGATGTGCTCCAAACCAAAAGTTGCAGACTGAAGTTTCTTCGATATGTCTTCAAGTTCAGTTTGTTTTCTTAATAACAGATCTGATTTGTCATGTTTGTTCTTCAAAGCCAAGACCTCAGACCACTTTTCATCATAACTTTTGAGAATTGAAGAAACATCATCTATGGAGAGCTCATCTATGAAGGTCTGAGTCCATTTTAGGAAATACTCTCTGTCTGTTTGTTTTTGTCTCATTAATGAGAGACTTCCAGTAAACAACTGCATCAGTTTACTGCAGGAAGCAGCACATTGTTTCTGACGTATTTTCATCAGTTTTTGTTCCTTTCTGCTTTTCTCCTTTTCAATGTTTCCTCTGAGATGAAACATTTCTCTGTGTATTTTGCTCCACTGATGCCACAGTTGGCCTTGACACGGGAGAAAATCATATTTTATCTTTGAGACATCCATGTTATCCTTTTTAAGCAGATTGATTATTTCCATAGCAGCAGATTTCCCTTTTTGACAGGCTGGGTCAGTTTCATCCACTCTGATTCCAGAGAGCTCAGCCATGGTTTCAAGCTGGAAGGATGGTTTCAAGATGGGACCATCAAGGGAAGACAAAACTTCTCTGATGATCCTTTTCAGGTCTTCACATACATCTGAGTGGTTTTTGTCTTTAAGACCCATTATGTAATTTCCATTTTTTATCTTAACAGCATCACGACTGTCATTAACAATGAGACAAATGAGAGGCTTCTGAGACTGAAAAAGAGATGATATGAGTGATCGACTTCCTTCATTGCTTTGCAGAGATGCCAAAAGAAAAACATTGATTGAAGATTTTTCAATCAGTATGTCACATTGTTTTTTATGTGATAGAGCATCACCATGGAGATTACAAAAGGCAATGCAGTCATTGAAGGTATCATTGGGTTTTCCAGCAGGGCAGTACCAGGCAATCTCTGCCACACCATCCATCAAATAGCGAGACTTGGTGCTTCCTGGGCAGTTTCTGTGGAAGAAGGTGTCGTGACGGTTGTTGATCAAAGTGTTCATCAGCTGAGATTTAGACACTGACAAAGAACCCAGGCGGAAAAATGACACCAAGGGTGTTTCAGCTTTGTAGACTGGAACACTCTTCATGGTGATGATCTTTGAGTTGTCTTTAATTTGAGTTACCTTCCAGGATTTTGTTATTTCTCTGAAAGTCCACAGAGGAAACTGAATCTCCTTTGTAACTGGGTCAGGAACAAGCAAAGGTAAGGCATACTGACACTGAGAGAGCTTTGTAATCATCATCTGTTTCAGGAAGCTGTCTGAACAGTGAAATACTGCCATCTGAACGTCCATTGGATGCACACAAGCCTTCTCTTTCTCATTTGTGTCTGCAGTGGTTTTCAAGAAATCCTCCAGATCACTGTAATCTGTCTCAGTGTTGTCAGACTCTGTGGTCACCTCAGGACTGTCTGGTCTTACAGGAATATATCTGGCCCCGTAGTCCAACATTATCAGCTTATGGAGAAAAGTGTGAGCTACATCTTTTTCAGATGTTACATGGTCCATCTGTTTCCCAGGTGGACGTATTTGAAGAAAATCTGCTGGTGACAACTTCTGCTGAAATTTATCTTGAAGTTGAAGTCTTTCAAGCAGTACCTCAGTTTCTGTCTGACTTGGCTTCTACAAACAACAAATAAAGAGGTACCATATGTAACTAAATTACATACATCATATGGCAGAACAGAGTAAATACTCATTTTGATCTTTTGAATAAACATATATTCTCCTACCTTCTTGTTTCCACTCGTGTAACCATCTGTTGTTTCTGCAGGATTGCATGAACCAGATATGCATTATATTCAGTGCGTGTTCCTGCAAATCCTTTCAAAGTTATGAACATAGCTGTTGATATATTTTTTGCTTTTTGTGTTACTGTATAATGAAAAATGTTACCGTTGTCATCAGTTTTGGCTGATTCATAAAATTTATCTCCTGGTTTTCTCTCCTTGTCATCATCGCGTTCATCCACTGGGCCACTCTGCGAAGTAAAAAAATGACCCTGAAATTTAGCTTATCAGTTTAATACCATTGACATATATGACAACAGAAGGAAAAGGTCTTGCTTTGTATTTTATTGAGAAGACAGGAAACTATTTTAAAATGGATTTGACTGACATTTATATATATAATACATTTCTAGTCTTATTGACTGCTCAAAGCAGCTCATGAACTGCATCAAGACCTGTGCTGATTTTCCAATAATAAGCTGATGTAACATATGTGATTGCAAACCTAAAATACTTTTTGCTGTTAAGGGACAGAGGAAACCCTTCGCTTATTTAAGCTGTTATTATAACCAAGTGATCTGAGGCATTACTAAACTTCTGCATTCCTACTCCTTATTGTCAGACTTCATAAAAGTCAGAGTGTGTAACTGAAATCTTTTTTACCCTTACATGCAGTTCATATTTGAACCATAACTGACCTGATCCACCACAGGGTGGTTTTCGTCAATTTTGATCCAGACCAAGAATTCCCTCATCATACATGTGTATCCTGAATTTTGAACTACAGACTTATTTAGAGTGCATAAGCAGACAATCTGACATTCATAAATGGGTGATTAATCCTTGATAGCGTTTCAAGAAGCAACACTTGAGTAATGCTTGTTTTTAGAGAAACAAACATGTTATTAAACAATATCATGTTTTATCTCAGACAAACAGCCATAATAATTTTTATATATTTTCTTGAGGAACATCCTGGAACTGTTACAAACTGTTAAACTCTGTCCTCACTGCTATTTTATAAAAAACAAACAAACTTATAATTTACATTTATAGTTATCAATATTGAGTCAACATTAGTTACGCTTCTAAAACGCTTAGAACATAAAACACAAAGAATAAATCCTTAAGGCAAAGTAAACAGAGTAAATGGATTTGTTTGTTATTTTATTATTTATTATTATTTATGCATTTGTAAAATTGAAGGTGCAAATATAATTGCATTTATGTAGCGCTGTGAACTCATTATTCATGTAATTGCAATTTAGAATAACCTATTAACCTACTATAATGTATGAGTTTGGATTGTGGGAGGAACACGTAGCTTTAGTAATGCAAGGCAAAATAATATTTTAATGTTCTCATAGGGAAAAAAAAGCTTGTATTAGAATAAGAACAAAAAATTATATCATTAGAAGCTGTCTATGCTGCCTCACCATAAGAACATATATTAAAAAATCTGAGAAATCTAAAAGTAGAATTAAATGAAAGGATTAAAAAGACAAAACAATTTCTGATCAATAGGCTGCATTTGAAGAACTTTGAACATGGTAATAAATCTGGAAAACTCCTTGCTGACCAGTTAAAGGTAAATAAAGAAAAAACAACTCTTCTATGAAGGATTTGACTGCAAACATTACTCATGATCCACAACAAATAATTAAATATTTTAAAGACCTTTATGAAGATTTATATTCAACACGGATTAATCCATCTGATGCTGCCATTGAAGAATTTCTTAACTATATAAATCTTCCCAAACTAAATGACGAATGACGTTTCGGGTGAGCTCATTGTGAAACCTGGCCCCACCCTATCATGTAATTTCCTGAGGTCAGATGGCCCAGGATGTGAGTGGGTGTTAAGGCGTCTGGGAAGGGAACTCAAAACTGGATTATAGATGGCAGACAGTTGGTGTCGTAAACCACCACCTCTGTTCAAAGATGGTCGCTCACAGTGGACGTAAATGGCTTCTTTCACTCCTCTTTCAAACCATCTGTCTTCTCTGTCCAAAATGTGAACGTTCGAGGATGCCAACGTTCACTGTGAGCAACCTTCTAGGCTGTTAGTTTGTTTCATTGACTATGCAAATATTAAATAAATATGTTGAAAAAGGAAAAGAACTGCTCTCAGACAGTGAAAAAAAGAGCGAAAAGTACTTTGTGAACTGGGTGAATAACTTAGATATTGCACAGTTAACCAGTTTGATGTACATAATGTAGTGATTTTTTGTTATCTTTTTTATATGGGCATTTTTTTCCTATGCTTGTCATTTTCTCTGCATAGGATGTATTTTGTGGGTATAGGGTGCCATGAGTATAATTGGAGGAGCAGTTTGCCTTTTGGCTTTTGTTAGTTTGTTTCATTGACTATGAAAAAATTTAATAAATATGTTGAAAAAAGAAAGGTGCAATTACCGCTAGAATATCATCAACTGAAATCCATCATACAGGAAACATTTAATTCCAATCAACTAAATCAACAAAAAAAACCTACTTGGTAACAGAATTTTTACATATCTTTACCCCCAAATAGTTATCAAAAATGTATAATTTATTTTATAGTTAAAATGGATTCCTACCACTGCCCGCTGGACACTCCTGCCCCTCCCTGGGATGCGGGTACTTTTTGGCTCTGAGGTGCATGGCCGGATGTTCTGGTGTGGTCGTTGACCTGCTCTATTGGGGGTGGTGGTCCGGGATGGCTTGGACTTGTTCAATGGGTCCTTTGCCTGGTGTTGGGTGGTTTTTAGGGATCTTGAGCCCGGGGGCCCGGTCCTCAGCTCGTGATAGGCTAACTGACCTCTGGCGGAGATGAGTGCCCGTTGTCTCTGGTTCTCAGCAACTCTCATACTTTGGCTCTGGGTGCGCCGTTTGGGGCCTCCCCACTTCTCCTGCTGTGATTGATGCGCAGTTGTATATACTTAAACATATACATATGTCAACATTTCATAATGGCATAGTTAATAATAACTAATAATAATAACAAAAATCACAGCTAATATTAGGAGAAAATAATATTTGCTGCTCCTGCTTTCAGTTACAACAGTCCAACATCTTTATTTATTAGCACACATTTTACTATAAAAGAAAAATAATCAATTAAATATTAGAATAATGAAATTGATTCATTAATTTTAATTGGATCTAAAAAGTTAGATCTCCACATTATTGGCTGTATAGGGTTATCATACTGGCTTCACAATTTGCAGCCTGACAAAACTACAGTTGTATCTTTAGATGCAGAGAAAGTACTCGACTGGGTAAACTGGCTATTTTTATTAGCAGTTCTATACAAACTTGGATTTGGTTCATTCTTCATAAATTAAATGAAAATACTGAACAGCTCGATCTTACTTTTCAAAGCTTCAACCTACAGAAGTGTACCAGACAGGGCTGCCCACTTTTCCCCTCGCTTTTTGTCATTTTCATTGAATCATTAACAGCAGTAATCTGAAAAAATGTAAATATTAAAGAAATTCAAACTGAAAATACAGACTATAAGATAAGCCTGTGATGTATTACTTTTCCTTAGAAGCTCACAAACCTCTCTTTTCACACTTGGTGAGTTCACATTCATATCAAACTACTCCATCAGCTGAAGTAAATCAACAGTTTTGCCTCTGACTTGTAATTTTCAGAACCTCCACCACCCTTTATGGTTGGGTAACATCAGATATCTAGGTATGAATTTTTCTGCAAAGCTCTCAGACCTGGTATGGTTGAGTCATATTCTATTGCTAAAGCCAGTAGAGGATGATCTTGGATTAAACCAAGGTTATTAGACAGACCTTGGCTGGACCTAGAACAAGAACTCTGTGGAAAAGTAAAACTCCCTCATCTGCCTTTCGTAAGGTCCAGTATAAAGCATCATGACTGCTTTAAAAGCCACAGCATAAACACCTCTCCAACAGCCTGATGGGAATTTTGAACAATAACTAAGTCTTTACTGATCCAGTGTAAACTAACAGCCATTTGAAACAATCTGGATATTTGTCAGAAAAAGGAAATACAAAATTTTTAATCATGGCATGAGAAAGGGATAAAGAGCATGTTACACCAAAATGGAAACTTTATTTTGTTTCAAGAACTAGAATCAGCCACAGTAAATTTCTTGGATATCAGAAACTGAAATCCATCATACAAGATCCAATCATCTGAATCTACAGATACCTACTTGGTAACGAACTTTTACATATCTTTACCACCAAATTGTTATCAAAAATGTATAAGTTATAATTTAAAATTGATTCCTACCGCTGCCCGCTTGACACTGCTGCCCCTCCCTGCGATTTGGGTACTTTTTGGCTCTGAGGTGCATGGCTGGATGTTCTGGTGTGGTTGTTGACAAATTCTTGGGGTGGTGGTCCGGGATGGCTTGGACCTGTTCAGGGGGGCCTTTGCCTGGTGCTGGGTGGTTTTTAGGGACCTGGGGCCCGGGGGTCCAGTTCTCAGCTCGTGACAGGCTGACTGGCCTCTGGCGGAGATGAGTGCCCGTTGCCTCTGGTTCTCAGCAAAACTCACACTTTGGCCGTGGGCGCCCCGTGTGGGACCTCCCCAGTTCTCCTGCAGGGATGTAGGCGCAGTTGTTGTCAGGTTTATATTGTTGATTGTCATTTATACTTAGAAATATATAACCACATATGGTTAGAGGTGTATAATCAATTGTGTAGTAAATGGCCTGCATTTGTATAGCGCTTTACTAGTCCCTAAGGACCCCAAAGCTCTTTACACAACCAGTCATCCACCCATTCACACACTGGTGATGGCAAGCTACGTTGTAGCCACAGCCACCCTGGGGCGCACTGACAGAGGCGAAGCTGCCGGACACTGGCACCACCGGGCCCTCTGACCACCACCAGTAGGCAACGGGTGAAGTGTCTTGCCCAAGGACATAACAACCGAGACTGTCCTTAGTAGTCTGCAAAGACTTTGTGTGCATTCCAGAGTGTTCTGGCATACACACTCACATAGCAAACATATCTATATCTGTTTTAGTCTAAGTGCCTTTTGTTTAAATGAACTGCCGGACTTCCAGACCAGCAGGTTTAGGGAAGTCGTTTATGGGGTCACATTCAGACCACACACACACACACACACACACACACACACACACACACACACACACACACACACACACACAGGCGGTCCTAGCCTGTTTGGCGCCCCGGGCAAACATGCCCTCTGGCGCCCCCCCCCCACACACACACACGGACGCACACACACATATATGACCCTATATAAGAAGAGAGAGAGAGTATGCATAGTATGCAAACGGCTACCAAACAGACATAATTCGTCATACAATGAGAACAGGACAAATCAACAATTGACACTGACTAATTAAAATTATATTATTGTATATATTGTTTGGAGTTTAGTCTGTTACTGTTACTATTTTTACCAGTTCTTCTTGGAGGAACTGTAACCCACATAATTTCCTTAGGGATTAAGAAAGTATTCTGATGCTTAATGTTTTAGGATACATGACCTGCCATTATCCAATGACACATCTGCTTACCTGTATCTTTTGCTCGTTTCTCCTTGTAGGAGCCATAATTAAATGTATTGAATTTTAATGATCACTGGGTTTTCATTTGTTTGGTTGCTATGGTGATGTGTAACGGGAGTCACGTGGGTGGTAGCGGCGACATTAAGAGGGCGTTGTCAGTCTGTCTTTCACTGGTTTGATTTTGACAGAGAGCAGGGCTGGGTAGCCGTAGTTTTTGTTGACCGCAGCACAACGAGTTTCCCCTTGTTACATTAGAGCTGTGATGTTTTAAGAGTTTGAATCGCGAGCCGATCACATTGCTCTGTAAACTTTTCAAGCACTTTAATAAACAAGCAAGCAATTCCACCTCTCGCATTATTGCGTAAAGTTGACAGCGCGTCAGGCAAATAGGCAGGCTCCATCCCCGGCCTCTAGCGACTGTGGAAGTCGCTACACTCCTCCTCTTCTTTTCTCTTTTTTTTAAACTTTAAAAACAGGTTGTGTGTGAGACTTTAAATCAACAAAATATAAAATATACATTTTAAATTGTTATTGATCCCTTTACCCCTGGTCCCAAAGTGTATATTTATTTTCTTACTCTTCTTATATTTATTGTTTGTTTACTTGCACTGCTGTAACTGGAGCCTCGTCGTCTCGTCTCTCTGGACTGTATATAGCGGAGATGACAATAAAGTTTACTTTGACTTCAGCAGCGAGCAGGTGCACCGAGGGCTCTCGCGCTCACTTTTCGTGTATAGAATTTCGAAAAAACATTGGTGCAAATTATAAGTCTGTATCATGATGTCTGGTGTTTTCGTGTTGTTGGTTTGTTTTTATTTTGTTTTATTTTGCAAGTTGGTTATTAGATGCTGCTCCAGCCAGCCAGAGAATCCCCCGCCGCCCCGCCCTCTCCTCCCTGTGCCGCAAGCAGCAGGCGCACCTCGCAAACGGAGGGCGCCCTTACTCCCAGCAAATGGGCGATAGAAAACCGATCGGTGCCTATGCCATTCCCAATATGCGCTGGCATGATGTCGGGGCAGCATGAGTACGAGCAATTTTTTTTTTTTGCCGATGCCCGTGATGCCGCCCCCCACCACGATGCCGCCCCGGGCAACCGCCCGTGTCGCCCGTATCTAAAACCGCTACTGCACACACACACACACACACACACACACACACACACACACACAGACACACACACACACACACACACACACACACACACACACACACACACACACACACACAAGGTATTCTTTGTCCACATGTGTACCTATGTTAATAAGCCTATGCATATTCATGTAACCTCAATAAAAGAGCAGTGTTACGAGGGAGCAGACGAGAGAAACTCGGGTCAAGTGAAGGAATGGCGCTCGTCCAGTTGGGTCTCCCTCGTGCACGAGAAACACAAAGAGCTTTGCTTGGTGTTCAGTGCTTTTTGCTGTTGAGTTGAATTGTCTCGTTCCAGCGGCGGGTTTGTGCTAGACAGACCCATCACACAAACATATATACATATATATATGTACACAGTTTATGTGTTTGTTATGTACTTGTGATTCCTTCTCTTCTTTGGAAGTTTAGAATGACTTATGTTTTAGTTTTATATATCTTGTTGTTCATGTTTATTCCCTTTGCACCCAGTCTGTCCTAGTCTCATCTCTGTGCTTTGTAAGTCATTCAATCATCAGGTACATTACCTGTCTGTCTCTTCTCTCTGTGTTCTGTCTCCATTGCTGTCTGCATTTGTCTCTGTTCCTCGGTTTTCTTCCTTCATGTTCCCATGTTCATCTCTCTGTGTTTGACTCCTTTGCTATCCCAGTCTGTCATGTCTACATGTCTGTTTTTCCCAGTCCCTCTGTCAAGCCCACGTATCTTAGTCTGAGTCTCAGGTGTTTCCGCTTGGCCCTAATCTCCTCCTGTGTATCTATTCTGCGCCTCCCTTTTCTCTGCTCTGTTGTCCCCTCGTGCTGTGTGCTTCCCTTGTAGCTTACAAGTCTTCTATTTTCAAGTACATACATCTAGTTTATTTTCTTTATTTGAGCTTCTGTATTTTTATTTTTTCACTCAAGTATCAAATTAAAAGCAATAAAGCTGCCTCTTTTGGTTGATTCAGTGTCTCTGAGTCCTGCTCTTGGGTCCTACACTGCCTGCCACAAAATACGTCTTGACAGATCTACTGGAGTCAAAATGTGGAAACTTCATTTCTGTGCATGGTCACTTCAGAGTTTCGACTTTCACTCCATGGTGAATCCTTGTAATGTGCTGGACAATACTTTATACGGTGGTCTCACTCTCCTATCATCAATAGAAGAGTTTTGCAAAATATGTATGCAATTCTGGACAGAAAGAAATGTTGTAACGTTAATTAGGCTTGCTGAAACAATGGCATGGTGAATTTGCGCCCTTATCAAATCCAAAGCATGTTCAACTAAATACTGGATTGTGCAACCCTTTTTAAATTTAAGTGTGACTTAAACATAGGCTTCATATTTCACAATATTTATCTTTTATAGAAAACTGTTGTGCTACTATTAAATGGTAAATAAGCATTCAAGTGGAAAACGTTACCATTCCTTTGATTCCATATGCATTATCCTCTTTATCATCACCTGTAAGAAAACAGAAAATAATTACAATACAGTCAAAGCAATTGTTTATTTTGTCTGCAAATTTCTTCTGGTAAATGAGGTCATACTGCCAGGGTCACACATGGTAAGTGTATTTTGAGCTCTTTGTTTCAAGTTTCTTTTAGCTCTTTATTCCGTTCGTTTGTGATTTTTTTTTCTTAAGCTTTGTTTCTATTCAATTTTAGTATTGTATTTTTTTTGGTATTATTACTTTTCCAGTGGTTTGTGTATAATTCTTTTTTATTATTAGTCACCTTTCTCAATCACTATGTGTTTATACACCTTTCTGCGTTTAATCATTAGTTCTTATTAATACCTGTCGTTGTTCCACAGCATGTCCTTTGTCCTGTCTTCATCCCTTACCCCAAGCGGAAGCCGCAGATGGCTGCCCGTCCATGAGCCTGGTTCTGCCAGAGGTTTCTTCCTGTTAGAGAGGAGTTTTTCCTTCCCACCCTCGCCAAAGCGCTTGTTTACAGGGGGTCATATGATTGTTGGATTTTTCTCTGTATGTATTATTGTAGGGTCTACCTTACAATATACAGACTGTTGTTGTGATTTGGTGCTGCATAAGTAAAATTGAATTGAATTGAATTGAAAATTAAAATGTAGACAACACAATATTTTTTTTTAATCTTCTCTTTCGCTTCATGTTCCCTACACAACAGATTCAAACTGAGTACGTTAATTAGAATTACAATCGAGATTCATATATATGTATGTATTGTCATGTACTAACATTATTTTATTATTATATTACCTTTGAACAAAAATGGTATGTAGAATTGTCCTTCAAGGAGCCACTTTTTACTTTCTTACTGAGTACATGTCAGAACTGGTACTTTCTCACTTTTACTTGAGTAAAAAAGGTCAACACGTCATGGGCTCGGTCTCTGACCCAGCATTTTGAATTTATTATGCGTTGTGTTTTTCTTATATTGCATTGAAGACGAGTTCTTGTTGTTGTTTTGTTGTTATTGATTATTGGCTAGGAATTGAGAGTTTGTTATTATTTGTTTATGTTAATCACAGCTAGTTCTCTCAAATTCCTAAGTTGCTCAGCCTTTAGTTCTCTGTTGATTAGATCCCTTTGTGTTTCTATCCCCGTGTTAAGTCTCCCTCGCCCTTCATGGTTTCAGGTCTGCATTTTCTTGTATTGTCAAGTTCTTGTTGTCATTTCAGTTCAGTTCATTTTTATTTCAAACATATACATTCACCAGCATTTCATAAAATCTTTCCATACAGTTGTTTGAAAAGGAGTAGGCAGAAGTATATACCGGTACTTATTTAGCCCTACCCCCTCAGGTTTACATCCTCATCATCTAAATTTGAACAACAAAAACGTATACAATGCCTTCAACTTAGAACATAACATCACAAAAAAATATTTTCTCATGTTCAACTAAAACTATATTTAGATTTGCTAATTTGCAGAAGAAAATAAACATCAGTTTAACTGCTGTCTTGGGTTAATTGAATTTCTCTGTCTCATGATTTTTGTTGGGTCGTCTGTGTTACCACCCCCCATGTCTTCATAGCTACAGTTGTCTCAGCCATAGTCACAGTTGTCACAGTCTTAGCCTTTGTGTCATAGTCTTCTAAGTTTTCATATTTGAATCACAGTATTTAGTTTCCCAGTTTAGTTCTAGTTTTGTTTCGCCACTGTGCTTGGACTTGCTGTCATCAGCCATAATAAAGGCTCACTTTTGGTTTAAAATCCAGTTCCATCTCTTCGCCTGTGTCTGCTCCTCAGTCTTCACACACCTGCACACGGTCTTGCCCCGGCAAACTGTGACACAACTTTTCCTGGAGTATTTTAAACACAGGCATTTCTACTTCTACTTAAGTAAATAAAGTCTGTGCTTTTGCCACCTGTGTTAATAAATAATGTAAAAAAATATATTATTAATTCAGTGTCCAACTTAGCAGCCTGAGGTGAGTGGCTTTTATTTTTCTATATTTTTATGTTATTAACATTGAATTAATACAGTCGTTTATATTATTTCACTTTAAATCTTATTATTAAAGCCTTGTAATAAATATGGTCTAGTACACCCCACAGTCCTCTTTAAACTCACCCCTGGCTTCTGTAGGTGTCACTGTGATTGAAGGTGTGATGGCTGTAGTCAGCCTTCAGCAATTTTCTTAATTCAAACATCCTATCAGGCTAAGTTAACCATTCATCTGCATATTTTAATGTTATTTCTGTAGCTTTACTGTAGATATTCACTGTATAAAGCAAAGGGGTGGAGCACCTACTAAGTTTGCTTTTCTTCACGTCGAAGGACATCTGCTAGCTTTTTCTCAATAAAGAAACAAGCACTGCCATTTTGAATGCTGGAAAAATGTTTTCTTTCACTCCTCCTGAGCTCACTGTGGTGCGTGTAGACAGACTACAGCTTCATGTTAAACTATGACAGCTGCATAAAGATGACTTATTAATGGGTGATATCAGAAAGAACAATTGGGGAGTAATAGCAACACCTCAGGTTTTTCCAGAAACCAGAAACAGAAATGTGACTTAGAAGAAAGAGATGAGGTTGGGCAACTGACCAGCAACACAGTGATTTTCTACAAATCTGTATCACTTCTGCTGTTGTTATGATCGGTCTTGTTGAAAAATTGGGTGCCACATGGGCTTAATGTTGCCATACTTTTCATTGTAAGATTAATAGTATGTTAATTCTAACAGCAAACACACAACCCACCCCCCCCCCCAGAAATGCACCTGCTACTCATACAATTTGCAACTATTTAAGGGGACACCCGCCTAATTTAATGCACTTAAATCTTTACAAACTGAAAGAGGGACATACGGAAAAGATAAAAACTAATCAAGCTGTTTTCAGCTGTCTTTAAAACACCACTGTGGTGCATTGCAGCAGAGAGAAAATGGGAACAGAAAACAATACAAAACTGTACATTACCACAACAGCAACACTGCCCCAAACAGAAAATTCTCTTTTCCTTCCTTTTCTTCTCCTCACCTGCCACTGCAGTCTCATCACGGACTTCCATCTCAGTAACTTCTTATCTTTACAGGAAATCTGTGAATCATACAGTCAATCAAAGATGAAAATTAAATTAAATTAAAAAAAACAAACAGATTTATATTTCTCTGTGCACAAGATAGAGAAATAACTGCACATCTTGTCACTGGTGTTAAAATTTGCTGAGAGCTAAGGACCGCAAAACCTTCAGATAATTTTCATCTTCTTCAGGTTAAAGTGTTTCATCTGAAAGATCCTGATTCTGAAAAACGTTACACTGATTTACACTGACCCTTCTCCCATCAAATGCATCTTTACATACTTTGACATGCACAGATTATTACAAGCTATTCTCTCTCTTTTGCATAAACTCACCTCTGAGCTCTTGCTTCTGTAGATGCAGCTGCCTTCTTACGAATCCTACCAGACCCTGTTCTTTATATACAGTGAGATCAGTAACATGCGATGCTACATTTGCCTCTCACAAACTCTTCCCACCTGCTCTTAACCAATGGTTATTGGTTATGAGAGGTATAAGGAGTTCGGGGTTTCTGCATAAACATGACTTCTTAATGAATAAAAGGAACAATCATGAGCTTCACCTCCTGATTTCCCAAAAACCATGTGACTTAGAACAAAGAGATGGGGTTGGGGCACCGACCAGCACAGCAATGGACACTTGTTTCCGACAAATGTGAAGTCACACACTGAGGAACCATCCTTTTGCTTACTCGAGACATTTCCTTTTGTCTGCAGAGGGGATTTTAAAAGTAGGGGTTGCAACACACCATACCTCAGTCTGAGTGAGTGTACCCCAAACACTCACTGGAGCACAGCTTGCAGAGCTACTTCAGACAGAGCTAACATTAAAGGTGAAAACATTTACACTGTGGATTTATTCATCCATTGTCCTCGACTGGCTGTGTACTACATCCTTCTATTTGAAGGTCTTTGTTAGCACCAGAGCCTGGTAATATGTGGATTCTACCAGAAGCCCAGCTGATCACCAGAGGCCTCACCTAACTGGCCAGCCCAAATAGGCCTCCTCTCCTCTCCAAATCAGTGGAGAAGTCACCCCAAGTCTGTTACGAAGTAAATATATATTCTTAGTGCTTATTTTCTGTTTATATTGTTTTATAGAGGCCAGAGTAGGAGAACGCCATTCTGAGTAGAATCTGAGCCAAAAGTACTGACAGGAAACCGCATGCTTTTGCAGAGAACAGGAAGCGTGGCAGACAGAAAGTGAAACTAAGCAGAGCACAAAGCACAATGTTTTCAATTCATTCCTCTTCTGGGACGCCCAGTTTTATCTCAAGCCACAGCATGATGAAAGGACGTTTCTGGTCAAATTCAACAAGCTCAATGCAACATGATAACAGCATATCAAAAATTCACTAAAAATAATCCTTGATAGTTGGCATCGAAATCTCAATGGATTGTTTTTTTTGCTCACCTAATTTACATGCCTGCATAATTTCATCTGAATCCACTCCAAGGTTACAGTTAAATTAAATTAAACAGTTATATTTAATTATAGTCAAAGAATTAGATAACATAATTACATCATGTTGAAAATCCATTAAAATTATTAAAGTATAAATGGAAAAAAAGTCAAAGGAATGTGATAGCCATTATTAAAAATCTATTAGTAATCATCCTTGATGTGGAATTCTCAATAAACTCCTCATCTCTTTTTGATGAGTTCATTTAATGGAGTATTTTTCCCACCAATAAAGCTGTCGTTTTAAGTTATGTTTCTGTGTTCGAGTCCTCCATTTAGGTCCTTACTCCTGCCTGCCACACAGCAGACGGTGACACTGTCTGGTTTTTGTAGATGCTGCTGTCTTATAAATCCTACCAGACCCTGTTCTTTATATATAGAGAGAAATCAGTGACATCCAATGCTGTCTCCCCCTCATCGGCTGCTTTCAACAAATCAGGATTGATATGAGAGATATATGGAGCTTTGAATGCATGAATAAACACTTCAAATGAATGACATCACAGAGAATAGTCAGAGAGTAATGGCTGCACCCCATGATTTCCCAGAAACCATGTGACTTAGAAAAAACTAGATGGGTTGGGCCACTGAATGGCACAAAGTGGATACACACATCCTTTAAAGGTGCACTCACTGTAAGACTGCACTGGTCAAAAAGTGATACAGGAAGTAATATGTTTGTCTGCGTATTTTACAACACAGCAGCTCACAGTTTAGATGAGTTTCTAAGACCCACAGTTTAACTTTCAAACCCAAAAGCAACATCTATTTGTATCTGTTTCATTATCAGCTCAGACAACAGTTTGTAAACAACATTTCCATTATTACACCAGTGACATCATAATTCCAAGTATGTCTATTCAATAGCACTTCTTATTATTCATCAGATGTATTCATGCAAATGCTGCAGCAGTAACATTTCTTTGTGCTCATAGTGTCAAAGGTTTCTCAGTGGGACCGATAGTTTATGAGTGGCAACCATTTGTTTCTGGGTAGCGATTTCCACTGTGATGATTCACATTGATTGATTGGCATAGAAACACAGAGGTGTATATCTCACATCCACTGTGTGTGTGTGTGTGTGTGTGTGTGTGTGTGTGTGTGTGTGTGTGTGTGTGTGTGTGTGTGTGTGTGTGTGTGTGTGTGTTTGTAAATAGTGTCAGACTGCGACATGTAGGTGTGTATTAATGTGTGTGTATTTCTAAACAGTGTCAGGTAATAACCAAACACAACCCACCTGTGTAAGTGAACATCTGTGTGTGCTGGTTTTAGATGGATGTTTACAAACTGCCACAAATCAGAAACTGCTTGCTTAGAATTTTAGGGTTAAACTGAACTTATTTCAGGTCTTTTTCTGTTGTTCAGAATTGATTTGTATACTTCTTCATTTTGATCAGCTTCAGATCCAAGTTTTGTTTTTTGTTTTATTTCGAAAAAGAACATTTAACCAAAGAAACTTAAGTTTAGGTACTTTTTCGCTTTATTTAGTACATTTTCATTTTTTGGTGCTCTTGCTTTTTACTTTTAAGCTGGTCGGTATTTTGGTAATCGTATGAAATTTAGCTCATTCAGCAAGTTCCACTTTTGAATATTTCAAATATTTGTAAGCATTTCAGGCAAATTGTTCACATTTTCAGCATTAACTTTGTAATTTTGATAGGAAATGCATTTTCTAGTTCTTCTTATTAAGCATGGCTATCCAGCATCCATAGCATCACAACCAGGCTGAGGTGAGAGCGGCTGCAGTCCCACGACACAGAAAGGTGATGTGTCCTCATGTTGACCCTGGACCTTTAAACTGAATGTGTTTTGTATGCCATCAGAGCTGACACTCTCAGATTCAGCAAGAAGGCGATTATACTGCTCTGTGATCAGCCTATGGCTGACTGTTGTTGCAAAGGGGTCTCTGCTGAGAGCATCAGCTACAATGTTCTTGGTACGAGGTAGCTGGTACTGGCAAAAGCAATTGGACAAGCTTTCTGTTGTCTGATATTTGTGGCAATGCAGCACCGAGCCCATCTAATGAAGCATCATTGGACAAAGAAAAGGCTGCCTGGGTAAGGACTACACAGTTCAACAGTTTCTCTTTCAGATTAGACAGAGCTGCATCACATTCATCTATCCAGTCAGAGGGCCTCAGTTTCAGGGGCGGATCTAGAGAATTTTTCTTAGGGTCGCAAAGAAATCAAATGGGGTGGCTTTTTTTTTTTTCAAACACATATGCAGGTGGTTACATATGGTTAAAATGATTCAAATGCAGTAAGTATACACGTTTTTATAAATATAGTCTATAACTCAATTATTGTCTGTAGCCCACATAATTAAACACTTTAGTTGCATAAAACATGTGAGTTTTGATTTTATGTACTGTATAGCCTGTATAATAAATAAATATGTAGCCCAATAAGTATAAAATCTAGAAAGCTACACAACATGGGGCGGCTCATTTACAATCACAAGTCTAACTTAAGTTTCACACTTTTTTTGTTAGAAAAAAATCAAATTGTTACATGCTTAAATTACACAAAATGTCAGAAATCTGCACTGTCATGAACACAAATTTAAACCTAATTTTTCATGATTTGTTGGATTAACCCTCTGAGGTCCGAAATACAACCGGCCATCTTTGACTCCTTTTGAGTTTACATTTGTATTTCACGCTCAAATTGTTTCAATTAATTTTTTTCCCTTGCCCGTGTTTGGTATCATTCTTTTCAGCTCAACCTCACTTGTCTGAATTTAGTTGTTTTTTTACTAACATACTGCATTAGTATTACTCATCTGAAATCACACAAAGAACTTAAAAACCTAGTAGTAGTTTTTTTTTTACTGTAAAAAAAAAACAAAAAACAAAAAACACACACAGACATGTTGA
Organism: Pelmatolapia mariae; assembly: GCF_036321145.2. NCBI lineage: Eukaryota > Metazoa > Chordata > Actinopteri > Cichliformes > Cichlidae > Pelmatolapia > Pelmatolapia mariae. Next base: position 9,964,632 of record NC_086245.2, read on the forward strand.
GTAAATTATGTTTTATAACTTGAAATGCAAACATAAATTGTACATTTTGAAAACTTATGCACACATTTTGTAAACATATACAGATTTTTTTCTATACAGTTTATTTTTGTACAACCATTTAAAAATATTACTAAAACTAAAATAAGAGAACGATCAGGTGTCCCAATAAGATGCCCCACAAATTATGTGTGCCAGTAAAAAAAATTGTTTGTCCACCACAAGACAGAGGAGAACAGCACAGGGATAAACCTGCAGGCCTGACAAAAGGAGGTGTACCTTTGTGACATTCCCCAGTGCCCTCACTGACACACAAAACAAAACAACGACTACACAACAGAACAACTACAGAAGACAACACAACACACTAACGATACACTCCATGCTAAATGTCACAAATCTCCCACATCTAAAAACTCTCACTCGCTTGCTCTGTCTTGCTGCCGTTACCGTCACTCCCAAAACTTTCCCGTCTCCCTAAACAACCGAATCGCACGTGACTTTAAAAAAAAAAGGTAGACATGGTACATTTTCCCACCGATAGGAAAGAAGTGGCTCTTTTTCTTTCTTTACTGCTTTCGCGCTCTCCTTAGAAAATGCTTTAAAAAAATTTAAAAAACACACACACACAAAAAAACCGTGACGACAGTATTTAGAAAAAAGCATGGCTTATATATATTGTAATGACCTGGCTGGGGTTGTTAGCCAGGTGCATTCTGGGTATTGTGTTGTCTGTGTTTTCTATCGTTCTGCTAGTTCCTATGTGTTTGATTCGCATGTTGTGTTAGTGTTATGTTAATGTAAGCCACAGTGAAGTTGATGTGTGTTCTGTGGAGCGGGTTGAATTGGCATGGTTGGCTGACACCGCGACTCTATGTGGTGGGAGCGTGATAGGGGTTCGGTGTCAGCAGCGTTACAGTGTTGTAAAAAAAACAAATGGTAAATAAATGACTGGTGTGAACCACTACTGCCTCCTGTTGGATCATTTGGGGATTATAAGCCTGCTGCTGAGACGCTCGGGGTCGAGCGGTGTATGGGGCACGAGCGCTCTCCATTCATTGCGAAGTTTGGCAATAGCTGCTAGCGCCCCGCTAGCCGTTTTAGCTAGTGAGCAGTTTAGCCAGTTCAGCTCTACTAACCCGCGGTCGTTACAATTGGTGTCAGAAGTGGGATTCATGAGTGTCTAGCAGACACTATGGAGCCGACCATAGGCGAATTAGAGCGTCTAATCCGAGAAAACTGCTCGCTTCTGGAAAGCATGGCTGCCGAGACCCAGCGGAGAAGACCCGAGCTGGGGCGGCCAGAGGGCCACAGCGCGCCCCGGAACAGCCACCCCCTGCTCTCCCTGCAGCTGAAGGGGATTCCTGGGGCCGCACCACAGCTTCCTGGCAGGACGGCTGCTAAGCTACAGCACTACACTGGGGCGACGCAGCTGGAGCCGTACCTGGCCCAAGTCACGCTGGCTGCCACTCACAACGGGTGGGGTCAAGAAGAGACTGCCACCCACCTGGCGCTCGCACTGGAGGGCCCAGCGCTCCAGGTTCTGCTGGACCTGCCCCTAGAGGAGCAGCGCGACCTCCGGGCTCTGACCACGGCGCTCGGCAGACGGTTTGGACAGAGACCACCAGCCGAACAGAGCAGGGAGGAGCTGGCTCGCCGACGCCGACGTGAGGGAGAGAGCCTGGGGTCCTTTGCTGCGGACGTCCGCCTCTATGCCCGACGGGGCTATCCAACATTCCCAGGAACGGCACGAGAGGGGCTGGGTCTCCACGCCTTCCTGAGGGGCCTCACACCGGAGAGGCTGCGACAGCATGTCCGGCTGTCATCCCCCCGAGACCTGGAGGAGGCATTGAGGGAGGCTGAGCGGGCTGAGGATGTGCTGCGGGGCGAGCCAGTGACCCAACGATCGGCCAGGGGGGTCGAGCGAGAGATGAGCGCGACCCAGTCGGATGAGGAGGAGGAGGCCAGACGAGCCCAACCAGAGGCAGTCCCCCGTCGGAGGCGCCGGACGGACTGCTGTTATCAGTGCGGGGAGCCCGGTCACCTCGCCTGGAACTGTCCTGCACCTAGTCCTCGGGCCTGAGTGACATCACCGACGGGAAATGGCCACGGGGCGGGGCAGTGAGGGAACCCCCACCCCAATCATTAAACCCTCTCCGTGACACTCATCCTGTGGTGGGCCGCTGTGGGTCCACCCGTGGACTATACCTGGACTGTATAATTGATGGACGGTCTTGCCGGGCCCTGGTAGACACGGGGTCCACCATCTGCTTGCTGCGGAGGGGGGTGCTTCCGGAGACGGGCGGTTTATTGCCGAAAGATTGGACCCCTACTCACACAGCGTTGTACACTGTCACAGGAGAAAAGACTGTGATGCCGGGGAAAAAGACTCTGCAGGTGGTGGTGGGAACGAACAGTGTGAACCATGAGTTCTGGCTTGCCGACATAACAGACGAGTGCATTGTTGGACTGGACTTGCTGGCCCACTGGGGGGCACGGGTCGATGTGCCGGGAGTTGCCATCCACCTTGGTGCTGAGACCGTGCAGCTCCAAGTGGGCCGCGGTAGCCAGGGACAGACCCCCACCCCACCAGCACCCCCAAAGCCCTCGCGCCCCACAGCTCCAAGCCACAGCCAGGGGTCGAGGGCGGCAAGGGTGCGGAAGAGGACCCAGGGGTGAACGTAAGCAGGGCCAACATCCCGCAGCCAGAGTCGCCGCCTAGCTCGGCAGTCTCCCCGTCACCTGAGACTGTCGCGGCAGTAGAGGAGCTTGGGCGGCGGAGTGGGGTGCACCTCAGTGCGACACAGCAGCGGCAGCTGCAGAGCCTCTTGGCAGAGTTTATGGATATTTTTGCCGCCAGGGAAGAGGACTGCACAAGGACGGGCCTGGTGCAGCACACTATCGACACTGGAGCAGCTGCTCCAATCCGGCTGCGGCCCCACCGCCTGCCCCTCGCCAAACGCCAAGCTGCCGAGGAACTGATAAAAGAGATGGCAGCTAATGGTGTCATTGAACCCTCGGATAGTCCATGGGCCGCACCTGTGGTTATGGTGCGGAAGAAAACAGGGGGTTGGCGCCCTTGTGTGGACTACAGGCATCTGAACGCGGTCACCCGCAAGGACTCTTACCCGCTACCTCGCATCGATGACGCACTGGATTACATCACTGGGTCCAGTTGGTTCAGCTCGCTAGACCTCCGCAGTGGGTACTGGCAGGTGGAGCTTGCTGCTGAGGCACGGCCCAAGACTGCATTCACCATAGGGCAAGGACTGTGGCAGTTTAGGGTGATGCCTTTTGGACTATGCAATGCACCAGCCACGTTTGAAAGGTTAATGGAAAGGGTCCTTAAAGACATTCCCCGTGCCCGCTGCGTGGTCTATTTGGATGACTTGCTGACTCATGCCAAGGACTTTGAACAGGCTGTTGCTAACCTGCGAGAGGTCCTGACTGCCATCCGCGGGGCCGGACTAAAGCTGAACCCGGCCAAGTGCAACCTTCTTGCTCGCCAGGTGAAGTTCCTGGGACATGTGGTGAGCGAAAAGGGGGTGGCTACTGACCCCGAGAAGGTGGTTGCTGTGGGGGACTGGCCTCCCCCATCGAACGTCGCCGAGCTACGAAGCTTCCTGGGGCTGGCCTCCTATTATAGGAGGTTTGTAAAAGACTTTGCCACCGTCGCTAGCCCCTTGCATCAGTTGACAAACAAGGGTCAGCGGTTTGGTTGGACTGAGGACTGTGCAGCGGCTTTCGAACAGCTGAAAACTGCCCTTGTGAGTGCCCCGGTCTTGGCGTATCCTGACCCCAGCCAGCCTTTCCTTTTGGACACGGACGCCAGCAATTTGGGGGTCGGAGCTGTGCTCTCCCAGAGGGGAGAGGCTGAGGAGCGAGTGGTGGCATACTACAGCTGCAGCCTCAGCCGGGCCGAGAGGAATTACTGTGTTACCCGGCGTGAGCTGTTGGCTGTGGTCCTGGCGGTACGTCATTTCCGACCTTACCTCCTGGGCACTAAGTTCCTGCTCAGGACCGACCACGCCAGCCTAACCTGGATGCTGAACTTTCGCCAGCCGGAGGGTGGCTGGAAATACTACAAGAGTACGACTTTGAGGCCCAGCACCGACCAGGGCGGCAGCACGCCAACGCTGACGCCCTGTCCAGGCGCCCCTGTTCTGCGGAGGAGTGCCGGTACTGCAGGCGCCTGGAGGAGCTGGACCGGGGTCCGACATCGGCAGCAGCAGAACCCGAGGGTGAGGATTAAGGGCAGGAACCTTTCACCGCGGCGGAGCTGCAGCAGCACCAGGTGAGCGATCCAGCGCTGGGGATGGTGAGGGACTGGATGGAGGCAGGGACACGGCCAGACTGGTCCGCTGTGTCTTCCCAGGGGCCCGAGACGAAGTCGCTGTACTCCCAGTGGAACAACCTGGAGCTCCATGGCGGTGTAATCTACCGGCGGTGGCGAGCGCCAGACGGGGGAGGCGACATACTCCAGCTCCTGGTTCCCCGGGCCTTGCGGCCTGAGGTTCTCCGCTGGGTTCATGGGGCTGCAGGTACTGTCCATTTTGGGAATGGCAAGACGGTGCGGCGGCTGAGACGGCGGTTCTACTGGCCGGGGTGTCGTCAGGACGTGGAGATCCATGTCCACTGCTGTGACGACTGCACGGCGCAGAAAGGTCCCAGCCAGCGCTCCCATGCCCCATTGCAGCAATACCTAGTTGGGGCGCCAATGGAGCGGATCGGAGTGGACATCCTGGGTCCGTTCCCTGTTACTGATGCCGGCAACCGGTATGTCCTGGTCGCGATGGATTATTTCTCAAAGTGGCCAGAGGCGGATCAGAGTGCGGTGACGACGGCGCGGACCCTGGTGGATGAGATGTTCACGCGGTTTGGTGTACCGGAGGAGCTCCATAGCGACCAAGGGAGGAATTTTGAGAGCCAGGTGCTGGGAGAAGTGTGTCGGAGGCTGGGGGTGAGAAAAACGAGGACCACCCCCCTCCATCCTCAGAGCGATGGTCTGGTTGAGCGGTTCAACCGCACGCCGGCCACCCAGCTGGCCATCCTGACCAGTCAACATCAGAGGGACTGGGACCAACACCTGCCCCTTGTTTTGTGGGCGTATCGAACAGCAGTGCAGGAGTCAAGTCAGTGTACTCCTGCAGCGTTAATGTTCGGAAGGGAGCTCCGAACCCCGGTGGACTTGGTGTTCGGGGCGCCCCCTGAGCCAGAGATTGCTGGTGGACCAGAGATGGACTACTTCCGGCGGCTCAGGGAGCGGTTGCACACGGTGCATCAGCTGGCAAGACGGACATTGGAGGGAGCCAGGGCCCGCCAGAAACGGGCGTACGATACCCGTGCGCACGGTCCTATGCTGGGGGCCGGAGATCGGGTCTGGGTGTTCTGCCCCCAGAGGAAGCGGGGGCTGACCCCCAAGCTCATGAGCCACTGGCAAGGCCCGGGCGAGATCCTGGAACAGCTATCGGAGGTGGTCTTCCGAGTCCGGATGCCGGGGCGGGGAAGGCGGGTGGTGCTACACAAGGACCGGCTGGCGCCATACCATCCACTTGCCCCCAACCCACAGACTGGTGTGCAGCCTGGGGACTCCTTGCCCCCTACGCCCAGCCCAAATGGGGGCGCCATGGACTCCCAGTCAAGGCCGAAGCGTACTCGACGCCGGCCCGGACATTTGCTGGACTACAGAGTGGACAGTTAAGGTTGTGGGGACACTAAACCTCTTGGGGGGGGGGGGGGGCTGTGTAATGACCTGGCTGGGGTTGTTAGCCAGGTGCATTCTGGGTATTGTGTTGTCTGTGTTTTCTATCGTTCTGCTAGTTCCTATGTGTTTGATTCGCATGTTGTGTTAGTGTTATGTTAATGTAAGCCACAGTGAAATTGATGTGTGTTCTGTGGAGCGGGTTGAATTGGCATGGTTGGCTGACACCGCGACTCTATGTGGTGGGAGCGTGATAGGGGTTCGGTGTCAGCAGCGTTACAGTGTTGTAAAAAAAACAAATGGTAAATAAATGACTGGTGTGAACCACTACTGCCTCCTGCTGGATCATTTGGGGATTATAAGCCTGCTGCTGAGACGCTCGGGGTCGAGCGGTGTATGGGGCACGAGCGCTCTCCATTCGTTGCGAAGTTCGGCGATAGCTGCTAGCGCCCCGCTAGCCGTTTTAGCTAGTGAGCAGTTTAGCCAGTTCAGCTCTACTAACCCGCGGTCGTTACAATATTTTTTATCATAACTCTGGATTTACTGGCCTGCAATTACAATTTAAAAGCCGATATATACTTTGAAGTACGAACTTTCAACTTGAGCTGAAATAGAGAATCAGCGTGGCTGCAGCTTGTTGCTATGTCAGCTTAAATCAGTCATTGAATTTGGAGGTGCAGCGTGTCCGTGGACCCCAGAGGGTTAATAACACTCACCTTCATTCCATTTCCAGAGTGCAACAACCAACACCTGTGTGAAATCCGAAATTCCCATGGTGTTGTTCAAAATGTACTTATGGCACAATCATAAGCATCGCTTGCTACTGAAAACAAGAAAAAGCCGGTCTGAGCTATGGGCTGAACCATTTGTTAATGGTGGAGGGGGGTAACACTATGCAATATATTCAGTTTTAGCATTTATAGTCACTGTTAACTGTAAAATAAACAACACTGTCGTATGCAAAACTAGAGTGGCACTTGGGGTGGCAAGAGATCATTTATGCCACCCTTCTAGATCTGCCCCTGCTCAGTTTTCTGTATAGACCAGCATTGGTACTTGTTTTAACTCTGCCTCTCCAGGAACTCCAGGAATTTCTTAATTCTTTCAACTGATTGAGTGCAGCCATCAACCTCCACCAATTCAGCCTTTGTCATCTTTGCTGGATCCACAGCTTCTCCATTGCCATCTATAATGTGGCCCAAACCCCCAAAAGTTGATTCTGTTCATCTGGACGTAGCATTTTCAGTGAGAGAAACGTTTCATCACTCATCCAAGTGACTTTTCTCAGACAAGAATTATGTTTAGTTTCAAATTAAAACACTAACAAAGTTTCATGGTTTGGGAAACTGAGCCCCAAAGTTCACAGAAAAAAAAGCTGTTTTAATAAATTAACCATGTCAGCTGAAAGAGGCTGGGGTTTTATCTACCACTGTCTTCACAGCACACCACTGGGATTTAGAGAACAGTCAGCTTTATTCATCACTTGTGGGGATGTGTTTGGTTTAAGTGAAGGAGCCTAAATAAGACAGGGCAAAGGGCGCCCCCTGCCCTGCACCAGTGGAAGGTGCAAGCATAGAACATAGGGTATGATTTAACCAAAAGAATTGTATATCATGAATTCTGAGTTTTCATGTTATGCCATGGCTGCAGTAATAGGAATACCAATCACAAAGGCTGTACAAAGGTCCGGTATTATTGTGGATGGCCATAATTGAGAAAATAAGCGTATGTCAAGGAGTTAAAAAGAAAAACAGGTGTTTAGAACAGGTCGCCTGATCAGTAGGCGACCTGTTCTAAACACATTTCTCTGTGTTTAGATACCAAAAGCTAGTGTTTATCTCACTCACTCATTCCACATTTGTTTACTTTGTTATCAGAGCTGACACTAAAGTTAAATCTTTGTTTACTTGATAGAAATGTTGATACATAGTGTTCAGATAAACTTTTTTGGTGTTTATCAGATATTTGGATTGGGAATCAGTGACAGTGATTTGATCCATTCATTGCAATTATGTATTGAAAAATTGGACGTATACAACATCACCTACTTGATTATTTGAAAAAACGAAAATTCAAACAGCACAAAGAGTTTGTGTTGTATTCTGTCAGGGAGACATTTTATGGGGCGTAAGCTCGAAGGACACACATTTGGAGTCACAATTGCTGGGAAGCTTTGATTATGCTGTACTTATGATGGCATAGTGTGTTGACATCAACTCGATCATGTATTATTTCACTGCAACTTCACAGTGAGAATTATCTTTATTAATTTAACACCGGTATGAGAAACAAGCCACAGCCAAAGGTATGAAATGCAAATAGAATAGAATAGAATAATCAGGGGAAATTTGGTTGTATCAGCAGCAAAAAACACACATATACAAACAGAACAGGTCACAGAACAGAAACACACACAATTTTTACATATTTACATCAGGGACAATAGTTACCAAAGCCGGTTCAGTGAGAGAAATCAAAAGTCCAGATTGTTCCTTACTGTTTATTTTTTTTCTTTTACAGTTTTAAGTTGTTTTAAGTTGTATTCATGTCTCGATGGACATACTACAGTTGATTATATGTATGCATGTGTGTAAAGTGGGTGGATATCAGCTCATATCATGAGTAGATCAGTCTCTAAGTGGTGTTTCTTAAACACTGCCTCTTTCAGTTTCAATTTTAGTTTATGACGTGGCTGCTTCAGAAGCAGGCCATCGAGACGACATGCCGGGCTCTGAGGATGAGTTTAAATGCTGCACTCAGTACTTTCTCTTCACCTGTGTGGACTTCTTGCTGTTCCTGCTTGATATAGGGTTGGATATATAGGCTGCTTTGTCCCTCTACAAGCAGGAGGCCTACGTGTACTTCAGCCTCCTGCTGCTGTTTCTCTTGGGCTCGTCCATGTTGGTTCAGGTGTACAGCTGGCTGTGGTACCTCTATGATGATTTTAAGATGAAGACAAAGATTGAGAAGAAGCCGAGCCAGTGCCAGCTCAAGCTGCTGCATGTTTTTCAGCTGGGGATCTTCTTCAGGTTGTTTCATGGTGATATATGTGTGTTCATAGTGCCCCAGGCACCATCCTTACATGTCCTTGTCTTGAAATATTTGATTTATAGGAAATAAAATTAAATGAACTTGTTTATTTGGAAGGTTTCTGTTTGTACACCCATGAGTCATGCATCCATTTTCTTTTCAGTATATAAGCTACTGACATCAATCGCTGACTTACTTGTTTACTGCTTATGTTCTGTGGATCTTTCTTTTCTTTATTATAATTGGGTAAAGCCTGTTTTATTCGGATGTTTGTTGCTCCTTTTCTGCTTTGAGATATTTTCAGTTCAGCGTGTCTGGCGGGAGGATTTGATGTAACTGGTTCTTCTGGTTCTCAGGTATGCAGTAATCATGGAGAAGTCTGTGCAAAGCTTACATGGAAAGGACACTGACGCTGAGAGTGTGGCCAAGTTTCTGAGACAGGATCTCCGCATTTTGCGCTTCATTGAGACGTTTTCAGAGAGCGCCCCGCAGCTTGCTCTCATGCTCACCATCATTCTGCACGAAGGTCGGCTGGATCCTGTTACAGGTAGTTTGTTACTCAGCTTTTGATCACGTATACTTGGATCACTCAGGTGTAGCTTTTCATTAAAAGTAGAATTACAAATAAAACCACATTCAAAGGTTTCTCATCTATTTATAACTTGAATTCTAAAAGGGTTGGGACGCTGTATAAATTGTAAATAAAAACAGAATCCAATGATCTGCAAATTAATAAACACTTATTTTATTTACAACAGAACATAGAAAATATATCAGTCTATCATCAAGCTAATTTTGAGTTTGATGGCAGCAGCATGTGTCAAAAAATAGGAACAGGGTCAAATTTCCCGCTATGTAGTTTGCCCTCTTCTTTTAACAACAGTCTGTAAATGTCTGGGAACTGAGGAGACCAACTGCTGGACATTTGGGAGAGGAACACTGTCCCATTCTTGCCTGATGTAGGATTCTAGCTGATCAACAGTTCTGAGTCATATTTTTTGTTTCATGATGCTCCAAATGTTTTCAATTGGTGAGAGATTGTGACTGAAGGCAGACCAGGTCACCCAGACTCTATCGTGAAGCCTTTATAATACACGGAGTATGTTTAGTTTGTTTCTAAGGCTCTCTCTACAAAAAGAGGTCTGTATGGGAGCAGGTGTTGTTCTAAAACCTTTCAGCATTGATGGCGCCTTTCCAGATGTGCAAACTGCCAGTTCAACAGGTGGTTCAATAGGCAGCCACCATTTGGTGAGAGATGAGATGATGAGATAGCCTTTATTTGTCAGTTGCAGTTGTCCACAACCGAGATGACAGACATTGCCGACCGTATATACAATACACAAATATCACCTTGGGGAGACAGGTCAGGCTAGGTAGCAAAAGGAAAAACAGTGAAATGTGTAACACAAAAGGGTAATCCAGGAGAAAAAGAATGCCTTGAAAAAATGAGTATGTTGCATGTACTTCATTCAATTGTGCACATTGGTTGCACACAATTGTTTTTCTTTGGCAGAAACTTAAACAACTTAGTTAAATCAACACAACTTATTCATATTCAATAAGCCTGCTCATTTTGTGTTGATAAAACGTGATGAAACATGTTTAGATGAAGTAGTTGAGCCTTGTAATCTGGAACTGCTCAATAACTTTTACCCCAATACTACTTGGTCACTACATATTACATAATGTTCAACAAAGTCTAGAGTCCGGTTTACATAAAAAATTAAATGGACTTACAACAACTACCATTCTCCTATCCTTATCCGGGTTCTGGGGGGGCTTTTTCCTCACCGACACTGTTAGTGACCTGGGTGTATTTTTGGATAGCTCTTTTAAGTTTGACAAATAAGTGTTTTCTGTTGTTAAATCTTGTTTCCATCAATTGCGTCTTATTAGCAAGGCCAGACATTATGTTCCGCATAGGGACCTTGGAAAGCTTATCCATGCCTTTGTGACATCTAGGTTGGATTATTGCAACTCACTTTACTTCGACCTTAACTCTACTCTTCTCCATATACTGCAAATTGTTCAGAATGCGGCTGCTCGTCTCCTTACTGGTAGTGGGCGGCGTGTCTCTATTACCCCTGTCCTTGCTGATCTGCATTGGCTTCCCGTTAAGTATCGCATTCAATTCAAAATCCTGCTGCTTACCTTCCGAATTATTAACAATATAGCGCCAAGCAACCTCATTGAGCTACTTAGATCATACACCCCTACTAGAGCACTAAGATCATCTTCCCAGCCACTCTTGGTACTGCCGAGATCCCGGCTGAAGACTAGAGGTGACCGCGCGTTTGCCTTGGCTGCACCCGATTTATGGAATAACCTCCCCATCACTATACGCGAGTCTGATTCCATCCATTCCTTCAAATCGCGGTTAAAAACCCACTTATTTAGCCTCGCCTTTTCTACCAGTTAACGCTTGCTTGTTAGTTAGCTTAATGCTTATTCTTATCTTCGGCTTATTCTTAATTACTTTTAATCATTTTTAATTTTTTGACTGTTTTATCCTTTACATTTAGTTTTCTTTTATGCTCTTATATGCAAATCTTTTGCTTTTGTGTTTTAATGCCATTCAACCTGCTAGCATGTTTTGGTACCTTGCCATAGCCCTCATCCTTCCCTGTTACTTCATCCTACTCTCTTGCATGTTAAGCACTTTGGTACACCACTGGTTTTTAAATGTGCTATATAAATAAAGTTTGTTTGTTGTTGTTGATGTGAAAATGTTAAATGCCAAATGGTCGCTGTTTCTGTGAAAACAAACATCATACAGTCTAAATAATGAAATACTGAATGACAAAAGATGTTTGAAAATATTTGGGGTTGCTTTTTGAACTCATAAATTACTTGGATCTTCTAAGAAAGAATCACCGTTTGTTCTAACTCTGCCCCTCGCTCTCTCCTCAGTGTTGAAGGCCATCGGCTCGACTTTGTCCATCGCCTCCTTTTTGACCACCTACGATCACTCAATGCGCACCTTCCTGCCAGAGAAGGAAAAACACCACATGATCTCATTAGTTTTCTACTTCATCTGGAACCTGGTTCTCATCTCTTCTCGCATCGCTGCCCTCGCTCTTTTTGCCTCCGTGCTCCACTGCTTCATCTTCGCCCACTTCATCTGCTCTTGGCTGGTTTTATTCTTCTTTGCTTGGCGATCCAAGAAAAACTTCATGGATGACCCTCGTGGAGAATGGCTTTACAGAACCACTGTTGGCCTCATTTGGTATTTTAACTGGTTTAGTGTGGCCAAGGGGATGAGGATCAGGTCCATGCTCTATCACGCGTATATCCTTATTGATATTTGCATCCTCTGTGGTGGAAGATGAGCACAGATCCTCATGATTTTGTGACACACCCTTTAACCACGGCTGCCTGTGTTGTTGCAGTTTACATCCTTTGTCTGTTATTTAAAGTTATTTATTATACGTTCTTCCATCCAAACCTTGATAAAGATAAGCTGAAAGGAGCCACCATCCCAGAGGAGCAACCTGAAGATGAAGAGCGATCTCATTCAGTTCCTACACGTCTCCTTAAGGCCACTGACAATAAAAGAATGAGGAAGCTGGCCGAGAACTTCTTCTGCTGACCTGCATCATTTGACATCCACAGGACGTGGAGATTAGAAAGAGACTGAGTCATGTAGGTCACAAGGCTGTGTGGGACTGAGGACTGAGCTGCTGCCTGACTACAGATACAGACACAGATACAATATTGAATTATTTTGCTCAGGTTGATGTGGGGATGAATGTACAGAAACTCTTTATGCTCTGTGTTAACTGGTGCTTCCAGCTTCTCACTTGTTACATGCTTGTATGAAATAGTGATGGGTTGACAAAGTGATCATGAGCGAGTGGGTCTGCCTCCCTAAAATATATGACAGTATTAAACCAGTATAAAAATCATGTTTAAAGGTTTTTAATTGGCCATTTTGAAAAAGAAAGTGGAATGGCATTTCTATATTTGTGTGTGTGTGTGCGCGTGTGTTTGTGTGTGTGTGTGTGTGTGTGCTTTTTAAATTCCCATGTTAAATTCCCTTGTGTGGATATGTCCATTATCTTACACAGTAGTGTTGATGTAGATGTGAAATAGGTATAAAGGTATTAACGAGGTACTGACATAGAAGCAGCAAAAATACAGAAAGTGAAAGAAATAAAACATAGAAAGAATAATAAAACCATTCTGGTTGTAGGTGTTAACATGTAATTTAACACCTACTATGTAATCGAGGGGTGAAGTTGTCCATGTGTGAATGTGTACACGTACATGTGTGTGCAAATGCATAAATATCCAAAGAACTCAGAAAATCTCAGATCTTTCTGTTGCTTAGTGTGGAAAAGTAAGGAAACAACTAACTTCCATATGCTGGTCTCATGTGTTCTTTTTTCTCTTTTAATTCTCTTATTTCACTTAATTTCCCCCCTTTTTGTGGTCACTGTGTTTACATTATATATTAATGTGTCAGTACTGTGTTCCTGTAAAAGAAGCAAAATGTGCACAGGTTTTAGTCTGTGGATGTTTGGGATCAGGGCAGAAGTTTCAAAGGGTCAAGATGGGAAGGTCACAGAGGAATCACCGACCTTCCAGTGACCTGCCTCTAGCATATTAAAGGGTCCAGCCTGTGCTGTGCAGGCTGCTCCTGGGATTTGTACACAGTTAAACTGCTTATTCACATTTCACAATGTGATGTAACAAAGCAAGTACTTTGACATTTATACTGGAACCATATTTCAATATTTTCCAGCCTGCCATTTGTGCTGTTCAGCTTTATGGTAAGCAGAGTTGTGCAAGCTCAAAGTGATTTTGAATACATTGTGTTAAGGTTAAACAGTGAGTTTAAAGCACATCTCTCTGGCTTCTAGTTAGAGATCAGATCCTGTGAGACACTCAGTGAGTGAGTTTTTTAGTTAACTGTTTCAGTTAATGCAGCTCCAATATGAGCTACTTGTGACAGCCACTAAAAACATTAACACAAACTTACAGCAAGCAGATGATAAATCTATAGTAGTCTGTAAAAACTGAGCCGGCCTTGTATCAGCACAACCACTGCTACCAATTTCACACTTAAATTGCCGAGTACTCCGCCATCTAGTGGTAAGTACTACAGCCTGAGAGAATGCCTGAGTTTGTGAGCCTGAGCTCAGGCCTAATGCACTGACATAACTTATTTACAAACAACTCTTCACACACATTTGCTGATCCACCATTGCAGAAGTGAAGCAAAAGTCAGACATGAAAAGAAGGTAACTGAAACTTATTTGCAAATTTACAAATCTGATCACACAAACAGCCAGTCGACTTAGTTTGGCAGAGAGCTGTCAGGTTTGTTTCATCTGTTTTTTATCAGTTGTTGATGAATTTGTGGCTGCTCCATGTCAGTGCAATTTGTGAAATATAAGGTTACCAGCTTTTGACAATTAGATGGACTATTCTGCATTCAATGTTGTACACAATGAAAAAAAAATCAAGCAATTCAAATGAGATGAAGCATAAACTATTTTATTTTTAAGACATAGAAAACAAAAAGGTGTTCAAACTGTTGACAGTTGTCTTTTTTCACTTGACTAAACATGCTAAACATTTGCAAATGCAAACAAAGAATAAAAAGAAAATCGTTCCAGTGCTGAGACAAAAAAAGAGCTGAGATGAAATAAAAGTCGAGTTAAACAAAATTCAGTGTGGATTTAACAGGTTTAGATGAAATTAGCATAAGACAGTCAAAAAGATCTCAAATCATATATCTGTGAGAATAAACTTTAACTTAAACATTGAATCTAAAACTGAAAATTACACCACTAAATTGCAAAAGACGATGTTTTTGTTGTGGTTTCAGATGCAATGTTTGAAATTAATGATCGAAGAGTGTTAACAATTGTTTGACAGCAGTTTTTAGATTTAGTTTCCTTACATTTTTTGACTATTTGATAAACAAAAAAATGTTTGTTATAAACAGGTGAATGATCTGCTAATTAACAAAATTAGGTTAATGTATTTATTTAGAAAACACTCTGAAAGCCTAGAAGGACGAAACATTGTGATTCACAATGTTTCGTCCTTTCTAGGCCATGTCTTTCTCTGTTCAGGGTCGCTTCGTCAATGTTTCCTTCTCGAACCTGTGTTCCCTCGGTCCTCAGTTTAGTTTACCCAGTTTAGTTTTGTTACTTTGTAAGTCCTGCAATAAAGCAGTGTTTTTTTGAGTTCCACTTCTGTCTCTGTGAGTTTTGCGTTTGGGTCCTCATCTGCCTCCACACAGCGTGTTCCTGACAGTACGAAGCGACCCTGAACAGAGAAAGACATGCACATAAATACACAGAGGGTTAACGCGGGAAGTGGGAGCACACGGGGAACACAGCTGACACAGATAATCGTAATGAGACATGGCAGGAGAAACACGACACTGATGGGAGACTGTCAAAGTAAAACAGGAAGTACAGAGGTGCAGACAGGAGGAGAGAGAGAGAGAGAGAGAGAGAGAGACAGGAGAGCACAGGCATAGCAGGCTGGGGAAACATGGAATAAAACACAAGGAAGGGAGACGAGGGTTCACAGATACAGAAGGGCACACAGAGGGTAACCAAATAAGGAACATCTTAACTGAACAACCTAGGAACCAATGCAAAAATAAAGAACAAAATACAAAATACACAACTACTAAGAATGCTGGGCCAACATGGCCCAGGACCATGACACCAATAGTGTTAACATACTACACAGGCCAATGGTTAGATTCTTTTTACATTTTCATTGTAAGTGGGCTAAAGCAGTTTAAAAGTTGTCTAACATAAATGTAAATGCTGTAATTTGATTATTTTAATAAACCATGTAACTTGGATGGATTAGATGCCGCCGTGACCACAGGGCACACGTCTGATGTCGCTCACTGTGGTCCAAGGGATCGCTCAGGGAGTTTGTGTGTTCGCTCAGACACATGAAAAATTAGAGGGAACATTGGTCGAAAGGCCAGACATATTTGTGTACAGCATCCAACCTACATCTCAAATTCCTGGCATTTGTCTCTGAGTTTGAGATGTCCTGTGTTGTAAATTTACTTATAGTTCACCTACAAAGCAGTTAACACTGCATTGCACTCCATGCAAGCCTCTAACAGCAACTGTAATAATAAGAGATGCATCCTCGGGGCTTACTGACTGCAATGGTGAATCTACCACCAGAGGCTGTTGCTGCCAAAGCTCGAGCTACAATTTTGGCTCAGCTTCAGGTCTTGCTCTTTCGCGGTTCATAAAGAAATTTGCAATAGAATGTAGTGTGCACTTACAGTTTACACAACAGTGTTATAAACAAAGAGGAAATAACACAACAAACAAACACAGGCAATATAAAATTGTGACTCTAGGATTAACAGAGAGTTGGTGAAATTAAAGGGTTAGTCTTAATAATTCTAGTACACCTCTCTAAGGAACCACACCCTGAATACTCACCCCCATGGTATACTCCTCTCTTCTACCTCTAACACTGTAAAGTGAAAATGTTAATTGTATGAGTCACACTGGAAGGGTAACATTTTAAATTAATTATTAAATATTATGTGTTAAGGCTGTTACACACTGAACATGTTGCTTATTTGAGGAAAATTCCTCCTCAATAAACACACTGTGAAAACTAACAATGAAGCCGGTGTCAACGATACCGAGCTGAGAAAAGTGGGAAACTAAGAGAACAGCAGCAGGGAGAATTTCATGGTTGGATCCAGGAGCTGAAGCTGTGTGTTTGTACATAGTTCAGGATGTCAGTGGGGCAGTTTGAGGTGTTGTTGGTAGAGCTGGGACCAGATCTGAGGAGGCAGAGAAATCATTTTACAGAGCTGACTGACCAAAGCGTCGTGTGACTGTGTGTCAAAGGCAGTGATGGGAATAACGGCGTTACTAACGGCGTTACCTTTTTCAGTAACCAGTACTCTAACTAATTACTATTCCTATCGTTACAACGCTGTTACAGTTACTAACAAGAAAATGCGGTCCGTTACTATTTTTCAACAAACAGACGGTTGAAGCTGTGTTCAGCTTACCGCATCTTATATCAGTTGCACAAAAGTAGCTGACTACGTAATTAATCTGGACGCTACAGCTTTAAGCAGCTGCGCGCTCCCGCGGACGGTAATCACGAGCACTGTCTAGCACAACACCTGGAGCTAAGGGGCAAAACAGTCGCATGAGTGCTGCTGTTTGACTGAGGAAGAATGAAGTAGTCGTGGTACGCCAATCACATGACCACTTAAAGACAAAGCAACAAGGTGATATATACCAGTTTTAAATTGTGTTGATAGGCCACGTAAAACCAGAGTCATGATAAACAATATATACGCGGCGTTTTTTTCCTCAATAGTTTTGTCACGTTTACTGTCTAAGGACAGCGCTAGTAAGCACTCTGCTTATGAGCAAACAAAAAAAAAGAAAGAAAATACAGGGGAAGTTTTAGGTGAGAGAGAGAGAGAGAGAGAGAGAGCAGAAAGAGAGAGAGAGCGAGTTTTGAGATGTGAGAGATTTGTGACGTTTAGCGTGTTTGGAGTGTGTAGTTAATGTGTTGTCTTGTGTAGTTAGTGTGTAGTGTTGTGGATAGTTTTGTGTTGTGTGTCAGAATAATGAGGTGACTGCTGTCTCCAGGTAGAAACAGGAGTGCTACACCTGCTGCTGTCAGACCTGCAGGTATCAGGCTGTGATGTTCTCCTTTATAGTGGACAGAAATTATTATTTTGGAGTGACACAAATAATTTATGTGGCATCTTATTGAATGCAGAACAGCTGATTGTTCTGTAAATAGTTTGAAATGTTATTTAAAAAGTCAAGGTAAATGGCTGCAAATAACTTTGTTGTTTGCAAAACTTGTGCATATAATTTTAAAATTGACAATTTATATTTGCATTTAAAGTGATGAAATATGATTCATTAAAGATGTTTATGGTTGTTACAGTAAAAAATATAACTTTTTCTACTCTGATTTCATGTTTTTTGTCTGATTTTAGATCAATTGTGTTAAAACAGTATGTCAAAATGAAAACATAACTGTAAATTCAGACACGTGAGGTTGTTCTGAAAAGAATGATACCAAACAAGGCAAAGTAAATCGTTTTTAAAGGTTAAATGTGGAGGGAAAATCAAAAGTAGTCAAAGTCAAAGTGGCCAATTATACCCTGTACCCTTGAAAGTTAAACGAGTAACACAATAGTTGCTTTTCAAGTAATTAATTACTTTGAGAATCTTGTAACTCAGTTACTTTTTTGAAGAAGTAACTAGTAACTATAATTAATTACTTTTTCAAAGTAACTCGCCCAACACTGGTGCTGGGTGGCCGCGGTCCTGGAATCCCTGAGGTAGGCAGGGCTCACGGCCAACCCAAAGAACTGTGTGGATGGACAGGAGGAGGTACAGTGTTTGTTGTACCACTTGGGCGGCAGGCAGGTGCATCCGCAGATGAATAAAACGACAGCCATCCCATCCTGCCCACGTCCCAAGATGAAAAAAAGGTGAGACGGTTCCATCTATGAATGTGTCTTTTTAGCTTTTGACCTTTTTTAGCAAAATTAGGATTTACTGTGTTAACGCACTGATTCCCAGAGTACAGTCTCACAATGATTTATTTGAGTTATACAGCAGACAACAGGTTAGATGCATATATCTATCAATCTTGCTAGAATAAATAAACACTCTGAAGTTTATTTGGATTCTATTTGCAAGAGAAAAAAGTGAAATAAAATAAGAATGAGACAAAAATCAGTATGCTAAAGTTTTTGATGAAATTTACATTTTGTGTGATTGTGATTGTAACAATGGCAAAGTAAAATCACCCAAAGAATAACTGAAACTACTGACATTTCCATTTTCTATCTATTATAAGTCATTCAGGTAGTCCTCTCCATAGTCAATGATCTTTTTCAGTACACTCAGTATCAGTGAATCCACATCATTCTCCGTCTCAATCTCTGCGTGGTAGTTCTTCACGAGGAAGATGCAGTTCAGTGGAATTTCCAGCTTCGTGCTCACTGTTTCCATCTAAGTTCAAACAATATTACATTTTAAGAAAACTGAAACTGTATTGTTGCACTAGTGTCATAATTATAAATTACTTATTGAATTATTTGTACTGATTCCAGCTGAGGTTTCTGTACAAATATGCTGAAATGTACAACTAAATTACAGATATTACATTCATGTGTAAACTGTCTACAAATGCATGAAAGTTACTTCTTTGAACATACCAGCTTATTCAAGTACTTGCTCTTGTAGGCGTTCTTTATGTCTTTTTTGACTTCAGGACAGGCTTCATCAATTCTAGTCATGATGGCTATTTGTGGGATCTCTGCCAATACAGAAACAATGCACTCATTTTATCTCATGTTTTTCTAGCATTTAAATTGGTGACATCATACATGCTCTTAGAACAACAACATCTGCTCTCACCTTTGTCACGAGCTACTTCTCTGACAACTTTCATCTTCGTCACAGTTTCATCATCGATCATGCTCACTGTGTCAGCACGAAGGACTAAAGCCAGAATGTGGGCTTTGTCATCTAAAGTGGAGGAGCTTCTGTAGTTAGGATCCGTTTCAGTCAAGGGACATTTGGGATTGAACTGGAGTAAAAAAAGCAAAATCACCTAAACCTTTTTGCATGATACAGTTTCTGTATCACAGACTGTGTACAAGCATCTGAATGAAGATGTCATACCCTGTAACCTTCATTTACATGTCCACTCATTGTGAGTTTGATGTCTTCTACACGAATTCCTCCCTTAGCGCCCCTCTCAAGGCCCATGGTGTCAGTGAAGACAAAAGGATAAAAAGTTTCTGGATTTCCTTTCTGAATTTTATATGTTTTGTGCTGTAAATAAAAAAATTGGTCTTGTTATTTTAGCGTCACATACTAAACACTCTAAACAGTTTTCATTTGCATAATAAATTATACACTAGTTGTACTATTTTTTAATCTTTTTATATTTAGTTAGTTTTATAGTCTACAAAGCAGTTACCACTGCAGTGCATTCCTGTAGTCCTACAAAATCTTGTAGGAAATGTGGGGTTTTTTTATTGCTGTAATGCAACATTGTGTAGCATTGCACATGATCCTGGAGAGAGGAGGATTGTGTGTCTTATTCAACACCACATGCTGCACCTACGTACCAGATGTAATGTACATTCTTTAAACATGGCTTCAGATGCTATAGAGACTGTTGATCGTCGTTGGACTTTTCCTGATTTTATTTTACTTTTCTTTATTTGAGTTATTCCTTGTTTAAAAGGTTCAAGATCATGAAGACTTCTTTTCCTGTTTGTATCATGAAGGTGAAGTGTGACAAATGATGTACTAACTGAGAATGTGAAAGACAAGTAGTTACTTATTGTACATTTCATTTTTCTGATAAACAGGGCCGGATGTCAGAAGATAATTATGTTTTGATGTTTTGATCAGTTACATGAAATGTATTCTTTATATTTATCAGTGAAGCATATTTCTACATGACTTTTCACCTACTACTCCTTAGTAGTTGTGTATTTTGTTTTTGTTTGTTTGTTTTGTTGGTTTGAAAAATAACTTTGTGATCATACTTGTGGATCACAATGACACATAATGATTAGGCACATGATTCACTAATGCCTAGTTTTAGAGCTGTGAGCTATGCAAAGTTTTTTCCTGAGTTAAAAGTTTGAAATATGTAAGATGTGTGAGTTCTTTGGAAAAAAAAAAAAAAAAATAGAAATGACCTAAATGCCTTAAGTCAAAATGGAGTCTTGCACCTACAAAGAAAAGAAATCAGAGGAAGCATTCAGTAACTTGAAAATAGCCTTTCTACTTACATGTAGATGGAGGTGCAGGTTACATAAAAGCAGTTTTAACACAGGCATTTGGTGAAAAACAACGTCCGCTTGCATTTTACTCCTGCAAATTAGACTCTGTTGTTTGCAGGCCTGTGCAGCTGCAGCAGAGGCAGTAAAAAAGTCAGCTGACATTGTTTTAGGCCACACTTTGATCATCCAAGTACCCCACGCAGTGACTTCAATTTACACTTATTGTCGCTATATGGAAAGTTCGACATAGTGTTCGATTAGTCTGCAAAAACTAACTAATGCAAAAACAGGAAATATGTGTGCCTGTGGTGTGTCTGTGACAGGAAATCGTGTGTGTAACAGGAACTACATGCCCATAAAAGGAGCTGTCTGTGTCTAAGAAGCAGACAGAGAGACGCACAGAAAGTCAGTATGTTTTGTTTTTTTTTTTTTTAGCAGTGCATCATTTTGCATTTGGCAGCATAGAGGAATGATTAAATTTACTGGAAACCCAGTACAACTTGGAGATATTCTAAAGACACTATTAGAAGTGATTACATTGCCAAAACAGTTAGCATTGTGTAAATGTGCTGCGCATCAGAAAGATAAATCAGAAATACCTAAGGTTAACAACTTTGCAGATCAAGCAGCTAAGTTAGCCGAACAACAAACTGTAGATGCATTAATGTCTGCATCCATTATGCAAATATGAACAAAGAACAGCGCCAACTACAGAACAGAAGACATGGTTAAAGTGTGGAGCACAACTATAATATGATTTGATGTTGTGAAGGTAAACCGATACTCCCCAAGTCCCTGTGCAGGACAGCAGCATTAGTGACACACGGGGTGACCCATGTGTCCTCAGGGCGGATAGTCCAGGTCCTTAATACACACTTTTATACTCTAGTAATTATAGATTTCTTCACAAAATGGCCAGAGATTTATCTAGTGTAAAAAGCAGATGCAATCTCAGTTGCAAAAAGTGACCCTTAGAAAAATCTGTCGGAGAGACAGCTCTGGCAGAACTACTAGAAAATAAGGATATTGTTTTGAACAATAAACTGCCGTAAGACTCTTCTCCAGTCTCTTGCAGGTTGAAACCAAGTGCTATTGACAACACCCATAGCCTGTAAAATTGCAGAGAGACCATCTTGGATACATCAGAGCCACTGCAAAAAGGTTGAGGTCCCGGGAAGCCCCGACACCAAGGAGGAAGCGCCTATGCCTGGTTGTTTCGGGGGTGAGGGTGGTAAGTGCGATTCTTGGGCCCCCGTGGGGTAAGCCCGCACTCCGCTCTCTATCCGATCAACTTTAGGCAGCCAGGTGTAGGTGTGAAGGGGAACCCTGGTGGTTACCTTGACTACAAGGCTCACTCTTACAGGACCCCAGCTGATGCCAACAGCAGCCGAGCCACGAGAAAGAAAGAGAAGATGGACGTACGACAACTTACACCTAATGGACATGACACAAGATCACATCCATCTTTGGATGAAAAATGCCTGATACAGATATGTGTTTAACAAAACCACAGAGAAAGACTGTTACGTCTGCTCGCACATGCCGAGCACAGTAACACAACCATATATGGGAAACACCCTGGGACAGGTGCACTAATTCTGATCTTCGACCACCTTCAGAGTGACATTTGTAAAGTGCACAACAACAACAACAACAACAACAACATCGTCATCCTCATCCAGGAAGAAACACTCAACTTCAACAGTCAGACCACATGACTCAATCTGGGAAACCGACGTACCTGAAGAATTCAAACTCTGGACAATTGGACAAAAGGTACTCAACTCACTCTTCCTGTGGGCAGGAGTTGGAAAACATGCTCTCAGAAGTGAGATACTGGACTATAGATTCGGCTTGTTTCTCAAAGCATCCTGCAAGGTCAACGAGGGACAACATCAAGAAATAGACGCTCTCAGAATTGCTGTAATGCAACATTGTGTAGCATTGCACATGATCCTGGAGAGAGGAGGATTGTGTGTCTTATTCAACACCACATGCTGCACCTACGTACCAGATGTAATGTACATTCTTTAAACATGGCTTCAGATGCTATAGAGACTGTTGATCGTCGTTGGACTTTTCCTGATTTTATTTTACTTTTCTTTATTTGAGTTATTCCTTGTTTAAAAGGTTCAAGATCATGAAGACTTCTTTTCCTGTTTGTATCATGAAGGTGAAGTGTGACAAATGATGTACTAACTGAGAATGTGAAAGACAAGTAGTTACTTATTGTACATTTCATTTTTCTGATAAACAGGGCCGGATGTCAGAAGATAATTATGTTTTGATCAGTTACATGAAATGTATTCTTTATATTTATCAGTGAAGCATATTTCTACATGACTTTTCACTCTTTTACGAGAACATACAGATATAGAAAAGGGGAAGTCCTGCTACTGGAGTGATGTTATATTTGTAACACACACACACACACACACACACACACACAAATCAATCTTGTATAAATAAAGGTCGCAGACAGTCGTGGGGCGCAGTTCGTGCGTTCCATGACTGCCCCTCGCGAGTGAAAAACTTCTGCAGTGTTTGTGTGTTTTCTGACTCAGACGTCTCAGCTGAAGAACGGCAGGGTGATTTAAAGAAATCCTCTGTCATCATGCAAGCCTCTAACAGCAACTGTCTTTAGATGAGATACCTCCTCATACTTACTGCAATGGTGAAACTATCTCCAACGCTTGCCGCTGCCAAAGCTCGAATTGCGATTTTGCCTCTTAAAACACTGTCGACAGAGTTGATGAAGCTGGACTTTCCAGCACCTGGTGGTCCATAAAGCAGGATTCTGAGATGCTGGACATCTTTGTGAGGCATGTAATCTCTGACAAGCTGCAGTTTTTGCTGTCTTTCACTGTTCATTAGAAAATTACAATAGCAGTTAGTTTGGTACTTACAATTTACACAACAGTGTTATAAACAAACACAAAATATACAAACAAAACACTTGAGGGCTGTGCTACCAAGCCACACTGACATGGTCAGGTTTGCATTGGCTCGCTTGATAATACCTAAAAACAGAGTCACAGAAAATTAGCATCACAATGGTGGTTATTATTGATAACTCAGGCATCTTTGGACATGTCATTGGCCTGATTTAATTCAATTGAATTCAGGTTTATCTATATAGCACAAAATCACAACAACTGCCAACCACAGCCTTAATACTCACTTCCATGGTATGTTCCTCGTTTGTTCCTCAAAAACTGTAAAGTCAACATGTTAATTGTGTGAATCACAACAAAAGGGAATTGTTTAAATAAATTTTACATTATTATGTGTCTGTTTTATCTTAACGCTTAAACAATTTTATACTGTATTTTAAATTTCTTACTAGGAGGTGAAGGAGGAGGTGGAGTACCTGCAATTAAAATATGACATGTGCATGTCAACATGTTAGTAACACTTTTCCATATTCAGTATCAGTTTTATTTTATATTCCTATATATGAAATTACATTTGACCAGTGATGGGAATAACGGCGTTACAAGTAACAGTGTTACTAACGGCGTTACTTTTTTCAGTAACAAGTAATCTAACTAATTACTATTCCTATCATTACAACGCCGTTACCGTTACTAACAAGAAAATGCGGTGCGGTCGCATTACTATTTTTCAACAAACAGACGGTTGAAGCTGTCTTCAGCTTATCGCATCTTATATCAGTTGCACGGAAGTAGCTGCAAGTAATCTGGGCGTTACAGCTTTAAGCAGCTGCACGCTCCCGCGGGTGGTAATCTCTTTCTGCCTGACGATCACTTTCTAGCACAACACCTGGAGCTAAGGTATCAAAACAATCGCATGAGGTCTGCTGTTTGACTGAGGAAGAATAAAGTAGTCGTGGTACGCCAATCACATGACCACTTCAAGATAACAAAGCAACAAGGTGATATATACTAGTTTTTAAATTGTGTTGACAGGCCACGTAAAATATGAGACATGATAAACATATACGCGATGTTTTTTTTCTGAATACTTTCATCCCGTTTAGTGTCTAAGGACAGCGCTAGCAAGCACTCTTTGCTTGTAACCAAAAAGAAAAAACAAAAATCAGCCCTTTCGTGTTGGTGGAAAAATGCACCATGTCGACCAATCAAAAAATGATATGGCAATGAGACATTTGGTTGTTTGGAAAGAGGGGGAAGTTTTAGGAGTGACGGCGAGAGAGAGAGAGAGAGAAAAAGAGAGAGAGCAGAAAAGGAGAGAGAGCGAGTTTTGAGATGTGAGAGATTTGTGACGTTTAGCATGTTTGGAGTGTGTAGTTAATGTGTTGTCTTGTGTAGTTAATGTGTAGTGTTGTGGACAGTTTTGTGTTGTGTGTCAGAACAATGAGGCGACTGCTGTCTCCAGGTATCAGGCTGTGATGTTCTCCTTTATAGTGGACAGAAATTTTTTTTTTGGAGTGGTACAAATAATTTGTGTGGCATCTTATTGAATGAATGAACACCTGATTGTTCTGTAAGTAGTTTGAAATGGTTGTTTAAAAAAGGGTAAAAGGTAAATGGCTGCAAATAACTTTGTTTGCAAAACTTGTGCATATGATTTTAAAATTGGCAATTTATATTTGCATTTAAAGTTATGAAATATGATTAAATAAACATGTTTGTGGTTGTTACAGTAAAAAAAACTTTTCTTCTTGGAATTTATGTTTTTTTGTCTGATTTTAGATCAATTTTGTTAATACAGTATGCCAAAATGAAAACACAACTGTAAATTCAGACACGCGAGGTTGTGCTGAAAAGGATGATACCAAACAAGGCAAAGTAAAGTTTTAACGGTGAAATGTAGAGGTAAACTCAAAAGTAGTGAAAAATGGCCAATTATAATTTTTCTAAAGTAATGCAATAGTTGCTTTTCAAGTAATTAATTACTTTTAGAATCTTATAACTCAGTTACTAACTCAGTTACTTTTTGAGGAAGTAACTAGTAACTATAATTAGTTACTTTTTCAAAGTAACTTGCCCAACACTGCATTTCACCATTTGCCTCATTCAGCTTGTTTATGTGTGTGTGTTCTTTTCTCTCTCTCTCTCCCCTGTCCACGAAGCGTAAACGGTAAACACGTGTGTTGTGTTTACCGTAAACATGGCAATTTACAAATAAAGTTGCTATTTTAGCAACTTTTATGAACACACCTCAAAAAGCTACTTGGTAAGTCAAGTCAAGCAAGCTTTATTTGTATAGAGCAATATTATACCAAAAAGCCCAAAGAGCTTTACACGCTGGAAAACATAGTGAGAGGAAATGAAAAAAAAGTATATTTATGAACTTATTAAAGATGAGCTACAAAAAAACAAGCAAAATATCAGAACTATTTAATCCATAAAATGTCACATTTAAAAAAACAATATCAGCTTACCCAGAAAAAAGTTTTTTATTTTCGCCATGTTTCTTTGTACCAACCACCTGTGAATAAAACAAAGTGAAAAGACAGTCAACATGTGTTCAAATTGTGGTCACAAATATTTTTTACTTGTAACTCGGACTGCGTAGTGTTTTACTGATTTTTTTAAACTTGTAAACCAAAATATCTGAAAATGTTATGTTTGTGCATCCATAGATGAGAATTTGTGTGTGCAAAAAACAGACTTGTGTTTGTAAAAAAATAATGTTCTGTTTCTGTTAAGGTCTGTTTACAAATACAAAGCAAAAAACTAAATGTAAAACTCTCTGCTCAAGTTCCCTGCTTGTGTGCAACTTTGAACTTGCAAGTAAAAATTTTGACGGCTTTCCTTTCAGCTGATTGGTTAATTTTATGTCAATCACAAATTTAACAGTCCAATTAGAGAACAGATGGGTTTTGCTGTCGGAGGGGTGCTTTACTGAGCTTCCTGTTCCTGGAAAAGTAATACGTTTTGAAGATCTCAAAAGGCTCATATAAGTTAGGTCCTTTAACTTTCAGTGGCTGTTGAAAGGATTAAGTTGTGGTATACCGATGATCAGAAATTCCATTATTATTTTAGTATTACTTTAACACAAAGTCAGGGGGGACCCTGGTCCAGTGCTGTGAGTCACGCTGCGACTCTTCAAGATGCCACGTCAATATGGCATATTCCCATATATCATTGTGATGTTGTTTATTCTGTTACTCTTGTTTTCTTCTGCTTGTTTTCTTTTTTCTTTCTCAACAGGTGATCCAGGTGGTCAATATGTATTTTTTGTCTGCTTATTCTGTTGGTTTTTGTTTTTTGCCCTTTTTCCCCATCCCTCTTCCCAGCTGTTTTTCTTTCCCTCCTTCCTTCTCCCCTTTCTTTCCCCCAGTAAAGTCTGTCCCGCATACAACAAGTGAAAATAAAATAAACAATTAAAGGTGAATCAAATAGACCATTACGGCAAGGCTGGGATGGTCCATTTGGTAAAGTAAATCCGTTGGGCATCTTTCTTCGCCTTTAGACAATAATTCTGATGGCAAAAGATCCAAACGGGACAGGGAAAAAAAAAAAAAAAAAAAAAAGATGCCACGTCAAGTTAAAAACATTGTGTCTGTGTATCTAGATAGATAGATAGATAGATAGATAGATAGATAGATAGATAGATAGATAGGATATTGGACTATATGCCTATATATGCATTAATATGCATTTAACCATAGTTTTCCAAAAGTATTGAAATGATAACACATGTTAGCATACCTGAATATCCAATTGTGCTGTGAAGATATTGGTTCTCTGGTGTTTCCTGCACTGATGCGGACTGAGTATGACTTTTCTTATATAAGCATTCTTTCAGTTTCATTTGGGTCATGTGACTTCTATGAATTCCCACCTAAATAGTCCACACTAGGCCGTTATAACTTCTTTGTTTATATGTGTCATGCACTTGTACTTCTTAGAGCAGAATTATTTATTCAAAAGTTCCTTCTTAGATACATGGTAATTAATGACTAATGCTATAATAATTACCATAGTGTATACAATGCCTGGTTCTAGATGAACTATTGGAAGTGTTAGGAGGAGAAAGATATTTTTGTGGCTATTTTTATAATCATTATTACTATTCCATTAATTTTTAATATTGATATTGCATTTAGATGTTTAAACATATTGGCACCCAATTAAGCTTTTATTACAGGTCCAGTAAGAACCACTTTAAACTATTGAGTTGAATTTATAATCTTAAAATGTTTATAGGCAGAGTACATTGCATTATTTGAAAAGGCTCACCTCTCTATATACTCTGGGTCTAAAACTCTTGACAGGAAACTGCAGGTTTGCAGAGTGTGCAGGGCAGGAAGTGAAACTAGAAAAACCAGAGTCTGAGTGAAAGTTATTCTGAGGAGCTAGTCGGCGAGGTGAAATGGGGTGCGATTGTAACCACACATGTAACGACACACACCATACAGACACATATAGTTAGAGAGGTCAAATAAGGTAAAGAGCAAGGGCAACCCACACACACACACACTTAGTTAGAGAGGTTCACTTGTAGGTGAAAGTTCAAGCAGGTGTTGCTAGG
The DNA here is from genome assembly GCF_036321145.2 of Pelmatolapia mariae. NCBI lineage: Eukaryota > Metazoa > Chordata > Actinopteri > Cichliformes > Cichlidae > Pelmatolapia > Pelmatolapia mariae. The sequence goes on from NC_086245.2 coordinate 9,992,624, forward strand.
GTTGCAGTGGTTAGGTTGGTGTACGTGACTGTTTGATGGATGTAACCAATAAATCTTCGCTTTGATCATACCTCGTGGACCAGAGTTGTTATTGCTTGAGAACCCTCCGTACTCCTTTTCTCCAATTTTTGAATCCTAACAGAAGTGAAAGAAAAAAGTTTTTGAGCATGAGTTTTTTTATAGTTCAGCCAACCTGCTCTACATGTATTCTACAGTATCTCCATGTGCTAACAAAACCATGGAGTTTAACTATATGTTTGAACCAAAAGTGCAAACGTGGTTGTCACTGAGGAGCTAAAGTTTTGGTATGTGGGATTAAAAGGGAATACTGCCAGGAACTAATACAGCAAGAGCAAAATTACAGACCAGCAAAGTCAACATCATCAGACTTATATCCAAGGCCAGATTTGAACAAATTTTCCACAGCTTCACCTCCACCCTACTCTGACCGTGAAAAACAAGCTTCAAGAGCAACCAACCTGCATCATCTCTGTCTCCTCAAATCACCAGATTGGGAAAAGAGTTTAACGAATGAGTGAGCACTATAAACTGTAAAAATAACTTCACCACATTAAGGTGGCATTCCCCTCAGGGGAAAACTGAAAAATAAAGCAACAAAAAATAAAATAATCCTCATCAGATTTTAATGATTAAAAACATTTACCTTAATTGAATTAACTATATCAAACCGAACAACAACATTTGTCACTATTGCCAATATTAAAAAAACTAAAAAGGGTAGAGCAAGTTATAAAAGTCAGTTCACCAAGTCTTGAAAAATAAAACTGAAAAATAGAATTAAAAAAATAAAATAAAGAATAAAATAAAATATCCATCCAGGTCTTTACAACAAACAAAAATATGTCTTAACTGGATAGCCTAATTCTCAAATAAATTTGCAAAATAAAGTAAGAAGAAAATAAGATCCTAATATAAGCCAGTATTTACAAAACTAAAAAGGGTTGGCATAATAATTTATTTAAAAAAAACACAATTCACCATGTTTTTTCCTACAATTCTCAAACTAATTTGTAGAACACCGATTTAGAGAGCAGATTTAGAACAGAACATTTGTCTTGTTTATGCTTGTCTGTATGGCCCAAAGTTGAGAGCACAACACTGACCCAGGTGTTTGCTCATTGTTCTTCTTCACTTGGCTGGATGTGACTCATCCTCAGGTAAAGTAAAAAATAGTGTCTGTGTATATATAAATAGATAAATAGGATACTGGACTATATGCCAGTTGCATTTAAGTGTTTCACTACTGAAAGTGAAAGAAAAAAGTATCTAAACATGATTTGCTTAAATCATTTGTATAAAGTTTGCATATCAGCCACTGAACCTAAATGGTCTGCAGGTATTGTTGGGTTCATTTTATTAGAGAAGATAAAGAAACTCAAAGTATTAATTTTCCCCTATTAATTAAACGGTTGAAGATTCAAATTAATAACAGCACTATGTCTCTTCCTCCGTTCATCAAACTGAATGAAGACAAGAACACCACACCTACTAGGAAGTAAACACTTTTATTATGTGTCATAAAAACAGACTATTAATGTGATTGGTCAGTATAGCTGGGAGAAGGCCTACGGTTTAAACTTGGTCCTCCATTTTGGACCTTAGGTCTGTGTCTGGCTCATGTTTCATTTTCTGCACCTTCTGGACATCTACCTGTAATAGGAGATAACCCTTCCAACTTCACTATGACAACAGTCTCTTGTCCTCCTGTCAAGCCTGTAGAGGTAAAGAGAGGGGAAAGAGGGACAAAGAGAGGGATAGAAAGAGAGAGGGGGGGGGGGGGGGGGGGGGGGGGGGGGGACACACAAAGAGCTCTACCTAACACCAGAATTTATAGGCCTGTTTTCCTTTCGTGAGGACAGACTGCAGAAAGGTACAATATCAGCCAAGTCCCATGCTTAATTTCCAGCTTTGGCAGATTTCCCATCTAAAATATGCATCTGTTGACATTGCAGATGTCTATAAACAGTATATTAAATTCCATTTCATATAGCTCTTAATTCCTGTCAGAGTGTCAGAGAATAAAAGCAGCAGTCTCACGGTGTGAAAGATTGCATAAAAAAGATGCAGGTGGAAGAGGAAGGACTTCCACCTGTAACACACCTATGGGCAATTTGGATTAACCAATCCCCACTAACTGCATGTCTTTACATGATGGGAGGAAGCTGGTGTACCTGGAGGGAACCCACACAAACTCAGGGAAAACATGCAAACTCCACACAGAAAGACCCCAGCCTGATGGTGGAATTGAACTCTGGACCTTCTCGCTGTGCGGCAACAGTGCTAACCACCGTGCCACCGTGCAACCGTAAACTCATACCTAACTAACAGGATTGCCAACTCCCAGCAAAAATATTAGGGAACCACCCCCCGCCCTTAATCGATGTAATCAACTTTAATTTAATGCAAGTGTAAAACAAATGCACAGAAATCAATTATTTTTCTACAATAATTAAATAGATTCAACATCTTTCTTCAACAAATTGCAGACTGCACTGATGGTACCTTCCCAAAGGAAGAAGTACTATAGCTTACAAGGGTGTATATTAGACTTATTAGTGACTATATACAATAATGGATTTCTATACATTTAATCAGAAGAACACTTTTGATGTAAGATTCAGATTATTATATTATTATTATCAGATTATCATATTAATTAGATGGCTATTTATTCAAAGTTTTTAAATGACATAACAAAGAAAATTATTTCTTTGGGCCCCCTTTCCCTGTTAATGCCCAACCTGACCCCCTGGCAAAACTTTGCTAGACCCGCCCCTGCACAGTTACCAGCCGTCAGCTATGAAGAAAAGGATCCTGGTGTTATTTGTCTGTCAGAAACAGTTCATAACTTCCCTTCAACTCATTCATGTCACCTAAAAGGTAAACCTGTTTCTCCATCACCTGTTCAGCTCTGATGATTCAGTAAGGACATCTCCTGGTTTCATCTTCATGTTTCCCTCGCACCACATATCCAAACGGATAGCATGGCCAGCAGCTTTTACAGCTGTGGCTCCAGCAAACCTCAGCTGATACTACAAAGTTAATATTAAATAAATTCTAACAACAGCTTATCGCGCTTAAACGTGCTGCTGTTGTTTATCCGCTGGTTTCCTCTTTCTAGTGCAAAGTGGGCGATAAACAAACAAGAAAGACGGGACTTGCGGCAGAAAAGCCGATCAGCTGATCATTGATCAGTTTCATGTTTGAAGTAATAACAGGAGAGGAAGGAGGAGCGAATGAGAGAAGTAGATGCAACTGCGCAGCAAAGACAGAATAACTCCAGCTTTGTGTTTATTTTTTGATTCTAGCTGAAGTACGGGACAAATTGCTTCCTTTTCACCTCAATATGGAACTCCGATGGCCAGTCCAGCTGTGGCTCAATATATCAGTTGTTAAGCTTAACGTGCAAATACTATGCAAACATTCAGGGATGAACACTTGCTTTACTTCTCTGGGATAGTTTTCGCCATGAAATGCCGCGCTTAGGAAGCATGTAGCGAGGCTCCAAATGCTCCAAAAGACCGGCGACAACAGCCGCTCTATCACGCGACACATACTGCTCCAATACGCCGAGCTGGGTTTCGTAAAAATCTGTGCACATTTTACGTGTCCGGTGTGTAAACGCCTCAAGTTTTGTCCTCAGGACTAAATAATTTTGTATCATATTTTAAATATCTTACGAGAAGGTGGTGAGCGATTACCTGCAATTGAAACATGACAAAGTAGAAACATGTTAGCAATACTTTCCATATTCAGTTCAGTTACACTGGATCTTCCAGTCAAATGAACTGTTATGTTAGCTTCTTAACTTGTAGGTAAGGTTAATTGATTCTGTTCGCCCATGCCTTGTGTCTTTTTCCCTGATTACCTCAAGTGTATTTAAGCCCTCAATTTTCTTTAGTTCTCTGTCATGTTGTACTGTTTGTCTGCCTCAGTGATCTTGTATCCTGTCTTTTCAGCCACCTGGATTTGCTGCTTGCACTGTATAAAGGTTTATTTTTCATTTCTTCAAATCAGTCTTGGAGTCTGCATTTGCCTCTTAATTTCTAGTGATGCGCAAATGAAGCAATGAATCAGTATTGAACTACTTAAACAATTGTATTGAAAATAGGTTCTGGTGGCAAAATAAGACAAAGCAAAACAACACTCATCATGTGCTGAGTGCAACAACGGTTTTTATGATTGATACAAATACAATTTTGGAGAGCTGGATTGACTGGCAAGCTGATTCTGTAAACAATTGCATTGTAGCAGTTGGAAGCAGTTGGAAACAGGATGTGGTGGGATGGTAGGGTGTGCTTGGGTTTTTTATTTTCTTGCTAGCAACTTCTCCAGCTTTCCAAAACACATATTCACACGGGAATAAGATGTTACAAAGAATCTCATGTAGCAGTATCGATTGCTTCAAGCAGTCACATGATTCAAGGTGGAGTAGATGTGAGGAGACATCACAGGCAAAGTGTTTGTTTGTCTGCCCTCCGGCATTGAAGTAAGCTTTGAAGCAGTGGTTCAAGGAAAATGTCAATTGGAGTTGGAGGCTTGTATTGGAGCATCAGTGTCTTATGGCCATTACTACTAATCCCCCCTAAACAATGACAGCTTCATAGACATGTTGTAGTGAATGACTATAACAAATAATTACCAAGTTGAATACAATGGCTGTTTTTAAATGTAGGTCTTTCTGAAAAGTGAAAGAAGTAGGTGAGCGTGAGTTGTTTATACGTCAGTGAAATCCAGCCACTCAGCCAACTTGTTCTACAGGTAGTACAGGACACACATTCATGAGCAGAGACACGCAAAGCCCAGCCAAGTCTAGCTGTTCTTTGTCTCAAAGCACTTTTTATAAAGTGCTTTAAAACAATATGCTGGCTAAAATGCTCATCATTAAGCTCACAATAGAAATTCAAATTCATTAATAATAATAATAAAAAATTAAAAGTCAACTCTCTCACTGTGGCCAATGAAAAAAAAGGTGAGCTTTAAATAGTTACTTAAAAAACGTCAGTGCAGAAGCATGTGCAATATGCAAGGGCAGTGAATTCCACAACTTAGCTAACGTTTGTGACTAGGAGGGTGAGAGCACCAGTAAGAGCTCAGAGAGTGGGGCAAGGTCATTTAAAGACTTAAAAATAAACAACAGAATTTTAAAATGAAGTCTAAAACAGGGAATGAGTGCAATGAGAGCAAAACAGGAGAAATATGATCTCTCTTTCCACTTAAAAGCTGTGCACCTGTGTTTTGCACTAGTTGGAGATGGGACATCTGGATGGATGGATGTTGTAATAAAAGCGTGGGTTATAATTTTTAAAAGTCCTTGTTGGTTCTAAACTTAGACCCCGCTGACCCCGGGACTTATTCCCGTGAAGGACAGAAAGGCATTGTATGTATGTGTATGTGTGTGTGTGCGCACGTGTAACCACGTGTGCAAGAATGTGTGTGTGTGTGTGTGTCTCTGTGTGCGTGACTTCCTGTTCACAACTGTTTCTAACAACATCCTGGTCATAAAGGCTGTAATCTCCGCCACATCCAATATATGGTTCAATTCCTGTATTGGTTCACCATACACAACATAGTAAAGCCATAAAAAGGGCATGAAGCTTACCAAACATCAAACAACCCTTCACAAGGATGTGCTTGTGATAAAACACTACAGCACTACACAATGTTCCAAACAAAATATCAGAATAATGTGACCCACTGTAGCAAAGGCTATTAATCTAGTAAAACTAGGATCACATCATTCCAACCGCCTGTAGCTAAAGAATGTCATTAAAAACCCTTAGTAGTACAGGTTCTATGCAATGAAAAAAATTAAAACCAGACTAAAATCCCTTAAAAACATACTATGAGTCTAAAAAAAAACTCTGTCAAATGTATATCAACTCTTTTTTTTTCAAAATGAACCCGAGGACTTCTGTTGACCAACAACCTCATATAAAAAAGGTAAAGTCACAGACTTAATAAACTGATAAAAGGCAGTAGAGCAGGGAACAGAGGATGTAAATGGCATAGGGTAATAACCGAGTTCTCATAATAGCCACCTTATCCACAAAGACATTTGAAAAGTTTCCACATGCTTGAAATGAAGATTCAATGCAGTCTGTGGAAAATCAACAACAGCATCTAAAGTATTAAACAATATATGATGGTTATTGCAGTTGCAGAGACACAGCCTTATAGAAGCATTTGGCAGCTTACAAAACCTGCCAACTGTTTTTTTAAATAAAACTGCAATATAACACAGCAGATATAACACAGCTATAAAATAGTTGTGTTTTATCTGTTATAAGCCTCTTTAGAGTTTCTCAGCAGTATCTCATTTTGAATGTCCTTAATTTTTGTTGCAAACAATCCAACACATTTCAAACACTAAAGTTACTGGGAGGGAAATCACATGCTATACACATACTTAAATCCTACCTTCAAAGATTTGCTATCTAAAGATGTATTTGTGTCTCTAGAACTCAACATATTCTTCTTCTTGGCAACTTACACTAAGCTGGCAAGGTTTTGTTAATACATAAATTTTTCATATAAGGATATAATATATATGGAAGCAGAAAACATGTACCGTCAGAGACATGAGATAATGACACGGTAGTGGAGAACTGTATTTATCACTGCCAGACGTTAGGCACACACCATCACTGGCAAGTAGAAATATGAAATTGGTATAAGTAGGAAATAGTAATATAAATCACCTGCCAGCATCACACAATGGCATGCTGCAGGAACACGATGAGTGACCAAGATGTGTCATGGAGTCCGAGACTATGACCCACAGTACCCCAGGGTGCACCTAGAAATGGAATAGGGTGACAGTCTTCTTCCACCCACTGCTCATCCAAGGCTCTGACATGAACCACGCACCGGGCTTCTCCTGGCCATGGTCATCTCCTGTTAGTATGCCAGCAGTAATTGCTATTATATTGATGTGAAAGGAAACACACAGGAAAGCAGAGAAAAAGAGGTGAAGGTGATTGTAGCGAGGAAGTATGCTGCTGGTGATGAAGTCACTTTCAAAGACACCCGGGCCATTCTGGTTTGTCTGGTGCAGGGATATGAACATACTCCTGCAGGGTGATGAATCTGAGCTGAAACTTCACCACATCAATGCAGCGGCTAAATGAGAAGCAACAGGCTTGCAACACTGCAACAAAGTGTTGGGGGGTTTTCTGTTGTGTGCTGTGCAAGGGTTCAAAACACTCTTATCTAATTTTTTGCAAACACTGTCACTAATTTTCTTTCACCAAAATGCACTGGATTAGTCTGTGTATAATTCTGACATTTAACAGTGTTTTACAGCACAGAGATCCATTTACAATCCATCTGTAAAGTTGTTTAGCCAAGTGGAGAAAAATGAAGACACTAATTACACAAATGGGCAAATTTAAATAATGGATTTTCACAAGTTGATACATCCTCGATCTGCTGGTGGTACATAGCGTGCAGGGGCCTATCCTTCCATGTTGGTTCCCCCTCTTCTTCTTCTTTCTTGGGTTTGTACAGGAGATGGCTAACAACTGCTCCATTCCGTAGTCGGTATCCATAGCCAGTCTTGTTAATGATCTCACTGAGGGGGTTCAGGCTTATGCAGAACAGAACTGCAGAACTAACTAACTGACTGACCGACTGTCTGTCTGTCTGTCTGTTAGTTATCCAAGCACTATCCCTCTCTGTGAGAGGACTGCTGCTTGTGGATTAGTGTGGTTGTTTACACCTGAGTTTACTGAGTGTCTCGGTAAGCTGCTGCCTGATTGTTATAGTGTATTTTTATTTTTTACTGATTTTTGTACTGTAGAGGCTGGCGAGAAACAATATTTCAGTTCAGTCTGTGTATTTCTGTAAATACCATATGAAATGACAATAAACCTTGAATCTTGAATTATGTACTAGCACACCATGTAGCTGAATTGTTTATCTATAAGAGCACCACACACATATCTGTTTCCAAGATAATGATATAAGAAGTGCATAAATGAAACTCATGGGCACTTGCACAGACGTTCACTGTGTATACTATTGCTTCCTGTGTGTCTCACTTCATAGGGGAATTTTTCTAACAGATACTGGCATATAGGATTGTTTGGAATCCATGTTTGGAAGATGGAAAACTTATTTCATCTCTTGCTTTAGCCTTGATCATTGCAATTGCATATTTTAAATTGAGTGGTTTCTGCATTATTTATTCATATGCAACAGACACTCTAGAAAGATGGAAACTGTGACACCTGATAATCACGTTCATTGCCAACTTTAAAAAAAATTTCTGCAGGAACAAGAAACAAAAACAGCAGACAATTTCCTTAAGTCCTGAAACCTTTCAAATAAATGTTGTCACTCAGCCCGGGTATTTGTACTCCACCACATTAACATCCTGTCCCAGGATAGACACGTCCTCTTCTTTCTTAAGTAATAAGTAGTAAGTTTAGACCTCGATTGAACGCAAGTAACAAACAGATTCAAGTAACTATTTGAAGAGTGTTTCCCATTCATGCCACAGTTGTTAAGTTTATTTTATTTAGTTTTATTTTGTTCGGTTGAAGTCTGTTGATGGTGGCAGCAGCATAAGCAATATATTCCAGATATTTTAATTTTCCTCAGGAGCATTTTGCAGTTTGTCCCAGAGGATCCTAAGTTTTTTCAGGACCAGGTTACATATATCCAGGTGTACCTCGGGGTCTTTTCCCAACTGGGTGTCCCCTGAAAACCTCAAAGAGGAGGGGCTTGGGATGTAGGATGAAGAGAAGGCAAGAAGGGTGGAGGAGATGAAGCAAAAGAATGATGGGTAACTGAAGTAAGTGAAGACAAGGATGGAGGAAGATAAAAGGGAGGTGGGGAGAGTGGAGGGGTGAAGGGAGGATGAACGAAATAAGTAATGTGTAGAGAGAAGAGGGGTGGAGGTGGTATTTATTTATCATGGAATTACAAGTTAACCTGGTCATGAAACTGATCTTCAGTCAATGATTCAATTTGTAAAACTGAATCTGAAGTTCTGAAAATATGCACTTCAATCAGTAGATGTTGCTGGAATGAAAATCCACTGTGAATCCACACAGAAGCAAAACTAGAAGAACTGCGTCTTTGTCTGAAGAATTATGGGCCAAACTGTAGTATTTATTTTAAACTTCAGGTAAGCATTTCTTGGGCCTGTGTGGACACAAGTGAGCAATGGTTGGTACAGCTATATTAATCTTGTAATAGAGAAACCAAAAAGTCTACTTCCTATTCTCATTAGAAAGCTGACTACACTGGAATCTAACTTTAAGGTTATATTTAATCTAAATATGTTATTTCTACTACTATAATCTACTGTCTTCTGGTCTATATTTGCAAATACATTTCTTTTTAATTTGTTTCCCCATCTGAATAAAATAAAACACACAAACTTGAGTCTGAAACCTTTAAAATGTATTTACATTATATTGTCTTACACAGGAAAACCTTACAGGGCTGTTGGGAGGAAATAGTGACTACTGTCATTAAATAATTAGCATTGATTATTATGATAGTGTTGAGTTTTCAGGCTCTCTATGTGACTGCAAACAGCCTCACACGTCTAAAAATGAGATGAAATATATATAAAATAAACAGCTTTTGAATTAACAGCAATATTTGGCATAAAAAATGAAAATCTATGATTATAGTCCCTTAGTCTATTCTGTACAGTTGTGTACTGTATTTATTCTTATTTTATTTTATTCTAATTGTCCTTCATAACTTTTGCACTGTCCACTTCCTGCTGTGACAAAACAAATTTCCCACGTGTGGGACTAATAAAGGTTATCTTATCTTATCTTATCTTATCTTATCTTATCTTATCTTAAACATTTCATGGTCATTATGTACGGCCATGATAATATACTTCAAAACAGACGTGACATGCAGACAAGTAAAGAAATAAACATTCAATAAGCGGAACAGATGCAAAGGTCTCAGTTTTCTGTTTGAGGACTGCTCGTTCTCCCTTGGATTCACTAAGGTAGTAACTGAACGACAGAACGAGCACGCTTTGTTACAGCTGCTTTCACCTTCTGGCCTACCATAAAAAATAAAAACACCAAACATCAGGGATTGTGATTGTCTAAGCGATGCTAAATGTTTCACAGCAAAAGAAAAAAAATTCTCCTCGTCAAAAGGAGGAAAACATCTGAACGCCAAACTTTAAATTTCTTTAAACACTGAGCCGCAGTGCATGTGGAGTTTTCTACGAGACCTTTCAGTTGCAGTGCAGACAGAACAATCAAGTCAAAAAAGTCAAACTCAGTAACAAAAGAAAATCTCGACAGTACTTAAAAAGTATTGAGATAAAAATAAAGTAAAATAACTTTGGAGAATAACAATGCAGAGATACATGTATCAAACATAAAAAGATATTTCCCTTTGAGATTAAGCAGACAGATGATGGTTAAAGGCACAATATAAATATGCACACGGGACACAAACAAAACGACACACAAATACACATTCTTAACGGTCAAGCTGCATGTGTGTGAAAATCTTCTTCAGGCTCAGTTATTGTTCAGTCTTAATCTCAGACTGGGGAAGGTCCATCCCTCTGCGCTCCTCGCCGTCTACATAACAAAACAAACCCCACGAAATACAGTTAATGAGCAAAGTAGAAGTAATGTGAAAATATGTGTAACTTAGCGAACAGATGAATTTAGAATGTCCAATATGCACACTTCGATTTGTTAACAGGTGGTGCTCACCTTTTTTCTGTTGAACCGGTCCTCTGTTCGCCTCACCTCACGATCTCACCACAGGCCAAATCTGCCTTCCTCAGCACACCAAAGATCCGGGTCACACAGCACCAAATACAGACTACTACTATATTTAGTCTAATAAGAGAAAATGTTTTCCTCTTGACAATATTGTTTCTATTTTAGTGTTTTTGTAGTAATTATTATATATTTTAAAAGCTTAACTGAAAAACATAATCAAGTTGTTTTACCAACTTTGGGCATTAATATCTTGCGATATATCTGAGTTTGCTTACATACATAAATGAGCAAAACAAAGATCTGTTGTTTTAAAAAAGATTTTATTTGCTTTGGCAGTTGAAATTACAAGTTTACACAGCGCTGTGGACCTCTGTGTGAATTGGCAGCATGCTTCACAGAAAGGATGACCCTCAAGTGGGCTGCACAACATTATATAGTGAGACAAAACATAGATTATAGCAGCTATCCTCCTCCCACACGGTAGTGGCAGTCTTGGTGTCTGCTGCGAAGCATCCTCGTATCTCCGTGACCTCGTCTGTTATCTGCTCCCTCCTCTGTAAGAGACAGAAAAGACAAACACCTCTCTGCCTAGCCTTGATAATCTAATGTTATTATCCATTGTCCTTCTAGTTGGTTTAGAATATCATGTTTGGGACTCTCTGACCCAGAGACTTATTCTAACTAATATCTATGTTTGCATGTTTGCAAATCCCCTCTGCACTCTAATCATTCCTACAATGTATCAGTCCGGACAGTCACGCTGGGCAAAGCTTTTAACCTTCAAAAGACTGAGTGCCAACTCATATGAGCACATTTGCAGTGTGTGAAAATAATTATAACCGCTTATCTTAGTAACTACACACTACATTTGAAAGTGTTTTCCTCTCCCGCTTCGACCGCCATCGTTATCAGAAAAAAAATCTCCTGTATGGCCCGCAATGAATCCTGCGATATGGTAGGACACGAAGGCTACACCCAACTCATCCTTCAAATTGGGGGAAATGAAGGACGCATTTGTAGCCACAGTTGGAGGATTCTTTGAATTTGGACAGCCTTTGTTGCGTCACTGTGACGTCATTGCCCCCAAACATGGCATGTGAAGCATCCTTTCTATGAATTTGGACACAGCCTATATAATCCATATGCTATTCTCATGTGTTCTTTTCCCTTTTAATTCTCTCGTTTCCCTTAATTTTCCTCCTTTTTGTGGTAAGTGTGTTTACATTATATATTAATGTCTGAGTTGTGTGTTTTTGTAAAAGAAGCAAAATGTGCACAGGTTTTAGTTTGAGGAGGTTTGGGATCAGGGCAGAAGTTTCAAAGGGTCAAGATGAGAAGGTCACAGGGTCATCACTGACCTTCCAGTGAGCTGCCTCTAGCATATGAAGGCGTCCAGCCTGTGCTGCACAGTGCTGTGCAGGCTACTCCTGGGCTTTATACACAGTTACGCTGCTTATTCACATTTCACAATGTGATGTAACAAAGCAAGTATTTGCTTGCTAAGAAATTTTTACTACAACCATACTTGAATATTTTCCAGCCTGGCTCTCGACACTGAATATCTAAAGTCTGGTAACCAGGTAGTTTGAGGGAATTACCAGAAGCTAAAATCTTTCTGTGCTCCAAGTAGGTTGCACATGTTTTTATTTTTTTTTTTTAATTATTACTGCCATTTGTGCTGTTGCAGCTGTGTGATGAGCCAGACCTGTGCAAGCACAAAGGCAATTCAAGTGATTTTGAATACATTGTGTTAAGGTTAAACAGTAAGTTTAAAGCACGTCTCTCTGGCTTCTAGTTAGAGATCAGATCCTGTGAAACACTCACACAGTGAAATTTGTTAACTGTTTCAGTTAACAAAGCTGCAATATGAGCTACTAATGACAGCCAGTGGTCCAGTTTTTACTGAAAAAAGCCTAACTAAAATCATACTTACAGCAAGCGCATAGTAAATTGATTGTAGTCTGTCCAACTGAGCCTGTAGTGATATGTACTCAGCAATTTAAGGTATAGGTACAAACTGAGAGAATGCCTGGGCCTGAGCCGGAGCTCAGGCCTAATGCACTGACTTGACTTGATTTACAGAGAACTCTCCGCACAAATTTGCTGATCCGCCATGGGAGAAGTGTAGAAAACTTTACATGTGAAAAGAAGGGCAGCTGAAACTTATTTACAAAACTGATCACACAGCCAGCCAGTTGATGTAGTTTGGCAGTCAAGTTTGTTTCACTCGTCATTTATTAGTTGTTGCTGAATTTGTGGTTGCTCCACATCAGTGCAATTTATGAAATGTAAGATTAGCAGATTTTGACAAGTAGATGGACTATTCTGCATCCAACATTGTACACAATGAAAAAGCGATTCAAATAAGAAGCATAAACTATTTTATTAAAGACATAGATAACAACAGATTGTTCAAACTGCTGACCATTGTCTTTTTCACTTGACTAAACATGCTTATACATTTGCAATTGCAAACAAAGAATAAAAGCATGCAACAATCATTCAAGTGCCAAGACAGAGCAACAGCTGAGCTGGAATAAATTCAGTGCGGATATAACTGGTTTACATGAAATTAGCATAAGACAGTCAAACAGATCTCAAGTCATAGATCTGTAAGAATAACCTTTAACTTAAACATTGAATCTAAAATCCAATTGAAAATGACACCAATAAAATACAAAAGACGACGTGTTTGTTGTGGTTTCAGGTGCAATGTTTGAAATTCAATGATCAGATGGTAAATGGTAAATGCCCTGTATTTGTATAGCGCTTTACTCGTCCCTAAGGACTCCAAAGCACTTTACACATCCAGTCATCCACCCATTCACACTGACATTCACACACGAATGTCATTCAAGAGTTTTACCATTTGCTAGTGAATAAATGTTGAATTCATGAAACCCATCTAATAACTCATTCTCCAAAAGTTGATTCTGTTCATCTGGACGTAGTGTTTTCAGTGGGAGAAACGTATATTCACTCATCCAAGTGACAACTACTTATATAAGTCTATATAGGTATTCAGTCTCAGCTGACTGAAGGTTTCCCCAATCTTAAAAACAGTACATTTGCATAATGACTAAAACTTGCCCACTGAAGGAACAATGGGCTGTGAGGTCAGTTCCTTCATATAATTATGCAAATTCTCATGACTATTGATCAACAACCACTGATCAATGGCCATGGGTACCATTCACAGAGAGTTGGGGAATGGCTGCAATTACAGCAATGTAAGATGGTGAAAGATGTACCCTTAGGAATATAATGATTATATTTTAGAAGAAAATGAGATAAAACTCTGAAAACATCTGAGCATTTTACCTCAAACATTAGAAACACAACGAAATCGTCAAAGTAAAAAATTATTTGCTATCATCATATAATTTGCACATTACAGTTTTCACTCAGATTTTTCCTGGATCAAAATGGGCCTTTGGTGGTTAACTATGCATGCATAGGCAAGGTTGTTCATGTGCATTTAGAACATCGAGATGGTTAACTTGTTTGACAGCAGTTTTTGCATTTAGTTTCCTTCCATTTTCGACTATTTGATAAACAAACAATGTTTGTTATGAACAAGTATTTGATATCCTGATACATATCCCAATTAACAAAAATAGGTTAAAAATGTGTTTATCTGGACAAACTTTGAAAGCCTGGATGGAAGCAACAGTGAGAATGTGACTTTTGTTTTTCCCCTTTGCTGGGTCTGCGCTTGCAGGCCCCTCTGGTTCAGAGACGTATCACCCGTGAACAAAGCAAGACAAACAGCTCAACCAGTTTTTAATTTGCAGCGCAAGGAAAGCCGATCGGAACCAGGCTGTGTGTGTGTGTGTGTGTGTGTGTGCGTGTGTGTGTGTCTGTGTGCGTGACTTCCTGGCTACATCCGTTTTATGAACATCCCTGGTCATAAAGAGGGTCATCTCCCCTCACCCTGTATATGGTTTAACTCCTTTAACGGTCCACCATATAGAAGCATAGGTGAGGCCATAAATAGCAAGAAGTAAACATCCTAAGTAAATAAGGAAAGAGAACCTTCACATAGGATGTGCCTGCAGTTAACCCTGGAGAACCCACGGGGTCAAATTTGACCCCATGGTTTCCATAGAAAACCAATGGGGTCGGCTCTGACCCCATGGGTTCTCCAGGGTTAAACATTATAGCCAGAAAAATCTCTTAAACATGCAGTTTAGGACAAGGTTTACAAGTTTAACTACAATGATGACAGTATTTAACAATTCAACCTAACACCCTTTGTATTTTTTACGAGTTAACTTCTTCCACTCATAACATCTTCTTCATGTTAATAGTTTACAAACTTTCCTTTTTTACTTAGACGAAATTAGACTGTCGGAACTGGATTCACGAGTTATTAGGTGAAAGCAAGTATCATCATTTTGAGCAGATTTGCGGTTTCATTGACTCAATACATTTCATCCAGACTTTTAATGGCTTCCTCTTTAGATATTTTTTTCCATTGAATTGGAATCTCTCCTCTGCCCATGAACTTTAACCCATAGTGATCTTCCAGTTGCATCTGAAATCGACAGACAAACCACTTCCAGTATTCCAGTTTAGACCCATCACCGGTGATTGTCCAGGCATCATACGGCGGACCAGCAGTTTTGTACTGTTTGTAGGGAACTGATTCCTCTGAATCTTCCTGAGGGCGAAACTTGCCATCACTTGCAACATTTGTTGTACAGAAACTGACACTGAGCTCTACTGTATCTTTATAGTGCCATCCCTTTATCCCATTAGGTCGATGAAAAGGAGTGCTGTGGTCATCAGGACAGTGATCTTCAATGGTGTTGGTACAAACAGCTGCACAGAATGGACACTTTACCCAGCAGCAGTTACAAAGCTGATCTATGAGGATTTCTTCAGGCCTCTGCCTGGATTCATTCAGCGTAACCAGGGAGAGGCTGTACATCTGCTTAATAATGGGTTTAAATTCTTTTTCTGTCTCTTCCTTGAGGAAATCAAAGTCTTTTATGTCACTGAAGTTTTCAGAACAGATGTTGTCAAATGTCAGCTCATCCTTTAGGACATTAGAAAATTCTTTCAGCCACATGTCTGTGTCTCTTCTCTGGATTTTGACTTTTTGTGTTGCAGTAAATAAAGCCTGACTCACAGTTGTTTTGATGTCATCAACATTTTTCTTGAGTATATTCACAGCTTCATCTTTGTTATCTCTAAAGATGTACTTCTCAACCTCTGCTTTGATGAAAGCTTCTGTTTGTCTCCTTGGATTTCTGATGTAGGTGATGAAATCATCAAAGTTTTCTGTCTCAGCGAGTGACCTCAGCATGTGTTGTTCCAAGTTCAGTCTGTTCCCATTGAATGCTGGGAAATTACACCTCATCTTTCCAGCGATATCAATGGCAGTCTTGTTACAGACAGCCTCAAGAGTGGAAACTTTCAGCCTTTCACAGATCAGTTCTCCAAGCACTACAGCAGATGAGTTTTCCTTACAAAAGCTTCTAAAAACTGTGTAATACTGTGTTTTCTTGCTTTTCAAATAGGTGATTGGATCATTGTTCATTTTAAATTTCTTGTGTGACTCTAGAAGCCAAATTTCTGCCCTGTAGAACACGTAGAGCAACAGATTAACTTTAAACTCCTTGTTTAAAGTATATTTCCTCTCTGACAGAAATTTCTGAACTTTTTCTGTCACATGATTGGCCATTTCTTGCAAATATGTTTGCGTGTAGCCTGTTGCAGCTACATGTTTGTTTTTGATTGCACCAAGTGACTCTTTTTCAGCTTGGTCAATGAGCGATCTGATCTGTTCTTGTTCTTCATGGGAGAAAGCACCTCTTGCTTTATATTTTTGGTAAATGTTAACCACCAGATTACCACCTGTCTTCATATATTCTGAATAATCACCGATGTCTAATATTTTCTTGTATCTGCCACTTCTTTTGCATTTATCTATGAGAGCTGGCTCAAAACCAAGTTCTTGAAGGATCATTAACTGATCTTTTTCCAAGTTGATGTCTTCAACAGGTTTTATACCTGCTGTTAATTCAGTAACCCAGCTGCTCCAAACAGAGCTGAACTGTCTTTGAAGCTCTTCTTCATTTTTGGCCTTATCCTTCAGTTTATGAGCGAGCTCTTTGCTCTTCTGCAGAAGTTTGTTCTCAAACTCTGACTTCTTATCATCCAGTTTTTTACAAGCTTTCTTTTGCTGGATAACTCTATCCAGTTTTCTTTTCACTCTGTTCACTTGTTCATCATGAAATTCTTTCATTTTGATTTTAAATCGTTCTCTCCACTGAGCCAAGATCTCTCTGTCTTTGTCATCCTCAAAGTACTTTGTCATTTCTTTTCTGACTTCTTCATATGTTTTGCTTGTTTCTTTGAAAAGATAAGATGGATCAACCTCATCAACTTTTCCATTTTCAATTCTGTTATGAAGTTGGTTTTCAATGGTTAACATGATGCTCCTCAGGGTCCAGGTCCAGTTCCCATACTGGACTTCCAGTTTTCTGTACACTGAAATTTCAAGTGTGTTTTTAAAACTGAAAACAAAATTTTCAGTCAGCAGTGCAGTCCACAGGTCCTGGATTTTGGTTTTGAACTGTGAGAGAGTGATCTCAGTAGACTTTGAAGCTTTAGAGAGGATGGTGTTCTTCACTTCCTGGATGCTCTCACTGTAACCTGGATTTGGAGGAGCCATGGGTGGACTGCCCTCCCACAGCTGGGCACAGTATTTCACATCTTTCTGAACATCAAATTCAATGACATCACTGAAGCACTCTGCATCACAAACTTCCTCTTTGGCTGCTAGTTTGGCCATCTGGTCCAGTTTTTCCTGCAGGCGTCTCTTTCCATCCATGTTTTTCTCTGCTGCTGAAACATCTGTGACATTCTGGTGAACAAACACACAACTGGGAAAAAGTTTAACTCCCTTCATCCTCATGAAAGCCTGAACAACAATCTGCAGAATGTCCTGCATATCAGAAGGATTCTCTCCAAAGATGTTGATCAGTGTCAGGTTTCCCAGACCAACAACAAGTGTTGCCAGTTCATTGTCATGATGAAGAGTGTTACCTTCCACCTCAAGAGCACGCAGTCCTTCAGTGTCCACCACTAGAACATAGTCAAACTTCAAGTCTTCCTTCATCTCCTCTGATACTTTGAGCAGCTGCATGAAGGCACCTTTGGTGCACCTGCCAGCACTCACTGCAAACTGCAGCCCAAACATGGTGTTCAGCATTGTTGATTTTCCACTGCTTTGTAGGCCCAAAACTGACAACACAAAAACTCTCTGGTCCCCCAGTTTCTTGATGACTTCTTCTAAAAGACTGGAGATCCATGTTAAAGGTACATGACCTGCATCACCATCCATCAGCTCCATCGGGTGTCCTGATATCATCAGCTGTGCAGCCAGCTCAGGGTATTTAGACCAGTCAGTGTGTCTGCTCTCTCTTTGTGTTGTTTTATGGGCTTCATAGATCTGTCCCATTTCTCTGAAGATGTGCTCCAAACCAAAAGTTGCAGACTGAAGTTTCTTCGATATGTATTCAAGTTCAGTTTGTTTTCTTAATAACAGATCTGATTTGTCCCGTTTGTTCTTCAAAGCCAAGACCTCAGACCACTTTCCATCATAACTTTGGAAAATTGAAGAAAGATCATCTGTGGAGAGGGCATCTATGAAGATCTGAGTCCATTTTAGGAAATACTCTCTTTCTGTTGGTGGAAATGATGAGAGACCTTCAATGAACAACTCCATCAGTTTATTGCAGGAAGCAGCACATTGTTCCTGACGTATGTTCATCAGTTCTACTTCCTTTTTGCTTTTCTCATTTTCAGCATCTCCTCTGAGATGAAACATTTCTCTGTGTATTTTGCTCCACTGATGCCACAGTTGGCGTTGACAAGGGAGAAATTTATCTTTGATTTTTGAGACATCCATGTTATCCTTTTTAAGCAGATTGATTATTTCCATAGCAGCAGATTTCCCTCTTTGACAGGCTGGGTCAGTTTCATCCACTCTGATTCCAGAGAGCTCAGCCATGGTTTCAAGCTGGAAGGATGGTTTCAAGACGGGACCATCAAGAGAAGTCAAAACTTCTCTGATGACCTTTTTTAGCTGTTCAGATACATCTGCGTGGTTTTTCTCTTTAAGGCCTATTATGTAATTTCCGTTTTTTGTCTTAACAGCATCACGACTGTCATCAACAGTTAAACAAATGAGAGGCTTCTCAGACTTAAAAAGAGACGATATAAGTGATTGACTTCCCTCATTGCTCTGTAGAGATTCCACGACAAAAACATTCACTGAAGATTTTTCAACCATTATAGCTCGCTGTTTTTCAATCAACAGAGCATCACCATGAAGATTACAAAAGGCAATGCAGTCACTGAAGTTATTTAAGTCATCGGGTTTTCCAGCAGGGCAGTACCAGGCAATCTCTGCCACACCATCCATCAAATAGCGAGACTTGGTGCTTCCTGGGCAGTTTCTGTGGAAGAAGGTGCTGTGACGGTTGTTGATCAAAGTGTTCATCAGCTGAGATTTAGACACTGACAAAGAACCCAGGCGGAAAAATGACACCAAGGGTGTTTCAGCTTTGTAGACTGGAACACTCTTCATGGTGACGATGTTTGAATCACACTGAGTTACCTTCCAGGTTTTTGTCACTTCTCTTAAAGTCCACAGAGGAAAGTGAATTTCATTTGTGAATGGGTCAGGAACAAGTAAAGGTAAGGCATACTGACACTGAGAAAGCTTTGTAATCATCATCTGTTTCAGGAAGCTGTCTGAGCAGTGATATACTGCCATCTGAACGTCCATTGGATCCATACGAGCCTTCTCTTTCTTATTTGTGTCTGCAGTGGTTTTCAAGAAAACCTCCAGATCACTGTAATCTATCTCATTGTCATCAGACTCTGTGGTCACCTCAGTAGTCTCTGGTCTTACAAGAATATATCTGGCCCCATAGTCCAGCATTATCAGCCTGTGGAGAAAAGTGTGAGCTAGATCTTTTTCAGATGTTACATGGTCCATCTGTTTCCCTGGTGGACGTATTTGAAGAAAATCTGCTGGTGACAACTTCTGTTGAACTTTGTCCTGAAGGTGAAGTCTGTCAAGCAGTGTCTCAGTTTCTGTTCGACTCAGCTTCTAGAAATAACAAATAAAGGACTGTATGTAATTAAATTACATTGTCATATGGCAGGACAGGGTAAATACTAATTTTGATGTTTTAAATAAACATTTATTTTCCTACCTTCCAGTTTCTGCTCGTGTAATCATCTGTGGTTTCTGCAGAATAGCATGAACCAGATTGAAAAGCATTTCTCTCCTGGTCATCAATGTGATCATCCAGTGGACCACTCTGAAAAAGTAAATAAATTTGACTAAATTTCTGCTGACCATGGTGGCCAGGTGGCTAGCACTATTGCCGGACAGCAAGAAGGTCCTGAGTTCAATTCCACCATCAGGCCAGGGTCTTTCTGTGTGGAGTTTGCATGTTCTCCCCGGGTACTCCGGCTTCCTCCCACAATCCAAAGACATGCAGTTAGTGGGGACATGTTAGTTGGAAACACTAAATTGTCCATAGGTGTGAATGCAGGAGTGAATGTGAGTGCTGTCTGTCTATGTGTTAGCCCTGCAACAGACTGGCAACTTATCTTCGTGTACCCTGCCTTTCGGCCCAAGACAGCTGGGATAGGCTCGAGCGCCCCCCGCGACCCTGAAAAGGACAAGCGGAAGCTGTAAACACTGTAAAACCCAACTGTTAACCTGACTTAAAAAGATTGTGAATATATCAATTAAAATCTGTCAACTTAAAACTTTTCTTTTCTCTGAATGAGAGAACAGTTATAATTGTACAAGGCTCAGAAATTGAGAGTAAACACTGCTTCCTTAATTATTATTTTTGAGTAAATTTTTTTCTGAGCTCTTTTTTTAACTGATTATGTACAAATGTGTGTTAATGACACATCTGAGAAAAGTGTGCTGGCTTTGAATGGAAAACTGGTGTTTTTTCAACATCAGCCTCATAGTCAAGTGTGTTTTTCATTTTAATATTTTGGATTTCATTACCAACTATTCTGTTCTCAAATGACTTAGCTAGCAAAAGCAGTAGCATCTATCCACAATGATTAAAACTAGTAACCAGATTCAAAATTTGCTAGGTATTGCATATTGAGTGTCCTGATGAAATGTTCAGTCTTTACTAAAACATTTTTTTTCCAAGGCTAAAGTTTAAATTTACAGACTGCAAATTATTTCCAGAGGTGACAGTAAACACAGGAGAATTTAAAGATATATTTTAGAGTCCTCATTTCTGTGAGCTCAATAAAATATTTGTAGGCTTGAAGAAAACTGATTTTTGAAAAATGTTAATAGGACAACATTTAAAAATAGATTGCACACAAAATGTAAAATTCCCCTTTAAAGATAAAAAATGTCAATTAAGTCAGTTATTTTTCTTTATGTTGGATATTCTGTGTTCCTGGTTTTTTAGGTTTCACTGAGTTCTACCGAGTTACAAATATCAACCTACGGAACCAGTTCTACGCTGAACTTGACAGATACACACCACAACTTATGCCCCTATACAAACAGAAGGCAGCACGCACTGGCAAGATATCGGCGGCACTGTAGATTATCCTGAATGTTTATGATGTTCAGGTGAATAATGATAAAGATAAATTTGTTACGACAGAGTTAAAAAGTTTCACTGATAATCACTCAAGTTTGCTTCTTTTAAGAATTGTGTCCAAAGGCAACTGTTTTCTCTACAGATCACATAAAGTTCTGAAAGCTCAGAAAACTAATTCACACATTTTCCTTTGTCCAAAACATCCTCATGAGGCTTGATGATGGAAAACCTTCCTACACCTTCCTGAAACCCTTCCTACATTCTTTGAAAAATGATTTGTTAATGAAAGAGAAGTTGCGAAAGTCATGTAATTCAAGTGTCTGTTTGGAAATGCACATGTTATGCACATGCACTTTGTTTAAAGCACTTTGAGTTAACTACTGGACAGGGTTTTAATAGTTTTGCAATTTTCATTAGTTTTTATTTTTATTTAGTTTTGACTTCAGATTTTCAATTTCATATTAGTTTTAACCAATTGTTTGCTAGTTTAGTTTAGTTTTTTTTTTGGTTTTTTTGAAAATCCTTAGTTTCAGTTTAATTTTGATTAGTTTCAGTTATAGTTTTAGTTGTGTTTGCAATAATTAAGTGTAACAAAATCCCAGTTTCATCATATCAGTCATTCTCTTCTGCTTATCCTTGGGTATGTTGCTATTCCAGCTACCATACCCTGCACCCTGGACAGGTCGCCTGTCTGTCGCAGGGCTAACACGCAGAGACAGACAATTCCCACTGTTAGGTCTAATTGTTGAATGTTGCCATTGTGTTTCTTAAATTTGTACAGTCTTAGTTCAAGCAGTAGGATCAAAGCCATTCCTTTGATCCTAACCACCTCTAACCACTTTGTGCTGGGGGAGGTTTTATTGCAGATACATCCTATCTGGAAGATCTGCTTCTTTTGATGTAAACTTCCTGCGTTTACGACCCTTTGGTCAGCAGGAGGTAACACACACACACACACACACATTCTTACCTACATACAGAAGTTCACACATATACATATAATGCCTTAGAACCATGTGGGCGTTGCTTTGCTGTGTTTTGTGTGAACTGTCTCTCAATAAAAGGCAGCGAGAGGAGGCCGGATTTGGGGTCATTTTCGTGCTGGACACAGATGAGGCCTCCCTTGCGCAAGTAATCGATCGAACGCTGTTGCCTTGTTTTCTTTCATGATGAATAAGTCTCTAGAACTAGCGGGGTTTGTGGGAACAGACCCAACACCCACCTACGGGTTCTTTAAATAAATAAATAAATAAATTAGGGCAGATGAAAAACCATTGATACCAGGCAACTATAAAATGTATATCTTGGCCGCAATGAGACTATTAACTCTTGCAGCACCGGGTGTTCGTAATTTTGGTTCACACAGTTATGTAGATATCCCAGTCCTGTTGTCTCGGGATGCATCACGCTGCCTTGCCTGGTGTTAGCCTCTGTTTCTGGGGATGAGGGTTGAGTGCGCTCCCTTACCTTCTCAAGGTAAGCTAGATTAGCCTTCTTGTGTGAGCTTTTCAAGTGCACTTTAAGGTTTGTGGGATTTTTTTCCCTTTAGAAATGTCCCTCATAATTTGGCTCTTTCCACTACAAGACACTTGCTTTATCCAAAACACAGTCATATTCAAAGTAATCCCAATTGGACTCTGGCGCTTTCTCCCAACTTTTCCTGACATGATTCTGCGCATGGACGGAGCAGCGACACAGACGACTCGACTAACGTACTTGCCGCCTGCTGGCATAATGAGACACAGCAAGAAAAAAACCTGGAAACTAAACTTCTTTTTTACCCTTGACTATTGTATGACACGCACACATCAACGAAAACTGAACACATTTTTGCTATAAATTCAGTTAATTTTAGTTAGTTTTGTGAACACTCAATACAGTTTTAGTTAGTTTTCCTTTTTTCGTTTTTATTTTTATTTCCGTTAACTAAAATGTTTTTTCACTTCTAGTTTTCGTTATTTCGTTAGTTTTAGTTAACGATAATAACCTTGCTACTGGATTTGGGTCGATACAGCTACATCAGCTTCCCTCAATTTCTTATACTTGCACTTTTTGGTTATTTGAAAGCTAATAAATAACTGCTATTTGTACCTGGTATAAAATAAAATTACTTGTTTTTCATATCTTTTATCTTTTCAAAACAACCATCATTTATTACTATTTTCTGTTTGATTTTCTTTTTCAGATTTTCTATATTTTGAGTTTCAACTGCATTTTGAGGAAGATACCTTTAGGACTGATGTTCCTCTTTGTTTTATCTATATCTGCAGATTTAAGGCAGATGTACTTCACTTTACATTTAGTAGCCTCACTAATCGGTTTCAAAATAAGTTTTAAGTTCAGTCAACTTAGTCAGGTTTACAGTGTAAATAAAACTGAATTGAATTCATGAAATCCGCCATTATTAGTCTTTTTTTCAACCAGACAAACATCTTACACTCTCATTCACGTACCATCCATTTTTACTTGTAACTATAGAGGGATTAGAAATAGAAGATTAGAAAAATCACTTCATTCATAATACATCCTGACCATACAGGTTTTATCAAATGTATGCGTTAAGACAAATGATCTTACTTCCCATACTTTCCAGGTTCTGTATGTTTTTTGTCATTTCATTTTTCTTACACTTGCAGCAGTGTAAGAAAACATCGTGCTTTTCTATTTGTGCTTTGTTCTTTTATAATATTTGCTCCTATCTTCTATCCCCTTCTTTTTTTATTCCTGCCTTTCAGCTTAAACATTGTCATACTGCACAAATAATACCTCTCATACCATAAATATTAGGAATGAAAAAAATAAACAGATAAAAGAACAAGAGGAAAATTTATAGAGCTCATCTTAGAAAAGAAAAGTATGTTTGGCACGACAGTGCATTCAGATCATAATTATGTTGGCAACAGCTGCTACACAGGAGAGGATTAGGAAAAATAACAAATGTAATAAATGCAATACAAAAGAAAAAATACTATATATTTATATTACCCTCAATTCTACAAATACAAGAATGCATGTTTTTGGGAGAAATGTCAGAGCAGTGGTAAGCACATTTGTTGTAGAAAAAACAATTGTTTAAATCTACTACTAGAAAAAATACTATATTCTGAGCATTTACGAATAGAGTGAAAAACCACTCAATTCATAATAAATACTGACCAAACAGGTTTTATTAAGGGTATTAATACACACAGACTCATAAATATAATAGATTTTTGTTCCATCAACAAATTACAAACTACAGTATTCTCTTTAGATGCGAAGAAAGTATTTAACTGGGTAAACTGGAAATTGGTATTAGCAGTTCTACACAAACTTGGATTTGTTTCATTCTTCATAAATTGGATGAAAACACTTTACAGTTCTCCAAAAGAATGTGTTAGGACAAATTATTTTACTTGCCAAAACTTCAATCTACATAAGACCACCAGACAGGGCTGCCCACTTTTCCCCTCGCCTTTTGTAATTTTTATTGAACCACTAGCAGCAGCAATCTGACAAAATCTAGATATTAAAGAAATTCAAACTGAAAATACAGAGTATAAGATAAGCCTATGATGTATTACTTTTCCTTAAGAACTCACAAACCTCTGTTATGAAGATGATCACAGTTATAGATCTCATTCATATCGTTTTCAGTGGGAGAAACGTTTCGTCACTTCATATCACAAACGTGTTATGAAGAAGAACTAGAATCAGCAACTCCTAATCAACTGAATCTGCAAATACCTACCTTGTAACAAAATGTGTGTCTTGGTTCCCTTTTCTGTTCCCATGTTCCCTTCCTTGTGTTTCATTCCATGTTTGCCCTGTCTGAACATGTTTATCCCCTGTTTCCCCAGCCCCTCATGTCTCTCTCTTGTCCTATCTGGCCCTCTGGGTTACTTGCTCTCTCCCTCACCCTTGTGTTTCCCTCTCGCTCTCTCTTGCCCCCCTGGTGTTGTCTGTGATTTGTCCCTCTTCCCTTTTCTAATTGTTCTCTACTTGTGTTCCATCCTGTCTCCCCCGTTTATGATGTTTTTCATGTCTGCATGTTCCATATCCTGTTGTCACAGTCTACGTCTCACTATGTTTCTATTTTATTTTGACAATCTTGAGTTTCATTTTCAGCGTGTTTAGTTTTGCCTCATCTGCCTCCTCATGTCTAATTTGTCTCAGCTGTGTTCCCCATGTGTTTCCTGTTGTCTCATCATTGCTTGTGTATTTAAGTCCTCTTTTTCCCTTTGTCTAGCATTGCGTTCTCCCTCATTCGCCGCCATGTGTTCTGTCTGCTTCCCTGTTTAGTTTCATGTGTTTTCCCAGTTTAGATCGCTTTTGTATTTTCCGGTGTTCAGCAATAAGCTTCCTTCAGTACCTCCAAATTGTCATCAAAAATGTATAAGCTATTATTTAAAACTGATTCCTACCGGTCGCTGCTGGACACTGCTGCCACACCCTGGGATGCCCGTGTCTGTTGATTCTGAGGCCCATGCCTGGATGTTCTGCTGTGGTCTTTGACTCGGGGGGCGGGCTCTGCCAGGTGCTAAAAAACAAAAAAATTTTATTTTACAATCAAAGCATATGTTTATTTCATCTGCAATTTTATTTCCCAGAAACAATGTGACTTAGAAGAAAGAGATGAGGTTGGGCCACTGACCAGCAAAACAGTGGTTTCCTATAAATCTGCATCACTGCTTCTGCTGTTATCATAGCTGGACTGGCCATCAGGCATACCGGGCATTTGCCTGGTGGGCCGATGGTGATTTTTCGTTTTTATGGGCCGATGTTTTTTCATTTTTTGAGAGGGGGTTTTTTGTAACAGTATGAGCAATGAAAGGTCCTGGATTGGCCAGATGCTGGCCAATGTGTAAAAATAACTCAGTTGTTTGGTGGTGGCTATGGCGGAGATTCAACAGAGGCCAGCAGGTGGATGAGGGAAAGGGGAGGCAGGAGGAGAGACCTGAGGCAGCTGCCGGTGTTCTGGGAATCCATCCAACCTGACAAACCTCAAGTAAAAAGTTATGACCTGCAGTCTATCTGGGTCAGATATAAACCAAGTTTAGGTGTAGTTTATTTTTATTGTGCTGACTTTTTACAGTCAGTTACAATAATTCGTACTGCATACTATCATGACGGAGTTTCTATACAGCTGGGCGGGTGCTATGATGTTACTGATAGTGAACTTTATTTTATTCATATGGTTAGTTAGTAGAGATGCCAACCATCCTGTAAAAAACTGGAATCGTCCCATATTCAGAAAATATTTCGTATTGAGCTGAAAAGGAACACAGTTTGTCCCGTATTTCAGCTACAATGAAAAACACATAAAGCTGGAGTTATTCTGTCTTTGCTGTCAGCTGCCTCTTCTTCTCTCATTCTCTCCCCCTCCCTCTCCTGTTTCTATTTCAATCATGAAACTGATCAATGATCAGCTGATCGGCTTTTCTCTCGTGTTTTTTTTATCGCCCACTTTGCGTCAGAAAGAGGAAACCAGCGGAGGTCGCGTTAAACAACAGCAGCACATTTAAGCTTGATCAGCTGTTGTTAAAATTTATTTAACCTCCTAGGACCTGGCGTCCGCATATGTGGACATCACATTTTGGGTTATTTAGACCAAAATACTCAATTTTGCTCTACAAGGGCCTGATATCCACTTACGTGGACATTATACTGCTACTGTTCTATCAACATTTTAAACGAATACCCTCATATGTGGCTCTCATTTTTCATAAAAACAAAAATAAGGTAAAAAAAAATCTGGTAATTCTTTGTTTTTACATTCATTGGGCCCCAATATGCCCAAATATCATAGAGAAATTAAAAATACATGCCATGGAAGAGTTCGGGTCTTAGGAGGTTAATATTACTTTCTAGTATCAGCTGATGTTTGCTGGAGCACAGCTGTAAAAGCTGCTGGTCATGATATCGGTTTGGTTATCTGGTGAGAGGGAAACATGAAGATGAAACCAGGAGATGTCCTTACTGAATCATCAGAGCTGAACAGGTGATGGAGAAACAGGTTTACCTTTTAGGTGACATGGATGAGTTGAAGGGAAGTTATGAACTGTTTCTGAGAGACAAATAACACCAGGATCCTTTTTTTACGTAGCTGACAGCTGGTAACTGTGCAGGGGCGGGTCTAGCAAAGTTTTGCCAGTGGGGGCAGGTAGGGCATTAACAGGAAAAGGGGGGCACAAAGAAATACTTTTCTTTCTTATTCTCATTTAAAATGTCTCGCTTTTAATAAATAATTATCTGAATCTTACAACCAAAGTTTTTATCTGACGTAAAATGTATAGAAATCATCATGTTTTCATTCAAAGGCTTTATGGCTTTAATACCTAATCAAAATGCCCGGGCCGATTTTTGTCCCAGTCCAGCCCTGGCTGTTATCATTCATGGGCTTAATGTTGTCATACTTTTCATTCAAACATGTGGTCCCAAATACATTTATTTTGCAGGTCTATTTTTAGCTGCAAATGCTGGTGAAATCCTCGTGTTTGCAGAGAGTGGACTAAGCGGTAAAGTGTCAAACCTTAAAGCATCTAAACAAAAGACTGAAGATATTTTATAATGAATTTATTTGATTTACTGGACGAATCATTGTAGCCCTATATTGCCGGTAGCCTTACCTATAATAGTGTAATTAGTCTACAAATCTACTGCATCTACTGTCAGACTGCACAACAAAGACTTCGCAGTTGACCACACACAAGCAGTCAGACAGACACACATCCACATATGTGCAATACCACTAACTATATTTTTTTCTGACAACATAGTATTCTATTCTATTGTATACAGAATTTTATTCTATTTTATAGAGTATTTTGGTCTATTTTATATAGTATGTTGTTTTTATCTTATTCTATTCCATTGTTTTTCCTAATTTTTGCTGCTGTAACTTTGCATTGTCCACTTTCTGCTGTGACACAACAAATATCCCATGTGTGGGACTAGTAAAGGTTTACCTTATTTCTTATCTTTTCTTTACCGAATTAATGCACTTTTATTCTTGCAAGCTGAATGAGGTTGGCATGGAATAAATGAAAACTAATCAAGCTCTTTGCAGCTGGCTGCAAAACAACACTTTGGTGCACTGCAGCAGAGAGAAAATTGGAACAGAAAATGATACAAAACTGTGTACATCACAGCAAAAGCAACACTGTCCCAAACAGGAAATGACATAAATTTCTTTTCCTTCTCCTCACCTGCCACTGCAGTTTCATCAGGGTCCTCCATCTCTGTGACTTCTTATTACAGGAAATCTGTGAATCATACATAAAGGTTTTCTATTAAATAAAATAATTAAAACAGGTTTAAATTTTTGCCTGCACCAGATAGAGGAATAACTGCACATCTTGTCACTGGTGCTGAAATTTGCTGACATCTCAGGACCTATGATTCAGACAATTTTCATCCTCTTCAGGCTAAAGTGTTTAATCTCAAAGACTCTGACTCGCTAAAAGGGCTAAACTGATTTACAGTGACCCTTCTCCCATACAGTGCATCTTTAGATACTTTTATATGCACAGATTTTAAGAGCCATTCTCTCTTTTTTGCATAAACTTACCTTCTGAGGTCCGGTTTCTGTAGATGCAGCTTCCTTCTTATTAATCAGACCCTGTTCTTTATATACAGTGAGATCAGTAACATTCACAAACTCCTCCCACCTGTTTTCAACCAATGGTAGATGTTATGAGAGGTATAAGGAGATTGGTGTTTCTGCATAAACATGACTTCTTAATAAATAAAAGGAAAAATCATGAGCTTCACCTCCTGATTTTCCAGAAACCATGTGACTTAGAAGAAAGAGATGGGGTTGGGACACCGACCAGCACAGCACTGGACTCTGTTTTCCAAAAAATGTCCACTCACTGAAAATTCCGCATTGCTCAAGCATTGAATAGCTCTAATACAGGAACTTATATTTTTGTTTGACTATTTACATTTCAATTTGTGAGACTAATATGTTGCAGAGTTGACAGATATTGTTTCATTTTGCAGAGTGGACAGATATTTTTTCATTGTACATTATTTTAAGTATCTCTCTCTCTTTCTCTCTATCGCTCTGTCTATCCTGCAGTAGTTGGGGTGCCTCTCAGTCCATCCTGCAGTAGTCAGGGTGCCTCTCAGTTCATCCTGCAGTAGTCAGGGTGCCTCTCACTCTGTATGAGTCACCAACCCTGGATCCAGCAAAACAACCTTAGAGCATCAAGCTTCCTCCTCCATGTTTGAAATCACATGCTATGGGCCCCAGGAATGGTGCCACAATAACAAAGATGAAATCCCTGCAAATACAGGTAAAGTTCAGGAGCAATGAAGACAAAGTGGGTTTGCCTTCCAGATTGCATCTCTTATTCAAGTTTCAACAAACATTAACAATATGCATGTGTGTATGTACTCTCGGTCCCAGTGTCCTCCATTTTTCCAAGTCATTGATAGAAAAATAAACAGATTCACCCTTCAGCGTTTCACCATTTTACATGTACTTTATGTGATCTCTCAGTGCAAGCACAAGAAAAGTACACACTCACTCTTGCTTAAGCGATTAAAAGCCACAGTGAATTTTACAGCAATATTCAACTGTATTTCAAGCAAACCACGCTCTTATCTGGTAGAAAAAGTGGACAACTGTGTCTGTTCTGAATACTGAAATTAAGCAAAAATAAACACACATTATTTACAGTACACTGAAAAAGAAACTGTATAACATGCAACATTCTTCTTTATATTCACATATCATTAACAATCACATATTAAATAGCTTCATACTTTCAAAACCTCAATTATACTTAAGCAATAAAACATCTTTGTATTGAAAAGTTCATATTTGTCACGGTGTGCTAGGCAGACCGAGTGGAGAGAGTGAGGTGGACCCAGGACCAGACACAGGTGAGGAGGCAGAACTGAACTTTAAACAGAAGTCGAGCCTTTATTGTGGCTGATACAAAGGAACGACAAAACAGCAGGTACAGTGGCCACCGAAACTAAAACCTAAACTGGAGAAACTAAGAACAGTGAAAACTATGACAATAGACGACTATAACCAAGAGTTAGTGCTGCGACATGAAAGAACTATGAAGCGTATGCTAGAACAACATGATCATGAGTCTAGAAACCTGACAGGACCTGAGGGAAGAAACACAGACAACACAACACTGACAAAGAGAAACACGGGGCTTAAATACACAGAGGGATAACAAGGGGGAATGAGGCACAGGAGGAGAACACAGCTGAGAGTAATCAGACATGACAAGACCAGGAGGAAGCAAAACTCAATACACTGACATAGGACACAGACTTTCAAAGTAAAACAGGAAACGATTCACAAAGACGAAGACTTAACAAAGGACTAAAGATATACTACACACGAGGGCACAAGAACAAAACCCTTAACTGAAAAATAGACTAAGAAAAATAATGATCAACAAGACACAACCAGAGATTAAGAATAACCCTTAATACAAAATCAAACCAAAACATAAGAAACTCAAAATGACCCAGAACTGTGACAATATTGAACAGTAAAGTGTGCGGGAGTGCCAACCTGCATAAAAAAAAAAGAAAATAAATCTACATGCATGACCTTCCTGCAAGACAATGCTCTGGGGCATTGTAAGAATAGATTATTGTAGTATTAGGGATTTAGTTGTATTAACGATTAACGAGTTATTCATTTAAGTTGGTCATAGGTCAAGCTGCTAAACATTCACACATAGAGCACAAACACAGAATTGAGAGAATAAGTCAGAGGTTTATGTGAGAAGCAGAGGTGACAGAAAGGAGAACACAGTGTGCGAAGAAATGGGCAGCAAGGACACTAGATAGGGAGACAGCAGATAGAGAGGCATTAGCAGGCGCCTAGTTTTGAGAGACAAAGGTTGTTGACTTGTGTGTCGATGTGTGCTGTTTGGACCGCCCCAGCAGATTTTGATGATGATGCTGAACTGTGAAAATCCCCATGTACATGTAATACAATTAACTCATTGTTTATTTTGAAGTAAAAGAGGAATGGAATATTACACTGTCTTATGATGCATTATACTGCTGATTTATTAGAAATTATGTTTGTAGCGAATCATGGCCTTCTTTGTCTGATTAGAGAGAACAGAACATACTGCACGGGAGATTCTAGGGGCTGCTGAGGCAATAAGGGTTCGAGCAACAGTCTGACATTTTTGCCAGACACCCTCCTGTGCACATCTCCCGTATAGATGTTTGTAATGCTCAAAGTGTTGTATGGATTAAAGAGATTGCTGATTGAGCATTAATAACAAGTTAGTGCATGTCTAGTGTAGTGTTGTGCAGGTCGTGTATGCCTGCGGGACTTGTGTTTGATGGCTACCTCTGTTGTTGCCTTGCAGGAGGAGCATGGAGCATAAGAGGACAGCACGCACAGGGTGTGTGGAAACACGGGAGCGGAGAGCACGAGCACGAGCACGGACGTTTGCGTGAGACACAACACGGGAGTCTAGGGAGCTACGGAGATTTATTGTGTACTGGTTATTTACATCACTGTAAATAAACGCACTGTCTTCATTAAAGTCCAGCATTTGGGTCCTCCTTCCTCACATCCCCACGGTTGGCCAGCGTCAACCATGACGGCCATGTTTTAAATCTTTTGGATGTTAACGTTTTGATCATGAATGTTTCTCATTCAGTGATTTTTCTTTTCATATAATTTTATAGATTCAAAACTGGGGAATGTAGAAGATTTATGCTTGACCCTTGCAGATCACAGAAGTTCTTGTGGTATCTCCTTAACTGAGACAGTGTCCTGCTTCCTGCCTCTGGGTAATTAAGTTCTTGTTTGACCTATCTGTTCCATATATCCTGCTGAAGTGTGTTTGACCTGGGTAGGTTGACTTATTTTCTGCCTGGTAGCAGGGTAGTAAAGATGGGGGGAAGATGCCTCTTTAAGTAAGGTCTGTGTCCTTTGCTCAGTGAATTCCTCACTACAACACTATCAGTGCTTTGTCCTGACTGAATTCCTTCTTGTAAGAATAGACTCTTAAAATACAAGTCCAGCAGTGACTTCTTTTATTTAACCTCCTAAGACCCGAACTCTTCCACGGCATGCATTTTTAATTTCTCTTTGGTATTTGGGCTGATTGGGACCCGATAAATGTAAAAACAAAGAATTACCTGATTTTTTTTTTAACCTGATTTTTGTTTCTAAGAAAAATGAGAGCCACATATGAGGATATTAGTTTAAAATTTTGATAGAACAGTAGCAGTATAATGTTCTCGTAAGTGGATATCAGGCCCTTGTAGAGCAAAATTGAGTATTTTGGTCTAAATAACCCAAAATGTGATGTCCACATATGTGGACGCCAGGTCACAAAGGTACCATGCATGCACATTTTGTTTACATCCGCACATTCCAGACAACAGGTCAATCTGTCAGAGGTAATAAAAACATCTGTGCAGCCGCTCCATATGTAGATTTTAATTATGCAGCAACTTTATTCCTATGTAACAGGAACTCTAGAGACAAGTAAACAGTGAAACCTGACAACAGTCAGTCAACAGTCAGTCAACAGTCAGTCAACAGTCCACTTCCTTAAGTCCTAAATCTTTTTTAAATAACTACACACGCAGACATACCGTTTTCACAGTCCTGGATCGAGTGACCCAGTTTTTTGTGTTTCATTGTATTCATTGTTTATATTTTGGTTCATTTAGTCTTCTTTAGCTCCTAGGTCGCCTTGTTGTAGTTATTTGTTCATTTTGACTCCTTTGTGTCATCTTCCCCTGTGTTCAAGTTCCCCTTTTTGTTGAGTGTGTCTTGTCTGTCATGTTTTATGTCTGCGTGGTTCATGTCGTCAAGTTCGGGTCACCTCTGCGTCCCGTCATGTTTCCTCTTCATTTTGAAAGTCTTGTTTCCATGTTCTATGTGCTTAGTTCACACTTCCCCTGTGGTGTCATTATGATTTGTTTGTGTCAGCTGTTTCCCCATGTGTGGCCACTTCCCCTGATCACCTCATGTGTGTGTTTAAGTCTTTTGTCTTTTACTACTTGTTGTCAGGTCGTCTGCCTATGTAACCTTCATCTGAATCATAGAGTTAAAACCATAGTTTATTTCATAGTCTTGGTTATTGTTTTTGTGTGATTTACTCATGTATCAGCCAAATAAAGGCTCACTTTGTTTTGAAACGTAGTTTCGTCTCCCACCGTGTCTGATTCTGTGTCCACCTCATCATCACACCGGCGGACCCCGCCATGACAGCAGTATACTGTGCAAAAATCTCAAGTCAGCCTCCATTTTGTTATATTTTAGAAAATTGGTAAAAAGTGCAGCAATTTATTAAAACATGTGCAAACATACATGAACATACAGTCTAGTGTATAGTTAATGAATCCTCTGTCTCAGTTTGATGTTCTATTTTCTGCTTTGTTAGGAAGTGTATGCTGTAAAATAAAACCGTCTGTGAAAATGATTTCATTATGAAGGTGGACATTAACTAGATGCATGGCTACAATGATAGAATTAACCAAATTCACAAAGATACCATGTATATTCTGTACATTCCTGACAAGAGGTCTAACCTGTCAGATATTACTCCCTGTATAACAGAAACTCTGTACCAGAGAAGGAAACTGAGACACAAGACAATCAGTGTGTGCAAAAGTCTTGAACCAAACTTTCTCTCTTTATATTTTACTAATAAATTTGTCACATGAAGAATATTTATTGGAGTCAAACAGAAAGATCCTGAAGCAGAGTAGAATAAAGCCAATAGTGAGCTGTTTATTAATCCTTCTCCTGAAAGCTTTTTAATTAAAGAACTTCAGAGTTAATCTCTGGGTGTTGGCTGCCCTTTTGTTCTGTTCTCTATCAAGATGATCAGACTCACACTGCTTCATTAAAGTTCTGGTGAGGCCTGTCCATGACTGAGATTGTTCTATTGTGTGTTTTTTCCATCCTTTTACTGGATTGGCAGTGTGTTTGGTATGATTATCATGATGAAAAATGAAGCTGTTGCAAATCAGACACTTTCCAATGGGAATCATATAAATACAAGTAAATTTTCGTTGAAGACCTAAAATGTTCATTCCCAACATGTTGAAGATAAAACTGTGTTTGACCTCTAATTGACATATTTATGTCTATTTAATGGCTCAGTTAAAAATCTGATGAAAGTATAGTGATTGCAGATTTGTAGGAAACAAGTAACAGCCTCATTCGTGCTGGGCAGTGTCTGAATGATATTATAAACAATTTTCTTCTAAGTGGCTCCTTCTCAATTGCCCAAGCTTACTGATGTCACTCGTAAAATGTGTATACACCACTACTGCATGTCATTAAATGCTGTTCCTCCTCCCATATCTCTCATCACCACCACCATCTGCAACAGGTCATGGCAGATAGCTGCCCTTGCATGAGCCTGCTACGGCTGGAGCATTCTCTTGTTAAAAAGGGAGTTTTTCCTTCTCACTGTCACCAAGTGCTGCTCACAGTGGATCATAGTCATTATTAGGTACTCACTCTAACATTGTACAGTTTCCTAGGGTCAACCTATGATACATAGTGCCTTGGGGTCACTGTGTAATAACACTGGCTAATACTTTTACTTTTGATGACACACATTTCAAAGTCATGTGCATGCAACAATCGTGTATGCTCGTTATATTTCTCATGTCATATTCCATTTGTTGAAAGCAGGTGGGAGGGGTTTGTTAGGGGCGGGCCTTACATCTGATATTACTGATGTCAACATACATAAGGACAAGTGTGGTAGGATTTATAAGAAGGCAACAGCATCTACACACACCAGACATAGCTCAGAAAACACTCTGCAAAGGTGAGTTTATTTTTATTGGGTGACTTTTCTGTAAAGTGTGTGCAAGTATGTGCTGAAACCATGTAAAATATGTGCACACCTGAGTACTTAAAAGAAAAAAAAATACTTTCCATATTGATACAGAAGATTTTGTGGGTCTTTTATGCTATGGGGATGTGGAGTGGTAGTCAGGGGCAACAGTTGGGGTCCAGTTGTTTTTGTGTTTTGTTTTGTTTTTTAGAAAGAAGCATCATTGTAAATTAAAATGAAACTTTCAGAATAATCACATTATAGATTAATTTAATGCCTTGAAGCTGTGTTTCTGTTGTCAGGATCTCAATGTTTTAAACCTGTTTCATTAAACTCCTTCTATGACAGAAGCTGATTATTTTAATCTTCTCTGTGAAAGCTTTACTTGCTAACACACTAAAGGAGTCATTAAAAGTTTTTTTTATCCCACATTCTAATCCACATCACACATGAGACAATTCATCAGCTGAGACAATGAATCACAGTGATTTCCTGGGTTACTTGCTAAAGAAATATCAGTGATGTACCACAAAGCGAATGTGCACACACACCTTTAAAATAAACAGAAGAATCGGGCACACACTCAGTGAATAAATAATTATGTTGAGTAGATAAATATTATTTAAATGTTTTACTGCTCTGTGCACTAAATTCCAAGATTAATGACTTTCTGCAGTGTTGATCTTTTGCATTTTACTGCCATATTTTTGTTTTTAGAGATTTTTAATCACTATTCTATCATCATCATCTGATAAAATGTCAGATTGAAGCAGGCAGCACTAATAAGGATCATTTTTACACCGATTTTGCACTCATTTATCTAGAAAGCAAGAAAACACAGTATTACACAGTTTTTAAAAGCTTTTGTAAAGGCAACTTATCTGCTGTTGTACTTGGAGAGCTGATCTGTAAAAACCTGAAAGCTAACACTGTTACAGCTGTCTGCACTAAGACTGCCACTGATCTCGCTCGAAGGATGAGGTGTAATTTCCCAGCATTCAGTGGGAACAGACTGAACTTGGAGAAACATGTGTTGAAGTCACTCGCTGAGAAAGAAGACTTTGATTTCATCACCTACTTCACATATCCAAGGACACAAGAAGTAACTTTCATCAAAGCAGAAGTGCAGAAGTATATCACTGATCACAATGATGAAGCTCTGAATATACTCAAGAAAAATGTTGATGACATGAATAAACTTGTGAGTCAGGCTTTATTCACGTCAACACAAATAGTCAAAATTCAGAGAGGAAACACAGACATGTGGATGAAGGAATTTTCTAATGTGCTGAAGGATGAGCTGACATTTGACAACATATGTTTTGAAAACTTCAGTGACATAAAAGATTTTGACTTTCTCAAGGAAGAGATTAAAAAAGGATTTAAATCTATCACTGAGCATCACCTCTCCCTGGAAAAGTTGAAAGAATCCAGCCTGAAGGCTGAAGATTTCCTCATTAATCAGTTGTGTAACTGCTCCTGGGTAACATGTCCATTCTGTGCAGCTGCTTGTATCAATACCATGAAAGCTCACAGTCCTTATGACCACAGCACTCCTTTTCACCAACCCTCCGTGATCAGTGGGGAGCACTGGCGACATACAAGTGAGTCTGGCATGCACTTCTGTACAGAACTGGTTTCAAGTAATTACAGTTTTTACCCTTATCATTATTCAGGGAGGTCAACTCCTGATAAACAGTACAGAAGTGCTGGCTCACAGTATTGTAACTGGAGAATCCCCTCGGATGGATCTCAAGCGTACTGGAAATGGTTTGTGTGTCGATTTCAGCATGAACTGGAAAGGCACTATGACTTAAATTCCAGGGCAGACAAGAGATTCCACATCAGTGGAAAACAGTCTCTAAATATGAAGCCATTAAAAGTCTGGGTGAAATGTATTAGAGAGTTAAAGAAACTACAAACCTGCTGAAAATGACCAAACTGGTCTGCTTGAAAATTATGACTAGAGCAAATTTATCTTGCTGATTCAAGTACATGTTTAAAAGACTATTTTACATTCATACTACACTCTTCCAGTTTGATTTTATTTGCTTTTATTTTGCTTATTTAAAGTCTGTTGATGGTGGCAGTGGGGTAATCAGCATATTCCAGATATAATTTTCTTCAGGAGCATTTTGCAGTTTCTACATCTTCCTAATTGAAGGAAGCTGTAGAGAAGGTGGGTGGAGGAAGGAGGAAAGGTAGGTGGACAGGAGAGGGGTGGAGGTGGTATTTATTTAGTATGGAATTACAAGGGAACCTGGCCATGAAACTGCTCTTCAGTCAATTATTCAACTTTTAAGCCTCTAAACCTGGAGGACTGTGTATAAAAAGTGTTTCCCAAACAGCTGATGCAATGATTCTGTTTTTGGTGGAATCAAAAATCACTGTGTTGGTGTAAAGAAGCAAAACTACAAAAACTGCGTCTTTGTCTGAAGAATTTGGGGACAAACTGTATTAGCAGTATCGTAAAGGATCTCTTTGGTCTGTGTGGACACAAGTGAGCAATGGCTGGTACATCTGGATTAATCTTGTAATAGAGAAACCAAAAAATCTACTTCCTGTTCTCATTAGAAAGATGACTCCACTGGAAACTAACTCTAAGGTTATATTTAATCTAAATATGTTATTACTACTTGTGTAATTAGCATTGATTATTATGATAGTGTTGAGTTTTCAGGCTCTCTATGTGACCGCAAACAGCCTCACATGTCAGAAAATGAGATGAAATATATATAAAATAAACAGCTTTTGAATAACAGCAATATTTGGCATGAAAAAAAGAAAATCTAAGATTATAGTCCCTTAAACATTTCATGGTCATTATGTACGGCCATGATAATATACTTCAAAACAGACGTGACATGCAGACAAAGTAAAGAAATAAACATTCAATAAGCGGAACAGATGCAAAGGTCTCAGTTTTCTGTTTGAGGACTGCTCGTTCTCCCTTGGATTCATTAAGGTAGTAACTGAACGATAGAACGAGCACGCTTTGTTACAGCTGCTTTCACCTTCTGACCAGCCATAAAAAATAAAAACACCAAACATCAGGGATTGTGATTGTCTAAGCGATGCTAAATGTTTCACAGCAGAAGAAAGAAAAAATCTCCTCATCAAAAGGAGGAAAACATCTGAACGCCAAACTTTAAATTTCTTTAAACACTGAGTCGCAGTGCATGTGGAGTTTTCTACGAGACCTTTCAGTTGCAGTGCAGACAGAACAATCAAGTCAAAAAAGTCAAACTCAGTAACAAAAGAAAATCTCGACAGTACTTAAAAAGTATTGAGATAAAAATAAAGTAAAATAACACTTTGGAGAATAACAATGCAGAGATACATGTATCAAACATAAAAAGATATTTCCCTTTGAGATTAAGCAGACAGATGATGGTTAAAGGCACAATATAAATATGCACACGGGACACAAACAAAACGACACACAAATACACATTCTTAACGGTCAAGCTGCATGTGTGTGAAAATCTTCTTCAGGCTCAGTTATTGTTCAGTCTTAATCTCAGACTGGGGAAGGTCCATCCCTCTGCGCTCCTCGCCGTCTACATAACAAAACAAACCCCACGAAATACAGTTAATGAGCAAAGTAGAAGTTTATTGCACTGTCATCCTTTATTTTTGATTCCCTCCTATATGATTTAGAAAGACTTTGGGTTGTTGTGAGGCTGAGTGACGATAACTCAAAGTAACTGAGGAGGTGTGTAAAGCCATTTCTTGTTTACTTCTTTTTTCCCCCTTTATTATAATAATATTTGGGTCTTAGACTGCCTTCTGTACCACTTTCTGACATTCACAGACAAAATTATGACAGCATCTAATTATTAATCATCTTCCTAATTAGTAATTTGATGCACATCATATCTACGACTCCAATAAGACCAACAGAGCCTCAAAAAGCCAAAAATATTCAGCTGCAAGTTTTCTGGTATTTTGAAAAACAATGAAAAAATACTTTTATGAAAGAAAAGAAAAAAAAACAGAAAGAAAGAAAATCAACAAACAACAAGGACGATGAAAGAAAAACAACACTCCAGAATATTTCATGCTTTCATCTGAAAGTCAGCAAGTTTCCCAGATTATAAGAATAACTCACTGTGATGATCTCTGAAGAACAAAGTTTCATGATCGAGGACTTTGATTAATCCATGTGTGAGAAACTCAGCCATCAAGTTTACACATGAACCCTGGACTATGTCCTCCCTGCTCAGGAAGTAATCTGCTTCAGACACATTCTCATTTGTGGGAATATGTTCGGTTTAAGTTTGCGTGCAGAAAGCAGAGCAAACAAAGCTCCTCTGTTCTCGTGTATTTGTTTTAGAGAGGCGCAGGTTATTGACCCCAATGGACCGAATCAGACAAGGTAACGAAAACATTTCAGGGCTACGGCACATGTATGAAAGCGTCTGGTTTAGTCTCATGTGTCCCTGCTGGGTCGTCTCAGTAATCCAGCCATGGATGCTCATATTTTCCTACTCAAACACTCTGAAAACGTGGATCAGGCTGTGACTTGGTTACTTGGGTCATCGAAGAAATAAAAATGCTACATGATCTTCAGCTGTGTAACATTTCTCTAAAACCACAGATGGGCTCAGTTTTTCTTTAAATAGGAGGAAAGTGAAAAAAAGATTTCTACTTTGTGATTAGCTTATGAACAAAAAATAAACTCCCATTAATCAGATGTTCACTTGTACTGGAACAATTTTGGAAAGACCAAACCAGCACACTTTAACCAGGCATCAACAGATCCACATCACAGTGAAATGAATATGATAGCGTGGACATTTGAATCACGCTTTCGTTCTGGTTACAGATTAAACCAGGGGTGCCCAATCCCAGTCCTCGAGAGCTACCGTCCTGCACCTTTTAGATGGATCCTTGTTCCGACACACCTGAATCAAATGAATGGCTTGTTATCAGGCATTTGCCAAACTTGATGGCATGCTGAAGAGGCAATCAAACCATTTGATTCAGCTGTGTTGGAGTAGGGATGCATCTAAAAGCTGCAGGACAGTAGCTCTCGAGGACTGGGATTGGGCACCCCTGGATTAAACACTCCACCTCTCTTCTGGGAATTCAAGGACACTTGGGACTGCGCTCTGAGGAGCCCAAAGGACACAAACAATGTTGATTATCAATGGCATAGGGTGGAAAAAATGTTTTTAAGTCCATATATGACAAAACTTCAGCTTTCGCTTAGTGAACACGCTTCAGTTAAAGAAGCTCTTTACAGCCACAAGAGGAAAAAGGATAACTACAGCAACGTCAGATATTTAAGTCTCACTAGGATGTAGTTCTACGTATGTAGTCCAGCCCTGGAGTGTAATTGGAGGCTATTATAATATTTATTATTTATCATTTATTAAACTTTTATTACTTATTTTTTCAGTATTCTGTTAAGTCACATATTTGTTTTCTTGCCTTATAAAACATCAAATGAAGCCGCGAGTCTGAAAACCACACAATGGGGGAAAAATAATAATAATAAAATTGTGATCCTTCTGCCCAGTCATCCATGAAACTGATGATGCTCTGTGCATTTTTTCCCACACTTATTACCACTTCCTGCAGTTTGCACCTCTTATCCTTAGCACACGCTCAGTGACCACGGATCACACACAGTGGAGAGGTCAGAACGGATGGTGCTGACTGATGGTGTGGTTTGGTCTTGTCGTGATGTAGTCAGAGATTAATGGGCCCCGCCGCCCTCCATCACTGAGTACCTTTTGTTTAATAACGGTCTGGCTACATGAGAGGCAACACATAAAAGTGGGATTAATTGATACCTGATGACTGTCAGGAACATGATGAAAAAAAAAAAAAATAAAGGAAAAATTATGCTTTCAAGTCACCCCAGAAAGAGATTTTTCAAAATAAAAAGCTATAACAACCTCCACAGACAAAGCCACCAACAAACAACAACGTCTCTTTAGCCGTTTAAACTCAGTGAGAGTTGAGGGGTGATGTTCGCTGCAGGACATTTGGATGCTTATATGAAAACAAAAGCCAAAAACCGTGAAGAAGCTGGATAATAGAAGTCATCCCTTCTGTGTCCAAATCAGTGCCAGTTTCAGCCGCAGTGAGCTTAGCTGCCGTAGAGGAGGGGGTGCTGGGCGAGAGGAACCTTACTTCTGATGACTGATGCGTCCAGTTTGTTTCTCGCAGGCGGCTCTGACCCAAAGTCCGCCTCAAAACGTTCACCAACACACAGCGAGTTGCAAGTCGTCGGAAAGCGAGAGCAGATTTCTAACAGGTGAGTGTGGATTGTTGGGCTTGTGGAGAATTATTCACACACACAGTTTCACTCCACAAGTCACCAGTACGACGACAACATTTTCCCTTTGAGTGCGCAACATTCAACAGCATCCTCGTTACAAGAAGTCCAGTTCCAGCGCTTGGTGAAGGGACACGAGGTCGCCGTGACTGGAGATCCGCCAGAAAGGCATGTTGTGCTGCAGAGGGAGGGAGACAAAAAATTAGGCACAAGAAAGCAGAGTGTGTAATTGTAAAGAGCACAGTCTGACAAAGTGTTTTGTTCACATGAGACTTTATGTTTGTGGGTCTCCCGTCTACGTATGGCAATTTTATTTACTTTAATTGTAGAAAAATCAGGGTTTTGGGGGGGGTGGGGGGGGTCACTACACTTTTAAGCCAGACCGCTCCAACAGATTGTGCAAACATACTTAACCCTACTTTTTTGATGAGCAAAGGAATTTTTTATGCTTGACTAATTAAACATCTCTTAAAACCACTTTACTGCAGAATGTTTTCATGCAAGAAAATCCCTGCATTTATAATCACTTCTTAAAAATACATAGAGAAAAACACAACTTTCTGGCTCTTATTTTGAAAGTTTACTCGTTGTCAACCAGCTTCCCCTGTCCTTCTCATCTTATATGTTTTTTCCTGACAGGTTAACTTCGTACCATTCAGGTACTTTCTCAGAGAGGATCTAGGATGAACCTGCTCTGGAGATTCAGGAGAGTCAATCTAAACAGTAACCTCGGCAGGTGGAAAAATGGTTCATGTATCTTTTTTGTTTATTGGTTATAAACCATCTTCTTTCATTCCACACTGTAAATAATAGTTCAAGTCAATGTCGTCCAGGATCATATTCTCCTAGTAAACCCTGCCTTGTTTCTTTTTCCTGGTACATGGTCTCGTGATCAGGAAGAAAAATGACAACAAAAACCATGAGGAACGTGTACCTGCATCTTTTTCCCTAAAAATCTGAAATTCTGCCTGTCCACACAAAAAACACAATCTAAGAATTTTCCCATTAAAATGGGTCAAAATCATAAAATGCTGCAGATCATCCAATTTGAAATGAAATAGCTTAAGAAAAAAAAAGAAGGCAAAATTTCAGTTTTAGCTGTTTTGCTGCAAATTCCTCATCTCGGCCGTCACCTATCACCACATAAGTCACTGTTTTCCCAAAGCGAGAGACGATCCTCTCAAAGCAGCTCTCTTTCCCTACATGACAGGAAACCACAGGGAAAAGGAAAATAAAGAATCACATAAAGATATAAATAGATCATTTCTTTTTTTTAATTTGACACAGAGTAATCAGGTTGCATATGTACCTATTTTTGTGGCACTGTAGATGTTTTCGATGGGGAAGACGTCTCCCAGGCCGTAGAGCAGCACTTTGGCCAGAGCTGGAACCAGCTGAGTCGTGGTGACTAACACGTTCATACACTTCCCCCTGTTGGTGGGTGACACAGTGGGTGAATCTCAAAGATGCAAACAAAATATTTTAACAAGGAGTAACTAATCTACGACATCCTACCTATGAGCTAAAACGATAACCTGAGGTGCTCAAACCTGGACTGGATGAGCAGCAGAGACTTGAGCGCAGTGCTGAGCCAGGAGTCTGTAACATTCTCGATCTCGGACTGAAGCCTCAACAGCAGCTCCCTCTTCATGGGATTCAACAGGCCTTGAAGACCAAAAGAAACAAAGCAGACATCTATGCTTAGCCTTTGAGCCTCTTCACCGCAAGGTCTAAACTCCATTAGGAGAGACACAGAAATGCATTCCTTTTATAAAGTGTTTACAATGATCCACCTACTGTGGCTCAGACTCCAAAGTCTGAGTGCAGCTCAGCTCTTTAACAGTTTGCGGTTTATTTTTGGCTGCTGCACTGAAACATTAATTTGTTTAACAAGAGCAGGAAAACAAAGAGCTTAAGTTCCAGTCACTGCTGGTTTCTGGGAGCTGGGAAGAAAAGTCTGGTGTTTTAATGTGAGAATATATTTTTCCTTCATCTGAGCTGCTGTCACTTAAGCCTTCAGAGGACGCTGCTTTGCAAACTCACCCCCGACATTTCCTTTGTAACTATTGTAGATCTCTTTTAGCCAGCGGTAGCGAAAGGCCAGTTTACGCATCCACTCCACCCCTCCCTGAACTCCTGTGGTGGTTCCTGATGCAGCTCCACCGCTGGGGCCGTTAAATCCATCCGCCATGAAGTT
The DNA here is from genome assembly GCF_036321145.2 of Pelmatolapia mariae. NCBI lineage: Eukaryota > Metazoa > Chordata > Actinopteri > Cichliformes > Cichlidae > Pelmatolapia > Pelmatolapia mariae. Next base: position 10,036,264 of record NC_086245.2, read on the forward strand.
GTAGTTGCTGAAGCAAAGAAAAAGCACCTGTGATTACTCAGAACGACACAAAGCATTTTGTAGTGGCTGGGTTAGTTAGCAGGGCAGCGTGTAACACACCTCAGGTCCTGTCCATTGTCATCAGAGGCCACATCCTCAACATGGACTTGATCACACTCCTTGAAGAAAACACAAGTAGAGGGATTCTTTTCCTAGTTTATTTAGGAACTATTTAAATATGAAACTAAAACATGTATAACAAGTAATTGTGGGGCTTTTTGAACACCTTCAACCTGTTAAAACGGAAGGATGTGGAACCAGAAAAAACACTCACCAGTTCCCTGATTATTATTCACATGTATAATAAGATGCCTTTTGATTGGTTGCAAGTTTAGAAGTGCTCATGTCAGGAAACAGCGCCGCATTTGTTTGTTTAATGCAGTTCAACCGGTTTTTGACAGTCAGTCTATTGTCTATCTGCCTTCTTCCATCTGACATGCAACTCAGTGAGTTTGTAAAAAATAAAATTAACTAAAATCTAGAATTCTGGTTTGTACCAGCTGCTGTGAACAAGCAAAAGCTGCTTATCTCTCATATTCACTCCAGTCTAAACAAACTTCACTGTACCTCGAGGTCATTGAAGAAAAGATGGGTGTCTGCCAGCTCAAAGATCAGCTCCTCCATCTGCAAGCCCAAGTTCAACACAGTCGCCGGGTCCTGAACAAAAGAAAACAGACCCACAATAAGCATGCATTGTAAGCTCAAAGGTTTAATCTTTGGAAAAACCAACCATGCCAAACTTCTGAGCGTAAGAGCCGGTGAGCAAAGAGTGGAATATGATAATAGTTTCATCCAGATCCCATAAAAAAATGCGCTGAAACACAAAAGAACAAGATTACTTGTTGGACTGCACTCCATATTACAGTGAAATTTTTCCTGCTCCTCTAACTTTCCCATTATATTTCAAAAAGCATGAAAAAAAACATAAACATAACTTGGGTCCGGAATTGACACAGAAATAGTTCAGTTCCTTTAATGGTTGATTAATATTTCTATCTTTGTAAAGATTTCACAAATGTCAAAACAAACTTACTGCCATTAATTATATCCACTATAGTTTAATAAGTAAATTAAATGGTTACCTCCAGGTCACTCTCAGCAGGTGGAGAGTTATCAGACTTCTTGCCCTTCCCTTTGGCTTTGCCCACCGAGTTCCTGCGGCCGACCTCGTCCTGATCTCGAGCTCCAGCGGGCACTGCCACGGTTGTTGGAAGAGCCGCACAAACAGGCAGGTTTTCTGGTGGGGACGCATCTAAAATGAGACCAAGAACATGAGCGTGACAGCCAGCATAAAAAACAACCTTTTAATAAGAGAGCAGCCGAAAGAAGATTCTTATTTTAGTTATTTAGATTTTCCACTTAAATTCTTTTTGAATTCCACAGCACATTATGGGATTAAAAAGGATAATTGGCTGCAGACTTTTTCACTTGTTTACTGAGGTGCAGATCCAGAATATTAGCTGCTCTCTTCACACCTGTCTACGTATGGCATGGCTACGTATGGTGTATCCTGGTCTAAAGCTGACAGTTTAATGTCTGATCCAACTACTTTAGATCTTAAATTTCTCATCTGCATCTCTGAAATGTCTGGAGCTGTTCAGGGCTGCAGTGGATCCAGACAGAAAACAAAAAACAGAAGAGTTCTGTTATAAGTTCCTCCAGGATGTAGAACAAATTGCATCTTGAAAATGAAATTGTAGCCAAGTGCACAGGAGAACTGATAAAAATAAATAAAATAAAAAGTACTCTATACTTCATCCTAACTGTTCAACTAGTTTGTTAAATATTTCTACACAATAACACAAGCACCTTAACAGTGTGTGCATTATTCATTTAGTTATTTTTCAGGTTTTTATTTATGTAAAGTTAACTTAAAGAAAGACAGTACCATGAGAAGTTTTGCTTTAAGTATTCTTACTGTGCTTTTTCCTGCTTTAAATGTAGGTACAGCAATGTGTGTTAATGTTACACAGCTATTTACCATGTGCTGTAGAACAAAGTGCTGACAGTTATTTAAGGTAAAGAAACCAAAGGCAGAAAAAAGGTAAAAGGCAAAAGATAATGAAAAGCCAAAAACCTCTAGGAGGCAGTCCAGCTGAGGCGGCCTCCTCTGATTTCACTGCTGAATATCCGTCGACGCCCGCACCGCCACCGTGCTCATCACTGTTAGGTAGCCCAGCAGGCACGTAGCTGGGAGGAAGAGTGTAGTACTGAGAGAACTGACTCTGTCCCAGAGAGTTATAGCTGCTAAAATCCTGGAGAGAAGTGAAACAACAAACAAACGTGATCAGCAGAATGATGGGAAAGGACTCCACGCAGGGCTGAGTAACAATACGCGGGAACAATCTCATCTTTTCAAGAAGCTCTAATATCACTGAACATAACACAAACTCAGGTCCTGTGTCAGACAGTAAGAGGAGGAAATGCCACCTGACTGGTGTATGACGTTACTGCTGGGCTGAAAGAGAGAGAGAGAATGACTACTGTTGGGAAGGAAGTATTATTTTTTGTTATTTTTATTATTTCCATTTATTATTTTATTTTTATTAATTCTATTTTTATTATTTTGTTATTACTGTTATTACTGTCATCACTGTTGCATCATAATCATATAGCAAGCATATGTATACAAGAAGTATTGATACAAGAGGTATTGATATTGCATTCAAATGTTCAAACATATTGGTATCATATTAGCATTTATTACAGGTCCAGTAAGAACCACTTTAAACTGTTGAGTTGAATCTATAATCTTAAAATGTTTATAGGCAGATTACATTGCATTATTTGAAAGGCTCACCTCTGAATATAATCTGGGCCTAAAAGTCTTGACAGGAAACTGCATGCTTTGCAGGAAGTGAAACCGAAACCAGAGTCTGAGTGAAAGTTAGTCTGAGGAGCATTTTGGATGATGTTATTATCATCTTTTATGCATTTATATCTTTGATTAAGCTTTGATTAAGTTTTAAGTAGTTGTATTAGATTGAAACATTTGTTTTATACATTTTACATATACAGTTAAGCCCATAATTATTCATACCCCTGCCGAATTTTGACTTAAAGTTACTTTTGTTCAACAAGCAAGTTCTTTTTTGAGCAGAAATGACACAGGTGTCTCCCCAAAGATAATAAGATGATGTACAAGAGGCATCATTGTGGAAAAAAAATATTTCTCAGGTTTTATTTATATTTTAGCAAAAAGTATCATGTCCAGAATTATTCATACCCTTCTCAATAATCAATAGAAAAAAGCCTTTATTGGCTATTACAGCAATCAAACGCTTCCTATGATTGCAGACCAGCTTTTTGCATGTCTCCACAGGCATTTTTGCCCATTCATCTTTAGCAATGAGCTCCAAATCTTTCAGGTTGGAGGGTCTTCTTGTCATCACCCTGATCTTTAGCTCCCTCCACAGATTCTCAATTGGATTCAAGTCCGGACTCTGGCTAGGCCACTGCAAAACGTTAATGTTGTTGTCTGCTAACCATTTCTTCACCACGTTTGCTGTATGTTTTGGGTCATTGCCGTGCTAAAATGTCCACTGGTTCCCAAGGCCAAGTTTTTCTGCAGACTGCCTGATGTTGTTGTTGAGAATCTTCATGTATTGCTCTTTTTTCATGGTGCTGTTTACTGTGATTAGGTTCCATGGTCCATTGGCTAAAAAACACCCCCAAAGCATTAGGTTCCCACCACCATGTTTGACAGTGGGGATGGTGTTCTTTGGGTTGAAGGCTTCTCCATTTTTATGCCAAATGAAGGCAACATCATTGTGACCAAATAATTCAATTTTTGTTTCATCTGACCATAACACTGAAGACCAGAAATCTTCTTCTTTGTCCAGATGAGCATTTGCAAAGGCCAAATGAGCTTTTGCATGCCTTAGAAGTGCCTGGAGAAGTGGCGTTTTCCTTGGTCTGCATCCGTGGAACCCAACAGTGTCCGTTGGACTGTCTGCCTTGAGACATTGCCACCAGCAGAGCCCAGATTCACCAGAATGGCCTTGGTGGTGATCCTTGGATTCTTTTTCACCTCTCTCACTATTCTCCTGGCCAACACAGGTTTCACTTTTGGCTTCCGACAACGTCCTCTGAGATTTTCCACAGTGCGGAACATCTTGTATTTTTTAATAATACTTTGCACTGTAGCCACTGGAACTTGAAAACATTTGGATATGGCCTTGTAGCCCATTCCTCACTTGTGAGCAGCCACAATGCACAGCTGCAGGTCCTCACTGACTTCCTTTGTCTTAGCCATGAATGTCCACAGACCACCTGCAGAGAGCTGCTGTTTTTCACCTGCTGAGTTGATCAAAACAGCTATTTCCAATTAATCAGGGTAATTAGGATGCTTTAGAACAGCTTTGACTATTTTGAATGGTATGGAACTTTGGATTTTCCCAGAGACTGTGACAGTTTGTAAAGGGTATGAATAATTCTGGACATGATACTTTTTGCTCAAATGTAAATAAAAGCTGAGAAATATGTTTTTTCCACAATGATGCGTCTTGTACATCATCTTATTATCTTTTGTGAGACGCCTGTGTCATTTCCAGTCAAAAAATAACTTGCTAGTTGAATAAAAGTAACTTTAAGTCAAAATTTGCCAGGGGTATGAATAATTATGGGCTTAACTGTAAGTCAAGATCATTAAACACAGGATGGCCTTAGCCTGGTTGCCTAAGTTGAGGTCAAATAAAGTGCAGTGCGAGGATCACACATGCACAGACATACACACACACACACATACACCCACATACGGTTAGAGAGGTTCAGTTGTAGGTGAAAGTTTAATCAGCTTGTGGCTGGAAAATTGTGTCTGCGTACGTGACTGTTTGATGAAGAAGCAGGTGCACGATGCGAGAGCTGAGCTGGCTTGCGGGAAACCACCGGGGAGAAGATGGAAGCCAGTGTCCTTTTAATTGTGTCACAAGTTGTCAAATAGAACATTTGTGGTTTTGAGTTGACGTATCCATGTAATTTGCGCAAGAGGGGGCGTTCTAATACCCCGATGCATAAAAACTGTGTTCTGACGTTTTGGAGATGAGATTTTGATGCTGTTTGTATACAGTGTCCATCTCCCACACTGCTTGTGCTTCATTAAAAATCATTCGTTGACTCCAACTGACTGGGTCAGTGTGTTATTCCGATCTCCCACATCTCTCTCGTCCTCAAAATGAACCTTAACACTACCTATAACAAAAGTGAGTAAACCTGCAGCAGGTGCATTATACAAAACAAAAGAGACAGGCTTTGTCTTGATGTAAGAAAAAAAACATAGAAGTTGAATGACCGTACGAGTTAATTGAATCACCACATGGTTTAGATGCAGCCCTCCCTCTGTGCTGGACTGCTCCTTTTCACCTGTCACCACACATGAAATGCCACTACAGCAACATCTCTGGACACCGTGAGCCTTTGATTTTTAAACATATTCTACTGACCTGGATCAATTTGGGCTGTGGAAAGGGCAGAATATGAGTTCTCCTGCTCTGATGAACCTAAAACAGCAGCTGGGCTCCCATCATCCCCCAAATTACTGAAAGAGCAGGAAAAATGTTGCTGTAATTAAACAGTAATTTAAAAAAGGTGAGCCCATACCAACCCCGACCATCTACGTCAATCTTAGCCTTGTTTGCCTGCACATGAACAAAAATAAAGACACACAAGTCAGACAGCTCACACGATTTAAACAAAGCAGCAGAACACAGTCAGTTTTATTTATTTATGTATTTTTAATTAAGAAAAAAAAAGATGCATGGGTTTATATTTATCAGCCACTGTGATAGTCACGGTTCTGGGTTATTGTGACCCAGCATTTTGAGTTCTTGTGTTTTGGTATTATTTTATATTATGGTTTTTGTTCTTGGTCCTTGGTTGTGCTCTTTTGATTATTGTGGTTTCTAGCTCTTAGGTCCCTGTACTCTGTGTTCCCTCAGTTTTCTGTCAGTGTTGCGTCTCTGAGTTCTGTCAGTTTATGTTTCCTGTTTTACTTTGAAGGTCTTGTCTAATGTAAGTGTATTCTGTTTTACTTCCTTGTCTTGTCTTGCCCAATTACTCCCAGCTGTGCTCTCCCTCTGTGTTTCATTCCCTCATTATCCCTCTGTGTATTTAAGCCTTGTGCTTGCCTCTGTTAGTTGCTGGTTTGTCTGCGTATCTTCTCCTGTATTTCTGATGTATGTCTCTCCATGTTCGAGGTTACACATCTCAGGTTTTTGTGTCCCTTGTGTTATTATTTTGTAGCTGTTCCCCGTTTAGGTTTTTTTTTTTAGTATAATTTCCCACGATGCTCTGCTTTGGTTTGTATTTTACCATTCCTTATTAATGAACTTTCTCACAGCTACGCTGTCATCCATACTTGCGTTTGGGTCCACATCCTTCATCTCATGACGATCTGCCTTGCAGATCGTGACAGTGATATCAGCATGAATACCAATTATGGTAATTGAAAATGAATAATATATGACATAATATAACATATTATAATCCATGTATCCCAAGTGTCCTGTGTTATAGCAGCCAAAACATTAAACACACTGTGTAACAAATTAGCATAAATAAAGTAGAACAACTGAATAAAATAAATGTAAAAAAAAAAAGCTAAAAAAGCAAAATTAAATAGAAAACTATAGTTTAAAAAATAGAGGAGTCCAATATGTAAGTAAAATAAAAGTAGAACTCTAAAAATAAAACAGCTCACCACACTGACATGAGAGAACAGCTGTACACCGCTGTAAATAATTCTTGTGTATACACAGAATTGTAATACTTTAATAGACGTATTGTGCTGTCAGCTGATGAAGAATCTGCATATCATCGATTGTCTCAATGAACTAACAATTTTTTTAGACAATAAAAAGAGAGCAAAAGCCTTTAAATGTTCCACAAAAAGTTACACTGTGAGAGGTTTTCCTGCCTCAAAATGGGCCTTTGGTGGTGACCATGCAGGTAATCATGATTGGTCTGCATACAAATAATGCAAAAAGTCTGTATAATCTAATTATCATAAGTATATATATTTTCTGATCATTTTATCACAAACCTTGACTAGGCTTTAGTGATTAAGACCTTCAAAAAATAGCATTTAAATGGTCAGTATTTTATTTGGCATCTCTCATAGAGATGAATACAAAAAGAGAAAATACAGATAAAGACTGACTGAAGCTGTCTCCTAAAATCCAAGTTTGTGTTGGCCAAGATAGAAAAGATAGAATCAAATGTTCTGTTTACGTTTTCTATCTTAAATATTTGCATGAACTTTAAGCCACATCTTTGTTATCATACACGATCATACACATAGATTTGGTTAATTCTTCATAAATTTAATGAAAATACTGTACAGCTTGATCTTACTTATCAAAGCTTCAACCTACAGAAGGGCACCAGACAGGGCTGACTACTTTTCCCCTCGCTTTTTGTCATGCTTATTGGATCACTAACAGCAACAATCTGACAAAATGTAGATATTAAAGAAATTCAAACTGAAAATACAGACCGTAAGATAAGTTCCAGTATTAAGCATCATAACCGTTTTAAAAGCCTTAGCATAAACACCTCTCTGACAGCCTGATGGGAATTTAAAAAAATAACGAAGTCTTCACTGATCCAGTGTAAACTAACATCCATTTGAATATTTGTCAGAAAGAGAAAATACAAAAATTTGTAATCATGGCATGAGAAAGGGATAAAGAACATGTTATACAAGATAGAAATTTTATTTTGTTTCAAGAACTAGAATCAGCCACAATACTTCTTCACACACATTTCTTGAATATCAGCAACTGAAATCCATCATACAGAAAAGACTTAATCCCAATTATGTGAATCTACAGATACCTACTTGGTAAAATAATTTTAACATATCTGTACCCCCAAATTGTTATAAAAAATGTATACGTTATTATTTAAAACCAATTCCTACCACTCCCCACTGGACACTGCTGCCCCTCCCTGGGATGCGGGTACTTTTTGGCTCTGAGGTGCATGGCTGGATGTTCTGGTGTGCTCGTTGACCCGCTCTGTTGGGGGTAGTAGTCCAGGATAGCTTGGACCTGTTCAGGGGGGCCTCTGCCTGGCACTGGGTGGTTTTTAGGGACCTGGGGCCCGGGGGCCCAGTTTTCAGCTCATGATAGGCTAACTGTCCTCTGGCAGAGATGAGTGCCTGTTGCCTCTGGTTCTCGCCAACTCCCACACTTGCTAATGGATTGGAGGTTTGGTTTCACAGACTTTTTATGCTCAACAAAATAAAGTCAACTTACTAATATGAATACATTAAATGGGTTTTCCATCAATTGAATTTTTTCTTCCCTAATGGCACAAGCATGTAATAAGGTGACAGTGCCATGATTTTGACATTTTCCTGGGACTCTGACACAGTTTTTGTGTTTGTTATTGACCTGTGATTTGTTGTCTTCTTTGGAAGTTTAGAATGACTTATGTTTTAGTTTTATATTTCTTGTTGTTCATGTGTTTTGTTATTCTCTCACTCTCCCCAGTAATGTCACCCGCCTTGTAGGAGCACAACCACTACTACCAATGTCACACATAATGTCACGCATAAATCGGTCCGTGGCGGAAAAAAGGTTGGGGACCGCTGTATTAGGCCACCTAGTGGTAAGTAGTTACGGTACAGGTACAGCCTGAGCGAATGCCTGAGGATTTGAGCCTGATTTCAGGGCTAATGCATTGAATTAACTTGTTTACAGACAACTCTCCACACACATTTGCTGATCCTCCATGGCAGAAGTGTAGCAAAAGTGAAAAGAAGGTAATTGAAACTTATCTACAAATCTGATCACACAAACAGCCAATTGGCTTAGTTTTGCAGAGAACTGTCAAATCTGTTTCACCTGTCATTTATCAGTTGTTGCTGAATTTGTGGTTGCTCCATATCAGTGCAGTTTATGAAATGTAAGATTATGCATTCAATGTTGTACACAATGAAAACATTCAGAATGAAAAGCACAAACTATTTTATTATTAAAAGACATAGACAACAAAACGTTGTTCAAACTGCTGACAATTGTCTTTTTTCACTTGACTAAACATGCTGAAACATTTGCAAATACTATAAAATAGAATAAAAAATTGCAACAGTGCTGAGACAAAGCAACAGCTGAGCTGAAATAAAAGTTAAATTAAACAAAATTCAGTGTGGATATAACTGGTTACAAATGTGATCTCAAATCATATGATCTGTGAAAATAATATTTAACTGAAACAATGAATCTAAAATTAAATTGAAAATTACACCAATAAAATACAAAAGTCGATATGTTTGTTGTTGTTTTCAGATGCAATGTTTGAAATTAATGATCAGGAGTGTTACCATTTGTTATTGAATAAATGTTGCATAATTAAAAATATATGCATTTAAAAACAGGACATAAGACAGATTCAAATTATTGTAAGATAATTTTTGGTAAAGAGCTTTAAGAAATGCAATGTAATGTACATATTTTAGAAGATGAGGAGAAAGATTTAACAAAATTCTGAGATTTTACCTCAAACATCAAACACTCGAAACATGAAGAAAACGCCAAATTATGAAATTAACTTTTTGTGGCTCAAAATGAGCCTTTGATGGTTAACTATGCATGTTTTTTATGTAAGATTTGTCTATATATATTGAGAACATTCAGTTGGTTAACTTGTTCAACAGCAGTTTTTACATTCCATTTTTTGACTGTTTGATAAACAAAAAATGTTTGTTATGAACAGGTAAACGATATCCCAACTAACAAAATTAGGTTAACAATAAATTTATAAGGAACATGTTCTCAAAGCTCAGATCCTCTGAAAAAAGATTGCAATCATACAACTTGAAAAAAACTAAACAGAGATGATAAAGTGGATATTTTCTGGTATCCACTTGTATATTTTAGAAGAAAATAAGATAAAACTCTGAAAAATTCTGAGCATTTTAGCTCAAACAATAGAAACAAAAAGAAATCGTCAAAGTAAAAACTGATTTGTTATCATTATATAATTTGCACATTACAGTTTTCACTCAGATTTTTCCTGGATCAAACTGGGCCTTTGGTGGTTAACTATGCATGCACAGGCAAGATTGTTCATGTGCATTTAGAACATGGAGATGGTTAACTCGTTCAACAGCAGTTTTTGCATTTAGTTTCCTTCCATTTTTGATTATTTGATAAACAAAAAATGTTTGTTATGAACAGGTAAACGATATCCAAATAACAAAATTAGGTTAAAAATGAGTTTATCTGGACAAACTTTGAAAGCCTAGATGGAAGCAACAGTGAGAATGCGACTTGTATTTTTCCTCTTTGTATTTTCTTGTGAGTTAACTTAAAGTCACTCATATCATCTTCTTTGTGTCAATAGTTTAAAGACTTTGTTTTTTCTCACTCAGACAAAATCAGACCGTCACAGCTGGATTAACGAGTTATTGGGTGAAAGCAGGTATCAAGATTTTCAGGAGATTTGGAGTTTCTTTGACTCATTAATACATTTCATCCAGACTTTTAATGGCTTGTTGTTTAGATATTTTTTTCCATTGTTCTGGAATCTCTCCTCTGCCCATGAACTTTTTCCCATAGTGCTCTTCCAGCTGCGTTTGAAATTGACAAACAAACCACTTCCAATATGCCAGATCAGACCCATCAGGGGTGATGCTCCAGGTATCATACGGTGGACCAGCAGTTTTGTATTGTTTGTGGGGAATGGCTTCTTTTGAATCACATTCAGGGTAAAAACTGCCATCACTTGCAACATTTGTTGTGCAGAAGTTGACGCTGAGTTCTACTGTATCTTTATAGTGCCATGCCTTTATCCCATCAGGTCGATGAAAAGGAGTGCTGTGGTCATTAGGACTGTGATCTTCCATGGTGTTGGTACAAACAGCTGCACAGAATGGACACTTTACCCAGCAGCAGTTACACAGCTGATCAATGAGGATTTCTTCAGGCTTCTCCCTGGATTCCTTCAGCTTATCCAGGGAGAGGCTGTACATCTTCTCAGTAATGGATGTAAATCCTTTTTCTATCTCTTCCTTGAGGAAATCACATTTTTTTATGTCAGTGAAGTTTTCAGAAGGAATGTTGTCAAATGTCAGCTCATCCTTTAGGACATTACAAAATTCATTCAGCCACATTTCTTTATCTCCTCTCTGATGTTGGACCTTTTTTACTGCAGTAAATAAAGCCTGACTCACGGTTATTTTGATGCCATCAACATTTTTCTTGAGTATATTCACAGCTCCGTCACTGTTATCTCTAAAAATGTACTTCTCAACCTCTGCTTTAATGAAAGCTTCTGTTTGTTTCCTTGGATTTGTGATGTAGGTGATGAAATCATCAAAGTTTTCTTTCTCAGCGAGTGACTTCAGCATATGTTTCTCCAAGTTCAGTCTGTTACCATTGAATGCTGGGAAATTACATCTCATCCTTCCAGCGAGATCAATGGCAGTCTTATTACAGACAGCCTCAACAGTGGAGACTTTCAGCTTCTCACAGATCAGTTCTCCAAGCACAACTACAGATGAGCTTTCTTTACAAAAGCTTCTAAAAGCTGCGTAATACTGTGTTTTCTTGCTTTCCAAATAAGTGATTGGATCATTGTTCATTTTAAATTTCTTGTGTGACTCTAAAAGCCAACTCTCTGCCTTGTAGAACACGTAGAGCAAGAGATCAACTTTAAACTCCTTGTTTAAAGTGTATTTCCTCTCTGACAGACACATCTGAACTTTTTCTGTCACATGTTTGGCCATTTTATGCAAATATGTTTGCGTGTAGCCTGTTGCAGCTACATGTTTGTTTTTGATTGCACCAAGTGACTCTTCTTCAGCTTGGACAATGAGCAATCTGACCTGTTGTTGTTCTTCATAGGAAAAACCACCTCTTGAAGTATATTTTTTGCAAGTATCAACCACCAGATGACCACCTCTCTTCATATATTCTGAATATTGACCAACGTCTGATAATTTCTTGTATCTGCCACTTCTTTTACATTTCTCTGTGAGCGTTTGCTCAAAACCAAGTTGATGAAGGATAGTTAACTGATCTTCTTCCAAGTTGATGTCTTCAACAGGTTCTATATCTGATGTTAATTCAGCAACCCAGCCGCTCCAAACAGAGTTGAACTGTCGTTGAAGTTCCACCTCATCTTTGGCCTTATCCTTCAGTTTTTGCGCGAGCTCTTTGCTCTTCTGTACCAGTTTGTTCTGAAACTCTGATTTCTTCTCATCCAGTTTTTTACAAGCTTTCTTCTGCTGGATAACTCCATCCAGTTTTCTTTTCACCATTTTCACTTGATTATTAAGAAATTCCTCAATGTCTATTTCAAATCGTCCTCTCCACTGAGCCAAGATCTCTTTGTCTTTGTCATCCTCAAAGTACTTTGTCATTTCTGTTCTGACTTCTTCATATGTTTTACTTGTTTCTTTAAAAAGATAGGTTTGTTCAACCTCATCAAGTTTTCCATTTTCAATTCTGTTATGAAGTTGGTTTTCAATGGTCAACATGTTTTCCCTCATTGTCCAGGTCCAGCTCCCATACTGGACTTCCAGTTTTCTGTACACTGAAATTTCAAGTGTGTTTTTAAAACTGAAAAGAAAATTTTCAGTCAGCAGTGCAGTCCACAGGTCCTGAATTTTGCTTTTGAACTGTGAGAGAGTGATCCCATCAGACTTTGAAGCTTTAGAGAGGATGGTGTTCTTCACTTCCTGGATGCTCTCACTGTAACCTGGATTTGGAGGAGCCATGGGTGGACTGCCCTCCCACAGCTGGGCACAGTATTTCACATCTTTCTGAACATCAAATTCAATGACATCACTGAAGCACTCTGCATAACAAACTTCCTCTTTGGCTGCTAGTTTGGCCATCTGGTCCAGTTTTTCCTGCAGGCGTCTCTTTCCATCCATGTTTTTCTCTGCTGCTGCAACATCTGTGACATTCTGGTGAACTAACACACAACTGGGAGAAAGTTTAACTTCCTTCATCCTCATGAAAGCCTGAACAACAATCTGCAGGATGTCTTGCATCTCAGACGGATTCTCTCCAAAGATGTTGATCAGTGTCAGGTTCCCCAGACCAACAACAAGTGTTGCCAATTCATTGTCATGATGAAGAGTGTTGTTACCTTCTACTTCAAGAGCACGCAGTCCTTCAGTGTCCACCACTAGAACATAGTCATACTTCAAGTCTTCCTTCATCTCCTCTGACACTTTGAGCAGCTGCATGAAGGCACCTTTGGTGCACCTGCCAGCACTCACTGCAAACTGCAGCCCAAACATGGTGTTCAGCATTGTTGATTTTCCACTGCTTTGTAGGCCCAAAACTGACAACACAAAAACTCTCTGGTCCCCCAGTTTCTTGATGACTTCTTCTAAAAGACTGGAGATCCATGTTAAAGGCACATGACCTGCATCACCATCCATCAGCTCCATCGGGTGTCCTGATATCATCAGCTGTGCAGCCAGCTCAGGGTATTTAGACCAGTCAGTGTGTCTGCTCTCTCTTTGTGTTGTTTTATGGGCTTCATAGATCTGTCCCATTTCTCTGAAGATGTGCTCCAAACCAAAACTTGCAGACTGAAGTTTTTTTGATATGTATTCAAGTTCAGTTTTTGTTTTAAATAACAGATCTGATTTGTCCGGTTTGTTCTTCAAAGCCAAGACCTCAGACCACTTTTCATCATAACTTTTGAGAATTGAAGAAAGATCATCAGTGGAGAGGGCATCTATGAAGATCTGCATCCATTTTAGGAAATACTCTCTGACTGTTGGTGGCAATGATGAGAGACTTCCAGTGAACAACTGCATCAGTTTACTGCAGGAAGCAGCACATTGTTTCTGACGTATTTTCATCAGCTCTTGTTGCTTTTTACTTTTCTCCATTTCAATGTCTCCTCTGAGATGAAACAGTTCTCTGTGTATTTTGCTCCACTGATGCCACAGTTGGCCTTGACATGGGAGAAATTCATCTTTTATCTTTGAGACATGCATGTTATCCTTTGTAAGCAGATTGATTATTTCCTTAGCAGGAAGTTTCCAACTTTGACAGGCTGGGTCATTTTCATCCACTCTAATTCCAGAGAGCTCAGCCATGGTTTCAAGCTGGAAGGATGGTTTCAAGCTGGGAACATCAAGAGAAAACAAAACCTCTCTGATGATCTTTTTTAGCTCTTCAGATACATCTGAGTGGTTTCTGTCTTTGAGGCCCATTATGTAATTTCCATTTTTTGTCTTAACAGCATCACGACTGTCATTAACAGTGAGACAAATGAGAGGCTTATGAGACTTAAAAAGAGTAGAAATAAGTGATTGAGTTTCTTCATCGCTTTGTAGAGATTCCATGACAAAAATATTGATGGAGGATTTTTCAATCAGTATGTCACGCTGTTTTTCAGTCAACAGAGCATCACCATGGAGATTACAAAAGGCAATGCAGTCACTGAAGTCATCATTGGGTTTTCCAGCAGGGCAGTACCAGGCAATCTCTGCCACACCATCCATCAGATAGCGAGACTTGGTGCTTCCTTTACAGTTTCTGTGGAAGAAGGTGTCGTGACGGTCGTTGATTAAAGTGTTCATCAGCTGAGATTTCGACACTGACAAAGAACCCAGACGGAAAAATGACACCAAGGGTGTTTCAGCTTTGTAGACTGGAACACTCTTCATGGTGACGATCTTTGAGTTATCTTTGATTTGAGTTACCTTCCAGGTTTTTGTTATATCCCTGAAGGTCCACAGAGGAAACTGAATCTCCTTTGTGAATGGGTCATTAACAAGCAAAGGTAAGGCATACTGACACTGAGAGAGCTTTGTAATCATCATTTGTTTCAGGAAGCTGTCTGAGCAGTGAAATACTGCCATCTGAACGTCCATTGGATGCACACGAGCCTTCTCTTTCTCATTTGTGTCTGCAGGGGTTTTAAACAATTCCTCTAGATCATTGTCATCTATCTCACTGTTGTCAGACATTGTGGGCTTTAAATTGGTCACCTCAGGACTGTTTGATCTTACAGGAATATATCTGGCCTTGTAGTTCAACATTATCAGCCTGTGGAGAAAAGTGTGAGCTAGATCTTTCTCAGATGTTACATGGTCCATCTGTTTTCCAGGTGGACGTATTTGAAGAAAATCTGCTTTTGACAGCTTCTGTTGAACTTTGTCTTGAAGGTGAAGTCTGTCAAGCAGTGTCTCAATTTCTGTTTGACTCGATTTCTACACATAACAAATAAAGAGGGAGTATATGTAATTAAATTACATTTTCATATGGCAGAACAGACTAAATTCTAGCTTGGAAAGAAAAGCATCTGGATTTGTTTAAGTTGCTTGAAGACGTTTCACCTCTCATCCAAGAAGCTTCTTCAGTTCTAAGGGTCAAATGGTGGAGAGTCCCAGATTTAAACCCAGTGGGAGTTTCCCCCCAAAGAGGGACAAAGGACCCCCTGATGATCCTCTACCTAATCACACGAGCCAAGGTGTGAAAACGGGTGTGGGTCACAATCAGCCAGGGTTTCGGGTGAGCTCATTGTGAAACCTGGACCTACCCTATCATGTGATTTCCTGATGTCAAATGCGCTAGAGTGTGAGTGGGCATTAAGGCGTCTGGGAAGGGATCTCAAAACTGGATTATAGATGGCAGACAGTTGGTGTCGTAAACCAGCGCCTCTGTTCAAAGATGGTCACTCACAATGGACATAAATGGCTTCTTTCACTTCTCTTTCAAACTATCTGTCTTTTCTGTCCAAAATGTGAACATTGGCATCCTCGAAAGAGTGACCTTTGTCATTTAGATGCAGATGGACTGCTGAGTCTTGTCCCATGGAGGTGGCTCTTCTATGTTGTGCCATGCACTTGTGAAGTACTGGTCCGTGTGTGTGGGCTTCGGGTAAACTTCAATGTTGAGGTTGCCATTCTCTTCAATGTGCACAGTGCAGTCCAGGAAAGGCAAACAGTTATTCTTTGTGTACCGGAAGCCCACACACACGGACCAGTACCTCCTCTTTGACTCCCATCACCCTCTGGAACACAAACTTGGAGTAATCAGGACCCTACACCACCGGGCAGAACATGTTCCCTCTAAGCCAGAAGGGAAAAAGAAGGAACACACACACGTAAAGGAAGCACTCAAAACGTGCGGTTATCCTAATTGGGCGTTTATAAAGTCAGCAAAGAGACACAGAAAAGAAGATCAGACACCAGCGAGGGAGGATAAGAAAGACAGACGCAACAACATTGTCATCCCCTATGTAGCCGGTGTATCAGAGAAACTCAGGAGAGTTTTCTCCAAGCACGACATCCCAGTGTACTTCAGACCCAGCAACACACTCAGACAGAAACTGGTTCACCCGCAAGACAAAACTCCAAAACACAAACTTAACAATGTGGTGTATGCTGTACAGTGCAGCGAGGAATGCCCAGACCTCTGCATTGGAGAGACCAAACAGCCACTTCACAAGCGCATGGCACAACATAGAAGAGCCACCTCCACAGGACAAGACTCAGCAGTCCATCTGCATCTTAAGGATAAAGGACACTCTTTCGAGGATGCCAATGTTCACATTTTGGACAGAGAGGACAGATGGTTTGAAAGAGGAGTGAAAGAAGCCATTTATGTCCACTGTGAGTGACCATCTTTGAACAGAGGCGGTGGTTTACGACACCAACTGTCTGCCATCTATAATCCAGTTTTGAGATCCCTTCCCAGACGCCTTAATGCCCACTCACATCCTGGGCCATCTGACCTCAGGAATTCACATGACAAGGTGGGGCCAGGTTTCACAATGAGCTCACCCGAAACCCTGGCTGATTGTGACCCACACCCGTTTTCACACCTAGGTAGAGGATCATCAGGGGGTCATTTGTCCCTCTTTGGGGGGAAACTCCCACTGGGTTTAAATCTGGGACTCCCCACCAATTGACCCTTAGAACTGAAGAAGCTTCTCGGATGAGAGGTGAAACGTCTTCAAGCAACTTAAAGAAGTCCAGACGCTTTTCTTTCCAAGCTCCAGAGACTACGATGACCTGGATGACTGAGAACCGTCACAGACAGACTAAATTCTAATTTTGATCTTTTGAATAAATGTTTATTCTCCTACCTTCTTTTTTCCACTGATGTAATCATCTGTGGTTTCTGCAGGACAGCATGAATGAGATTCAAATGCATTATACTCCATGCATGTTGGTGCAAATTATTTCAAAGTTATAAACTCAGCTGTTCATATTTTTAAGATTTTTGTGTTACTGTATAATGAAAAATGTTACCATTGTCATTAGTCTTGAATGATACATAAGATTTATCTCCTGGTTTACTCTCCTGCTCATCAATGTGTTCAGCCACTGGCCCACTCTGAAAAAGTAAATACACTAATATGTAAATACAATGTAAATACATACATATAAATAAATATAGTGTAAATACATTAGCCTGAAATTTAGCTTATCAAGTTAATGCCACTGACATATATAACAACAGGATGAAAAGATTTTACTTTGTATTTTAGTGAGAAGACAGTAAACTATTTTAGAATGGATCTGACTGACATTTATATACTTACATTTCTAGTCTTATTGACCGCTCAAAGCAGCTTATCAACTGCATCAAGACCTGTTCTAAATTTCCAATAACCAGTAAATCTAAAAAGTGTCTCTGCAAACCTAAAATACTTTTTGCTGTCAAGCGACAGAGGAAACCACTTTTTTAAAACTGTTATTATAATCAAGCGATCTGAGGGGTTACTAAACTTCCACATTCCTACTCCTTATTTTCAGACATTAGAAAGTAAGATTATGTGAAGAAATCTTTTTAACCCTTACATGCTGTTCACATTTGAACCATAACTGACCTGATTTAGATTAATTTGTAACATTGCAGGTGTAAATGTACTTACATTTATGTAGTGCTGTTAACTCATTATTCATGCCCAATTTGGAATAACCAATTAACCCACCATCATGTTTGTCTTTGGATTGTGGAAAGAACGCACTGCTCTTATAACAGTGCCAATTGGATTCACCTCTTTCAGTGTCTGAATCCACGAAGCCCTACAGCCTCTCCCACACAATAAAGCTCCAGGTCCAGATGGTTTTCCAGCAGAGTTTTACAAAGGATTTTGGCCTATATTAGTGCCCACTTTTATCAGAATAGTAACTTAAGTTCATATTGATAACACTTTATCTCCACTCATGTTTGAGTCATTTTTGACCAGGATATGTCCTTCGATGTGCACATTAAACAAATATGTAGGACTGCTTTCTGTCATTTACACAATATCTATAAAATTAGAATCATCCTGTCTCAGAGTTATCTTAAAAAAAAAACTATTTCATGCATTTATCGTCAGAGGCTGGGTCTGTGACCCAGCGTTTTCAGGTTATGTGTTGAGTTGTTATGTTATATCTTGACTTAATGTTGAGTTATAGGATTATTATTTGTTTGCCTTGAGTTTAGTCTAGTTTATGTTTCACTTAGGACGGCTTCGTTAGTGTCATGTATTGTCTGTGTGTTTCATGTTGTCAGGTCTGTGTTTTCATGTCCCGGTGTTTCCTGTTTTATTTTGAAAATCTTGTGTTTCTTTGTTCAGTGTGTTTAATTTCACTCTACCCCTGTGATGTCGTTGTTCACTGTGTCAGCTGTTTCCTCCTGTGTTTTGTGAGAAAGTATAAGAGCAAGTGGCATGTTTCAGTTCCCCTCTGACGTGCAGAGATAAGGAGTAGGTTGTAAAGAAGAATAGAAAAGCAGGAAACTACAGATAGACAGTTGGGGAGTGTACCTTTCTATGTGAATGTTAGGGTGTGTGTCCTTGGGTGTGCTTGATAAGGAAACAACATGTATTCTTTTTATGACTTGTTTTGCTGACTGTAGTGAGCACAAGGGTGGGCTCACCTGTGACTAAGCCTGTAATCTAAAGGTTGCAAGATGCTTGTGTGACTACTAAATAACTATAGGGGCAGTCCTTTAATGAAGCTTCCAGAGCCTTTATAATTGAAAAGACCGAGGAATTGCTCCTCAGATTCACTTGATGCTTGCTGTGGCTGCATGTAGTAGGATCTCCCAATGGGCATTGGTAATAAAGCGTTGATGAAAGGATACTTCAGCCTCATCTGACTCTTTTTCTCCAGCTGGGATATCAAAAGTATCAGTGAGGTCAAGAAGTGAACCTCAACAGTTTCCACTTCCTCTGATCACCCCCTGTGTGTATTTAGTCTTTGTGTTTTCATTCAGTGGATGTCAGGTTTTCTATATTTCCTCTCACCACGCCACGACAAGTTCCATGTATGTCATGATTCTGCTCAGGCCTGAATAAATTCTGTTTGAAACTCAGTTCCGTCTCCTTCACTGTCTGCATGTAGGCCCTGCTTCTCATTCAACACACAGACAGCTCCTGCTGTCTGGAAATTAGTATTAGCAGTTCTAAACAAATTTGGATTTGTTTCATTCTTCATAAACTGGGTGAAAACACTTTACAGCTCTCCAAATGAATGTGTTAGGACAAATTATCTTACTTGCCAAAACTTCAACCTAAAGAAGTACACCAGACAGGGCTGCCCACTTTTACCCTCGCTTTTTGTCATTTTTTATTGAACTACTAGCAGCAGCAATCTGACAAAATGTAGATATTAAAGAAAATCAAAATGAAGATAAAGACCATAAGATAAGCCTGTGGTGTACTACTTTTCCCTAGGAACTCACAAACTTCTCCTACAGAGATGATCACACTTACAAATAAGTTCTCATTCACATCAAACTACTCCATCAGCTGGAGTAAATCAACAATTCTGGCTCTGATTTGTAATTTTTCATATTCCAATCATATTAGTAGTAGTGGAATAATATTCCACTACTAAAACTTATTTTATTGCTACCTGTAATTTATTGCAGTTTACTTTTATGTGTTTATTTGTTTACTAAATGTTTGAGGTGTGAAATAAACTGCACAGGAGTTTGAAAACAAAATATGGGTGTGGGTGGTTGGAGGATGTGATTGTGTGTGTGTGTATGTGTGTCTGTGTGTGTGTGTGTGTGTGTGGGGGGGGGTACGTGTCCTCGTATCTTGTTTCCCTTTTCTGTTCCCATGTTTCTCTGCTTGTGTTTCATTCCATGTTTACTCTGTCTGTCATGCTTATCCCCTGTTTCCCCAGCCCCTCATGTCTCTCTTTCTCTCTCTCTTGTGGTCTCTCACCCTCTGGGTTCCTCGCTTTTGTGTTCCCCTTTTGCTCGCCCTTGCCTTCTTAGTGGTGTCTGTGTTTTGTCCTCCTTGCCTGTTGCTGTCTTCCACTACTTGTGTTCCATCCTGTCTCCCCAGACTACCATGTGTTTCATGTCTGCGTGTTCCATGTCCTATTGTCACAGTCTACGTCTCACTATGTTCCTATTTTATTTTGA
Source organism: Pelmatolapia mariae (assembly GCF_036321145.2). Classification (NCBI taxonomy): domain Eukaryota; kingdom Metazoa; phylum Chordata; class Actinopteri; order Cichliformes; family Cichlidae; genus Pelmatolapia; species Pelmatolapia mariae. Next base: position 10,056,657 of record NC_086245.2, read on the forward strand.
CAATCAGCATTCCATGTTCAGTGTGTTTAGTTTTGCTTCCTCTGTCTTATCATGTCTAATTTGTCTCAGCTGTATTCCCCATGTGTTTCATGTTCCCTCGTTATTCCCCGTGTATTTAAGCCCTCTGTTTGCCATTGTCCACTGTTGCATTCTCCCTCATTCCCCGCCGTGTATTCTGCCTGCCTATCTGTTTAGTTTTATGTGTTTTGCCAGTTTAGTTTGTTTTTGTGTTTTCCGGTGTTCAGCAATAAAGCTGCTTTCTGAGTTTATTCTCACCTCAGTGATTCTGCATTTGGGTCCTATTCTGCCTGCTTCACACGGTCAGTTCATGACAGTACCCCCAAATTGTTATCAAAAATGTATAAGTTATTATTTAAAATTGATTCCTACCGGTCGCCCCCGGACACTGCTGCCGCTCCCTGGGATGAGGTTACTTTTTGATTCTGAGGCCCATGGCTGGATGTTCTGGTGTGGTCTTTGACCCGGGGGGGCTCTCCCAGGTGCTACAAACAGAAAATAAATATTTTACAATACAATCAAAGCCTTTGTTTATTTCATCTGCAATTTTCTTTTGGTAAACAAGGTTATACTGGCATTGTAACCGGCATTTGCCTGCCCCGAGCACTGTCTGGTGCTGCAAGATCAGTGCCAGCTGTGATTAGGTGGCTTTTTAGATGCTCAATTTTACACTGTGTTTTTCTGGCGTTTGGGCTGTCAGATGTAGCAACGCAGCAGAGTTGTGGCTGTGTGCTGTGGAGGCCCAGTGGAACCTGTTTAATTGCCTCAGGTAAGCAGTGGCGTGTCCAGCGGGGTGGCCTGGGGGGGCACAGGTCACCCCCCAACCAGACTGGCCACCCCAGGTGCCACCCCGAAGCTAAAACAATAAAATTCAATCAAATATCAAATGTACAATTATGTTTTCACAGTGAAGCTCAGATGTCCGAGTGTAAGTGAGTGCAGCATCGGTTTCTGCACTATGAGCATCACGTTAGCAAAGGAAGGAGAGCCAAGCACGAAAGACGGCACCGCAGAAAACAATTTTTCGGTCCCGGTAAGTAATATTAAGTTTGTTGAATTTATTAAACTTCGGTGAAATTAGAATACCAAGGAAAAAATAACACTTAAAGAATTATTGCAACCGTCGAATATTTCAGACAGTAGGCTACTGGGGGGAGCTAGCATAAGAGTTATGAGTTATAAGATATAATCCAAGTCGTAACATTGCTGTATGGAGCTGCAGATTTGGTTGCAGGTTAATACTGGCAGTGTCACCATGCCAGCTGACTGTATTTCATCATCAGCCAGTGTTGTTCTTTATACATCAATATTACCAAAGTTTACCATAAGGCAGCACTTAGACTACACTGTGCGGTCTAGCTAATTTCTCTCATTACTTATCCTATCTGCCAGCTCCATGTTATGAATAGAGTGTAAATCACCCCATGAAATGGCTGTGCCATGTTCGATGCAGGGATGTGCAGTTCTGGTTCTCAAGGCTCCTGTCCTCCCGGTTTCAGATGTTTCCATACTTCAACACAGCTGATTTAAAGAATCATTTACAGACTTGTGCACAACTAGGTGTTTGGGGATTATTTGATTTGAATTGGCTATGTTGGTAACATCTAAAACGTGCAGGATAGGGGTCCATGAGGGCCAGAATTTGACATCCCTGACTTCTAGTCAAGGTCAAACATCAGGAAAGTTGTTGTTTGCGACATAAGTTTTTGCTTTATTACTTCAGGGCCAACCAGTAGAGATAAAAGAATAGGAAGAATGAAAAGATCTCAAAATATTAAGAATTTCTTCCTTAAGAAAGCTAAAATACAACCAGAAGCAGAGAGCAATGTCAGGGAAAGGTGGATTGAGCAGCAGTCATCATTGTCACCTGGGAGTTCTACAAATGAAGGTATGTGTGAGAATGAATAAGGAAAATGCAAGGAAGGGATGTTTATATTGTCAACTGTTCAACCCATCCATAGGGGACAAATCCTAATATTTGGGAATAAACAATTAACTAAGCAAATATATGTATTGTGGTACATAATTGGAAAGTAAAACAAAATCCTGCTTTAAATAACATGTTTTTTTATTTAATGAAATGTAATATTTTTATATTATCCTAGGCACTTCTTCACCTGTTCATGATCAACCAGATAACCAGGATGTGGTGCCTTTTGAAACATCTTCTCCTTCAACATCATGTACGACACCGGGCCATCCACATGGTATTTAACCTCCAATCTTACTTTATAGATTAATATTGACAGCCTTTAAAAACAAAATAATGATGTTGGGTAGTTAACATTGTGCAGTAAATATTCTATAATATTGATACTGTCACTTTTGCAAAAGGCGTTGTTCTAGATTAAAACCAATTCTTCATTGATTTTTAAATTTAATCCTCCCATACTTAGATATATCTCAAAATCCAGGGACCTAGACAGCCACACTTGAAGATATTTCCTCGAACAGTACATGGTGAAAAGAAGAGGGCCTTCAGCAAGACATGGTATTCACAACACAAATGGCTGGAATATTCTCAAAGTCGGGACTCTGTCTGTTCCTGTTTCAAAATCAAACACCACTTTGTGATACAGATAAAGTTTTGCATTGGCTAATTTGCCAATTGTATGTTAAAAATATTCGTATTTTAATATTCAAAAATGTTTTTGCCCAAAACATATGTGCACTATATGTCAGTAAAAATACTATGCAAATATTGCTGTCCTTGAATGCTGAATAAACACTGACAGAGCACTGATTGTATCTCTTGTACTTTATCAACGCAGTATCTAAAAACTTTGCACCATAGTGGTTAAAATCTCATTCTAATAAGAGTTAAAAGCACATTTGGTTATTAGGTTTATAGGGTTATTGAATTATGGTTAACGGTTGGTAGAATTTTTTTTTAACATTATCTGCCAATTACATCTGCCACCCTTCTCCAAATCTGTGCCCCTACCTGGCCCCCCCAACAAAAACTTTCTAGACACGGCACTGCAGGTAAGGGATTCTTTACATAGCCGTTTATCATGTTCGTGGTTATGGCTGTGTGTCTGGAAATGTGCTGCGGGACTGGTGGTGAGGATGCTGTGTGTGGGTGATATGCTTGATGGTGAGCAGTTTCCGTGAGACATGCCAGGTAAGCATGTATGGAATCATAGATGATGAGGGAAAGAAAACAGCAGCTTAATAACGATTCGCTTTTTTTCACTGCTGTTTTTTTTGTTCAGGACTGTTTTATTTTCCTGTGTTTTGCTTCGGTTAATTTTCTTATGTTAGTTATACTCTTAGAGTCCTTTTTTAAAATCCTGTGTCTGCAGTATTGGGGTTGGTGGCGGACCAAAGGGGTTGTGATAGCGAGGGGTGTGGCTTGGGAGGTTTGGACAAAATGGCAAACAGTTTGACCACCTTTTTTTAAAAATTTATTTTGTTTTTTTCGTGCAATTGATTGTAGTTTTGTTTCTGTTTCCTTTTTTCTTCATGCACTAGGAGTAGTTGTGGGTAATAAGTGGCGCGCAAATTGTTTGCCTCTCTCCTCCAGCCACAGGAGTATATGTGTGGGCCTTTTAGCGTTCATATGGATTTATGGATTGCATTTAAAATGTATTGATATTAAAAGTATTTTTTAAAGTTGTTAAATAAATTATAAATAATGTTGGAGGGAAAGTTTTGCCTTTTAGCTCATTTTCTTTGACCAAGCATGCTCCTTAGAATTTGGAGAAAAGAACTGATAATTGAATGTGAGGGTGGGGCCACACCATGGTCACACCCGTGGTTTCAAGTTTCTTTTAATTCATTATTCTTTTAGGCTGTGAATATTATTATTATTATTATCATTTTGCTCAATTTTTATTGCTCTTAAATTTTAGTTTTCTATTTTTCTATCAGGCCCTATCTTATCATAAAGACCTCAAGGGTCAATATTCAGGGCTCTAGAGTGCGACCAAATTTTTCCGTGGTGCGACTAAAGAAAAACATTTGGTCGCACCGGTGCGACCAACTGTTGCCAACACTTGGTCGCACCTGTTTGGGTAACAAAAAAAAAATCTCTGCAACTCCGTGTGGTCAACAACAGACACACATTATGCCCCTATCGTGGACTAAACCAATCAGAGATAGTCAGGGGCGGGACCTCTCTGATTGGCCCTGGGGTCCAGTGGAAAGTGCAGGTAGAAGAGGGAGGTGAGTAGCTTTAATAAGGCGATATCAATTCATTAACGGATTCCACACAAAGACGTAAACACAGAGCGACCCGACGCATCAGAATCAGCTTTGTCTTTCTCGGCTTTCTCACCGGACGGCCCGCAGACGGACACGCTGTCGGAGCTTAGCGATTCTGATGCGTCGGGTCGCTCTGTGTTTACGTCTTTTTGCGCTGATTCTGAGCTGCAGGTTTTGTCTCTCCAACCAAAATTCGCCGAGCCAGCAGCAAAAGAAGCAGCAAACTACGCTTCACATTTGATCAATGTCGTCATGAATTCCCTCTGAATTTTGCTGTTTTGCTTCCCCACGATAAAAATTACACTTCCTACACAGCTCCCTGTGTGTACTTCAAGAACAGTTTCCCGTCTCAAATCTGTTTTCTGGATTATTCATTCGCTTATTACCCACCAGTCTACCGTTGTTTACAGCGCTGTCTTTTTCTTTTTTCATGTAAATGACGTCCGACAAGAAAGCCTAATTTCTGCTGTTCAATACTGAAGAAATTTAAACTTCTTAAAATTATGCAAAATTGCAGAATATTGCAGAATATTTTTAAGGTTATCTGTTATAAAAAGCCAGACCAGGAAAATCTCCTTCATGTTTTTCTGTGTTTTATTGTCAGTTACTTTGACACAAAGGCATCTACTGTGATGTTCACAATTCTGATGAAGTCTCACAAGTGTCAGTACTGATAAATGATCAGAATTATAATATTTCTGACTGTCTGAGGCTAAATTGAATCGAATCAGGACTTTGAGAACTGGAATCGAATGGATTATAGAAATCAGTGATGATACCCAGCCCTAGTGAGCAGCCTAGGCCTGACAGAAGTGGATGTAGCTGTGGGTAATAAGAAAAGATGAAAAGAACTATTGATAACTTTTGTGTTAAGTTAAGGCCTGATCCTTCTGAAATTCATAGCCAGCTCTGACACAGTGCCATCAATCTTTGAATGCTGAAAAAGCAGCAGTGTATCCAGAAAACACACTTCATGCTGCAATAAATGCACTGCCCAAGTGTCCCCTCTCCCCACTGCCTTTCAGCAGCAGGCAGCAGCAAACAGGTCATCAGAGGAGGCCAAGCTGATGATTAAGTTTAACATTTTCTACAATATTGACAAAGCACTTTAAGCACAAGATTGTTAGTTAATAATTTAGAAATGAATATTGTCTGTATGGACTTCCCCCCAAAGAAGGTGCACATGTAAAACTGCGGTGTTAAGCGAAGCGGTTGAAAAATTTGAGTGCGCCTAACTTTTGTGCCGGTACGCCTAAATTTTTTAAGTTAGGCGTACCGGTGCGCCCATGTCAAAAAGTTAGTCTAGAGCCCTGATATTGTATTTGGGGTTCCTAGAGTATTTAAAAGTAAAATGGGAGGAAGAGCTTTCAGCTTTCAGGCCCCCCTTCTGTAGAATCAGCTTCCAGTTTGGATTTAGGAGACAGACACTATCATACTTTCAAAATTAGGCTTTTAAAAGGTTCCTTCCTGTTAAAAGGGAGTTTTTCCTTCTAGCTGTCGCCAAAGTGCTTGCTCATAGGGGATCATATGATTGTTGGGTTTTTCTCTATATGTATTATTGTAAAGTCTACATTACAATAAAAAGCGCCTTAAGGTGATTGTCGTGATTTGGTGCTGTATAAAATAAATTGAATTGAAAATTGAAATGTAGACAAAAGAACATGTTTTAAATTCTCTTTTGCTCCATGTGCCCTACATCAGCGGTCCCCAACCCCCGGGCCTCGGACTGGTACCGGTCCGTGAGTCATTTGGTACCGGGCCGCGAGAGTTGAGGCTCAGGTGTGAAATGTATGGTTTTCAGGGTTTTTATCGGTTTTCAGCGTTATTTTGTTATCGTTTTTATCGTTAACTCTGTTTTCCTGGGTCTTTTCACGTGTGTTATGAATAAATCTTACTTTTTTCGGTACCGGTACTAGTTTTATTTTGTTGTATTTATCCGCGACACCTTAAAGGCCGGTCCGTGAAAATATTGTCGCGCATAAACCGGTCCGTGAGGCAAAAAAGGTTGGGGACCGCTGCCCTACATAACAGATTCAAACTAAATACATTAATTTGAATTAGATTTTTATTTTAATTTCAAAATTAATGTGAAAAGTATATTAATAATTCGGTGTCCAACTTAACAGCCTGAGGTGAGTGGCTTTTATTTTTATATTTTTAAATGTTATTAAAATTGAATTAATTGAATAGTTAATATAATTTGACTTTCAATTAAAAAAATATTGTTATTAAAGCCTTGAAAGAAATATGGTCTGAGACAGTGGTTCTCAAACTGTGGTACGCGTACCACTGGTGGTACTTGGGTTGTCGCTAGTGGTATGTGGGAAATCTCCAATTTTTTTTTGAAGAATAAATAATATGCCATTGTAGAGGTATGCAAAGATGACACAACAGTTCCTGAGGCTCTTCTGGGAGCCGGAGTCGACTAGAAAACGTCTCCCTGAGTGTGAGTCCTCTATGAAGAGCAGCCTTTCCTTAAAGTCAGCGGTCACGGCTGCTACAGAGCACTGGCAGGCTTGCTTCCTTAAAACTGTAGGCGGCAGAAAGCACCGTGCTGCAGTGCCAAAACACTGTTGGTAAAAACACAGCCCTTTTCTGTGGTGCCGTCGTGCCGTGATCCCAGCCACCATTGATGAGTCAGAGGAAGAGGTGAGTGAAGAGGAATCCTCCATCATCCATTCCTAGCAAGGACAGCATGCTCTCCATGAGCTCGAGAGCGGTACCATCACCCAGGCCTGATAGAGACAGGAGTTTCCTGGCCCGCTCTGCATTGGAGAGGGATTAGCGCCGCAGCAGCAGCGCCTTGAGAGCGATGTATTTCCCTTGGGTGGGGGGATCCCAGAGGACACATGCGGGTGGACAGTGGATCCAGCGAGGCCACCACATAATGGTATTTCGTGTCGTTGGCTGAAATGCCACAAAGAGCAAACTGAACTCCAACGTGCACAAACTATGCAGGAGGAACTTGAAGCCAAAAATCCGGCAACTTAACCACCACAGCAAAAATTAAAACGTACAGCCCTGCTATCACTTCCAACATAAATGATGACAGAAAACTAAACAACAGTGATGTTTGTAGGTTACTAAAGTTGAGCTAGCTGGTATATAATGAACACGTGTAAGTGTAAGTTGTTTTTTTTTTTGCCTGTCCCGTTTGTTACTTTAGAAATCTGAATTATTGTCTGAAGGCCAAGAAAGATGCCCAACAGATTTATTTTACCAAGTGGCTCATTATGGCTTTGCTGTATTGGTCCACTTGATTGACCTTTTTATTAATAATAATAATCATAATGTATACTTTATTGATCCCTGTGGGGAAATTCCTCGCTGCATTTAACCCATTCACTCAGTGAAGCAGTGAGCAGCCATTGGGCGCCGGGGGAGCAGTGTGTACACTCCTGTAACACCTGTAACATTCAGCAGTCGCCTCATTGTTCTGACACACACAACAAAACTATTGACTACACTACACACTAACTACACAAGATTTGCGCTAAACGTCGCAAATCTCTCATATCTCAAAACACCGCCGTCACTCCTAAAACTTCCCCCCTTCCTAAACAACTGTTGCCATATCATTTTTTGATTGGTTGACATGGTACATTTTTCCACCAATAGGAAAGGGTGGGGGGTTTGGTTTTGCTCACAGGCAGAGAGCGCTTTTGAGCGTTTTCCTTATAAAACACCGTTTTTACCATTTCTTCCGCAGTAAATATAAACAACTATAGTATTCAGGAAAAAACCAAAACCAAACATTGCATATATTTTTTTATCATAACTCTGGTTTTACATGGCCTATCAACACAATTTAAAAACTGGTATAAAGTCCACACTGTTTCCGTCAGTTGTTCTGTCTGTCCTGCTCACATCTCCAATGGTTGTACACGTTGTCATTAACGTGGCTTCACTCCACATCAGCCACGCCGCTTTGCTAGCTAAAACACCAGTGTCAGCACATAAGGACGCTGTCATAACCTGCCAACGACGTTGATTAGCTGTGTATATATGAATGTGTCAATAGAAAATTGTACTTAGTAGTCAGTATAAGCTTTTAATGACATAAGTTTACTTGTGATATAATGCTGCATGATGATCTTTTCCTTGCTTAGAACTGATTGTTCTTTATGAAACGTGTTCTGATATTTGTATCTGAATGTTTCCACAGCGATAGTAAGAAGTTGAACAAGCAGTTCTGACCTCACACACACACACATACACACACACACAATCGCATCATTGGCTGGACTATGGGATAAGGTGGCATCGTTCTAATCCCATACGGGAGCAGCCAGTCACTTACTAACACTGCAAAACAGAATTGTAAACGTATTTATTTTAATTTCAACTCAGGTTAGATTTATTTATTTATTTATTTATTTATTTTTATTTTTTTTTTGTGCGCAACGCAGAGTTTCTGTGAGCAGAGACCGTGCCAGCAGTGCGCAATTGCGCACGCGTGCAGCTTAGAGGGAACATTGGTTATAACAGCGGTTCCCAAACTTTTTTTGCTGGGCCCCCCTTTGTTTTACAAGAAATATGTTTGCCCCCCGCCCCCCTGGCGCGCACGCACAAACACATCCTCCAACCACACACAGCCATATTTTGCTCCATTGCGGTTTATTTCACACTTCAAACATTTAGTAAACAATTAAGCGAATACAAGTAATCTGCAATAAATTACAGGTAGTAAGAAAGTAAACTACTAACTCTTTTACGCTACGTCCACACCTACACGGGTATTTTTGAAAACGCTGTTTTGTCCACACGTAAACGGCATTTCGAATCACCGAAAACGGAGATTTTTTAAAACTCCTTTTTTGCGTTTACGTGTCGACGAGGAATACAGAGTTCGTCACGCAACATCAAAGGTATGTGCCAGAGGTGTGGACTCAGTCACACGACTTGGACTCGAGTCAGACTCGCGTCATTAATTTTATGACTTTAGACTTGACTTGAAAAATGTTCTAAGACTTGGACTTTTACACCAGTGACCTGGGACTTGAATTGGACTGGTTTACTTGAAAAGACTTGATATTTCACCCCAAATCTAAAATTTAACACGCATATTATATAGAAAGTGTGCACCATTAATTCAATTCATTTATTCAAACCACACTCCACACGTATGTGTGCGTGAGCTAGGGTTGCCAACCGTCCCTTAAAAAACGGAATCGTCCCGTATTTAGAAACAAAAGTACACGTCCCGTGTTGAGCTAATAAGGGACGCACTTTGTCCCGTAATACAGTGAGAATCAAAAGTAGTCTATAACTTTTAATGGAATTAACGCTTTGTTTGAAAACATAATTCCCAGCCCCTCTCCTGCTTTGTGACCAATGAGCTGACAGCACACTTATGACAATTCGAGTATGACAATTCAGATTACCGCTTATCTCATTGGTTGAGGAAAGGTTGCTTACGGAGAAAATACCGGAAGACAACAGATGACCACAACAAGAAGCATGGCCAACAGGGAAACAAACGCCGACACTGCGGTGCAAGTCTCGGACGACAGTACACCTAAAGCTGGGCAAACACTGTGCGATTTTTTCAGTCACGTTATTCAGCTCCTGCTCAAACTGCACGATTGACTCGCAGGGGTTATAAGTTCGTAGGTCACGATGCAGGGTCTCACACTATACCGCCCGATGCTCTGATGCGACCTGAGTGCTCACACTGTGCCTCCATAAAATGAAGGTTATAACAGAAAATCTGTCGCTCACTCTCCCTCTCTGTCTTTCACTCACACAGACACGCGCACCACCACCATCAACTTTGCTAAATTGCTAATGAAAAACATTGATCAGGCAGTTGTGATTGAGCAGCAATGTAAATCCAACTATTTTCATGGTTGTTGTGGTCGTGATAATTTTGTGATGCCACATCGAAAAGACTCGGCTGAGCTTTCCAAAGTTCTACAATTGTTTGTGTCCAGATCACATGCTGTACAGCCGTGCTGCTCCATCTTTTTCACCGACGTTTACGTGTTTGCGCGTGAGCAGTGTGAGCGGCTGCGGTGACACCCTCACGAGCGATTGATGATCGGGAGCTGGTCGTGAGGTGTTAATCGCTTCTCGTTACCCCACGTATACTACACGATGCACGATGAAGGCCAAAATCGGGCCGATCACCAAATCGGTCGCACGACTCAAAAATCGTCTCAAAATGGGCCAAAAAATCACATAGTGTATGCCCAGCATTAGACCAGCAATGTTTGTTCCCCTCAGAGAAAGAAAAAAAAGGCTGCAAAAGTACAGGGAGGAATGGGAAAAGGAAAACACCTGGCTGGAAAAGTGCACGATAACACCTATAAAGCGCACTGCACTGTGTGCCGGCGCACTTTTCCATAGGCATGCTTCTAATGGTGGGCACATGAAGAACATGAGGGGCGTGAAAGCTCGGGAACCCTTAATCAATTTTTTGTCCACCAGGCCACGGCAAAAGCAGATATGGTATGTAAACACTGGTTTGTTTTTTTTAAACCCTCTGGTTAAGGTTAATATGGGCATGTGCAGTGAATATCAGCGCTATGTGGCCAGAAGTGTGATAATATAATTTATTTTGTGTAATAAACAACTGCAAGGATAGACGATTACAACAAATAGATGACTAATACATAAAAGTAATACATAGATGAATAATGATGATGAGTTATGATGCGTAATCATGGGAACAAGTGAGTTTACAAACAGACTGATTGGCATTAGAAAAGCTGAAATAATACCTCAACTGAAGCCAGTTGTACTAAATGCACTATATGTGCACTGTTATAAGAATGTTTTTCGTTCTATTGTTTTCTATTAATTTATATAATTTTAAGTTGAGCAGGACAGAGTTCTTTTAAAGAAAGATTTACTTATATTCTCAAAAGTTAAGCATGACAGGCTTCTGTTTAAGAAAGAGACCTGTTTTAATAAATGGCTAAATGATCATTTGTTTCCCATGTGTTCATATCACAAAGAATATGCATCTACTTAAATTCAAGTCAAATGGTTTAAAAAATAATTTCACACACAAAAAAACAGAGCTACAAAATTCACCACACTGGGAAGGGTGAAGACAACTGGGTTGCCCGGCCCTGGCCACGAGGTGTCCCTTATTTATTTTTCAGGGAGTTGGCAACCCTAGCGTGAGCTGTAGCACAGCCAATCAAATTAACCAGATTTTTTTTTAAGAAGAAAAAAAAAACGCTCAAAAATGCTGCAAGGAGTTATTTTTTTCAGGTACATAAACTATGAAGTAGTCAAAAAAAACGGAATGCAATATGCAAAACATGCAAGAAGAGAATCACAGACAGAGATGGAACAACTTCCAACTTTGTCCGACAGTTGAAGTTGCATAAAGAACGGTACGTGGTGCTTCGCTTTTGCTACGATGAGATTGCTGACTTCATCTAACTTTGTGATGTCAACTAACTTTAATGTGTATGATATTTTTGTCATGCTATTTTAAAGCCGGTCCTACAAGCGCATCCAAGAATAACATGCAGCTTATCTCAGAATTGTCGGTGAAAATTATTCTTGGAGTTAAGTTTAATTGAGCTGCATTTTATAGAGGTGCAATTTCACAATTTGTGTACATTTTCTAAGTTCACTATTTCGTCATGTGTTGAGAAAAACAGAGATTTAAAAATCACATGGTCTAATATTTACATTTAGCATATAACTGCAACATTCTTTTTTTCGTTTTTTTTTTGTTTGTTTTTTTAAAGACTCGAAAGGACTTGAAATTCAAAGTTTCAGACTTGTGACTTTACTCGGACTTTTACACCAGTGACTTGAGACTTGACTCTGACTTGCCTGACATTACTTGAGACTTGACATGTGACTTGAGGATAAAGACTTGAGACTTACTTGAGACTTGCAAAACAATGACTTGGTCCCACCTCTGGTATGTTCCTTTTTTCACGTCATGCTGTGTGCACGTTATTGTTTACATGAGATGAATTGCAGAATGGCAGATAGAGACAAAATACTGTTACTGTTAATCTATCTATCTATCTTCAGGTTTTACATGCTTACATGTACACACGTAGTTACTGTCCCTCCATTTAGAAAGGCAGAGGCGTCACAGTGTAATTATTTTAGGTAGCTGTTTTTTTTCCCTATGTAATAATATTCAACATTGCTATCAATACATTTTTCAAAAAAAGCCTCTCTGTGCAAAATGGGTTTAAAAACATAAACAGCTGTGGGATACTGTTTGTCTGTGATTAGAACCAGGAGAACAAATTGTGGCAGGATCAGCCTGATATTATTTGTATCCCACTGTAACTTTACTGTATAAAGAGCTAACATCTCCAAAATGTCAGGAGTAGTTAGTCATTACAAGAATTGTTTGTGAACTAAAAATCAAGAATGTGGGATACTGTTTGTCCGTGATTTGAACAGCCCAGCGCTGCTCCCGACGCAGGGAAAGCTTATTCTGCAGGGGAGACCTACCTTGGCACTTGTGCAGGTGAAGCCAAAGGGAAGATATGCTTCACCATATTTTCTAGTCTTTGGCTTAGAATGAAGTTGGTTTGGAAACATATTCAGCTATGCTTCATCTCCTGCTTTGTGTTTGTGTGGGCGCCCCGTGCTAGCAGTGTCCAAGCATTTTTTCCCCCCCTTTTCATACCGCACCCCCCCTGCAATGGCTCTGCGCACCCCGTAGTGGGCGGGCCCTATGGCGTTATTTTTGTGCCACTATTCTGAGCGCACGTAAAAAAAGTTTGCAGGTGCAAGTGTTGTATTTTGAGGAGAAATTTATTTTGAGCGAAGAAAAGCTGAATTTGAGTGAACAAAATTCATTGCTGCGTGCAAAAAATGTATTTCCGTGTTTGCTATTATCCATACACACACACAATAGCAGCTCCTCTCGCTCAGTTTTTGCATTTGCGCTCGCTCGCAATGTGTTGCTCGCGCTCTCAACATTTCTGCCTGTGTGCGCTCAACTCTTTCTGTACACCGTTATATTTGTGCCACAAAACCAGCCAATCACGGACTTGGATGCAAAAAAATCTTATTAGCTGTTCTGGTATCCAATCAGCTCGAAATGACGAAATGCATCCATTTCGTCCAAAACTCAAACAAGGCAGTGGCGGAGGAAGACAGAGTGGCGGAGTTTGAAATATTACTCTTTCTGGGTCACAAAATAAACTTTTAAGATATTTTCATGTGAGAATGTTGCTGTGTAAACTTCTAATATCTGCTCGATTTATCAAGACATCACATATTTGCATAACTGCTCTAACGTTTTCGGAGATGCCTGTTACCCACCAGCTGACCGGGTGGTCACTCGGGTTAAATATAATATATAAGGCTGAACTGACAAAAAAATCACCGACTACACCACCAGGTATTATAGGAAAAACCATAAAGCCTTTGAACTAAAACAAACGCTGTTGTGACAGTGACGTACACTGTCTTGTTGGTATATGTATGATTTGTATCACCTTCATCTTTCCAAACTGATATCATGAGCAGCAGCTTTACAGCTGTGGCTCCAGCAAACATTAGCTGATACTAGAAATTAATGTTAAATAAATTCTAACAACAGCTTATCAAGCTTGAACGTGCTGCTGTTGTTGTTTAGCGCAACATCCGCTGGTTTCCTGTTTCTGGCGCAAAGTGGGCGATAAACAAACAAGAGAGACGATCAGCTGATCATTGATCAGTTTCATGATTGAAGTAGCAACAGGAGAGGGAGGGAGAGAGAATGAGAGAAGAAGAGGCAGCTGTGCAACGTAAAGACAGAATAACTCCAGCTCTGTGTCTTTTTATCATTCTAGCTGAAGTACGGGACTAATCGCGTTCCTTTTCCCCTCAATACGGATGTATTGTAATTGGTCCAGCCCAGAGTTGATCATGACCACCTTTCATTGTTTATACCGTTACAAAAACAAACAAACATAAAAATGAAAAATCACCATCGGCCCACCGGGCAAATGCCCAGTATGCCCAATGGCCAGTCCAGCTATGCGGTCAGCTGGTGGGTAACAGGCATCTCCGAAAACGTTAGAGCAGTTATGCAAATATGTGATGTCTTGATAAATCGAGCACATATTTGAAGTTTACACAGCACCATTCTCGCATGAAAATATCTTAAAAGTTTATTTTGTGACCCAGAAAGAGTAATATTTCAAACTCCGCCACTCTGTGTTCCTCCGCCACTGCCTCTTTCGAGTTTTGGACGAAATGGATTCTGGGATATTGCATTTCGTCATTTCGAGCTGATTGGAGACCAGAACAGCCAATCAGATTTTTTTTGCATCCAAGTCTGTGATTGGCTGGTTTTGTGGCACAAATATAACGGTGTACAGAAAGAGTTGAGCGCGCACGGGCAGAAATGTTGAGAGTGCGAGCAACACATTGCGAGCGAGCGCAAATGCAAAAACTGAGCGAGAGGGGCTGCTATTGTGTGTGTGTATGGATAATAGCAAACACGGAAATACATTTTTTGCACGCAGCAATGAATTTTGTTCACTCAAATTCAGCTTTTCTTCGCTCAAAATAAATTTCTCCTCAAAATACAACACTTGCACCTGCAAACTTTTTTTACGTGCGCTCAATTCTTTTTTACGTGCGCTCAGAATAGTGGCACAAAAATAACGCCATAGGGCCCCACACTTTGGGAAGCTCTGGGTTATAAGGAGTTTTGGATCTCTGCATGACTTACACATGACTTCTTAATGACATCAAAAGGAACAGTGAGCAATGGTAGCACCTCAGGATTTCCCAGAAAAAATGGGGTTGGGCCACTGAACAGCAATGCACTATTTTTCTACAAATCAGCAGGAAACCAGTGCATTTCTGCTGCTGTTGTTTTATCCTTCTTGTTGTTGGAAAACTAGGCTTAAGGCTTTCATATTTTGTATTCACACATGTGGTCCTTAATACATTTCTATTGCAGGTCTATTTTTAAATGCAAATGTGGCTTACATAGTGACAACTGAGCAAGTGAGTGACAACAGAGTCATACCATAAACAAAGCAGCTAAACAAAAGATTGATGATATTTTATAATGAATTTATTTGATTTACTGCATGAATCGTTGCAGCCCTAAATTGCCGGGTAGCCTTACCTATACTAATGTAATTGATTTACAAAATGATATAAATCTAAAGCTTTAAGTTAAATTTTATCTGTGCATTGTAAGATTAATAGCATGTTAATTTTAACAGTGCACACACAACCCATCCCTCCAGAAATCTATCCTCCACTCATACAATTTGCAACTAGTTAAGAGGATACCTGCCTCATTAATGCACTTTTATTCTAGCAAACTGAAAGGGGTTGGTACAGGAAAGATGAAAACTGATCAAGCTCTTTGTCGCTGACTGCAAAACACCACTGTGGTGCAATGCAGGAGAGAGAAAATGAGAACAGAAAATGATACAAAACTGTGTACTTTACCGCAACAACAACACTACCCCAAACAGGAAATGACAGACTTCTCTTTTCCTTCTCCTCACCTGCCGTTGCAGTCCTATCACGGTCCTCCATCTCAGTGACTTCTTAGCTTTGCTGGAAATCTGTGAATCATACATGCAGAGAGTCTATTAAATAAAATAAATAAAACTGGTTTATATTTCTGTCTGCACCGTATAGAGAAATAACAGCACATCTTGTCACTGGTGTTGAAATTTACTGAGATCTCAGGACATTAAAAACCTTATGATTTACATAATTTTCAAAAGTATTTCATCTCAAAGATTCTGAATCTGAAAAATGTTACACTGATTTACAGTGACCCTTCTGCCATCCAATGCATCTTTACATACTTTTAAATGCACAGCTATTCTCTCTTTTTTGCATAAACTCACCTTCTGGGTTCTGGTTTGTGCAGATGCAACTGCCTTCTTACGAATCCTATCAGATCTTGTCTTTATATACAGTGAGATCAGTAACATTTGATGCTACCTTTACCTCTCACAAACTCCTCCCACCTGCTTTCAACCAATGGGAGATGTTATGAAAGGCATAAGAAGTTGGGGGTCTCTGCATAAACATGACTTCTTAATGAATAAAAGGAATAGCCATGAGCTTCAACCCATGATTTCTAAGAAACCATGTGACTTAGAGGAAAGATATGTGGTTGGGACACCTGCCAACGCAACACCGGACACTTGTTTCCTTTAACCTCCTAGGACCTGGTGTCCACATATGTGGACATCACATTTTGGGTTGTTTAGACCAAAATACAAATTTCTGCTCTACAAGGACCTGATATCCACTTACGAGGTCATTATACTGCCACTGTTCTATCGAACTTTAAAACAAATGTCCTCATATGTTGTTCTCATTTCTCTTAGAAACAAAAATCAGATAAAAAAAATTATCTAGTATTTCTTTGTTTTTACATTCATCAGGTCCGAATCAGTGCAAATAGCAAAGAAAAATTAAAAATCGATGACATGAAAGAGTTTGGGTCTTAGGAGGTTAAATATGCACTCACTGAAGATTATGCTTTGCTCAAGCACTGAACAGCTCAATATAGGAACTTACATTTTTGTTTGACCATTTAAATTTCATTTTGTGGGATTTCGTAGAGTGGTAAGACCTTGTTTCATTGAGAAACATTTCAAGTCATAAAGCATGTTCACTTAATCTTGGTTGTATAATTTTTCATGAGCTAGACAAAAGACGATTTTTAAGACAGCTTGTACTGAGGAAAACAATACAACACAGATATTAGTAATGGACAAATACAGGACTATGTGAGATAGGATAGGAAGATGTACATAAATGTCCAACGACATGTGTATAAAACATATGTGGGCCTCAATTTGCTGACCTATTTGATGCATCTCCTCTAGAGCCAGCAAAAAATAAGCTTTGCCAGGCAGTGTCTGAGTGATGTTAAACAGGTGCAGCCATTTTCAACATTAAAGCAACAAGTTAAGCAAGCAGTGGCAGACCTGCAGATTTGCACTCAAAGATTCACAGAGGAAGTGAAAATATAATTTTTTCTTTTTAAAAAGCCACAGAACACTCAGAGATGAGAGAGAGCGAGGGACAGAGAGAGAAACGTGACATTTGCAACCATGTGTACATGACTACACAGAGGGGACGCAGGGGGAGACACAGGATGATGACAAAGATTAAACTGACTGGGCGAAGATTACAGATGTTGAATCATGTTATCAGTAAACAAACAACCTACTTCTAAGTCACATGGTTTCTCCCATAATACAATGAACGCTTGTTCTTCACTTCTCACCACCAAGTTAGCTCTGTCTGAATTAGCTTTGTGAGCCGTGCTCCAGTGAGTGTTGCACAGAGTTCAAGTCTGGAAACCGATTGCTACTTCCTCGGAGCAACACGTGATCTGGCCATAATGAAAGACAGATGTACAGGATGTACCGTCCTGCTTTTTGCTGCTAAGAAAGAACTAGTAAGGAAAAGCAACAAGCAGAGATTTCTTTGGGCCAAGAAGATAACTTGGCCTCTACAGTCACCTGACCTAAACCAATCGAGATGGCTTGGGATGAGTTGGACTGCAGAGCAAAGATAAAAGTGCCAACACGTGCTCAGTATCAATTGGAATTCCTTCAGGACTGTTGGAAAACCATTTCAGGTGACTACCTCATGAAGCTCATCAAGGGAATGTCAAGAGTGTGCAAAGCAGTAATCAAAGCAAAGGGTGGCTATTTTGAATAATCTAAAATATAAAACATGTTTTGAATTATTTCACTTTTTTGTTTACTATATAATTCCATATGTGTTCATTCATAATTTTGATGCATTCAGTGGGACTCTACAATGTAAATAGTCATGAAAATAAAGAAAAAACATTAAATGAGAACATGTGTCCAAAATTTTGACTGGTAGTGTATTTTTTCACAAGAGAGTGTAGAAAAAAAAAAAAAAAAAAAAAAATATATATATATATATATGAACACCCAGCACGCCCCTGCGGGCGGTTAATCCTTCAAGCTCGGGTCCTCTACCAGAGGCCTGGGAGCTTGAGGGTCCTGCGCAGTATCTTAGCTGTTCCCAGGACTGCGCTCTTCTGGACAGAGATCTCCGATGTTGTTCCCGGGATCTGCTGGAGCCACTCGCCTAGCTTGGGAGTCACCGCACCTAGTGCTCTGATTACCACGGGGACCACCGTTACCTTCACCCTCCACATCCTCTCGAGCTCTTCTCTGAGCCCTTGGTATTTCTCCAGCTGACTGAAGTTTTTTTGATATGTCATCCAGCTCAGCTTGTTTTCTTAGTAACAGATCTGATTTGTCATGTTTGTTCTTCAAAGCCAAGACCTCAGACCGCTTTTCATCATAACTTTGGAGAATTGAAGAAAGATCATCTGTGGAGAGGGCATCTATGAAGATCTGAGTTCATTTTAGGAAATACTGTCTGTTGGTGGCAATGATGAGAGACTTCCAAAGAACATCTCCATCAGTTTACTGCAGGAAGCAGCACATTGTTTCTGACATATGTTCATCAGTTCTTTTTGCTTTTGACTTTTCTCCATTTCAATGTCTTCTATGAGTTGAAACATTTCTCTGTGTATTTTGCTCCACTGATGCCACAGTTGGCCTTGACAAGGGAGAAATTAATCTTTGATCTTTGAGACATCCATGTTATCCTTTTTAAGCAGATCGGTTATTTTCTTAGCAGCAGATTCCCCTTTTTGACAGGCTGGGTCATTTTCATCCACTCTGATTCCAGAGAGCTCAGCCATAGTTTCAAGCTGGAAGGATGGTTTCAAGCTGGGACCATCAACAGAAGAGAAAACCTCTCTAATGATCCTTTTCAGGTGTTCAGATACATCTGAGTGGTTTTTGAGGCCCATTATGTACTTTCCATTTTTTATCTTAACAGCATCACGACTGTCATCAACAGTGAGATCTCGCAAAAGTTTTGCGAGATCCTGTTCTTTATACAGTGAGATCAGTAACATTTGATGCTACGATTGCCTCTCACAAACTCCTTCCTACGGAGCCCTGCAGGGGACATGGGAGAAAAAAAAAATTACGATGAACTTTTGCGAGATCTCGCAAAACAAACTCGGGATCTCGCAAAGCTTTTGTGAGATCTCGCAAAAGTTGAATTCCAACAATGGTGGCAGGTACTTAGTTATAATATTACTGTTTCTGGGTCACAAAATAAACTTTTAAGATATTTTGAGGCGTGAATGTAGCTGTGTAATCGTCAAATATCTGCTCGGTTTACAAGACATCACATATTTGCAAAAGTGCTCCGACGTTTTCGGAGATCTGACACCCACCATCTTGAAGCTAACGGGAGGTCGAGACCTACTACAGCCGGGAGGAACACCGCTCTCCCGGCACATCGTGTCTCGACCTCCCGGTCGGCTTAGAGCTGGCGGCCTCCGAAGAATGCGGCTAAAAGTTTTGCGAGATCCCGAGTTAGTTTTGCGAGATCTCGCAAAAGTTCATCGTAATTTTTTTTTTCTCCCATGTCCCCTGCGGGGCTCCGTAGGAAGGAGTTTGTGAGAGGCAATCGTAGCATCAAATGTTACTGATCTCACTGTATAAAGAACAGGATCTGGCAGGATTTTTAAGAAGGCAGCTGCATCTATACAAACCAGAGCTCAGAAACTGAGTTTATGCAAAAGAGAGAGAATAACTTGTAAAATCTGTGCATGTAAAAGTATGTGGGTCCATTAGATGGGAGAAGGGTCACTGTAAATCAGTGTAACATTTTTAGTCAGAATCTTTGAGATGAAACACTTTAGCCTGAAGAGGATGAAAATTATGTGAATCATAAGGTTTTTACGGCCCTCAAATCTCAGAAAATTTCAACATCAGTGACAAGATGTGCAGTTATTTCTCTGTCTGGTGCAGACAGAAATACAAACCTTTTTTTATTTATTTTATATAATAGACTACCTGCATGTATGATTCACAGATGTCCTGTAAAGATAAGACGTCGCTGAGATGAAGGACCAGATGTGGAGAAGGAAAAAATATTTCTATCATTTCCTGCTTGGGGTAGTGTTGTATTTGCTGTCACGTACACAGTGTTGGGTTTAAGTCAACCCTGCTGCTTAATGCAGAAACTGTTACTGAAAGCAACCACACAGACACCACAATAGTTTCACTTGCAAGGGGAGCGCATTGGCTGAGTGTTGCTCTCACACGTCCACTCAAAAAAACTCACATAAGTTTCCAGAAGCTTCAAAATAATCCCATATAAGGCAAACACTTGATTGGTTATACAGTATCTTTTTCAAGCAGCATGTGACTTCCTCTAACTATCAGCATATTCAGTCCTTGCAGAACATGTCTTTCTGGTGAGATGACAGGAACTGGCAGGTGCGGTCGCGGTTTCAGTTCCTCTATCTTGCAGGACTCTGTGAGTTTAAAAGGTTACAACATGAGACAGTCTGGCAGGTTCAATAGGTCATGTGTTAACAGTTTATAGGCACTTGTTTTTAATTTTTATTCTTTACACGTAAATCTTTTAATTAATGACAATCAATTTCTCCAAAACACAGTTTTAGATCATTTTCTGTTCCAATTTTCTCTCTGCTGCAGTGCACCACAGTGTTGTTATGCAGCCAGCTGCAAACAGCTTGATCAGTTTTCATCTTTTCCATACTGACCTCTTTCAGTTTGCAAGAATAAAAGTGCATTTTTCAACAACAAGACCAATTGACAACAGCAGCAGAAATGCACTGGTTTCCTGCAGATTTGTAGGAAACTGGTGTGGTGCTGGTCAGTGGCCCAACCACATCTCTTTCTTCCAAGTCAGATGGTTTCTGGGAAATCCAGAGGTGCTGCCAATACTTCCCAATTTTCTTTTGATGTCATTAAGAAGTCATGTATAAGTCATGCAGAGACCCAAAACTCCTTATAACTGTCATAACATCTCCCATTGGCTGAAAATAGGTGGGAAGAGTTACAGGCAAACATAGAATCAGACGAACAGGGCCTGGTAGGATTTATAAGAAAGCAGCTGCATCTGCACAATAGTGGTGGGCGGATTGATCCAAATATCGATTGTATCGATACCAAGTCGGCATCGGTATTGGATCGCTACTAGCCAGGTGAGATTGATTCTTTACTTTAAGTTCTGCTTGTGTTTGCAATGCTGTGGTTTTGGAAAAGACGAAACAGCCAGGTGTGTTTAGATGTTCCACCTTCATGTGACGTGACTTAGACGCTTTGGGGGTTGTTAAGTTGTTTACATATTATTTATATTTTCTCCAGTTGTTGTTTTTGTTGTTGAGAAAGTTGAGAAGTGCAAACCCACCCTCAATTTTAGATTTTTGAAGATGCATCTTATTAAGCCTTGGGCGTTTACCTTGCCATAAGTAAGATGAGTACACAGAATCCACCTCATTGAAAAAAGTGTTGGTAATGAAAATGGGTAAGGCCTGTGAAAGGTATAAAAATTTGGGTAGAATGGTCATTTTAATTGAGTTGATACGTCCTACCAGAGAAATAGAGAGTGGTGTCCAGTTGGTAAGGGAACGCTTCACTTGTTGCAGCAATGCACTCACATTTTCTTTGAAAAGGTTTTTATGGTTTTTTTGTCACTGTGATTCCCAAATATGTATTTTTTTCCTTTCAACTCTAAAGGGCAAGCTGGTGAAGTCTAACATACTTGCTTTGCAACTGGCCACAGCCAGTGTTGCCAACTCCTCAGTAAGGAAAATCGCTATTGGCTGTCCCAAAAGTCGCTAGAAGTTGCTACGTGACGTCATCGCCAAATTTGCATAATTGGTCATGCCTATGTAGTTGTAACAGACGCCGTAGGAGAGAGAAATAACATTGTGGAAGAGACATAAAGTGAGTAAAAAATGCCCTAAAAGCATTTAGAATATATTTTGAACTACAAATTAAATTTCTTTTAGCAATTATTGTTTTTTAATGTCACAATTCCAACCCTCCCCCTTTATCTGGGCTTGGGACTGGCAAAAGTGACCCAAAATAGGGTTTTGGAGTGTGATGTCACGGGAGGGGGCGTGGCCAGGATTTTGGGTTGAGGCGCCATATTTGCAGGCCAAACAAAGCGCTAACAATTGAGAGGAGCGAAAGCACACGGATAATATCAGCTATGGTTCGTACTTGCTGTGTGGTCAGTTGTAATGTTAGAACGCACGCCCGCCAAGGGAATAAGCTTGAAAATGGGCTATCTTGTCATTGTTTCTTCACCTGGAAGCAACATGAGGGAGCTCATGTATCGGATGTTACCAAAAGAAGGCGTCTAGCCTGGATTGTTAGGGTGCCTGGGTCGTCGACCCAGTGTCTTTGGTTCTTTGATTTTGTTTATTTCATTATGTTCTAGCTTTCTTTGTCTTATGGGTTATTGGATTATTCTAAGTTTAGGTTCTCTGTGGTTTTTGTTAGAGTTCTGGTTTTCTGTCTGTGATCCATAGTTGCTGTCTCCCCTGTCTGCTGTATCCCCGTGTCAAGTCCGCGTCTCTGTTATATTTCCTGTTTTACTTTGAAGGTCCATTTCTTATGTTAATGTGTCTGGTTTTGCTTCCCTTGTCTCGTTAGGCCTGATTTGTCCCAGCTGCGTTTCCCTCCTATCTCTCATTCTCTGATTGCTCCCTCTGTGTATTGAAGCCCTGTGTTTTCCTCTGTCCGTGTCGCGATCTACTGTCTTATCATGCTCTGTGTTCTGCTTGTCAGCCTGTTTGGTTTTGTAGTTTTCAGTTTAGTTTTTGGTTTTGTTTTACAATAAATCTAATTTGAGTTTACCTTCTATCTCTGTGAGTCTGCACTTTGGGTCCTCCTTACCACTAGTGATGGGTAGATTATTTGTCCTTTATTTATCCAGGTAAAAAATCTCATTGAGATTAAAAGTCTCATTTTCAAGAGAGACCTGGCTTCATGACAACAAAAGTCAAAATACGCATACCACATAAATATACAACGTTCAAAACAAATACAATATCCCATAACAACATGTGCAAAATATACAACAGCAGATCAAACCAGGAGTACATTAAAAACAATCACACTGAGTAAAAGAGCCACTCTCTCGTTCCTTTAAAACAGACTTAAACTCTCCCAAAGTAACCAATTCCGATAATCTCAGTTCCTTCTGCAGATCATTCCAGGAAGCAGGGGCAGCGTATTTAAAAGCCTTTTTCCCCAATTCTGTTCTGATCCTAGGGACAATCAACTGTATTGTATTGTGAGAACGAAGGCTGTAGATGAGGCCTCATGAAGCGTTTCAGCACATTCCCCAAACTATATCGATACTGTGTCGACACAGTGTTGCTGTTTTGCTCCATACTGACACCTGCTGGACCTTAAATATCATTGCAGGCAACTTACTTGAGACTCACAACAGACACTGATTCAATGACCTAGTCATACTTGTATACACTGTAAGGTATTGTACTTTACATGGAATCATTTTATATCTTTTGCATTTCAAATATTGCAGACATATTTAAAATATATTGGGAATGACATTAAGTGAAAATTAAAATGAAAGTATTGTGAATGTAATATTACCCATTTAAATGTAATTGACTCAGAGTTTATTATACATTTCTATTCAGAAAAATAAGTTTATCCAATGTTTTTGCATTCAGTCTACTGCGTTTTTTTGACACCATTTCCCCAACTTTGGAAAACACATGCTCACAGGGCACAGATGAAGCTGGGATACACAAAAACTGTAAAGCCAGGTGGAAATGGTTCGGATAAGATGTCTTCCTATTCCCCCAGTACATTAAAGGATCCTCTGATCCTGGAATGTTTCTCTCCGCCAAGTAGCGCTGGACCTCAATGATGGAGTCTGCTGTTGCATTATTGGTTTGTCTGCCAACTTCTTCATCGAGCCGCTGCAACAGGTTTTCTGAAATATTAAAAAAATGCATGGCTGTTTTAGTTTTTGTCATTTACCCCAAATTAGTACACGTTAGCATCAAAATAAATGTTCGAATAAGCTGATAATACTGATCTTGCCTGGACCAGGTGACCACTCTGATGAAGGTCCAGGCTGTGGCTCAGATGTTGTGCGGGCAATTACTGCAGCACACTCCATTTTCAGGCGATTGACTGCCTCACTACACTTGGAGGAACTACGAAATCCGAAAGTTTTAAATCTGGGGTCTAAAAGTGTTGATAGGGTCAACACACTTAATGACTCCAGATTAGAAGCAGTGTCTGTGACACGACGCCTAAGTTGGTCATGGAGATGGGTGGCTGCTTGTGTGTGTAAATGTAAAGAGTTCCGCTCAAGTGCACAATATAGCATTTTCATCATCAGGATGACCTATGATTCTGAAACTCTCTTCTCCTCAGACAACTCCACTGTGGCCTGATGGAAAGGGGCCAGCACAAGAAGTGCTTCCCTTATGATGTTACACTCATCAGCCGTAAGTGGAGTTAAATCTGTTGGAAGAGAAGCAAGAGATACCCAGACTGGTTCTTTCTCATCATGTAGCCATGACAGCATCTGATATGTGCCGTTCCAACGTGTTGGTACCTCGTTGATAAGTTTCAAGACAGGCCGTCCCATCTGCTGCTGCACTTGAGCAAGCTTTTCTTTGGCTGTAGTGCTGGATCTGAAGAATGATACGATTTGTCTAGATTTGTCTCTTATGGATGAAAGTTCAGGGGTTTGATCACATGATTTCTTGACTAATAAATTGAGTTTGTGTGCAATGCAAACTGAATGTCGAATTTGGAGAGTTCTTGTTGCTGCAATCATGTTTGGTGCTGCGTCGGTCACAAGACACCTTACCTTATTTGTGATGGCCCAATCATCCATCATGCCCGTTTTGAATTGGGCCAAATTGTCTGCAGTGTGACTTTGTGGAAAGTGTTTCACACCCAACACAGATGTACACAACTGCATATTCTCATTAATGTAGTGACAGCTAAGAGCCAAGTAAGCCTCCATGTTCAAAGAGGTCCACATGTCAGCTGTTATACTCACTGCCACAGCTTGCTGTACTTCCATTTTCACTCGTTCGAGTTCCTCCGTATGTTTTTTGGCTATCAATTCCTTGACGGTCTGAAGATGAAACAAAATTATATCAGTATGCAGTACTTAACATCAGCTACCTGATGAGACATTGTCTATTGTCTATTCAAACCTTTCTGGTTGGCAAAATGTATGATGGATCAAGGACCTGAACCCCTCACTCTCCACAATACTAAGGGGTTGGTAGGCCTTTATAATAAAATTCAGGACTGCCTGGTCCAGAACAGTCTTCCCAGATGCTTGATTTCAAAATAATAAAACACATATTAATAAAAAAAAATGATGATAAAGCTGTTCAATGTCTATATAGGCCTACCTGTGTTCATTCTTGGTGTGTATGTCTCCTCATTTTCATGTTTGGCTCTGTAATGCCTAAACATTGAGGAGGTGCTTTTGTTTGTGTAAGAAAGCTCCGCAGAACAGAGGGGACATTTAACCTGCATAAAATGAAATAAATAATTTACTAATATAATATATGAACTAAATAAGTCAGTATTACTCTTTATAGCCTATAAGTTTTATTTTCAATGCACTCTGAGGTCATAGCAAATTAGAACAACCATCCTAATGAGTAATTTTGTAGAACTACATTCTATTACTAGAGTTGCTAATTATTTGGCATTATTGCGGACAAACCAGCCTATGAAATGGATGAAACAAATCCTGACTGGGTTCCAACGCTACACATGGGGCAGTCTGAAATCCCTGCTTCAAACTACATGCTACATACCACGATGCCAATCAGATTACTTCTTCCATGTGAGGGTGAAAAGGTGACCCTTCTGGATAAGATGGTGATGGTCTGCTGCATTTTCATGAACATGTGCCCCAGTGTGATAGTAAAACCAGGGAAAAATGAAACTGTGGAGGTATGGTACAGATGACACAGGAGCTGTAATTTTCCATTCTGACTTTATTCATCTCCAAACTACAACTGGACACATTGCACCAAAAACCAGCAGAACCCCTCCTCCCGACCTGGGTGTGAGTGGAGCCCTCTGGTGGGCCACCACACATGCCCCCCCCCAGTAGAACCATCCACTAGTCCAAAGCCCGGGGCTTAAGCAAACGGCCAGAACGGCTGAACCAGGGAGGTGGAGAACTGGCTGTGGGCCCACTAGCTCGAGCCGAACCTGCCATAGGTTCCTTGACTGGTTTCCTTGAGAAAAGGGACCCCCCAGGGGGTGGGAAGACAGCACAGAGGTATCGAAACATGGGGGGAGGCTCTCAGGCAGAAACTCCCCAGGTACACGGAGGGGCTGACCAAGGACCAGCTCAGCTGGAGAAACCCCAAGATCCTCTTTTACTGCGCTGCGTAATCCCAATAAAAGACAGGGAAGACGGTCAGCCCAGTAGCCACCTGTCAAAGAAGCCCGGAGCGTGGCCTTGAGTGACCGGTGAAACCGCTCGCACATGCCGTTAGCCTGCGGGTGGTACGCCGTGGTGCTGTGGATCTTGACCCCCAGGCCGTCAGCCATGACAGACCAAAGCTCCGAAACGAACTGGGGGCCCCTGTCCGAGGTAATGTCAGCGGGGGGACCAAAACGCGAAACCCACGTCGACACGAAAGCCCTGGCCACCGCCTCCGCCGTTGTGGAGGCCAGGGGTTCGCCTCTGGCCACCTGGTTGTGCGATCCACCACAGTCAAAAGGTGTGTGAAACCCTGCTACTGCAGAAGAGGGCCAACTAGATCGACATGCACCTGGTCGAAACACCGACCAGGGACGCGGAAGGGTTCGAGGGGCACCTGCGTGTGTCTGTGGATCTTGGAACGTTGGCATGGAACACACGCCTCCACCGATTTCCGCAGGCCCGGCCAAACGAACCTGGTGCTGACCAGCTTGACTGAAGCACGTACGCCCGGATGAGAGAGGGCGTGGACGGAGTTGAAAACGGCGCCACGAAAGGGGAACGACCAGTCGCGGGCGACCGGTAGAAACATCGCACAGCAAACGTGGACTGCCCTCCCACACTGGCGTGTTCTCCATCACGAGGCCCATCTGCACGGAACGAAGTGCAAAGACGTGCGGGTCGGCACGCTGCTCAGCGGCCATGGCGGCGTAGTCGACACTGACGTACACAGGAGAAACCAACATGCGGGACAGACAGTCAGCGACCTGGTTGGAATTACCAGCCACGTGCTGAATGTCCGTCGTAAACTCCGAAACGGCCGCTAACTGGAGCTGCTGGTGCGCGCTCCATAGGGTCAGAAATCTTGGACATAGCGAAGGTCAAAGGTTTGTGGTCGACGTACGCAGTGAAACTGCGACCCTCCAGAAAAAATTGAAAATGCCACGTCGCGAGGTGCAGAGCCAACAACTCTCTATCGAAAACGCTGCACTTGTGGTCGGCATCATGGAGCGTGCGACTGAAAAAGGCGAGCGGCTGCCACCGATCTGACCACATCAGAAAGCTGTCTCTAAACTACAGGACTTCCAGGAGGATCCTGAACTCTTCCGGTACAGCTCTTTACCAGCGATCCCTAAGTACATTGAGTGTTTCACTGGACAGAATATCATGGCTATGTCCACATCCTCGGTGTCGCATCTGTATATCTTCGCATGCATCAAGACATCATGGCTATGCACACGACGCTGATCAACAAACCTCCTGATACAAGTAAGAAGACGTCCTGTCATCCATTGCATCAGGATCTGAATTACTTCCTCTTTTGACCATGTGATGGGATTGTCTGTGCATGGACAGCTATGGAGACAGTGAACAGGCAGAATGGTTGCCTGGTCGTCCTGCCAGGACCACAAAATGGCATGGTGCAGGAACATGACTATCCTGAGTTGGAGGGCTGAGTGAACAAGATGTACCATGGAGTCCGAGACTATGACCCACAGTATCCCAGGGTACACCTAGAAATGGAATAGGGTGACACAGTCTTCTTCCACCCTGCTCATCCACAGTCCTGATATGAACCAGACACTGGGCTTCTCCTGGCTATAGTCATCTCCTGTTAGTATGCCAGCAGTAATTGCTATTATATTGATGTGAAAGGAAACACACATTAAAACACAGAGAAAGAGGTGAAGGAGATTGTAGCGAGGAAGTATGCTGTTGGTGATGAAGTCACTTTCAAAGACACCCGGGCCATTCTGGTTTGTCTGGTGCAGGGATATGAACATACTCCTGCAGGGTGATGAATCTGAGCTGAAACTTCACCACATCAATGCAGCGGCTAAATGAGAAGCAACAGGCTTGCAACACTGCAACAAAGTGTTGGGGGGTTTTCTGCTGAGTGCTGTGCAAGGGTTAAAAAACACTGTTATCTAATTTTTTTATACACTGTCACTAATTTTCTTTAACCAAAATGCACTGTATTAGTCTGTGTATAATTCTGACATTTAACAGTGTTTTACAGCACAGAGATCCATTTAAAATCCATCTGTAAAGTTGTTTAGCCAAGCGGAGAAAAAAGAAGACACTAATTACAAAATGGGCAAATTTAAATGATGGATTTTCACAAGTTGATACATCCTCTATCTGCTGGTGGTACATACCGTGCAGGGGCCATGTTGGTTTCTCCTCTTCATCTTCTTTCTTGGGTTTCTGCTGCCTGTGGTATTCACTGATGTGGTCGGTTGGTGCCATCTTCCTGATGTATTCGTGGATGTTCGTTATCTCATCCTGGACTGTGGTACTCACACTCACAAGTCCCCGGCCTCTTTCACTATGCTTAGCGTACAGTCTTGTGGTGAAACCCTCCATGCATGGTCAGGAGCTTTCTTGTCTTGATGTCAGTGGCTTCTATCTCCTCCTTTGGTCAGCTCATTATCCCAGCAGGGTACCTGATCACATGCAGGGCGTAGGTGTTGATAGCCCGGATCTTGTTCTTACCGTTCAGCTGACTCCTCGGGACTTGCCTAACTATCTGCAGGTACTTGGTGGTCGCAGCTTTGCTAGTGGCCACTTCGTGGTTCCCATTTGCCTGTGGGATTCCCAGGTACCTGTAGCTGTCCTTGATGTCTGCAATGTTGCCTTCTGGTAGTTCGATCCCCTCAGTTCTGACTACCTCCCCTCTCTTTTTTACCATCCATTTCTCCAGTCCAAATGTCCTTGCTGTATATCCTGGTGGTGTGGATCAGTGAATCGATGTCTCGTTCACTCTTGGCATACAGCTTCATGTCATCCATGTACAGGAGGTGGCTGACAACTGCCCCATTCCGTAGTCGGTATCCGTAGCCAGTCTTGTTAATGATCTCTGAGAGGGTTCAGACCTATGCAGAACAGCAGTGGGGACAGAGCATCTCATTGGTAGATCCCTCAATTGATGGCGACCTGTGTTATTGGCTTGAAGTTGGGCTCTAGTGTTGTATGCCACATCTCCATTGAGCTCCTGGCCTCACAGGCCTTCTTGTAATCAATCCAGGCAGTGCACAGGTTGGTCATTCTTGCTTTGCAGTCTCGGGCGACTGCTCTGTCTACCAGTAGCTGGTGTTTCGCTCCTCTGGTATTCCAGCCAATTCCTTTCTGTGCTCTGCTCATATATTGAGCCATGAGCCTGTTCATCTTAGACACTATGATACCTGACAGGAGCGTCCTTGTGGTATTGAGGCAGGTTATTGGCCAGTAGTTGGATGGGACTGGTCCCACTGGTCCACACTAATAAATATGAACCCACACCAAATCTATGCCATCCCAGAAATAATGTACTGTCAAACAGTACTTGAGAGTATTTATATAGTATTGCATTTAAGCCAATGTTTTGTTTAAAAAGTGTATTTTAATATGGCATAATCAACAGATTACTCAATTACTAAAATAATTGAGAGCTGCAGCCCTAGTTGTTAGTCTGACTTGTCTCCTTGACCCTTGCTCAGGCTTGGATAAAAATAATGTCTGGCTTCAAATTAATTAACTACACTGCTTCTGATGGATCTGTGACCAGATTGTTATAGTGTATTTTTATTTTTTTAGTGATTATTGAATTGTAGAGGCTGGTGAGAAACAATATTTCAGTTCAGTCTATGTATTTTTCTGTAAATACCATGCGAAATGACAATAAACCTTCTTGAATCTTGAATTATGTACTAGCACACCATGTAGCTGAATTGTTTCTCTATAGGAGCACCACACACATATCTGTTTCCAAGATAATGATGGAAGAAGTGTATAAATGAAACTCATGGGCACTTGCACAGACGTTCACTGTGTATACTATTGCTTTCTGAGTGTCTCACTTCATAAAGGAATTTTTCTAACAAATATAGTTAGATACTGGCATATAGGATTGTTTGGAATCCATGTTTGGAAGATGGAAAACTGTTATTTCATCTCTTGGTTTAGCCTTGATCGTTGCAATTGCATATTTTTGATTGTGTAGTTTCTGTATTATTTATTGATATGCAACAGAATCTCTAAAAAGATGGAAACTGTGACACCTGATAATCACGTTCATTGGCAATTTTTTTTTCATTTCTGCAGGAACAAGAAACAAAAACAACAGTCAATTTCCTTAAGTCCTGAAACCTTTTAAATAAATGTTGTCACTCAGCCCGGGTATTTGTATACATTAACATCCTGTCCCAGGATAGACGCGTCGTCTTCTTTCTTAAGTAATAAGTAGTAAGTTTAGACCTCGATTGAACGCGAGTAACAAACAGATTCAAGTAACTATTTGAAGAGTGTTTCCCATTCATGCCACAGTTGTTAAGTTTTATTTTATTTAGTTTTATTTTGTTAAGTTGAAGTCTGTTGATGGTGGCAGCAGCATAAGCAATATATTCCAGATATTTTAATTTTCCTCAGGAGCATTTTGCAGTTTGTCCCAGAGGATCCTAAGTTGTTTCAGGACCAGGTTACATATATCCAGGTGTACCTCGGGGTCTTTTCCCAACTGGGTGTCCCCTGAAAACCTCAAAGAGGAGGGGCTTGGGATGTAGGATGAAGAGAAGGGCAAGGAGGGTGGAAGAGATGAAGCAAAAGAATGATGGGTAACTGAAGTAAGTGAAGAGAAGGATGGAGGAAGATAAAAGGGAGGTGGGGAGAGTGGAGGGGTGAAGGGAGGATGAATGAAATAAGTAATGTGTAGAGAGAAGAGGGGTGGAGGTAATATTTATTTATCATGGAATTACAAGTTAACCTGGTCATGAAACTGATCTTCAGTCAATGATTCAATTTGTAAAACTGAATCTGAAGTTCTGAAAATATGCACTTCAATCAGTAGATGTTGCTGGAATGAAAATCCACTGTGAATCCACACAGAAGCAAAACTAGAAGAACTGCATCTTTGTCCAAAGAATTATGGGCCAAACTGTAGTATTTATTTTAAACTTCAGGTAAGCATTTCTTGGGCCTGTGTGGACACAAGTGAGCAATGGTTGGTACAGCTATATTAATCTTGTAATAGAGAAACCAAAAAGTCTACTTCCCATTCTCATTAGAAAGCTGACTACACTGGAATCTAACTTTAAGGTTATATTTAATCTAAATATGTTATTTCTACTACTATAATCTACTGTCTTCTGGTCTATATTTACAGATACATTTCTTTTTAATTCCCCCCCCCCCCATTTGAATAAAATAAAAACACACAAACTTGAGTCTGAAACCTTTTAAAATGTATTTACATTATATTGTCTTACACAGGAAAACCTTACAGGGCTGTTGGGAGGAAATAGTGATTACTGTCATTAAATAATTAGCATTGATTATTATGATAGTGTTGAGTTTTCAGGCTCTCTATGTGACCGCAAACAGCCTCACATGTCAGAAAATGAGATGAAATATATATAAAATAAACAGCTTTTGAATAACAGCAATATTTGGCATGAAAAAAAGAAAATCTAAGATTATAGTCCCTTAAACATTTCATGGTCATTATGTACGGCCATGATAATATACTTCAAAACAGACGTGACATGCAGACAAAGTAAAGAAATAAACATTCAATAAGCTGAACAGATGCAAAGGTCTCAGTTTTCTGTTTGAGGACTGCTCGTTCTCCCTTTGATTCACTAAGGTAGTAACTGAACGACAGAACGAGCACGCTTTGTTACAGCTGCTTCTGACCAGCCATAAAAAATAAAACACCAAACATCGGGGATTGTGATTGTCTAAGCGATGCTAAATGTTTCACAGCAAAAGAAAAAAAAATCTCCTCGTCAAAAGGAGGAAAACATCTGAACGCCAAACTTTAAATTTCTTTAAACACTGAGCCGCAGTGCATGTGGAGTTTTCTACGAGACCTTTCAGTTGCAGTGCAGACAGAACAATCAAGTCAAAAAAGTCAAACTCAGTAACAAAAGAAAATCTCGACAGTACTTAAAAAGTATTGAGATAAAAATAAAGTAAAATAACACTTTGGAGAATAACAATGCAGAGATACATGTATCAAACATAAAAAGATATTTCCCTTTGAGATTAAGCAGACAGATGATGGTTAAAGGCACAATATAAATATGCACACGGGACACAAACAAAACGACACACAAATACACATTCTTAATGGTCAAGCTGCATGTGTGTGAAAATCTTCTTCAGGCTCAGTTATTGTTCAGTCTTAATCTCAGACTGGGGAAGGTCCATCCCTCTGCGCTCCTCGCCGTCTACATAACAAAACAAACCCCACGAAATACAGTTAATGAGCAAAGTAGAAGTTTATTGCACTGTCATCCTTTATTTTTGATTCCCTCCTATATGATTTAGAAAGACTTTGGGTTGTTGTGAGGCTGAGTGACGATAACTCAAAGTAACTGAGGAGGTGTGTAAAGCCATTTCTTGTTTACTTCTTTTTTCCCCCTTTATTATAATAATATTTGGGTCTTAGACTGCCTTCTGTACCACTTTCTGACATTCACAGACAAAATTATGACAGCATCTAATTATTAATCATCTTCCTAATTAGTAATTTGATGCACATCATATCTACGACTCCAATAAGACCAACAGAGCCTCAAAAAGCCAAAAATATTCAGCTGCAAGTTTTCTGGTATTTTGAAAAACAATGAAAAAATACTTTTATGAAAGAAAAGAAAATAAACAGACAGAAAGAAAGAAAATCAACAAACAACAATGACGATGAAAGAAAAACAACACTCCAGAATATTTCATGCTTTCATCTGAAAGTCAGCAAGTTTCCCAGATTATAAGAATAACTCACTGTGATGATCTCTGAAGAACAAAGTTTCATGATCGAGGACTTTGATTAATCCATGTGTGAGAAACTCAGCCATCAAGTTTACACATAAAAATGCTACATGATCTTCGGGTGTGTAACATTTCTCTAAAACCACAGATGGGCTCAGTTTTTCTTTAAATAGGAGGAAAGTGAAAAAAAGATTTCTACTTTGTGATTAGCTTATGAACAAAAAATAAACTCCCATTAATCGGGTGTTCACTTGTACTGGAACAATTTTGGAAAGACCAAACCAGCACACTTGAACCAGGCATCAACAGATCCACATCACAGTGAAATGAATATGATAGTGCGGACATTTGAATCACGGTTTTGTTCTGGTTACAGATTAAACACTCCACCTCTCTTCTGGGAATTCAAGGACACTTGGGACTGCGCTCTGAGGAGCCCAAAGGACACAAACAATGTTGATTATCATTGGCATACGGTGGAAAAAATGTTTTTAAGTCCGTATATAACAAAACTTCAGCTTTCGCTTAGTGAACACGCTTCAGTTAAAGAAGCTCTTTACAGCCACAAGAGGAAAAAGGATAAATATCTGACGTTGGTGTAGTTAAGTCTCACTAGGATGTAGTTCTACGTATGTAGTCCAGCCCTGGAGTGTAACTGGAGGCTATTATAATATTTATTATTTATCATTTATTAAACTTTTATTACTTATTTTTTCAGTATTCTGTTAAGTCACATATTTGTTTTCTTGCCTTATAAAACATCAAATGAAGCCACGAGTCTGAAAACCACACAATGGGGGAAAAATAATAATAATAAAATTGTGATCCTTCTGCCCAGTCATCCATGAAACTGATGATGCTCTGTGCATTTTTTCCCACACTTATTACCACTTCCTGCAGTTTGCACCTCTTATCCTTAGCACACGCTCAATGACCACGGATCACACAGTGGAGAGGTCAGAACTGATGGTGCTGACTGATGGTGTGGTTTGGTCTTGTCGTGATAGTCAGAGATTAATGGCCCCCGCCGCCCTCCATCACTGAGTACCTTTTGTTTAATAACGGTCTGGCTACATGAGAGGCAATACATAAAAGTGGGATTAATTGATACCTGATGACTGTCAGGAACATGATGGAAAAAAAATAAAGGCAAAATTATGCTTTCAAGTCACCCCAGAAAGAGATTTTTCAAAATAAAAAGCTATAACAACCTCCACAGACAAAGCCACCAACAAACAACAACGTCTCTTTAGCCGTTTAAACTCAGTGAGAGTTGAGGGGTGATGTTCGCTGCAGGACATTTGGATGCTTATGTGAAAACAAAAGCCAAAAACCGTGAAGAAGCTGGATAATAGAAGTCATCCCTTCTGTGTCCAAATCAGTGCCAGTTTCAGCCGCAGTGAGCTTAGCTGCCGTAGAGGAGGGGGTGCTGGGCGAGAGGAACCTTACTTCTGATGACTGACGCGTCCAGTTTGTTTCTCGCAGGCGGCTCCGACCCAAAGTCCGCCTCAAAACGTTCACCAACACACAGCGAGTTGCAAGTCGTCGGAAAGCGAGAGCAGATTTCTAACAGGTGAGTGTGGATTGTTGGGCTTGTGGAGAATTATTCACACACACAGTTTCACTCCACAAGTCACCAGTACGACGACAACATTTTCCCTTTGAGTGCGCAGCATTCAACAGCATCCTCGTTACAAGAAGTCCAGTTCCAGCGCTTGGTGAAGGGACACGAGGTCGCCGTGACTGGAGATCCGCCAGAAAGGCATGTTGTGCTGCAGAGGGAGGGAGACAAAAAATTAGGCACAAGAAAGCAGAGTGTGTAATTGTAAAGAGCACAGTCTGACAAAGTGTTTTGTTCACATGAGACTTTATGTTTGTGGGTCTCCCGTCTACATATGGCAATTTTATTTACTTTAATTGTAGAAAAATCAGGGTTTTGGGGGGGGGGGGGGGGTCACTACACTTTTAAGCCGGACCGCTCCAACAGATTGTGCAAACATACTTAACCCTACTTTTTTGATGAGCAAAGGAATTTTTTATGCTTGACTAATTAAACATCTCTTAAAACCACTTTACTGCAGAATGTTTTCATGCAAGAAAATCCCTGCATTTATAATCACTTCTTAAAAATACATAGACAAAAACACAACTTTCTGGCTTTTATTTTGAAAGTTTACTCGTTGTCAACCAGTTTCCCCTGTCCTTCTCATCTTGTATTTTTTTCCTGACAGGTTAACTTCGTACCATTCAGGTACTTTCTCTACGGAGCCCCTCTGATGACATGGTCCAAAAAATAAATAAATTGTGGCCACAAAATACTACTTCTTGCTCTCGAAATAGTATAACGTGCCCACGAAATACTTATTTGTGGCCAGGAAATACTATTTCGAGGGCACGAAATAGGTATAACGTGCGCACGAAATGCTAATTTGTTGGTACGAATTGGGTATAACGTGCCAACGCATTATGCATTTGTGGCAACGAAATAGATAACATGCGCACATCATATTGATACAATTCCTGGACAGGGGCGTAGAGAGATAAGCATAAGAGTAGGCTAAACCTATACACCATGGACAGAGACAGTATGATTGAGTTTTATTTTAGGCTGGGAATGAGCTACAAATGCATTTTGAAAAGCCTGGCAATGCAAGGAACTATTATTACCGAGAGACATTTAAAAAGGATATTGAGAGCCCAGTTGCTTTACAGACGTAAGTACGACCTGGACGCCGCGATAGATTTTATTGTCAACCAACTGCAAGGGCCTGGGAAGTATCACGGTTATCGGTCAAGTGTTTCGTGGCAACAAATTAGACTTTGTGCCCACAAAGTACTATTTTGTGGCCACAATTTATTTATTTTTTGGACCATGTCATCAGAGGGACTCCGTATTTCTCAGAGAGGATCTAGGATGAACCTGCT
The DNA here is from genome assembly GCF_036321145.2 of Pelmatolapia mariae. Lineage (NCBI taxonomy): Eukaryota > Metazoa > Chordata > Actinopteri > Cichliformes > Cichlidae > Pelmatolapia > Pelmatolapia mariae. Next base: position 10,092,810 of record NC_086245.2, read on the forward strand.
CTGGAGATTCAAGTCAGTCTAAACAGTAACTTCAGCAGGTGGAAAAATGGCTCTTGTATCTTTTTTGTTTATTGGTTATAAACCATCTTCTTTCATTCCACACTGTAAATAATAGTTCAAGTCAATGTCGTCCAGGATCATATTCTCCTAGTAAACCCTGCCTTGTTTCTTTTTCCTGGTACATGGTCTCGTGATCAGGAAGAAAAATGACAACAAAAACCATGAGGAACGTGTACCTGCATCTTTTTTCCTAAAAATCTGAAATTCTGCCTGTCCACACAAAAACACAATCTAAGAATTTTCCCATTAAAATGGGTCAAAATCATAAAATGCTGCAGATCATCCAATTTGAAATGAAATAGCTTAAGAAAAAAAAAGGCAAAATTTGAGTTTTACCTGTTTTGCTGCAAATTCCTCATCTCGGCCGTCACCTATCACCACATAAGTCACTTTTTTCCCAAAGCGAGAGACGATCCTCTCAAAGCAGCTCTCTTTCCCTACATGACAGGAAACCACAGGGAAAAGGAAAATAAAGAATCACATAAAGATATAAATAAATCTTTTTTTTAAAAAAAAAAATTTATTTGACACAGAGTAATCAGGTTGCATACGTACCTATTTTTGTGGCACTGTAGATGTTTTCGATGGGGAAGACGTCTCCCAGGCCGTAGAGCAGCACTTTGGCCAGAGCTGGAACCAGCTGAGTCGTGGTGACTAACACGTTCATACACTTCCCCCTGTTGGTGGGTGACACACACACACACACACACACACACACACACACACACACACACACCATCATAAATTCAACTGTATTTGATTTGATTTATACAGGACCAATTCACAACAACAGTTGCCTCAAGGCGGTTTACATTGTAAGATAAAGACCCTACAATAACTCAGGGTTATGGGTGAATCTCAAAGATGCAAACAAAATATTTTAACAAGGAGTAACTAATCTACGACACACTACCTACGAGCTAAAACGATAACCTGAGGTGCTCAAACCTGGACTGGATGAGCAGCAGAGACTTGAGTGCAGTGCTGAGCCAGGAGTCTGTAACATTCTCGATCTCGGACTGAAGCCTCAACAGCAGCTCCCTCTTCATGGGATTCAACAGGCCTGGAAGACCAAAAGAAACAAAGCAGACATCTATGCTTAGCCTTTGAGCCTCTTCACCGCAAGGTCTAAACTCCATTAGGAGCAACACAGAAATGCACTCCTTTTATAAAGTGTTTACAATGATCCACCTACTGTGGCTCAAACTCCAAAGTCTGAGTGCAGCTCAGCTCTTTAACAGTTTGCGGTTTATTTTTGGCTGCTGCACTGAAACATTAATTTGTTTAACAAGAGCAGGAAAACAAAGAGCTTAAGTTCCAGTCACTGCTGGTTTCTGGGAGCTGGGAAGAAAAGTCTGGTGTTTTAATGTAAGAATGTATTTTTCCTTCATCTGAGCTGCTGTCACTTAAGCCTTCAGAGGACACTGCTTTGCAAACTCACCCCCGACATTTCCTTTGTAACTATTGTAGATCTCTTTTAGCCGGCGGTAGCGAAAGGCCAGTTTACGCATCCACTCCACCCCTCCCTGAACTCCTGTGGTGGTTCCTGATGCAGCTCCACCGCTGGGGCCGTTAAATCCATCCGCCATGAAGTTGTAGTTGCTGAAGCAAAGAAAAAGCACCTGTGATTACTCAGAACGACACAAAGCATTTTGTAGTGGCTGGGTTAGTTAGCGGGCAGCGTGTAACACACCTCAGGTCCTGTCCATTGTCATCAGAGGCCACATCCTCAACATGGACTTGATCACACTCCTTGAAGAAAACACAAGTAGAGGGATTCTTTTCCTAGTTTATTTAGGAACTATTTAAATATGAAACTAAAACATGTATAACAAGTAATTGTGGGGCTTTTTGAACACCTTCAACCTGTTAAAACGGAAGGAGGTGGAACCAGAAAAAACACTCACCAGTTCCCTGATTATTATTCACATGTATAATAAGATGCCTTTTGATTGGTTGTAAGTTTAGAAGTGCTCATGTCAGGAAACAGCGCCGCATTTGTTTGTTTAATGCAGTTCAACCAGTTTTTGACAGTCAGTCTATTGTCTATCTGCCTTCTTCCATCTGACATGCAACTCAGTGAGTTTGTAAAAAATTTAATTAAATAAAACCTGGAATTCTGGTTTGTACCAGGTGCTGTGAACAAGCAAAAGCTGCTCATCTCCCATATTCACTCCAGTCTAAACAAACTTCACTGTACCTCGAGGTCATTGAAGAAAAGATGGGTGTCTGCCAGCTCAAAGATCAGCTCCTCCATCTGCAAGCCCAAGTTCAACACAGTCGCCGGGTCCTGAACAAAAGAAAAGAGACCCACAATAAGCATGTTACACAATTCAATAGGTCTAATTTTTGCATTGTAAGCTCAAAGGTTTAATCTTTGGAAAAACCAACCTTGCCAAACTTCTGAGCGTAAGAGCCGGTGAGCAAAGAGTGGAATATGATAATAGTTTCATCCAGATCCCATAAAAAAATGCGCTGAAACACAAAAGAACAAGATTACTTGTTGGACTGCACTCCATATTACAGTGAACTTTTTCCTGCTCCTCTAACTTTCCCATTATATTTCAAAAAGCATGAAAAAAAAAAAACCCATAAACATAACTTGGGTCCGGAATTGACACAGAAATGGTTCAGTTCCTATAATAGTTAATTAATATATCTATCATTGTAAAGATTTCACAAATGTCAAAACAAACTTACTGCTATTAATTATATCCAGTACTGTTTAATAAGCAAATTAAATGGTTACCTCCAGGTCACTCTCAGCAGGTGGAGAGTTATCAGACTTCTTGCCCTTCCCTTTGGCTTTGCCCACCGAGTTCCTGCGGCCGACCTCGTCCTGATCTCGAGCTCCAGCGGGCACTGCCACAGCTGTAGGAAGAGCCGCACAAACAGGCAGGTTTTCTGGTGGGGACGCATCTAAAATGAGACCAAGAACATGAGCGTGGCAGCCAGCATAAAAAACAACCTTTTAATAAGAGAGCAGCCGAAAGAAGATTCTTATTTTAGTTATTTAGATTTTCCACTTAAATTCTTTTTGAATTCCACAGCACATTATGGGATTAAAAAGGAGAATTGGCTGCAGACTTTTTCACTTGTTTACTGAGGTGCAGATCCAGAATATTAGCTGCTCTCTTCACACTTCAGTGTAACCTGGTCTAAAGCTGACAGTTTAATGTCTGATCCAACTACTTTAGATCTTAAATTTCTCATCTGCATCTCTGAAATGTCTGGAGCCGTTCAGGGCTGCAGTGGACATCTAAAACGAGCTCCAGACAGAAAACAAAAAACAGAAGAGTTCTGTTATAAGTTCCTCCAGGATGTAGAACAAATTGCATCTTGAAAATGAAATTGTAGCCAGGTGCACAGGAGAACTGATAAAAAATAAAATAAATTAAAGTACACTATACTTCATCGTAACTGTTCAACTAGTTTGATAAATATTTCTACACAATAACACAGGCACCTTAACAGTGTGTGCAGTATTCATTTAGTTATTTTTCAGGTTTTTATTTAAATAAAGTTAACTTAGAGAAAGACAGTACCATGAGAAGTTTTTGTTTAAGTATTCTTACTGTGCTTTTTCCTGCTTTAAATGTAGGTAAAGCAATGTGTGTTAATGTTACACAGCTATTTACCATGTGCTGTAGAACAAAGTGCTGACAAAAGAACCAAACGGGAGAGGCAACAAAAAAAAAAGAACAAAGTGCTGACAGTTATTTAAGGTAAAGAAACCAAAGGCAGAAAAAAAGGTAAAAGGCAAAAGATAATGAAAAGCCAAAAACCTCTAGGAGGCAGTCCAGCTGAGGCGGCCTCCTCTGATTTCACTGCTGAATATCCGGCGACACCCGCACCGCCACCGTGGTCATCACTGTTAGGTAGCCCAGCAGGCACGTAGCTGGGAGGAAGAGTGTAGTACTGAGAGAACTGACTCTGTCCTAGAGAGTTATAGCTGCTAAAATCCTGGAGAGAAGTGAAACAACAAACAAACGTGATTAGCAGAATGATGGGAAAGGACTCCACGCAGGGCTGAGTAACAATACGCGGGAACAATCTCATCTTTTCAAGAAGTTCTAATATCACTGAACATAACACAAACTCAGGTCCTGTGTCAGACAGTAAGATGAACCCTCTGTGATCAAAACTTGATCACAAAAGCATCCACTTCCTGTGGATTTCTGCCCTCACTCAAAGACATAAATACTGAAGTAAGTTTGAGCTGAACTTTTGCTCACATTGCAAATGCTTTTAATATCCTTTTATAGATCACTATGTCTAGCATTCTAATCTCCTACCACAGCACAGAATAAACATGTTGAGCACACACATACAAGACTTCTGCATTCCTTGCTTGAGATTTGCACCATATTAACACTTTGCTTGCATACATTCATAGCTTGAAAGGAATTTTTTCCTTTTAATTTTTGGTCATTTTAAAGACAATTTTCCACTCCTACGGTGCACCAACCGCTCTTAAAAACACACACAAAGATAATTTTATTCTTCATCTTACTGGAGAATCACTCATTCTCACCTGATGGGTCACCGCCGAGGCGGTTGTAGTCGCAGCAGTAGCTGAAGGGATGTTGGAATACACACTGGATGTTGTGAAGCTTGAGCCTAGAGTAAGAAACATTCGCATTAAAAGAGATGCAAAGACTAAAATATAAAAATAAAAATACTTCTACATGATGTTATAATGGCAAGAGAGGAAATCAGAGCTGTGCCACTGCAGGTTCTCCTTTACTGTGTTCTTCAGGTATTTGCAGACAGTGAGACAGAGTGAGATGGCAGCTTGCCTTGGCTGGGGTATGAGTAGTGCAGCTGGCCTGGCTGGGTTGAGGTATATGTGGAGCTGAAACTGAGAAACCCAGGCTGGCCACCAGAGGGCGCATCAGGCAGCCCTGTCTCTGTTTTTATGCCTGGCCACATAGCACCTGAAGATGAAAGAGAGCAATGGAAGCTGAAGATGAAAGAGGCAGCAGGGGAGAAAGTGGGTCACTGAAGATGCAGCAAAGTTAGTAAACCGGGTACTCCCGTCAAGATTTGTGTTTGTGTTTAAAAGCAGGATTTAAAAGCAGACTGGTTCAGCGCCAAAGCACAGTGAGGCTTTAAAAGCAAAGTCATGAAGTGTGATGCTTGGATTTTAGAGAGCAGACTGTCCTTAAAAAGGGTCGTCCAAAAAGAGCAGGCACTAACCAAAAGGTGGGAGACCGTAGGTCTGGCCTGTTTGGGGGAAGGATGAGTACACAGTGGACTGGGCCAGAGGAGGAAACGCCACCTGACTGGTGTATGACGTTACTGCTGGGCTGAAAGAGAGAGAGAGAATGACTACCTATAACAAAAGTGAGTACACCTGCAGCAGGTGCATTATACAAAACAAAAGAGCCAGGCTTTGTCTTGATGTAAGAGAAAAAAAAAAAAAAAAAAAAAAAAAAAAAAAACACACACAAAGAGTTGGATTTTTCATCACCACATTTACATACAAACACCTACTTTATCACTTTTACATTTATAAAAGCACATTAGTAATCTAACCTGGTGGTCTGACAAACCTGCAACTTGGTGAGAGTAAAAGCTGCTGTACAAAAGGAGAAAACTGCAGCCATCAATAAAAAGTCTTCTTCGGAACATCTCAACAAAATTAAAATGAGGTCCAAACGTTGCAGGTAAAGTCAGGATGCCACAAATCGTGCACCAAGGTTGCTGTGGTTAACTAAAACTACACTAAAAAATAAAACTAGATTAAAAAAAAACATTTTAATTAACTAAAATAACTGAAACTACTGATTTAGGAGTTGGTGAACCTGGAACACTGACAACAATAAATAATAATTTTACCAAACTAAGCTAATAGTAGGGATGGGTACCAGTATCCAGTTCCATTATGGCACCGGTTCTGACATAAATGGTAGTAACCAGACCGAAAAGCTGCACACATTTCGGTGCTTTATTTCGGTGCTTTTTTTCCCTGAGATATCATGCACTTTGGATTCTAGCCAATCATTTTACCTTTCCAAGGATAGTAGGCGGGCCCAGGTACGTACGTTCTGGCGACGCATAGCGTTTTTTTTAAAAGCCGAGAAATGCACCGTATTTGATAGCTTGCTGCAAGACCTCACACCGAGCACATCTGCTGCGGGTGTGGTGCCTGTTATCGGACCCGGAGTTAGCAACATCCCCCAAGAACCCGAAGAGGAGAGTCCTGGCCCCTAGCCCTGCCAGTGTAGCAGAAATGATGACGGATGATGATGGCAGCAGCAGCCGTTCTTCTCTGCGCGAGTAGCTTAATGTTGTTCGTATGTAATTTACGTTGAGTAGGCTGACCATGTTATTAAATTAATGCACGTAAGGTGAACTAGCAAACACCGTCGTAGTTACATGCGGCTGTCTTCTTGTTTGATAGAGTGATACCATATATGCCCTATAGCTGCAGAAAAGGCTAACACTGTTATCTTTTTACAAAAAAAAACAAACCAGCTAAACATGAGAGGTTTTAGGACAAAGTTTGTATTTTCCATTGTTTAAGCACCGGTTCCAACCAAAGGAGGTATGTTGTATCAACAGAAAAGGCAAACTTGGTTATCATTTTGCAGAAAAAAAGAGACTGTTAAAAAAAAAAAAACATGAGAGGTTTTTGGACAAAGTTTGTGTTCTCTATTTTTTAAGCACCGGTTCGAGCACCGTTTAAGCACCGTTTCAAAAGTACCGGTTTGGCACCGGTATCGGATAAAACCTAAAGGATACCCATCCCTAGATAATATTTCAGTAAAATTTAGTTCAGTAAAACAAAACTTGCCTGATGAGACTTTGTATCAGTGAGACTGCAACCAAGTCAACCACTTTCCAAAAATTCTGTGTTTTTATTGTAATACCTGTACTGATTTTTCTAAATATAACCAAATAAAAATAAAACCTAATCAGAACATACAAAACTATAATAACTGACTCAAACAGATCTTATACATTTACCCCACAGTGATCTTCTGATAAGTTAATAACTCTGAGTGGAAACTGATTCGTATGCTTTGTTTGAAAACTTATTGCATATGTGAGTGAGGATGTTGCATTTTTCTCTCTTTAAATCTAAAGTGATTCATAAAGTTTAATGTCTCACTTCCATGCAGCATACTCACTTGCTTCCCTGATAAACCTGTTGGGTGTATTCAGATGTGGCTGTGGCATCAGTGGCTGCAGGAAAAGAGACTATTTTAGCAACAAGAGCACTTACAAGAGTAACATCACTGTGAATTGTTTAGAGCCGAGTCTGTTTCTGTTCGTACCAGAATGACCGTATGAGTTAATTGAGTCACCACATGGTTGAGATGCAGCTCCCCTCTCTGCGCTGGACTGCTCCTGTTCACCTGTGGCCACACGTGAAATGTCAATAAACTACAGCAACATCTTTGGACATTATGAGCCTTTGATTTTTAAACATATTCTACTGACCTGGATCAATTTGGGCTGTGGACAGGGCAGAATATGAGTTCTCCTGCTCTGATGAACCTAAAACAGCAGCTGGGCTCCCATCATCCCCCAAATTACTGAAAGAGCAGGAAAAATGTTATTGTAATTAAACAGTAATTTAAAAAAAGTGAGCCCATATAAGTAGATACCAACCCCGACTCTTTCTTTAGTTCACCATCTACGTCAATCTTGGCCTTCTTTGCCTGCACATGCACAAAAATGCAGACACACAAGTCAGACAGCTCACACGATTTAAACAAAGCAGCAGAACACAGTCAGTTTTATTTATTTATGTAGTTTTAATTAAGAAAAAAAGGTGCATGGGTTGACATTTATCAGCCACTGTGATATCAGCAAGAATAGTAAATGACAACCTTCTGGGTAATAGAACAGTTCTTTACTGCACTGAAAACAAACAATATATAATATAACATCATTATGATCTATGCATCTCAAATCGTCCTGTGTTACAGCCAAAACATTAAACACAATGTATAGAAAATTAGCATAAATAAAGTAGAATAAGTCCATAAAGGTAAACTAACAAAACAAAACTGCTCAGTTACAGAGATTAGAGGGAAAGGGCTAAATTAAATAGAAATCTATAGTTTAAAAAAATACAGGAGTCCAATATGTAAGTAAAATATAATAAAGGTAAAATAATGTTAATAAAACTCAAACTGAATGTTGAATATAGAACTCTAAAAAGTAAAACAGCTCACCACACCAACAAGAGAAAACAGCTGTACACCGCTGTAAATAATTCTCGTGTATACACAGATTTGTAATACTTTAATAGACGTATTGTGCTGGTAGCAGATGAAGAATCTGCATATCATCGATTGTCTCAATTAACCATCAATTCTTTTAGATGATAAAAAGAGAGCAAAAGCCTTTTAATGCTCCACAAAAAAATGATACACTGTGAGAGGTTTTCCTGCCTCAAAACAGGCCTTCGGTGGTGACCATGCAGGTAATCATGATGGGTCTATATACAAATAAGGCAAAAAGTCTGTATAATCTAATTATCATATCATATCATAACTATAAACACTTTCTGATAATTTTATCAGAAAACTTGACTGAACTTGAGTGATTAAGACCTTTAAAAAAACCAAACTGTTAAATGGTGGGTATGCTTAGGTATAATGACCTTTGGCATCTCTCATAGAGATGAACACAAAAACAGAAAATAAAGATAAAGACTGACTGAAGCTGTCTCCTAAAATCCAACTTTGCATTGGCTAAAACAGAAAATGTGAACAGAAAATGAGATTCTATCTTTAATATTTGCATGAACTTTAAGCCACATTTTTGTTATCATACACAAAAACAACAGTTACAGGAAATCAGTAAAGTTACTATGCAAATGACTTCATGCATACTCACCGGCAGCTCCTGCGAGTCATCCATCTCTGCAGCGGAGCGGCCCGACATGTCTGCACACTCAGCCTACTCTCTGTACCTGGAGAGCCTGGCGGGACCCTGCTTCACACCACCACAGAAGCAAAGACAAACAGGCACAGAGTCAATGGTGGGAGCACAGTCTTATATAGTACCCCATATGTGACTCCCCCCTCCCCTTGTCCCATAAAGTGAATCCCTCTCCTGCCCCTATCACGGTTCGATCAGTGGGAAGGCAGTGGCGATGAAGGAAGTGGGGCACCCTGCTCTAATCTCCAGCACGAGACTCGCAGGTGAGGCACGTGTGGCATTGACGCTCACCAACGTCCTCGCCACTCTGTTTTTACTGCAGGATTAAGGATGCGTGCCACCTTACATGCGAACTAACCTACATTCAACGAAAACATACCCTCTGGGAGCATTAGCTGCTCAGGTGCACGCTCTCATATCAATAGATGCCCCGGGGGGATAAGATCTAACCTCGTTTTGTCCACTGCTCACTTTAACGGGCCTCTGCCCACAGCTGGAGGGATGAGCATTTACTCAACTGATATAATGTAAAAGCAATCAGAGAAAATAGGTCAGTCTGCAAATTAACACCAAACCAATGTGTCAGGTAGGTGTTGTTCTTAGAAGTGGTTCATTAAACAACATGCAGGCTTATGCGAGATTTAGATAAGTGAATTAAAATATATATATACACACATACATACATACATACATACATACACATACATACATACATACATACACATACACATATATATATATATATATATATATATATATATATATATATATATATAAATAACTGAATAAAAATGAGAAAATTATTTTGCAGGTCTCTCATTTGAAAAAATTATTAATTGATCATTGGATTACCAAATATCTTTTGTTATATGAGTTCTCAGTCTAATGAATGCCTTCTGCAAAAAACAAAAAGACACACTTAAACCAACAGATATAAATACTTATATAATGCAGCTGCAACATTGGTCAGTTAATTAACAAGAAAATAATAATTGTAGTCATTTAAATGTAAAACCTGGAGTCAGCTTTTCAAATGGGAAGATCTAATTTAATTTTTAAAATCACAGAGTAAAAACTGAGTGCCTTTCAGTTTGTTGTTTGCTGGTCAGACAAAACTAAACATAAAATAATAAAGAAAACCAAAAAATTAAAAGAGAGCTTTCTTTCTTATTTTACTTCCACTTGACAGGGAAAAGATTAAACAAGAAAATAGTCTAAGGAGCTTGGAACCTTCACAGACATTAAACAAGAAAATAATTATTTGATTGTTTGATGGATTTTAAAAAAGTAATTTAAAAGTATTATTCAGGTTTGCAGAGTCATCAGCCCATTTGTTTGTGAAGATAAGAGTCATCTGAACATTTTTAACTGACCTTGTGTATAATGGCAAAAATGTTCTGGGTTACAAGCAGCTACATTAAATACATATATGACTGAGCCTTGTTGACCGCTATCAATCTGTCAGCAAACAACATATTTATCTGGTAGTCCCATTATGTTTTGGCTGACAGTTAAAAGACCTGAAAAACCTTTTTAAAGTATTTTTATTACATTATGATGATAGTAATAAAAAAAAGGTAAAACAGAACATACAGGGATCAAACACTGGGCTAGCTGTTGCTTCAAACACTGGTATCAAGACCACTGAATTCCATGTACTGTGTAGCTATGCGTAATAGACATTTTTGGATAAGTCAATGAAATCCCAACCAATAAAACTCTTAATAACATTTTGATAATTCAGCTAATTTTAATTTGGATGTGCCAAAATTAGTGAATTGCACGTCAGAATAGGGCCGTGTCAAGTACAATACTATAAATATAATGTAATATAACATAATATAATAAAATAATTAAAATATACAAGGCTAGACAGTACTGGGAAAGTTAAAAATAAAATAAAATTTAAAAAAAAAATCTACATTTACTACTAAACCACAAAGTTGCTATTGAAAAGCTTCACATGCCTTCTGCTAGCTGCAGACAAACGATCTTCCAGGAATTTACAGGACATCTGACTGGTCAGTAGGTGGTGATTTCATGCATGCTACAGAGCAAGTTAGGTTTGCAGCACAAGTTACCATGGCAATATAAGATGTAAACTGCCTTCCTAGTACAGAAAAATGAATGGTTAACCCTGAAGTTACCTGGATAAGCCCAAATTCTGCTCAATAAAACAGGCTTCTGATGGCGTCCTTTCAATTGCTGTGGTTTGTTTTATTTAAGAAGGGCCAGGCCATATTTTAATATGAATATTCTATGAATATGAATAAGAATAACACGAAAAGGAAGTGTACAAAGTACACAAAAAAGTAATAAAGCATTAAAAAACGACATATGCAGAGACAAATAACAGAATGACAAAACCATTACTACAAATTTTAAAAGCCTTACTACACATTTTTAATATATACATTTAAATGACTAAAGCAATATGTGGTTAACACGGATTTATTATTACTAATTCACAACTCCCTCCTTACTAATAATTACTAATAACTGGTATCGCTCCTTAAAAATGTCATATAGGTGTATTGATTGCCGTGTGCAGGCTGCAAATCTGTGTGTGGACTGTGATTATTAAATGCGTTTGCTCTAGTGCACATGCTACCATCGTTGTTTGTCCTGTATGTTATTCTAGCATTAATCCTGGAACGACAGATTACATCAAGTCATGCGAAAAGTTCCCGTCCATGACCTCTCCACATGCTAACAAACTACCGTTAGGTTAGCTGAATTTAGCACCCGGGAACAGTTTACTGTGCAGGTGAAGCAAGACATCGGTCTACTTCCTGGAGACCAGTAACTCGTCAGTTCTTTCCGGGGACAACTGAAACATTAATTCGCACAACATACTAAGTCAGACGTGACTAAACAATTTAAAGTGACTGGCACAAACTAATCGAAGAAACAAACAGACCCAAGTAAAAAGCACGAACTCACCAGCATTTAGACTACACCGGAACGCTAGCGTCCCAACGTTAGCAGACAATGTCGATTATCACTTATTCTTTAGTGGCAACTTAAGTACGGTGAATTTTGCAATCAGCTGTTCAATTTCCATGCACTGCAGTCTTCCCAACCCTGTACACTGGGGAATTAATCACTAGCTGTACTTGTTTTCCCCCGGGCATAAAGTTTCCCGTTCCAGAGATTAGTCGGGACCAGCAGCCATTGGAGTGGGCACTGAAATGGCAGCGTGTGAAAGCATCTCACTTCTGCTGCATTCAGCTGCAAAGCTGATTGCAAAACAAACACCCGAAACACAACAAAATCATCGAGACACGTCTTACCATTGAAGGAGTGATGGAGGAACGCTTTTAATTAAGCGCCTTTGGTTGAAACCACCATATGAAGCTTTGTCTGTTGTTAGGGAGCACTATTTTGCAGGAAGTGGTCGTTGCGGACTGTTCTGCGCATGTGCGAAGGGCTGATTCACAGTGAGACGAGAGCGTCGCACAGACACAGGTGAGAGTAAAATGCAAACAGCTGTTATTTGAACAGGTGAGCATGCTTTGAATGCGTCCAGTTTTACCTCGAGGTTTGTTTTATCGCATGAAAGCTCGTTTATATCAAACAAATTGTTAAAAAATGGTACAGTAAGTTCAGACTTTACTGATTTAAACTAGCTCAGTCTAAGATTTAAAGTCCAGGTGTCATTTTCAGCCTTACTGTGCCGTTCAAAAGACTGAACACAATAGTAGCACATAAATAAGTTAACAGTATATGAGCAATAATTCTATTATAATCAGCAATTATTTTAAAATTTAAGACAATCTAAATTTTGAAAGATTTTTAAAACAGTAGACCATCCATCCGTCCATCTTCTTCCGCTTATCCATTGCTGGGTCGTAGGGGCAGCAGCCTAAGCAGCCCAAGCCCAGACCTTACTGTAGTGCTCTAGATTATCTATTTTCTCATTAAAATGTCTTTATTTTATTTTATGTGTAGTTGCCACCTGCACATTTTTTTAAAATCCTTTTTAATGTCTTCTCATACCTCAAGTAACTAACTGAACAATGAACTGAATAGTTAACAATGAAAACCACTGTTAGTTGCCTTATAGTGGAAATATATATGACTATGCACTTAAGTGTGAGTGAACAGTATAATTGTGTAATGTGATCTGTAGTGAGAGTAGTTAGCAGGTGGAAGAGAGTCTGGAGAGAAAAGAGGAATGAAAGGAGAGGGAAAGCTCAGGTTGAGGAGTTTGGAGACAAAGTTTGGTTGAGACGGACATGTGCAGAGGAGGGAAAGTGGATACGCTGAACATGGAGCTCCAGGCACCTCAGAGGAGGAGGTGGTGGCGACCTCTAAAGGGAGCAGCCGAAAGAAGAAGTCTATTTTTCTCTCATTTCTGGCCATCTGATCAATCAGAATCTTTTGTATTCTTGAGGAAATTATGCCCCGCGTTTAAAAACTGATTAGAAAGCCTGGAAATACTTTTGTCACAATCCTTGTGATTCTCCTTTGGGAAAAGGCTAAAAGGGCTCAGGTGGAAAGGTTAAACTCAACCTGTGACCCTATGGCTCAGGGTAAATAAAAAGGTGTGTCTGGCCAGCTGCTGACCTGTTTGGCCGTTGATGGTGTTTCCAACAATCAATTTGCCTGTGAAGCAAACTGGAGGAAATGGGGCTTGAGTATTTTTCCTTCATCAGAAGACATGCTGACATAGTTTAAATGTAAGGAAGCGATACCTGTTCACCTGCTGTTTACATCCTCACAGCACAACTGAATTAAGGAGCTAAAGTAAAAGCTGTCAGAGTATGTAGAAAAATTATTCATTTAGCTTCTACAATTTCATAATAATAAAATATAAATACATCTGGAAGATTTCCTGTAAACTTTAACCTCTCGCTTTCTAGCAGAGATACCTGCAGCATGCAATCATTTGCAAGCTTCAGTTAATAATTACTTTGTAGATTTAGGTCATTAATACAAAAAAAAATATCAGTAGACGAGACTTAGATTTAGAGACTTTATTTGCCATTTCTGACACAGATTACAGTTCAGTTTTTTTCAGTTGATCATGTAAATAGTCTTGTTTGTACAGTAGCAGTGGCATGAAAATAAATATACATAAAAAATACAAAACAGAAACTTAATGCTTCCAAATATGGAAGAAAATGATCTAGAACTGTGTGCTGCCTTGTTTTTTAGTATTATTATTTTCAGCAGGCTTTAAAATTCTTTTCTGGGGATGCAGAAACCTGAAATATGGAGATTTAAAAATGGAGAAAAAGATATCATGAGTAATCCGTGCTCAGGTGACAAGCCTCTCTTAATAATGACTATCAGAGCATAAAGTTGCCTTACACTTTTGATATAAAGAGATAAAATATTTAATTATTCTTTCCGTGTTAACAATATTTTATTGCACTTTCCAGAACCATCTTTCGCAGGAGGCCCGAGGCTCAACAACGCCAGTGCCTACTCCACCCAGCGGGTTCCTCACAGAGTTCATTAAGCTTTTTTCTTTTAAACATATCTTTCTAGAAAAAAGGGACCAACAGGTTTAGGGGGAAGAGATATGTAGATACATTATACACGGATCAGGCCGCCTTGGACAGGCACAAGACATTCACAGTTCTTCTCTACATGATGCATAAATACACAGACATTTGTGATCATAGACTCTACAGTTTGTCTGGAGTGTTTGCAATAAAACAGCAATCACTTTTAAGTTAAAATAAGATTGATATACAGTATCCATGTGCTATCATTGATGTGGGGCTGTTATTGCTGGTTGAACTCTTCCTTAGTCCTTTGTAAAGTTTGCAAACAGCAGATATAAACTAATGTAGTCGCTAGATGAAGATGACAAGTAAGTGAAAACCCAAAATTAAATTATATTGCTATGGATGAAATAAATCTACTATATTTTGATACACTAATCGACATTTAGAATTTATTCATAATCTAGTAAACAGTGAATGTTTATGGTTAATAAAATATATGGAACTTCTTTTCTTTTTCTACACAGTACAATAAAAGTTCAGTTCATGAGGACAAACGGGTCAAAAATAAAGTCTTAATGAGTCTGTTTGGTCCAAGAAGTACTAGCAGGTGCGTAATATCGAGATACTGTCATTTCTTTTTGTTCAGAGCAAAGATATGAAGCTAAATAAGAGATATACAGCTGTCTAATCCAAAGTTTCTGATGCTTCAAGCAAAATAAGCTTCACTTTTCGTGACCCTTGTTTCCTCGAGTGCAATTAAGCATTCACATGAAGACAAAACACAGTGTGAACATTAAGAAAAACAGAGCTTGGACATATGTAGAAATGAAATGAAGGCATCACCTTTAAACGGCTAGCGTTCTCGTCAAAAGTCCAAACAAAAGAAACTGCCTCGATGTTTTTGTTTTTTTCGATAAAGCTGGCTCTGCTGTTGTCGTCCGAACTGCCTTTTGAACTTCAGGCACTTCTCTTCATGTCACTTCACCGGAGCCATCAGAGATGTTTTAGGGCCACGACGTGCATCCATACTTGGCACATATGTATTGCAGTTTGATGGTTGAGGCAGAAGTCTGTAGGGCCGGCGGTGTTGTAACATGAGAGTCCTCCATCTGTACACTGGTCATGCACAAGCTAACTCAAGATCTGACCCTCATCCCTCAGTGTTCTTGTCAGTTAGATCCTCTTATAACGTCCTCCTAGACAAGCCGCTCCAGTTTGGTCCATGTGTCAAAGCAACACTTAGTCTGGAGCTTTTGTCCTGCTTCCTGCTCAATCTCAGGACAGACGGGAAGAAATGTTGGCGATCACATGAAGGAGTGTTCGGCCGGAGGCCCGTAAGAGAAGCCGGGAAAGGCTCCGGCTGCTTCCTTGACGCTGCTGGTCACAGTCAGCGTGTCTGTGCAAAGAGAGGACGACACTGGCAGGTGGGTGAACTCGGGGTCAAAGTGTCGCAGGTCTGTGGGACCAGACTGTAAAACAAAGAAGGGGAAGACGTTAGAAAAATTGCATGTATAATAATGAATTTGCCACTGATATCAGGGTGTTTCATGGCATAAGCACAATGTCCACATTCACTAAATCTATTAGTTTCCTTCTATTTCTGACTATTTCATTAACAAAAAGGCTTTGGATTTCCAGCAGATGTCAATAAAGCAGACGCAGTAATATTGTGTAACTGTTCTTTTTAATGCTTTTGTACCGTTATGGTTAAAGCCTCTCATGCACTTCCAATTAATATTGCATTAATGTAGTTCGCTATAATCGTGAAGTGAAACGTGAAAGTGATACTGTGATAGCCGTGTTCTGGGACAACAAATCATTCTGATTAAATTATAATGAGTAATACATACCACTGATGGAACAAATGGAGGTGTGATCTTCTTGGCCATCAGGTCCTCCCAGTTGATTGGAGAGAAGAACGAATGGTACTTCAGTTCAAGCTGAAGGAAAAAGAGAAACTGGATGAGCACAGTGATGGAAAACAAGTGTCACAATCTGTTACAGTCCTGTATGTTAGCCATTCCCAAACTTGAGAGGTCTGTGGCACATTTCAATATGTGAAAATCCTTTTTGGACCACCCAAAACTTTAATCACAGCTTCAACCATCACACAAGCCTAAGATCAAGTATTTCCTTGTTTTGTGCTTCCTTTGTTTGATTTTGGACGAGTTCGGGTTCAAAAGTAGGTCAGAAAATTAGCAATGATTGTGTAATTATTTTAATTCCAACCCTTTGTTTGACTTGTTCTATTTCTTTCAAAAACGCAAACCCTTAACTGCAACTTTATACTAAATTATACTGCTGGTAAATGGTTTTAATTTACAGCAGGTGACTTCTTGCAGCCCAGTTGCAGTATTTGCAAAGGCCACTAGGGGACTGCAGCCCACAGTCTGGGAATCAGGGCTCTATTCGATGTGTGCACTTACAAAGTCATCCTTTCCTCCCAGCCTCTTGGTGCGGTCCTTCTGCAAAAGCCCCTCAAGCAGGTCCCTGCCTGCATTCGACACGTTGGGCTTGAGCACCGGAGCCTTGTGCAGGATGTTATTGTACATCTCAGCCGTGTTGCGACTGTAGAATGGAGGCTGTTTCAAAAAAAGAAAGGAGTTGTGTTAATCTTGTATGAACAATCAGGAGATTTAAAAAGGCATAAAGTCACCGGTTTCCACTTACAAGTCCATAGAGCATTTCATAGAGCACCGATCCCAGGCACCACCAGTCGACAGTGCGGTCATACGCCTGCTTCTGGAGAACCTCAGGAGCCAAATACTGAGAAAAAAACAGAGAGAAAAGTTCAATGCAAGTCCAACATTATTCCTCAGAAGTCTTACTGAGTTCATACTGATGATGAACAAATGTCTAAAGATGTATCTTTTACCTCAGGCGTCCCGCAGAAGGTTGTCGTGGTACCGTTGGGCTCAAGGCCTTCTTTGCAGAGGCCAAAGTCTGTTAGGACAATGTGGCCCTGTGAGTCTAGCAGGATGTTCTCTGGCTTCAGGTCCCTGTCAAAAACAAGACAAAGAAATGTTTACTCTAAATGCATCAGGGCACAGGTTTACAGATTTCCACTAGGGGGAGCTGTGGCATTACTCTTTACCTGTACACTATGTGCAGAGAGTGGAGGTAGCCAAGTGCACTTGCAATTTCAGCAGCGTAGAACCTGGCTCTGGGCTCCAGGAAGATTCTCTCTCTCTGGAGATGGTAGAACAGCTGGAGTAGAAAAAAGCAAACATCTGTCAGCATCTGTTTCAAACAAGGTTATATATTCTGTCCTCATTCTGCCGGACTGTGGCTTACCTCTCCACCGTTGACGTAGTCCAGCACAAAGTACAGCTTGTCAGTAGTCTGGAAGGAGTAGTGCAGCCCCACCAGGAAGGGATGCTTGATGTTCTTCATCAGCACACTGCGCTCAGCCATGATATGCTTTTGCTGGAGGAGAGAAGATGGATTATAACGCACTGTTTTCATTGCATTTCACATTACCAGCAGAGAGAAAATAGATTTAATAAATAAGTTCAAGATGCCCTCGGGGGTCCTACCTCTTTCTTCTTCAGGATGATTTTCTTCTGTAACACTTTGACAGCATAGTACTTGGTGGTCTCCTTGTGCCGAGCCAGTAAAACCTGTTTGCCATCAAACATTTGCATTAGTAATGTAGTTGCAGAGATGGCCTACATGTGTGGAGGAGAGCAGTTACATAAAAGGCTGCACGCAAGGACAGACTCACCTTTCCAAAGCTGCCTTTTCCGATGATTTTAAGGTAGTCAAAATCACAGGGCTTGATCCTAAAGAAGAGAAAAAGATAGAAAATTTCATTTATAATTTGTTCTCATCTATGTTTGTCAAAATTGTGGCATAGAGATTTCTTTGAAGTATACTTACTGAGTGTCCTCAGCCAGTGAACTTTGAGAATTTAGGCACATCTGAAAGATACAACACGGGGAAGATCACAACAGTGCCACATTTTACAGATAAAATGAGTCAGACTGTGATGAAAGTAAATAGTTTCTGCTTACATCACTATCAGGAAGTTCATTTTCGACCTCCTCGTTCTGATTCTCATCAATCTTCAGGAAGTTGTTAACTTCGACACTGAAAACAGAGAGACAAAGACTCATTCATACGGAGGATTCTGACTTCACCTGTTTTTTATTCAGCACAGATGATTGGATTTGAGATTTCTTAAGAGGTTTCTGAAACTGAGAAGCTGAATGGATGTCCTCTGCGTAGGTGCGACTCCAATGACTGTCTGAAACTTCCAGACAGGTCAAGTTCACCAAGGCTTGTCAAAGCTCAACCTGTCTGAGAAAACCTTAAGCTGCTGATCCGCAAAGACAGGGTTCAGCCTGCTCTGCAGGACTCAGGGGTCCAGCTCAGATGCCCTCCTGGAGCATCTGGAGAGGTCAGATGCAACACCTGGGTTTTTTTTTTGTCTTTTTCCCACCCCACCCCACTCTGACCTGTGTCACGGGCCAAGCCATGTATCATGTAATAATTGAATTACAGGTTTATCCTTGTCAAGGGAACACAGGGGATTTGCTTGAGAGGTGATTATGCAGTGGTGAGATTGTTAGCAAGCCTGTCATGAAAGAACTATTCTTAACCTGGCTTCTTGGACCCAGATTATGCTTTTAACAGAATGTCCTGCTAAACCCAGGTGGCTGATTGGATTGGTCGGGACCTGTGTGCACTAATCATGAATGGGATAGCAGTCAGAAATAAACACTAGAAGCTCTGAAATCCAGGAAGTAACTGGAGCCAAGAGAGATGCTCTTTGTGCCCTCAATTAAAGGTCAATTTTCAAAACCAAAATCTTACACTTCCAACCATCTCTATTTGTTTATTTTATTTTAAAATATGAATACTCACTGTTGGCAGATATGTGGAGTAGACACCAGCTTCTGGATGAAGTCATTCAAACCCATTTTTCTCTCCTTGATGAAAGCTGCAGAAAAAGAGGGAACCCCTTTATGTTAGTATGACACAAACAATCAAACACACACAGGCTGAATCGTGATCCAAACACTTCTCTCTAATTAGAGAGAGAAAAAAAATCTGTGTTTGAGTCCTAATCCGCAATTTGTGAGTTTTAAATATCGCATTTCCAGCGTAGGCTTGCGTGTAGTGTGTATAGACCTCTTATGTCGCGGGCTTATAGGTTATGCAACCACTTGGGTCATTCATTCAGATACCAACAGTGGCGGCCAACAAAGCATTTTCCATCACAAATCCTTATTACAACACAAATAACCCGATTTGACATATTTATTCAGATTTCCATACCGCTTTCGTTTATGTCCAGGTTTGAATTTTCCACCATTTAAATGCAGAACAAAATAAATAAAAACAATCTTTTTAATTAATTTATTTAAATCTGATTTTTATTACTAAAAATAATTTAAAAGACAGGCTTAATTTGTTGTAATTTACAACTTGATTTAGTGATCAATATTTGGGAAGCGTTGTAAAAAAAAAAGTGTATTTTTTTTAGGCTCACCAGTGAGAACGGCTACAATTCCCCTCATTTTGCAATAAGTTAGATCACATCCAGCTTCAGTCACGGCCATGTTCAGCGATGAATAAATATCCAAAAGTTCAAAAATATGAAGCAAAAAGATGCAGTGATATTTCCTCTGTGGTCCTGGTCCTCTAACCGTTAGCTACCGTTGGTTTTTTATGTGGCATCAAACGCGCAGACTGAACTCCAATCGTCCGCGCTCCGCTCTGAACTGCCGCTGCTCGAGCCAGCCAATGCAGCTTATAGGAGGACCACGTGGTATCAGGAGGTGACGCCCCGTTTTCGTCACCGTCGTCTCCACGGCAACAGTCTCGTGACGTCACGGGATTCCGCTGCAGCCATATTCTGCCTGCAGGAGGCGAGGTGGGGGGAATGACGAGAGAGCTCACCGCATAGGACGAGGAGGAAGAGGAGGAGGTGGGTGAAAGCACCCCCTACCACACTCCCACCACCAGCACCTCCTCCTCCACACACCCCCACCTCCCTCCTTGTTTTCTCTCAATGGAAAATCTCCAAACTGGCTGTTAGCACCACAGGCACAAAAGGGATTATCGCCAGTTATTATGGAGAAGGAGAGGAAGAAGTGCAATCCCAGGAATGGTCTTGTGAAATCATGTGGCAGCAGCTCCCGTTTTTTCCCCCTGCTGCAACGCTTTCATCTTCTGAGGGTATGCAGAAATGTATGTCACGACTGCTGCATTTCACCCTCAGCCTGCAACAGCTGCAGTGCCTGATCCCAATAACCCACAAAAAGGTGATAAAGCCATAAAGTGCACAGGGGAAAAAAGAAGGAAAAATACTGCATGCTCTGCAGACAGTCCTCTATTTAAAGCAAAGAAGTTTCCAGAAATCTCACTGCCTCTTTCCTTCTAAGTAATTCACTCCAAGTAAAAAGCGTAGCCACGACCTTGCGCACGGCACACACACAAGGTTAGGGTTATGAAGGTGACTTAGCACAATAATTATATAAACTCAGAGAAATAACATTTGACATCATGCTCATCTGAGCTTAAGCAGTGATGGGTCCAGCTGTCACAGATGTGGTCCACTAACCCTGTTATATAAGTTACATAACCGTGCCATAATGCAGATGGGTATACACTGCCCAGCAAGGAAGGTGAGTGCATGCAAATTTTCCAGGAAGTGTTGACATTAATAGGTATCTGCTGATTCAAAGTGTTATTTAATCTCTCACTGAGTGATAGCAATGATGTGGCAGTGCAAAACAGCATTTATTCAAGTGCATATGAGAGGCACTTCTTTCTAGCCCTTCTGCATTTATTCATCACCATACTTATTTCACAGAGTAACTGATTCATATTTTGCATAGAAAATATGCTTTGCAGCTGATATTCAAGCCACTGTGACCATTTTACTGGATTTTCAAGAAAAAATATTCTTTAAAAAGCATATTTCTTCTCAGTTTCTCAGGTTTATACAAGACTATTTAATACAGGGAAGTACTAGCAGTGGTGTGATGACCAGAGACCACAGAAAAAAAGATTCAGAAGCTCATAAAAAAATAACTTGGGTTAAACATTTCTCAGCTTTGAGGCAAGTGACTGAAGAGACTACCAATGAAACTGAAGGATACCATTTAATATTATAATAAAACAATATTATTCATAAGTACACTCTTATGACTTGACATACTATTTAGGAGGTTGGGTAGGAGCAAGGTGCTGTTAATCAATGGATCATCATCTAGTGTGAGCACTTTTATGTTTTGGTGGTCTCGAGTTTCAGGCATCCTAACACAATGCCACAATCATCCCAGAAGAGGGAAGTCTCAGCAAATTCACCCCAAGGTCAGACTGTGCAATGCTCAGAGAAATTGTAGGAAAAAACAAGTCCTCAGTTAACATGTTAAATGTCAAAGTTCTTCACAGCACAATTAGAAAAAGACTGAACAAGTGTGGCTTGTTTGGAAGGGTTGCTGGGAGAACATCTCTCGAGGAAGAACATGGCAGCAGGGCTTACGTTTGCAAAGCTGCATCTGAATGAGACTTCTAGAACAATGTCCTTTGGTCAGACAAGATCAAAGTGGAGATGTAAGGCACTAATGCACAGCACCATATTTGGTGAAAACAAAACGCCTCATACAAGCTGTGGAGTATGGCGGTGGAGGGGTGGAGATTTGGGCTTGTTTTAAAGCCACAAAACTTGGGAACCTTCCAGTCATCCAGTTGACCACAAACTCCTTGGAATACCAAAGTATTCTTGAGGCCATCTGTCTGTCAATTGAAACATGGATGAAATTGGATCATGCAACTAGACAATGATCCCAAGCACAGCAGAAAATCAAAACAAAATTATTGTAAAAGAAAAGACTCAACGTGATGCAATGATCCTGTCAAAGTCCAGACCTTAATCTGACTGAAGTGCTGCAGTGGGAGCTGTGCATAAATGAATGCCTGCAGACCTCAATGAGCTGAAGTAGAGTGGGTTAAAATTCCTCCACAACAATGTGAGAGACTGATAAAGTCATACAGAAAAATGCAAATGTGCACTGTAGCTCCGGGCTTTGAATGGAAATGCATAGCTGAGGCGGACATTAAACGTTGTTGTTTTTAACCTGCCACTCCAAAGTCTGTGTGACGTCCGATTGCACCCATGTGAGAGTAAAAAGCGTAATTGTGCAGTGAATTCACAGCATGTGAGTGGGTGTAATGTGTGCAGGAAGCCCCTAACTAAACCGCATTGAGTATTTTCAGTACTGTGAACGTGTCTGATGAGGCCATCTCCTGTTGTATTCGTGTGTGAAAATGACTTTACTTCTACTTGAGTGACATTTCCAGCGTGAGGAGTAGTTTACACTCTGGTACTGATTAACACCACGAGATGTAAGTCGTCATCGACGGTAGTCAAGCACACGAACCTTGGATCCAAACAGAATATAATTCGTGGCTTTTGAACTAATCATTGCTGTTAACACTAAAAACATCCCTTTCTCTTACCAAATGAAATAACCCTGAGATGTGTTAGCTCTCACAGGTTAATCTGCAAATTAGTATTTTTTAGAAAATACTGATTAAATATCCGTTTTCAATTCCTGCAGTCCAAGTGGACCTCTTGGTTTTTTTTATTATCAAAAAAATAACAAACTAAACCATCAAGCTTTCAGTTTTGAACAGCATATTCACAGAAAATTGATTAAAACTATGATTTTATGATCAGAATTTAAAATTTTCTGTTGATTAACTGTTCACTTTTTAGGCTGCTGGCCAGATACTTGTACTTCACTTTAAGACTGTAAGTGTTTACTTCCCCTCAGCTGTGATAAACATCTGTTTCGGTAAGATTAGGATTCATTCAGCTGAGATGTGTCAGTGGGAAACTCCTCTGTTTTTGTCCCTTTTGACAATGTGACAGTCATGCACCATTTAAAGGAAGTGAGACTCCTCAGGACCAGTTCATGTATTAAGAGAAAAGGGAAGTGGGGTGCTTTATTTGAACGGGCCCAAATAGAAAGTAGCTCAGAGCCAGCTGGCAGTATGACAGATCAAACCCTGGATGGCTACCTAAGCAAACATACACAGCTCAGCTTCGGTTCTGTTTACACACAGAAACACAGTGGATCTGATTACGGGACACCAACACCTCTCCCTGGCTTGGAATGATGGGGTTCCCCTCCCCTCGTGTAGTCTTTCTGTGAATTATTCAAGTATATTATTTCATCATCTCTCTGCAAGGATTCGTATGAGTTTCTTTCTGTCTCTCCACCAGCGTTGCCTTCTGTCACATGACAGATTAATCAGGTTTTATTTAGCACTTTCACACAGGCTGCCCTGCTTTCCATCACTCTGTCCAATCGTGTGATTGATGCTGAGCAGACAGGCAAAATTTCCACTCGCTGACAAGCAGTCGTGTGAGGCACCTGCCAGCCGTTCCACTAAAAGGCTTTCCAGCTCTCACGGGGTGGCATCAACGATAACTTCCCAGCCTCAGCGTGGTACTGCTTTTGTCACCCCTGAGGATGCCAAGTTGGCTTGTGCGCTGCATCAAACACCTGCCCCAGTTTGAGCCTCACATGAGACAAAATGAAACCAGATCTTTAGGGTAGAGGCCGAGTAGTAACTGAAACTCATTTAAAGTTACTCGAACGAAGGTAACTAAATAAAATATGACTTCGAGCATAACCTTATTGAACTCCATTCTTACTGCTTCGCAAAGAGATAAAAAGTGTAATTTCTTAAAGGTGCTGCATGTCAGGAAGTTATTTTGAGTGATATAACCATTCAGGCCGGTATCTGGTGTGGTGATCCTCTGTGTCATTCAGCTGACTTTCCAGAGATCAGGGCTGGAAGGTTAATTGAGTCTTAATTTCATTTACGATTTTCACTTCCAGAAAACCACAAATAATGGAGGTAATTCACCGGAACTTTATATGCTCCCTTTCCAGTTATAAGTCTGCAAAATCCTTCCTGCCCCACAAATCTGTATGTTCTCATTCCCAGCCCAACCCTCCCTCTCTCTCACTTTGTCACTCTCTCTTATTGGCACCTGCCTGACCTATGAGCCACCACCGATCCTCGGTGAGGACTAGGTTGGTGCTGGCCATCCACCCGTCATCTTCTATCAAAAAACGTTGTCTAATTGTGTTTGAGTTTGTGGTCCTTGCTGATGAAATTGTGATAAGATGAATATTCTCATATTGTAAAAAGTGGTGCACTTTTGCCCTGCCTCTAAAAGCTCAGAATCACTGTTTAATTTAGTTGCAGCCAACAAGACTAAAAGAGAGCCTTCAGTCAATAAGATCATGAGGAATGAAAACTCAAGCTTTCTGTAGCTGAAGGATTATAATGGTTGCCTTTGTCTCCGGATTGCTCAAGCGCTCTCATCCAGTGCACTTGCAGAGGCTATCATATAGGTCACACAAGACACAAAGTTTGGTGTTGCCAAGGAGACCTATTCACCTCCATCTACAGACTTCCCATGTTGATAGTAGGTCAGCAGGGATGGGCTATTGTTCTTGCAAAATGGACTTTACAGTCAAAAACCCTCCTTAGAACTAAGAAGACATTGTTGAGTTCCTTAAATGCACGAAAAGGCCTTTAAGTTCATATCCAATTGTGTTGAATAATCTGGATCACAGTCTCAAAATAAAGTACTTGCAAACAGCTTCTGTAAAGTTATATATATTCAGATTTAACATCTCAGAACATCAAAGGAGGTGTCAGTATTGATGAGTTCAGGGGACACAGTCCAGTTATTTCAGAAATAAGAGCAGGACTGTAAGAACTGAAGTCGAACAAAGCTAAAAAGCTGGAAATATGACATTAGATGAGAGTTTCAGGGAGTTTTATGGATAAAGGAGAAACTGTGTGTAGTTTTCTGTATGCTGACAGATGAGTAGTTAAAATAGTCAAAAAGGAAGTGAACCCAAGACAGGCTTGGAGGTCGAGACGCTAATAGAACAAAGGGTAACTCAGAGAGTCCTTGTTTCACTCTTACAGTTACATCTGACTGACAATTCAAGACCTCAGAGCTTCTAAACTATGTAAATATTTGTGAATGCTGAATATATTTTCATGTCATTTAAAGAAGATTTAAACCATCAAAAAACATGGGATATTTTCCATCCACATGTTTGCAGTGTCTTCTGCCTTTTAAACATTTAAAATTATTATTGTGTTAATGAGCAAGATAAAATGTAAATATAATTATGACCCACTGATTTAACCTAATTATGTGTTGAGTAAAAATTGCAGTACATTTAAGCCTCTAAATTGGGAACATTTTCTTGTTTTCTTATTTTTCTAGGATTGTGAATAAATCTCTGAATGTTTGAAATGTTGTACGAGCCAAACAAGCAAACAAACATCAATCAGTCCAGAAAATCATTAAAAATATATTTCAGTGCTTCAAATATAATAGTAAGGTTCAACCTGGACTCTCGGCTAGCTGCTTACTACCAGTGTAGTGGGTAGGAGGCAGCAGAAGGTGGATGAATGAGTCATAGAGGCAAACAGGTCCTTAGTGACCACCCATAGGGCTGGCAGGAAGGCTAATGAGGATGGAGAACCCAAATTACAATCACTGACCAGCTCTGAGGAGCAATCATGGCCTTGTGTTATTCACACCCACGCAGTCATGGCAGCCTTGGCACTCAGTTGAAAACAGATCTCTGCTAAAATCTCCTCTATCTCCTCCTCCAGTTCCTCTTTTCTGTTTTAATGTGTCATCTGCATCATTCTGGCACCTAGTATTACTCATACAGAGACCCGCAGAGAGGCAGACCGGAGGTGGCGGTCGAGTCCGACTGCGTCGCAGTGCAGCCCCCGGGCCCCTGCGAGTGGGAGCAGATTTTGGCTGATGAATCTGGAGTTAGAATTACTCGCTCTTTGTTTCGCGTTTGAATTCCCGGGCAGTAGATGAGAAGTGTTTTTTATTTTTCTACCCTCCATGGGGGATTAGACGGCTGCTCATGCGCCTGCTTCATCAGTTAAAAAGGAGAAATGTTTGCTCTCTTTTGCGATGACTCAGACACACAAACTGTTCCATAATACATTACTTTAATTTGCTGCCAAGCTAGTGGGAAGATCCAGCCTATTTGGAGCTGCAAAGCCTCTATTAATTTTCATAATGTGACTGCGGTTATTGCTGTAATTACTATAATGATAGCAGAAAGAGTTTTTTCATTATGTTCTCTCTTCTAACATGTGTTTTCTCACATGTTAGAAACACAATTCAGAAAAAAAAGGAAGCAGACAGAAATAAAGACCCAGGAGCCATTTTCATTCAGACCACCAGACTGTCATTCACTAACTACAGCATCTGTGTGAGCCAAACATCATGAATCAGTGGTCGGTGGTAACTTCCGTTACTGTACGCAGTTCCCTTTTCTCTGTTTTTGCCCTGGATCATAATAATATGAAACATACTGTATAAAAAGCAGCCACGTTTCTAAAGAAGCTCTCAGCTCAGTTTGGCCAGTGATGGGTAACGTCTCTAGGATACCCCAGAAGCAAATAAAGCTTACTCACTGCCGTGGTATTCATTTGGTCTGGTTTATGATCAGTGGTTTATGGTTTTGTAAGTCCACTTTGACTCTCATGAGGTCAGTTATTCATTTGGAAGCGATCTGGTGGAAATCAATCGAATACGCGATCGAAACCAAAGCAATTAATTAAGTGAGTGAAGTGATTTAGATGGTGACGTTGGTGAGCGTCAGGCGTTTGAACCGGTGCCAGGACATGGATAATCTGAAAACAGTGTCTGTGTGACTGCATATGTTTGCTTTACAAATTTACTGAGCAGCTGACATTAAAGGACTTTCAGACTTTCAGACTTGCATGTAGGCAAAATAAAGCTTGATTGGTTTTATTTATTCAACAGAACAATTTTCAGTTACCTTAGAGCTTCTTTAAGATCAATCCAGTCTGCTCTAAGGCTCCTAAAGATGCCTTTAAATCAAACAAATTCTCACTGAGATGATCGAAACCACAAAGAGGGAAGTAAAAATTAGTGGCAGGCTGTGCAATACTTGGAGAATACCAAAATACCAAACAGAGCTGTTCCGTATGTTAAAAAGATTTTCAGATTAACCATCAGGCAACAACAAAGCAGGTTGGATGAGTTTAGGGGACACAGTGCTGTCATTAAAGAGATAAGAGCAGAACCGGACGAGTCAAAGTCTTTAGACGACTGATCTTAGCTGAAAGTTGGAAATTAAATTACACTGACATTAGATGAGAGATTCAGGGAGTTTTATGGATGCAGGTAAAACCAGATGGTTTTCAATTATGAGACAGTTACTTAAAGACTGATCCAATTACCTGCTCTAACTCTGCTAAAGATGCCCGCAAATCAAGCAAATTCTCACACTGCTGATCTAAACCACAATGAGGGAAGTAAAATTTAGCGTCTGGCTTTGAAAATTAAAAAGTTTGCACCACGCTGCTTTAAAATGCCATTTGAAGTAGTGAGAATAGGGTTTATCTAATTTGTGACCCCTTCAATGTGTCCAAACAACAAACCTTCTTTCTGAAGACGATGACAAAGTCACAGAGAGCCCAGTAGTAACTGGTTGTGTTTCTGCGACTAAAGAAACTGTGTGCCGTGACACAATGACACACTGCACTACAACTCAAAGCTGACTGTCTGACCCCGCGAGACAAATTATGCTGCACGATCGTTTGAATGTTTAAGAAAACAACGAGCATCCTCCCGGTCACACTCCTGACCCGTTACACCTTCTTCTTCCTCTGGATTGGACCCTGTGGATTCTTTTATTGAAAACTGATGGTCGTAGTCTGATTCCCAGCTGTGATCCACGACATGAAGGTTGGGTCAGTTTGACACAGAATTTCATGTTTGCTCTTAATTTTCAGAAAATGGTAAATTTGACCTACAAGTGGTCACAACCAGACTCCCAGATAGCAATCCAAATGTCAGACGAATGCTAGAAGTTATGTGTCACTACACAACAGCCACATTTCTGTCAGGTAGAGTTTCAGTCTCTTATAGGGACCATTTTTAGGGAGTTTTTGGTCACATCTGGAACATCCAGATTTTATGACAATGGAAGCTTTGAGAAAATATCTGTATTCAATATTCTGTCCTGCTAGGTTCTTTCCAGATGTAACAAATGGTGCTTAACAGCAGCTTTGAAGCACACCTGTTAACACAATACATCTCATTTGTTTAGCTTGAACAAAAACCAAAGGGGGATTTCCTGGACTATATATTTTTTGATTATATTGATGTCATAGTTGTGAATTTCATGTCTCTTGTCTGTAGCTGATAAGCAACAAGTTGAGGTTTTCTGTATGCTGTGAGATCATAACTTACATTTTTATAGTTTGCTTTTGCGTAGATTAAACAGAGAAATGTAGTGTGTTATTGAGGGAGCTTTAGAGGCGCTTACAGGCAGATTTTATTACCTTTTGCCAGAGGCCTTCTGTCTCCTCTTTTTTTAGTCTTTATGCCAAACTAAACTAACCATCTGCCGCTTGCAGCTTCTTACATTACATCCAACTCTTAGGGGAAAAAAGAGTCTATTTTCTTATCCCTTTAAGGTTTAATAACTGTGTGGGCCCCAAACTGTTTTTCAGGCTATCACAAAACACCTGAATCATCTGATCCTTGGTCCGAGTTACAAAACCAAGGCCCAGCAGCAGCTTTTATCCTCTCAGGTGACAAATGAGATGAGATCTACGGCTGTCGCAGAGAGAAGGTGAGAGACTCCGATGTGGGCATCGTGAAAATAAACCAGATAATGTGAGAAGTTATACAGAAGAGTGCTATACAGTGTCTTTGAATTTTTCATCTAATATCTTATGTAACTAGAGACAGTGACGTCAAAGCACGCCGAGGGAATGATAAAGGAGCAGAGATGGACGGGTTAATAAGGAGTCAAAAGGATAAAACGGTGATTGAAAAAGCAGGGAGGACAGTATTTAGATGACTGAGCTGTAAAAGTTGCTCGTCTCATGGTGCATCCCCCCCCTCTCTCTGCTGTGCTGCTGAGAGACTGCACATTTTTCCCCAGATACTCTGAGACAGTGAATTAAAGGAGCACCTACCTATGAAGGATTTCTTGCCGGTCTTCATGTCCTCCTAAGTGTTTGATTAGATTTGATATCAGGCACAGAGAGTCTCTGATGAATGGCTGTCTGTCTGCTGCAGAGCGTCCAGGTGATTGGGAGAGATGCAGTGCTCCTGTAAATATTCCTCCCTCTCCGTATCTGTCTACTTTTCAACGGCTCCCACTGCAGCTGTGCTCACAAAAGTCATTGATTCACAGACAAATAACTTTCAGCGCTGCACTTCCCTCTTCTCTCTGCCTCTTGTGCTGTTTCTTCCTCTTATCGCACAGCCTGCAAACAGCTGTAACCAAAGATCTGTGACGCACCTTCCTTTCCTCTCCCTCTACACGCATCCCCAACTCTAACCTCACCTCCTCCACCCTCGGCTGTTCTTTTATCTACCTGAAGAGCATCGAACAACACAAAGGCAGGTGTCTGGTTACAGCTCCCGTGAGCACGGGAGTCCCGCCGGAGGGGAAACCAGTCTCCATGACATGGGAACCACCTGAGGAATACAGAGCGAGGACAGAGAGGGGTTTAAACTTGCTTTTAATTGGCCACCACTGCAGGAGTGATGTATTCACTCCCCATCAGCCTCCTCTGCCTCTGTCACTTACTGCCTCTCAGGATTTTGGGGATAAAAAGACCTGGTTAGTCACACTGACAGCCATGATTGTTTTGTTAGCCTTGAGCTCTAGGTTATCATCACAAACAATGAGTGCTGTGTGGTGAGGAGTGAAGCATGTGGGGGTTGAGATACAGCAGCAACAACAGCATCACTGATGAGTAACACTGTTTCTCTGTCAGTAAAGTGCTGCGGTGAATTATGATTTGCTTTGGGAGGAGTGAGCTGCAGTCATACTGTAATAAATTTACACTCAACAAATCTCTTACTTTGGATCATTTAAGAAAGCGTTGCAGTTCAGTGAGCGTAACTGCTGCTAATTTTAAAAAACAAACAAACATCATGATAGAAATATGAGTACTAATGAACTAAAGTTGGTTTTAGCTTAAGGTGATCACATTCTGGTGGTTCTCTTTGAGTCAGTGAGCTAAAGAAGGTAATGGAAGAGTAAGAAAATGGAGAAATGTGGTTTTGTTAGTGTCTTTGTGTGCCTGGATCCAATTCTATGTATTCAAATGAGTCCCGCTAAGATTAAAATATGTTTCAGTTAGACCTGCAGTATCAAAAGTGCAAAATGCAAAGTACAAGACAGAAGTAAATACACATGGGTGAGAAAATAATGTGTCTCCTAAACTCTCCTAAATGGATGAAATGGCATAATTCCCAAAACACATTCATTTGTTTGGACTTAATTCTTGTCTGAGATGCTTTGGGAAAATCCTGCATAGCTGCCAACAAACAAATGGGCGACTGTAAAGGTCACGGCATATCATTTGATTCTCATTAAGAACATCAACTGACATTGTGTTGTCTCTTCTCATTTTCTGACCACTGTTTTAGTTTTACTTTAAAAAAAAAGTTTATGTATTTTTCAGTATAACACACATGACAAACACACATGTCTATGCAGTTAACATATTACTATAAACAGGTTCCTTAAACTTACAGCTCAGGAGCTCAGTTAACAAACAAGCTTATGAACACAGTGACTCTCTTGTTTCGTAAGACTAAGGAGGCCCCAGGGGGTTAATTTGTCACCTGTTTCTAGAAGCTACTTTGAATGGAGCCGCAGACCTGGGACTTATAGATAAGTCAGTTGGTCACAATACAAAGAGACCTCGAGATTAACCTACTTGTGACTTCACAGCAAAATCTTACACTTGGATAAAAAATTGGCAAAAGTAAATGGATTCAGGATGACGACCAGCCAGACATCAGTTTCCTTTTGTATTTACATGAAGCTGATATTTCATCAGTCTGATCTCATATCTATTGATTCATGTCCATGTGCAATAAAGCTGGAAGTTTTTCCAGTTTTAAAGGGCACAGAAACCCACATTTGCCAGAAGGAGGGGTCAATGACAAAAGAGATGACAGTTCATGTTCCACATGGAAATGATCATTTTTACATTTTCTTTGGTATTACTTGTACTTCTCTTTTGTTTGGTTAGATTTAGACACCAAAACTTCTCGGTTAGGTTAAATTTCAGGCAGTAAAACTTCTTGGTTTGGTTTAAGGAAAGAAAAGTGTTGCAGACATTCAAACCCTTTAGTTTCAGAGTGCTTCTGTTTGTCATGTGATAGCTGGTGCATATGTTAATGAGTAAATACATTTCCTTGTTGTCGCTTTTTTACATTCTGCTGTGAGATTGGGCTGAAAATGTATTCAGGTGGAGTCCAATGTACTGTAGCAGTGTTCTCCTGCAAAGAGATTTGACTGCAGCAAGTTGGAAGGAGCGCTAAGCTGGCTTAACCTGGAAAATACACGGTTTATCCTGTTAGTTATACGGCGCAGAGGAAGGAAAACTGTAATTATTATTAAGTGAGATTACTAGAGGTATGGAGAAAGAGCTTCTTCTCTCTGATTCTGACACAAAAAGCCTCATGCATATCAAATTTTACTTTTTGATACCCCCTCTGAGAAACTGTCGAAACCTTCACAGTCAGGAGGCGGGAGCGTGATGACTGTGTGAAAACAATCTGCATCGCTGTTAAAAAGAACAACCGCCGTCCAAAAACGAGGCTTAAATGAAGTTGCATATTTATTATGCGAGACATTTCGCAGCTCGCTCATTCTGCCTCTAATGATACAGAACAGAAAGCATCTGATGCACAGATTCGTGCCCTGCTGCTGAACTCCGACTTCACGCAAACAAAAACTTCACCCACCACCAGCTGATGAGCATCATTTAAATTTCAAAGCCATGAGAGGTCAGACAAAGTTTACAAATGTTCGCATTCAAATGATGTTCAAAAGAGAGAAGTGAGCTTTGCCTGACTCGTTTTATATCCACCGCCCTCTGCTCGAGTGAACGCACTTTGCCAACAAACATATTTTCTCAGCCTGCTCATCACCTCCACAACATAGTTCACAGGGAAAGTGAAAATAAATACGGACTGGTATCATGTAGCTTGAGAAAAGGCCACATGGTTTCTTTGAAGACAAAGTCTCAGCCTGAATGCTTCATGATGATAAGTCTGTAATCGAGAATCATCACCGACACAGCGATTTTTGACTGGACAGATTCGCGTGTAATTTCTATTAGGGCAGAGTGTGAGCAGAGGAAGCATAACGATATGAGTCAGTGTGAAGGAACAGGCCGATTATGTGGCTGGATGTCAGACATGTGACTGTTTGTCACGGACAATCTTTGCTTTCATTGCTGAGGAGTCAAGTGTTTCACCAATGAGGAAAACAAAAGGTTGTTGTTTACTTGACTTTTCCAGAAAGACAGTATGATTTTCTGTTTTTGCTTGACTGGAAAACTCCATCAACACGGTCAAGTGTTTTTTAATGGTTTTCTGGGTTGTGGCATGGTTGGCAGTGCTATCACAGTAAGAAAGTCTGGGAGCTGAACCCTCCAGCTGGCTATGAGGAGTCTCTCCCTGTGCCTGCGAGGGTTCTCCTCAGGGGCTCCAGCTTCCTCCCACAGTCCAAAGATATCCAAGTTAGGTTAACTGGTGATTCTAGATTGGCTGTGAGTGTGAATGACTCTCAGTCTCTCTGTGTTAGCCTTGTGAGAGACTGGTGACGTGTGCAAGGCCTGCGCCCTATGACACCTAAGATAAGCTCCAGCCCCTCCCCGACCCCTGAGCGGAAAGAAAATGGATTTGTTTAGTACTATACAACAGCAGCTCTGTGTATCCAAAGCAAATTTACCTCTTATCATGTCTTAACTGTGACGCACTTTGTGAATTGAGGTTATCTGCTGGTACTAAGATAAAATCTGCATGAGAAATGTACACAGTAATGCGGGTCCTTAAAATGTCTTTAGTAAACATTTAGTGATAAAGCAAGGCTTTAAAGACTAGCTCTAATCCTCGGCTATCAGAATATATGATTTGAGGTTTCGGTTTTGTAAAAATCAGAGAACAAATAAATATTAAACAAATGGACTAAATGCATACAAAAATGTGCTTTGTTTTTCTTTACAACACAAAGTTAGGGTTACTTTTCATCATGACTTACACCTCACAGGTTTAAAAGTAATGATCTTTCAGAAAAAGTACATAAGGAAAATAATTAGTTAACATCACATTTAGCCTACTAAATCGTTATTTTACAAGTTGGGAAACAAGCAAGAGTTGGCTTGGAAATATCACAAAGTTAAAAATCAATCTCTGCTGGTAAAGCTGCTTTTAAGCAACTCATTTTTTTCTTGTTTGCTTCCATGTTTTCGAGGGGTGCAGTCAGTCTTGTTATCATTGGCATCACAAAGGATTTAGGATATATCTAGATGCACAGAAAAATCTCTCCATCCACATGGAAATACAAAAACGGATGAAGAGTCCTATCAAGAGCAACAAGTGGCATTTTTATAATTATCAAAATCTAAAAGCAAATCTAAAACATCATTTAGGTGGGAGCAAAAAGCAAAAAAGGAAAGAAAAATCACCTTTTCCCCAAAATACCCACGTGCATATGGACAAGGCCTAAGAAAATGAGATATAATCTGTTTTGTAGAGACATTGCATTGGCAGCAGCAGAACAGCTTCCTGTTTCACAGAGCTAGGCTAACTGTTTCCCTGTGTATACAGTCTTGACACTAAGCTAAGTTAGCCAGATTCATATTAGCTTCATATTTAATTGACAGGCATAAAAGTGAAATCAGATTTGTAATCTGCACAACGTTCATCTAATGTTAAATGTAATGCTGACTGATTAATATTTTGGCTTTTTACAAACAAATATTTAGAATTAGCTTGCACCAGGTCCTCAAGTGTTTTCTCTTTTCTTCTGTTTCAACTTCTTCTTTCAGCCCCAACCATTAGGGGTCTTCACAGTGGATCATCTGCCTCCATCTCACCGTAAACCTAGCATCAACTTCTGTTACACCAACCCTCTCCATGTCCTCCTTCACTACATCCATAAATCTTCTCTTTGGTCTTCTTTCTTTCCTCATGCCTGGGAGCATCATCTTCAGCATCATTTGTCCAATATATCAACTATCCCTCCTCTGCACATGTCTTTGTTTCTTCTTTTTAATATATATATGAATACATTCATATTCTTTAGACCAGGGGTGGGGAACTCCACGCCGGTGTTCTGCAGGTTTTAGATATCACCCTGGGTCAGCACACCTGAATCACATTATTAGTTCATTGCCAGGCCTCTGGAGAGTTTCAAGACTTATTGAGGAGATAATTTCGCCATTTAAATCAGCTGTGTTGGACTAAGGACACATCTAAAACCTGCAGGACACCGGCCTTTGAGGCCTGGAGTTCCCCCACCCCTGCTTTAGACAATGGGTATTTATGAAACTATTATTATATTTTTATTTTGTGGGGGGTTTCCCAGGCTCATCTTTTACCCAGAATCATAATTAACACATTGAAAACACTAAACATACATTGAAAGATAAATAAATATAAAGTTTCTTGCAGCCCTGATGTATGCTGCAAAGTCTCGCTTTCCTGCAGACCTCCAGCCACGTTTGTCCTTCATTTTCCTGCTTCAGCAGTCTCCTGCAGCTTCATGATCACCAAGTCAGCTGTGGATGAGACGGACAAGTCACCTGTGAGCAGGAGGTGAGGGATTGAGATCACTCTGTCTGTACAGTGGGTCATTCAGCGAGCAGTCTCGGCTCACCTGTTGCTATCTTTAACCTGATTAGCAGCTAGGTCATGCTAGGAGAAGCTCTGACATTAGTCTGCATTAGTGTGTGTGTATGTGTGAGTGTTAGTATGTTGGGCTGAGCTCTGTCGTTTTAAGAGTCACGGTAGGTTGTTTCCCATGAAAATTCAATCTGATACACGTGCCATACAAAGATCTGTGGAAAACAGAATCTTTGAAGAAGTGAAGCCTGAAGTCAGTCTCGGTTAAAAAGCCACCCACGGGTAAGGGCGGATTTATAGAGATACTCTCTAAACATGGAAGAGCTTATCAGTTGCTGCCATAAAAATAGAAACAGGCTGGGCTGCTTTAGTCTTCTTAAGAACCGTGTGAGTCTAAAGTGTTGAGTCACACTTGGCATTGAAAGACAGGAATCAGGAAAGGTCCAATAAATAAATAAATCTTTGTCAGCGTGGCCTTATGCATACCTCGGTTTGTCACAACAGGAAAAACAAAGTGAAAATAATAACTTTTCGTGGAAAATCACAGTGTCAACTAAGTTTACAAAACGTATTAACTTCCACGTGAACCTGATATATTTGTATTTCATATTTGTGTGCATTCAAGAGTTACAAGACGGCAGTGATCACTGGTGCTTTAATGTAAAACAGTTAGAAGAAAACTGCAGTCCAAACCACAAATATTGCTGTTTTTGTTTAAATCAGCTGACATATCACATTTACACCCGGAGCTTGGCTGTGGGAAAAAAATAGCTCGTGGCAACAGAGACAGAATTCTGTTCATTTTTCTTTTCTTTAGAAAAAAATCTGAATAATGAAAAATGTATAGAGACTAAAAATAAAGTAGAAACTAAAACTATGTGGGTAAAATCACTTAAGTTACCTATAAGAAACATTTTAAAAAACTACAAATACTAGTTTACTAATTTTTATTTTGTCAGCTTAGTCAAAATTACCAACACAAACGGCTCCGGTGCCATTTTTGCTTTGTTTGCTGTGACTCGGCGACTTTCAGGGTCTTTTTAAAGCAGAGGTGTCGAACTCCAGGCCTCGAGGGTCGATGTCCTGCAGGTTTTAGATATCACCCTGGGTCAACACACCTAAATCAAATAATTAGTTCATTACCAGGCCTCTGGAGAACTTCGTGACATGTTGAGGAGGTCATTTAGCCATTTAAATCAGCTGTGTTGGATCAAGGACACATCTAAAACCTGCAAGACACTTTTTTTTTCATGCTTATAAGTTCACAAATGCTAATAATTGTCCTCAATTGAATCTGTATAAGCATGCTGTGTTTAATTTAAAAGCAAAAAATAAAATAACTTAAAAAAAAAAAAAACCTGCAGGACACCGGCCCTCGAGGCCTGGAGTTTGACACCTGTGTTTTAAAGTCTTGCTTCTAACAAATAAGCCACACATTTTAATGTGTTGGTAGCATTTCTGGATCATGTTCACATGTGGCTTCTTCTTTGCGTGATACAGGCACAGTGAGCTGTGTTCACAGACTGTGATTTCTGGAAGTGCTCCTGATCCCAAGCAGTGATTTCCATGACAAAATCATACCTGTGTTGTATTGCAGTGATCTTTGGGCCCTGATCTGATAAACCTCTGCAAGCATGAAGAGATGCCTCGCTGAGATGCTCTTTTCATGCCCAGTCATGTTACTGACCTGTTGCCAATTAACAAAATGTTCCTCTGGATGTTTCTGTTTAGCAGATTTTTACTTTTCCAGCCTTTGTTGCTCCTGTCCCAACTTTTTTGAGATGTATTTCTGCCATCAAATTCAAAATTTTATGAAATTGTAAAATATCTCAGTTGAAACATTTGATTTATTGTGAATAAAATCCAATGTTATGAGATCTGCGAATCATTGCATTCTGTTCTTATGTACTTTTTACACACTGGGTTTGCAGTTTGTAGTGTCTAAATCTAACAAGAAAGTGAAAGTGAAAATTAAAAATCTGACAAAATAAACGAGCAGGTGAAAGGGGGCACAAAGCACATTCTCCTGGCTGATAAACCTGTGACTTTTGCCAGGGCTACCTTCCAAACTGTCTAATGACATTGTGGGTCTCTAAAACGGGACTGTTATCGTGTGCAAAGGGCCGCTGCCAGATGACACCTTGTGCGTAACAATGAGAGGCAGGCAGCATCTGACCAAGCAGAGAGAACCCAGAGACTCTTCATGCACCCGCAGGGTTTGGATACTTAGACAAACAAGGTAGGGTTTAAATAACTTAAACATTTTTGCTTTCAGTGCAGTGTAAATTTAGTGGACCTTACGTAAGTAAGTAAGCACTATGAGATGTCAACACGTCTTCATGCACAAACAGACCTTCACAGGCACTCGACAGATACATGTTTAAAGGAGCCAGACAAGATAAGCGAGACTGAAGATCGCTTTGACATTTCCAGCCACTTAACTTTAGTATACAAACATCCAAGTTTGCAAAAGCACAGTCAAAAGTTTTGTGAATGGACCTCTGCTTGGGTGTGTTGAACGTACATGTGTCCTTCTACCAAATTTAATCAATTCAGCGCAGACGTTTTGCCAAGATACTGACCTACTTTGG
This sequence comes from Pelmatolapia mariae, assembly GCF_036321145.2. NCBI lineage: Eukaryota > Metazoa > Chordata > Actinopteri > Cichliformes > Cichlidae > Pelmatolapia > Pelmatolapia mariae. Next base: position 10,130,546 of record NC_086245.2, read on the forward strand.
CTCTCACAAAGTCTTTGCAGTGGAAGGAAAGTTTAGGCTGAGCACCATTAAAAATGTGACAGCTTAATTTCTGACAGTAATGAGGACACTGCACTGCTTGGACTATAGTAGGGCATTTGGCCAGTCTACCCTGAAGGACAGAGCAGGGTGGAAAATATAACATACCAAAATAGCCCTTTCGTCCTCGCTGGCATATAATTCTCAGATGTTCCCATGCCTGTTATTTTTACAGGTTAACAAAATGGTAATGACACACATTACATCATGCCTAAAGGTTGGGTAATTAATGCCATCATTCACTGTGGCGATACCCTGATATAGTCTCTAACAGTGTCTTTCTCTGCCATCTCCTTGACGCTCATTAGACTTTGTGTTTATATGTGTGCATGCAGCCATGCATGTGTAATTTGGTGTGGATGTGTGTGTGCATGTGTGCAGGGCTGCAGACCAGTGAGCAGGATGAGTTTAAATGTCTGTCATGAATACTCTGCGCAGAGGAAGTTACACAACACCTCTCATCGTCTTACCTAACTGCTGAACTGCCAGGGAGGATCACAGGAATGTTCTGGGACACTGGGAATAGATTGAATGATGCATTGGTCATGCTTCTACATGTTTAAGGATATTAATCAGTAAAGAAAGGCATAAAATGTTTATGTGTAGGTGTGCAGTACATACAGCACCACAGGCTTTATGCAGAGGTCGTGTTAGACTTTCTTGTTGTGTTTCATTTTGATATACAGGGTTGTAAAAAAATAATCCCTAAAATTATATTTTTTAATTGTGATACTGAGACATAATTTGCTTATATTTATGAGGTCATAGAGAGAAACACCAGCAATGAGTGCAGAGGCATGTAAATGTATTGTTCAAGCAGGTTAATAGAACTAAATGGATTTAAACTAGGTTCTTGTTGGAGTGTAATCAAAGGCATCAAGATTGTCTCACCCTGCTATTTAAAGCGGTCACACCCTTAGTTTTGCATAACTTTAGTTTAATCATGTGAGTCATAAATTCACACATCTCACGGTTGTCAAGAACACAGAAGTAATCTATAAAGACCAAGAGCTTATTTTGTCTTTCTGTGCCAGGGTATAAATATGTTCACATCCACCCTGTTCTCATCCCCGGGGCATCAATTTGTACTGCATTGTCAACGCTACTGGTGTGGTTAGCTTAAAGATGTCCTTTGGCATGTGTGCTATGAGGCACTGAGTTATGGCGTGAGTGAATCCTAATGTGTTACTGCAGAATTACTGTTGAAAGGATATGTTTTTCAAATCGAAGGAAGTAGCTTTTAGCAAGTGAAAAAAAGAAACTAACTGTGCAAAATGCAAAGGCTCCAGTGGGAATGTGAACGAGGGTCTCTTGGAAGTGATGCCACCACTACTCCACCAACTTCCTGATGAGCTTCCTTATCCAGGCTGTTGTTTCTCAAATGCCTCAGGACACTGATGTTACAGAGCAACTTATTACTAGACCCAAGCGGCACCAGACAAACCTTTAGGATGAGAATGTGTTGCAATATCTGCATGGAACCAGCCTCAAGTGGCCACTAGAGGAACTGCAGTCTTTGCCACTTTCATTATACTCTGCTGTGCAGACAAACACTACAGCTGGAGACACGGCACTCTTTTACTTCTTGAAAGTCTGCATGAAGTGCATGAGTGTTGTGATATTGTACTGTATTGTACTAGTTGGTTAGTACCACATGGACCCTCACGCTCACCGTCTGATGACACGAGGGGATCCTAGCAGACTAGCAGACATTGGAAAGAATATGCGGCCATATGTGTTGCCTAAATTTACCCCTTAATGTTGCTGCTTGGACAGGCCTACCCACAGAAACAGTTGCCTGCCTGTCTTGACCCCTATCCATTATTGTTCCATCTTTAGCCCAAATTCAGAGTACACCGGGAGAATTTAAGAACATGCATTTACTCTGCAAGGGGTATTTAATTTTGAAAATTGGCTGTCATGCCTTTTCTTTTTTGAACTTCCTGCTTGCCACGACTTGTGCTCATTTTATGCTTGAGCGAGGGTAGAGTGAAGGCAGTCGACCTGTGCATCTACCTGCAGAGAGCGCCTGCTGTCGCTGGAGGGGGTGAATTCTGCTGTTGCCCACTTTTCATCCAATCAGAATCCCACCAACACTAAGCCATACGCACCCACCGATCTGCATTTGGGATTTTGGAGGAGTGCATGCGAGCATGTTTGCAGTTGGTAAAAAGCTGTCTCCGTCTGCTGTCCAAAAAGAAATATTTATACAGACCGACACATTTACAGGAACATAAATTATGCTTTATGTGAAAAAAAGACCTGGTGCTATTAAAAGATGTGGAGCCCACACTGAAAATGTGCTGCGTCTGGTGGAATCTGAAGCATGGTTGCAGGGTTGCAGCTCAGGGTGTAAGGTGTATGTCTCAGTCTAGCAGCTCAGTAAAGCTTTACTTTAGCAGACTGGTGCTAAATTAATACCAATAGATCCCAATGTCAGTCCTTGCATGTATGATGTTTAGTAGGTTTAGTGTTATATTTTTTGGTTTAACATGTTAATATACATGAGAGTGATTGGCTCACTTTGTGTGTTAAACCCCCCTGCAGCTCTGAGTGGGATAAGCTGAACACAATAACACCACATAAACACCTGTTGACCTAAAAAATTTCTATTTTAAAGATAATGTAAAAAAACCAAAAAAACATCTACACTATATTATCAAAGAAAACTGGATCGGGTCAGTTCCAACTTGAAAATGCTTCTCACCAGTCGTACGTCCCAGAGATGTCCGAAACCAGTTAATTTCCCTATTTTTGGATTATGTATTAAACTTCAGAAGCTCATCCACCATGTCAAGATTAAAATTATGAAAATACTGAATGCTTTATCTCCAGATCAGTCAACAGATGTATTAACTGTAATTTATTAATCATACATCTAACAGAAAACTTTCAGCTGAATAGGAGCTTCTGGGTTTTCTGTTTTAAATATTGTGGTTTTTTTTGTATCTGGAGTGAAGGTTGAAAAGAATCTTTGCAGTATGTGTTTTTTATCACCACATTTAAACAGGTAAATTTAAATAATTCCAGAAAAATATTCTAAAAAAGTAAAAAGATATAAGAATTTTCAGTCAAATTACAGCTGAAAATTTTATAGCCTCTACTCAGGTATTTTGTCTTGCGTGTGACAAAAAATGAACCTCCGTGTGTCTAAGTAGGTGCGTGCTCTGACACCCACCTGTCAAAGTTAGAACGATAAGTCTCTTCTCGAGCTGCTTTTATTTTACAGACTTTTCTTGGTTATTCTACACTTCAGCCTGGAGTTTACACTGTACAGTGTGTGTGTAGGAAGTTCCTCTTTATCATCACCTCTCAGTTCTCTGATCCTCCTCAGTCCTCTTCAGGCAGGGCCTCACATAACATGCCATACTGAGCTCAGCCAATCACATCAGAGAAGGTTTATTTATTTAAAAAGAAACATGAAAAATCTTAAAGTTATTCTTAAAGACCGAACAAGAGCTCCTGCTGCCTCTGTGAGATAAGTCAGAGCTCTGTTTTTGGTAGAGTAAGTGTTTTAGGGCAGCTTATTGGTATTTAGAAATGTGCATAAATTGCTTTTTACTTAAACTGCAATAAAGCAACTCTGATATTAAGATTTGGGATTTCCTTTGGTTTTAGTGGCCCCCACAGAAGACCTAGCTTCTTATATCATCTATGAATAAACAAAATCACTGTAGCATCTATAATAAAGCAGTGATGGTTCTGGAAAGCAGGCATCTATTTTGGTGCCTGAGTGTGGGGTTTAATTATTTCTTGTTTTTTCCTGTTTGTGCAGAGATGACGTTTATGTGTTTATATAACTCCAGTAAATGAGTTTGATAGCTTTTCAGCCTTCAGTTAGATGAATACGCTGCAGATTCACGGCCAGCAGGAAGTAGAAATGATGCGGCGATGCTGCCAAAAATCCATCCCGGCCATCCAAAAGTTGCTCGAGATAAATGTCAAAGAACATAATGCTGCGTCACCCCGCAGAGCTTTTAAATCCAGATGTACAGTTACATGTCAGCTGGGCAGAGGGAGGATTAGATGACATCAGTGGTCTTTAGAGGGCTGGAGAGAGTTTAGAAGAGGACGATTACGTCAGGCTGGAGCCGGGACTTTAATATTAATGAGCCTGTCTGCCATGACGGAGTCTGTGGGTAAAACTCTGGAGATGAGATGCAGGCAGCAGGTGCAGGCCCAAAGCAACAAGAGTTGATGACGAGTCAGTGCACTTTTCCCAAAGAACATGACGACAACATTTACATAATGTCTGCGAGTACAAATACTCTGATTACACAATGTGGTGCTTCTTTCTCTCAAAGCAAATCTCTCTTAGATTTGCTTTTGTTTTGCTTTTTCTGGCTGGAACTCATTTTTAGACCTGAATGTTTGACATTTGGGGTCATGACGCTAAGATTAGACTAAAGGTCCCTAAAGCATTTTTATATAATGTCTCAGGGGCCGTTGTGCCTTACATAAATCTGTTTGTCTGTCACATTCTCACAAAATGCAAACTCAAACACTTAAACTGAAGGATGCGTTGATTAAACGTTGGTGGCCACAGTTAAAAGGTCACTTTCAACTCGATAGCTCTTGACCGGCTCAAACATGTGACAAACACTAACTTTGACTCATGGACCAGCTGTGAACAATTTATCAATGACCCTTAGCTGATAATCGTCATGTTACCACATGTTTGTGGTCATAGATCAAGAATTAATCTAATTCTGACAACAGTAGAAGCAAAACAGAACTCATACATGTGAATGAGAAGGAGACAGGTGCAAGGAGCAGAAGGAGTGAAGGTAAATCAGCTCAAAAATGTGGGATCAAACATTTGTAGCAACCAACAGTTTACAAGAGGTGAAGAAGGGAGTGCAAGCAGGGTGGAGCTGGTGGAAACGAGTGTTGGGGTAGTTTGTGATAGAAGGAGCACAGCAAGAAGGAAACCTACTGTGACGAAGGTCAACTTCCCTATGTTCCACCAAATAAAAACATACAACAAAAGTAATAATTGATTAAATATAACTACTGGTCAACATTTAATACCATACCCGGGGAGGGGTTGAGACCAAATTTCCTTCAGACTTTGACCACCTTCCTCATCATGTTATTGGACAGTTTTACTTTCTGTTCTTGTTTCCTCCTCTGTGATTATCCCATTACTGTACTGAAACCTTTTCTTTCACCTCCCACTTACCAGATTGAAAAAAGAGAAGACAGTCGTCAAACTTTCCAAAAACTCCAGTTTCTTGTTTTTGTTGCTTTTTCTCACCTGTGTGTATAGTTTCCTCCACTGTGTCTGACCTGACCTGTGTCTGACCTGACCTGTGTCTGACCTTGCACATAAACATTTACAGCAGGAACACCATTATATTTTAATTTTATAGACATTTTCTTCATGTATTGATTCTTTATTTTGGGTAAGGGTGAAACAATTGATTTATTGTTTGCATAAATTAATAATATGTTAATCAAAAATTCCAAATTTAAACTGGTTTGCTTTTTTTCCAAAATGATTTCCACATTTTATGACATCTAAAGACTGGGAAAAAATGTGAATTTTTGCTGTATTTTTTATTAACTATTCATTGACTAGATTAAAAACTGCACATATATTCAGTTTAACATTATAAGGAACTAGAAAAGGAACTAGTGCATATTTGCCTAATAGGCCCGAGCAATAAAAACTGTTCCTTTGTTTTCTGTATTCTGTGCATTGTATGAAGCCAGAAATGTCTGCTTAAAGCCAAAAGGATTTTTAAAGGAAAGCTCTCTGATATCTTCTGGTAATCCTCAGAGAGTTGCTTTATCCCAAAACAAAACAAAACCCTTAACATCTTATTGCCCGTGGTTAATGGCGCGATGCAGGAATCATTTTGAAGCTCATGTGTTTTGACTGCTCTTTTGTGCAGTGGAGGAGTTTGTTATGTAACACCCAGGGAAGGGAGACTAAAAAAGAAAGGAGCCCGTGGAGGAGAAGCTCTGGCCTGCAGGTGCAGACGCTGTGGGAGGACTGCCTGTTTTTGGCAGCCTGACCCGCCATATGAGTTTAACAACGTACCCAAACACACTTTATGATCCATACGGTTCATGCAGAGTCAGGTGGAACAAACTGGATTTAGTGAAGACCTCCAGCTCGAGCTGTTGTGCACGTGGAGTTTGGATCTGTTTGTGCACATTTTAGTTGGACAAATGTTTCTCAGGCAGCTTAGCAGCTGACTCTCTGTGGGTGGTGCCACTGTTGATGGCTGTATAGCGGAGTAAAGGGCTTCTAACTAACTGTGTAAATTAATGTGGTGCAGACAAAAATCAAAAAATGCAACTTATTGTAGCAATCACAGTTTGTCATATTTGTTTTTTGGGGCTTGTGGTGATCATAAAGCTGATTTCCTTAAACAAGAAAAGGAATGTTTCTTCTTTAATAAATGTGGGAAATTGGATCAGTGGCACCATCGTGTTATAAGAAGACTCCTTTAGTGCTGTTGTTTATTTTAATTCAGTGACATATTCAGGAAGTCCAGTTGGAGTAACATCTCAAAGACATGGTTTTACAACAGTCGCTCATTGTTATCATGATCACTAGATAAACAGTGGAAATACTGTATTCAGGTTTCAAAGTAATCCAGCATGAATGTGCGCTTTGACCGGTGTCTTGCTCTATGATGTGTCATTGTATTGCTAAACATGGTTTCACTCTTTTGTTGGGCAACTGTGTGTTTTTTTGCCCTCAGACTGGCTTTATTGAATAATCAAGGACGAAGTCTGTGTCTGTATGCGTGTTTCTGTCATGTGCAACCTGTCATACAGTCAGCTTCACACTTGGCAGGTACACTTCTGTGGACTCAAACACACTCAGTGCCTAGGTTGAAGTCATATGGATGCGTTGGCGATCAGCTGTTGACATCATGTTAACAACAGATCATTGGTTTCAGCTCGATAAGATAAGGCATTCTTTACCTATCCCAAAAGTTGGGAAATCCCTGTCACAGCAGTGAAAACACTTACACAGCATTACAAAGTTGTGTCGTGTTGTGTTAGATAAAGTAGAATGGATTATTAAAAGAAAATGACCTCAAACAGCTCGATGAGGTAAAAACAAAATAACTTACATAACCGAAAGGGGCTCAATTTAAATGCAGAATAAATGCGGTCAACTCTACTTTTGGATGTCTGTGGAGGTTCCCTGACCATCCAGGTCAGGGTGGTTTTAGGAGCTTGAAGAAGAAGGTTTGTTTTGTTGCATTTTTCAAGCTCTCAGAAGTACCTTTGGATACTCCCTTATTTCAAACATGGGTCTACAACTTTGTTTTGACACAGATTTTTTTGCAGATGCCCTTTAAGATGCAACCCTCTACTTCATCGAAGCATAGAACGACTTGCAGCAACATAGATATTTGACCATATTACCCCAGTACTGAAGCCCCTTCATTGGCTTCCAGTTGAACACATAATTACCTTCAAAATCTTTCTACTAGTTCACAAAACTCTCAGTTGATGGGTTTGGTCAATAGGTGCAGATCTTGTACCTGTTCACATAATTAGATATAACTGTGCTGAAGGTGCTTTCAGTCACTGTGGTCCTGTTCTTTGGAAATACGGTACAGTGCCAGCTGCCACAGTGACAAATAAAATGCTGGGATGCTTTTCTTTCCTGGGTCCTCACTCTTTATTGTTTTGGGGGTTTTTTAATGGACAAACATTCCTCACATCTATTCTGGTAGTTTTACCAATCACCCTCAAGAATTTGCTATGATTATTATTCATTAAACCTAAATGACTGTTGTTGTTTTATTAACTGATAAATTCAGAAACTGCAGCAAAAAAGTATCCAGATGTGCAGGAGGAGAAATCAATGGTGCTGAACAGCCAAAGCACAAATGCTGCGGGCTGAGCTGACTTAATGGGTTCTACCAACATCAAGTTACAGCATCAACTTCTCCCCAAAGCACGAATCCCCAGTAAATGTGTATTTTTGTTTTCTGTGTGTGTTAATTTGTATTTGATTGATTTGTGAAGTTGTGTTTTGTTGTTTTTATTTCCTTGAGGCGTTGTAGCTCACTGAAAACACATTGAATTTGTGTGGAATGAAATAAATCTGACATTGACAAGGAGCATGCTTGTGGCAGTGGAGCTGAATCTCAGTTGGAGAAGATGCCCTGCTGCTTGTGGTGCACAAAAATTACTTTAAATTCACACTTATTGCTGACTGATTTAAAATTGTTTTGGACCCTATTTTAGCAGCTATCAACAAAAGTCGTTATTTAGCTATGACGACCTGTTAGCATTAGCACTGCTCCTCTAGTTTAGGCTATTTTGCCTTTGATTCACATGCACACTTTGTTCATTTCCCCTCTTTGGTGGGACTTTGTTTACATGTGTGTGCACGCTGCTCTTCTGACTCATTTAGGCTTTTTAAATACGATTAACGTTAAATGTTAGCCAAACGACAAAGCTTTAATCTACGTAACATTTGGACTGAGGTAAATGACTGAAGCTACATATTGGAACCTGAATGAGCTTTGTGTTTGCTGACACTCCTCATTTCTTCTGCCATAAATCGGTCATGCTGCAAGCTGCAGGCATGTTAAGACACTGCACAGGCTCAAATAAATCATATGCCTTCCTTTTTTTAAACACAGGCCAATCTGAAAGCTTCCCCAGTCATCTTACAAGCTTTATTAATATCCCCTGCATAAGAAAGGTATTACTGGCATTACCAGAAATCAGTTTTTCACACGCTGTAACCTTTAAAAAGCTGCATCAAAGGTAGGCCTAAACATTAAGCTACAAAAAAGAAGCTTCTCTGAAATCTTTGTCTTTCTCGACAACACATTCGAGAACTAAAATATGACACAAACAAAAGGAAAAGCCTGAGTGATCATCTTCAAGCCCCAGTGGCCTGTGCAGTTCTTGTTTCATTGTGTGAATAGAGCCGTGATTGAATTAAAGCAGCAGTTTGTTATGACTACAGTTGTTGGCTCTGATTGTTTGGAGAGGAGCTGCTCAGCATTGACGTCAATGCAAATATATACCTCAACAACAAGAAAAAGCTGAGCCAACCGCTGACCTGTGGAAATGATTTGTTCCCCTTTAGTTCACGCTTAATGTACATTTGTCCTTATAGTCAGACAGCACCAGCATATTTCACTCTTCACTGAGTCTGCACTGATGCTTGTGAACAGAATAGACCTTCCTGCAGCATCATGGGTTAAACTCCAGGCTCCTTCCTGCATGTCATCCCCCTTCTTGCTCTTCCCAGCTTCTTCGCTGTTCTTTGCTTAATAACTGGTAAAAACATTTCATCAAAACCTCTGCCTCTCCATTTATTTCATTATTCACAGCTAATCTAAAAGGCCTCATTCCAAACAAAGTGTGGTATAAGTCTTTTCTCTCACTCTTCTACAAGCTAGTGATTAAGCATTTTCCAAAATGTCAAACTCTCGAAAAAGTTTAACTTTACAGCTTTTAAATAATTTCATCCAACCAGTGTGGCTCTGGCTTGTTAAAATGAATGTATGACTGAAGCTTTGAAGCTCTGCTTCGCCTGGTTAAGGGCACTCTCTCCATAATAACTGATTGAGCCGGTGTGTACTGATCAAAGATGCGAGAGTACTTGACATTTTGAAAAGGCTTACATAAATAACTGCATAATTTGCTCAAGAGCAACAAGAATGAAGAAGTCTAGGCTGATGAATTAACCCCCTCATCTTTGAAGGTGCACGCAAGAGACGTGCTTTTAATTAAAGATCTCAATGAATATGAAGCAGCAGAACTGAGAAGGTCTGCATTTGGTAATAAGACATGTTCAAAATATGACTAATTACATAAATAGATATTACAGCTTGTGAATAGCTGCTGAAGTGTTCGTTATGTTTATAATCTACAGCAGCAGTTTCCAAATTTTGTGCTGTGAGGCAGGTCCAGGTGTGCTATGGGATTTTGTGACCCCATATGTGATTGTAGTAAACTACGCTAAAAGTTATGAAGAATCCATTATTAAGCAATTCATTATCTTTAAAATAAAAACCTTTAAAAAAAGTCCAGTCAGTTTAAGCAGTTGCTTGATCCTGCGAATTATCCCTGTGTGACACTTTAAAGGCTCTGATTTACAGTGACAAGGTTAACAAGGAGGAAGTTAACCCATTGTATCATTTTTGCTGGACTGGGTGAAGCCGGCCACCCTTGGCCTGAATTCACCCAAACACAAAAGCACTTTTAACCTGATATTCACACACTCATATGGATGCATGTGGACTACAGGGACTGGGAATTAAACCAATCAGCAGACCTCTGGGCTCATTGGAGCAACCACACAACAAAGACTTTTGTGTGTACATTTGAATAGCCTAAAGGTGTGCCTTGAAAATCTGGCTTTCCCTCTGGTGTAACTGGATCACAAAAAGTCTGAAAACCACTGATCTGTAAAGTATTTACACTGTATACAGCAGTCTTCTATAGACTGTGCTGAGTCTATAGAAGCCTTTGTAACACTGAAACCCTTTATCCCCAAATAAGAAAATTAGCAAGCCAATACTGAAATTTATTAAATGGGCCTTGCTGGATAAGAACAGAGCACTAAAGCTTATTGGACAGCAGGCAGACAGAATAAATACCCATTGGATGGTCAGCTTGAAGGAATAAAACACAAAAAATAACATCAAATATGCTGGTTTTCTGTATTCTATCTTATATCCATGCATTATTAAGGAAATTAGTCTTTTTAGGATATTAATATTTCATGCAGTTGTCCTATATTATACAGAAAACTGCTTTCATTGTAGGTCAACCTGCATATGAGATGATGGAAACTGCCCCAGACTGGTCACCATCTTTATATCTGGGGCACACAGACATTATACGCTCTACAAAAGGAAGTGAGTGAGAGCAGCAGAGGCGAGACCAGAGGGGCTGCCACGTTGGAGAAAGTGACCAGCTTTATGCAGAGGAGGGGACTCATGAGGCCAGAGAAAATGAGAAATCTGAATAAGTCTTCCGCTGCTATTTAAAAACTCCACGGTGTGTTGCTGTGTGTAAACTTAAGTGCCGTGCCTACAATTTGTTAACATAAGTCAGATGACGCTCTTCTTCATTATTCACAAAAGAAAAGCGAATCTAACCCTGACGTTTGTCTCTCTGGCGGCGCTTTCACACTCACTGCATGCAGAAACAAGTGCGTGCAAAAACGGAACAACATGTGGGAAACATGTGTCGTCACATCACGGCTTCACGGTCGGGAGGGCGGGGGGAACTAACAGAATGTTCGAGACTTTTCCGTGATGGCGAGGCTGCAGAATGGGCCTTTTGTTTGCCGTCTTTCACTGTGTTTTCTCGATGTAATGACCTGTTTGTTTCAAAGCCTGCCACAAGTTAGAAATCTCTAAAATATTTAAGGCACTCTAAGCATTCGTGCCAATTCTGAAGAAATTGTTTAGTAAAATGTTGTGATGTAACCTGCAGCTGCAGTTTCTGGTTGTAGTATCAACAGGCAAAACCAGTTAACCGGGCATGGTATGCAAAACATCAGCTCACGAACAGAGTGTGTGTGACCCACTCAGGAGCGGGAACATGCTTAGAGAAAAGCTCTCAGGAAACCCACAGAGATTCATTTGAATATTTATTAAAAACCTACAGGCAGCGCTTGACCTACTTGTCTTTGCATGTTAAACTAAATAGATGACGTCGATTGCTGACAACTTGACAACACTTAAGTTCATTTTTTAAATTCCTGAAAGGAAATTAGAAATTAAAAGAAAGAAGAAAGAAAATAGCAGAAAAAATCAGTTTTAATCTAATTCAAAGCAGTAATGCTGAGTCCCAGCATAAAACAATATTTTACTTTTTGCATAATTGTGGCTCTCTATTTAAATAGTTCAATCAAAACTTATATAACTCATCACTGACACACAAACATGCCACCACCTGCCCTACTCTCACTCCTCCTGTTACAGCTCTGCCTTTCCTCCACCTCTCCCACTTTGACCATTATCCCAGCTTCTTTTCACCCCGATCTGTTCTTTCCATCCTGTTCTTCACTTCCCTCGATCCATCATACCAAATGTTTTACAGGAGTCCTGTGAAAAACTAAGAATGCTCCAGGATTTAATGGCCCGCTTTAGCAGCAATAACTTAAAGTAATCATCTTCTGTGTGACTTTATCATTCTTTCACATTATTGTGGAGGCATTCAATGTTGCTTCAGTTTATTGAGGTTTGTGGATATTCATTTATGAACAGCTCTCTTAGGGGTCCCACAGCATTTCAATCAAGCTGAGGTCTAGAATTGCAGCAATTTGGTTCTTCTCTTTTTCAGCCATTTTGCTTGCTGTTTGGTTTGCAGCTGTGCTTGGGATCGTTGTCCTGTTTCATGACTCAGTTTCAGCTGAGCTGTAGCTGTCAGACATGTAGCCTCACATCTGACTCGATTATATTTTGATATGCAAAACACCTCCCTTCCACCACCATGCTGACATTTATGCTGAAGTCTTGTGGTTTGTTAAGATACAGATACAGGGTTTTTTTTTCCAGGCAAACCTTCCAAAAATACTTGTTCTGTCTTTTTATAATTGTGCTGTCATGAACTTTAACATTTAACATGCCAACTGATGCCTGTAGAGTCTGAGATGTAGCTCTCGGGTTGGACCATGGAGTTAATTAACCTCTGCTTTTATAGGGATGCTAACATGTGCTGATAAATCAATTAATAAAGTACATTTGCTTAACGGGGCCTGGTGGCTGCTTCCCCTCTTAATTCCTATTAAAGCAGTAAGGATGCGCTTTCTTTTTCATGTGACTACATCTGCAGAAGCGTCGCAGCTGCAACTCTCAGAAGCAGATAAATAAAAAAGTGTTAAGTTTCTACTTCTGAAATGCATCAGAGCACAAGTGTAAAGATGCATGACAAGAAAAAAAATGGAAAAATACCTTACAGTTGTACTTAAATTTACTTAGGTAGATTTTTTCTTTTTATTCACAGATGTTTAACCAAAAGGTAGGGGCAGCTAAGACACTACAAATAGTTCATGAAAAGCAGTATTAAATTTAATTTAACTACGTCACCTTACTCATGTTCACAGAGGCAGGTCATATTTTATTTTTTTACCTGCACACCTGCAGTTTGGACCCAGCTGATGCTTTCAGTTCGCCGTTGCTCTTTGAAAGCCTGAAAATCAAAGACCTGACTTACGTGAACTCTTTTGTCGCTGACAAAGGCTGTTGCTCAGCATTCAGCCCAGTATGACCCACCTTTTGTACCAGATATTTGAGGTCAGATTTGAGGCCTTTTTATATGACCTGTTCAGATTGCTTTATGTATGTTGACAGTTTAGTTACCCAACACTTCATGACTGAGCACAGGGCAACGCAATGTTGCTGCGTGGAAGAACTGCAACTAATGCAAGCATATCTTTTTAGCCGCATTTGTAAACAATAACTGGCAGAAGTGAAAATAAGTCTTGACCCAGATAGCCACCTGCTAACACTAAACTCCCCCAAATACTGACTGTTTTCACTAGAGGGTAAGGCTTGGTTTGTAGCACCCACTTTGGATGTTTTAGCTCAATTCAATTGATGCTATTGAATCCCTGCAGAGCCTAAACTGTAGCATGAAATTGAGCTGTTGGACATGGACTTAAAAATATGTCTTAGACAATAATTACTTTTACTTTTCAGAGCCAGCTAACCCAGCCAACATGTATATATGGGCCCCACCTGGTTTTTGCTCGGGCTGGATGGGTACCATGTGGGCATGGGTTCAAACTGGGCTTTTTGTATGGGGCCTACTTGGGTTCTTCACATTAAACCCATATGGGCAATCCCGAGGTGGCACTTTTAGTAGGTCCTAGCTGGATCAAACATGGGAAACACTTAACTTGGTCCAAAATGGGAAACACATGTAGGGCCCACTTGGGTTTTCCACCTGGGATAGACATGGGCAAACACAGTCATTTAAGGATAGGCTGTTGTTGTGTGCCCCAGGTGGGGCAAAGTGAGGTAATGAATATATGTTTTAGTATCGACTACTGTACTACTGTAATTCTTTATTATCAGGATGTCCTAAAAACTCGCTGAAAAGTCTTCAGTTAATCCAAAATGCTGCAGCAAGAGTACTGACAGGGACTAGGAAGAGAGAGCATATTTCTCCTGTTTTGGCTTCCCTTCATTGGCTTCCTGTTAAATCCAGAATTGAATTCAAAATCCTGCTCCTCACTTACAAGGTCTTAAATAATCAGGCCCCATCTTATCTTAATGACCTTGTAGAACCATATCACCCTATTAGAGCACTTCGCTCTCGCTCTGCAGGCCTACTTGTTGTCCCTAGGGTATTTAAAAGTAGAATGGGAGGGAGAGCCTTCAGTTTTCAGGCCCCTCTTCTGTGGAACCAGCTTCCAGTTTGGATTCGGGAGACAGACACTATGTCTACTTTCAAGATTAGGCTTAAAACTTTCCTTTTTGATAAAGCATATAGTTAGGGCTGGACCAGGTGACCCTGAATCCTCCCTTAGTTATGCTGCAATAGACGTAGGCTGCCGGGGATTCCCATGATGCATCGAGTTTTTCCTTTCCAGTCACCTTCTCACTCACTATGTGTTAATAGACCTCTCTGCATCGAATCATATCTGTTATTAATCTCTGTCTCTCTTCCACAGCATGTCTTTATCCTGTTTTCCTTCTTTCACCCCAACCGGTCGCAGCAGATGGCCGCCCCTCCCTGAGCCTGGTTCTGCCGGAGGTTTCTTCCTGTTAAAAGGGAGTTTTTCCTTCCCACTGTCGCCAAAGTGCTTGCTCATAGGGGGTCATATGATATGATTGTTGGGTTTTTCTCTGTATTTAATATTGTGCTATCTACTGTACAATATAAAGCGCCTTGAGGCGACTTTTGTTGTGATTTGGCGCTATATAAATAAAATTGAATTGAATTGAATTGAATATCGATGACACAGGTGGGGCCCACCTGGTCAAACTAAATGGGTCACACATGGGCAAATGCAAGTCAGACCCTGAAAACATGTCTATGTGGGCCCCAGGTGGGTTATGTTAAGTTAATATGGGCATATATTTTATGTGGGCTCAAGATTGTTTAGTATATATGGGACCCACTTGGGTTTCTCACATTAAACCCATATGGGCAAAACCAAGTGGAAACATATAGTAGGTCCTGGCTGGGTCAAACATGGGAAACACATGTAGGACCCACTTGGGTTTTCCACATGGGTTAGACATGTGCTAACATAGTCTTTTAAAGAAAAGCTGTTGTTGTGTGCCCCATATGGGGCAAAGTGAGGTAATCAATATTTTTTTAGCACTGATAACACAGGTGGGGCCCACCTGGTCAAACTATATGGGTCGCACATGGGCAAATGCAAGTCAGACCCTGAAAACATGTCTATGTGGGCCCCATATGGGTTATGTTAAGTTAATATAACACATATAAATGTTGGCTGGGAAGTCTAAACACAGATTGCAATTACAGCCTACAACACTTTGTTTAATGTTAAATGTTACAGGCTGTATTTGGTATTACTCTATTTCTCTGCATATTACTTTTGTCATGGTCCAGGTCTAGTGACTCCGTATTTATGTTGTGTTTATTAATATTCATTGATTTAGTGAGTTTTCTGGGTACTTGTTAACTATTTCTAGGATTTAGGTGTTTCTGTGCCTCCCTTGTGTCTCCACATTCGTGTGTTTCCTGTTTTACTTTGACAGGCTGTGTCCGGTGTTTTGCTTGCTCCCTGTCTCGTCTTGTCTGATTAGTCTCAGCTGTGTTCCCTGCCTAGTGTGTGCTTCCTTCTGTTCCTTGATGAATTGTCTGTGTTACCTCTGTTGGCCATATAATGTGTTATCTCGCTCCTCGTGTTTTCCAGTCCTGCTTTGTTTTCTGTGTACCTTATGTTCTAATATTTAGCTTACCCCAGTTGAGGTTTTTGTTAGTTTATTCTCGCCTCCCACTCACTTGTTGTGTTGTAGAGTTTTCTTACGGCCACAAATAAAGGCTCATCTTCAGTTAAAACCTTCTCCTGAATTTATATCTGCATTTGGGTCATTATTCTTATCTCCACATGTTCTGCCTTTGCAAATCATGACAACTTTCAAACAGACCTATCGCAGTTGTATTTGCTAACTTGCATTTCTGAGTACAAGCTTAAGTCAGCACATTGACGACTTCTCAGGACATCTAGAATATGCTGCAAAATTGTGATAAATAATATTTATAATGTCTTGTCAGATAATCAGGTTTATTCCAGTCTGCCACAGCAAAAAGCAAATTGTCAAAGCCAAAAATGGTAACAAGCATATGTTTGGTACTTTGTTTGATATAGTAATAACAAGAACAGTTAATTGATTAGATGAAAATTAATACTTCCAAATCCAAGGCCATGGTTCAGACCTGAAAGATGTGAACGATGTCACTTCACTGACCAATTGTGCATTTTGTGGACCCAAATTCAGACTGACACCAAACAAAAAAAACCAACATTTTTATGAGGCAAAGCAGGCAATCCAAAAGGCACCAAATAAAGTACAAAAAGTTGAAAGACTCCACAAGACAGACAGGTATACATTAGGATTCATCTAAGAGCTAAGGCAAACAGAGGCTTTAAAATAGGGGTGTCCAACTCCAGGCCTCAAGGTTCGGTGTCCTGCAGGTTTTAGATCTCACCCTGGGTCAACACACCTGAATCAAATTATTAGTTCATTACCAGGCCTCTGGAGAACTTCAAAACATGTTGAGGAGATAATTTAGCCATTTAAATCAGCTGTGTTGGATCAAGGACACGTCTAAAACCTGCAGGACACCGGCCCTCGAGGCCTGGAGTCGGACACATCAGCTTTAAAAGATGCAAGTGGTAATTAGAAAGATTGGAAACACCAGGGTAACAAGACACAGCTGAAACTAATTAAGACAGCACAAAGGAAGTAAAGCTAACAGCAAGGCACAAGAGACAGAGGTCTAACAAAACCAAGAACAAGGTACAAGGCAATACCAAGGAAGCTTGATTAAAATAATGACTCAAAACACCAAAAGAAACTAGAAGACAGGGGAAACAAACAGAGGTGAAGAAAACCTGGACTGTAAACTGCAGACTACAAAACTCAAACCCATTCGAGAAAATCAAAATTAACAGGTATTTAAATTCCAAAAACTCAAAACTGTAATCCAGGGATGTAACAAACTTATTCACAAAAAAGGGAAGATGGTAGCAAGAGATCAACGGAGAGATTGGTGTGGTGTCTGGGTGAAAAGGTTATACCAATCACTAATAGTGATGAATGAGCTGAGTGTGACAAAAAAAACTGTCAATTTACTGGTTTAGCTTCTGTGGGCATGAGCTGTGAGTAGTGGCAGAAAGAATAAGATTACTTATACGAGCATGAGAAATTAAATGAGCTTTCCCCCGAAGGGTATCTGAGCTTTCCCTTATTGGGTGAAGAGTTCACTGGGTCTCAGAGTAGAGCGGCTACTCCTCCACAAGGAGCGATTTGTGCTGGTTCAAGGAGTATCACTCCTAGGTGATGGATTTTGGCAATATCCAAGTGGAAGGAGACCCTGGGACGGACCCAGGATATAATGGAGATTTTACAAGAAAGCCCTCAATGTCTTCCCAGAAGAGCTGGAGGAGGTCTGCTCAGTGTGCTGCCCATGTAACACAGACCAGAATAAGCAACAGAAAATGGATTGATGGAGCCCATACTAAATGTTTTCCACTGAGTCACCATTTCAGCATTAGTAATGCTAGAAAGAACTCCTTGCAAAACAGAATCTCCAGCATCAATAAGTTACCAAGCATAGCTGCAAAGAAAGTTTTCAAGCAGACCGTTTTTCGTAAATAGGGGTAGATTTAGGCTGTTGCACTAACTTAAGCATGCAAGTCCTACTAAACTGTTGTCTGCTTGCCTCAGCTCTCAGTTATGCAAGTTCAGACATGCAAAACACAGAAAAAAAAAATACAGAGCCACTAGAAGAATCTTCAGACACACTAATCGTCTCTACCCACACAGGCAATCTGGGAGGATTACATTTTACAGTCTGTGCCCCTCTGTCTGACCTCGCTCACAACCAGAATGGGACCCAAGTTGTGCAACCCGAGGGGGACTTGCTGCCAGCAGGTCTGTACCATCCAGCTGTGGCGGGAATGTAACCCTTAGATATGTAAACTAGTGATTAAAAATGCTACAATGGGAAACGGATGTCCACACTACAGCTGTGGTACGTGGGAAATGGAGCAAGGCTGATTACTTTTTCAAATACACAGGGTCAGGAAATCTGCCCTGGAAATGTTTCCGTAACGAGTTATGCTTCCAGTTCACATATTAATCAATAACTTGTCTCCATAATATGAAGTTGTTTAGTCTTATACATTCTGCTCTCTTGGTCGCTGTTTACAATTAACTGCGCCAATTGGTATCAAGAATCTGCTGTCTCAGTGAAGAAAATGCAGCTATTGCTGAGCTCAGTAAATTTTCAGCTACAGTAAAGGAACATCTTACACAACACTGCGTATCTGTTGAATTCAAACCATCTTAAATAGACAGAAGGTGCAAAACACAGAGATTTAACTTTGCTGAAATGATGTTTAAACAGGAAGTGGGAGCCAAACATCCTAAGAGATATACAAGGCTAAAAATGTGACTAGTTACATGACTAAACAGACTGATGATGCATGATGATCCAGTTAAGTCATCCTGACCTGTTAAACCTTTCTTTGTTTGAGGCTCTTGATTACTTTTTATAAATTCATCTCTCAAGTCGCACTTCATCTACCAAAGGTCCCTGATGTCATTCGGCTCCACCACCAGTCTTCCTCTTACATAAACCTAAAGGCCAGTGCAGCGGAGAAACTTAAATCCTTCTCAAAGACCAAAGCTCTTTAGCTTTTTTCGGCTGAGTTGATGCACGACTGAATGCACAATCGACATCCGACGCTGATGTCAAATGGCCTGAGGAACTGCAGTCAATGAATGGAGTGGCTTTTACTCCTGAGTAGCCCTCAGTTGTTTTCTGTACATCTATGTGAGGGGTTTGTCTTTTCATTCCTCTCTGACTTGCTTGCATAGGAAGGATCAGACCCTAGGCTACACTGCCTTACTCAGATGGAGTTGCATAAGAAGTGAGTGCTGGACTGAATCTGGGTTAATGCTACTCCCGCTTCACCGAAGTGACAGTGCAAAGTCAGAGATAAGAAATGAGATCTTCTTATATGCACAGGAATCAAATCTCAGACCTGATCTCATAACACCAAGTGTGTGCTTCTTGTAAATCCTTGATGTAACCTTGAAATCATCACTGATAATATCAACTAGATGTGCAAAGACAAAAAAACCCTGAGTATTAAAAGTCTGTTGCACATATCTTGGTTTAGTTTCTTTCTTGGTCAGAGTTTCTTTGTAAGTGTAATTTTAATGATCACTTCACTTTTTTTAGGAATAATAAACAAAGGTTACATTGGAAAATAAATAGGAAGTTCACCTATTGGACTGCCTCCTCCAGTTCGCATGTTAAGAGTGACCTTGGGCAACATATCAAAATCCCCCCCAAAACTGCCCACTAATGTGTCACTGGTGTGTGCAAAATGAAAAAATATATTTACACAATAGAAGAATTGTGTAAATGTGTGTGAATGGGTGAATTTCAGCCAAAAATGAGGGTAGAAGAGCACTATGTATAAATGCAGGCTGTATACTATAAATATATTATGGAAAACATGCTGAACTTGCCAATTTCAAAAGCTATAAAACACTGTCTTCTGGGTGATTTTAACTCCAGTATCCTTACAGTTACGGTAAATTCCCCACTTTCATATTTATTTGATATTTAGTGCAGTCAAGTGCAGCTTTTAATGTCTACTTTGAAGCAGAAGTTATTTTTGATGCAGGTTAATAACACTTGCGTCATCACAACTTATTATAGCTCAGCATCACCCAACTGGCTCCCAAAGGTCACGCTGCATCTTTATATATGTGCTCATTGCCATCTGTGTTTAGTGTGTGAGTGAATCAGAAGCAAGATGCTTTCTCCATTAGGAAAAGTGCCATTTGAATCCATTCATCATACATTCATCACCACAAACATCTTTAATAACTTCCTGAAGAAGTAGTTTCACTTTACCTGTGGTTACGTCCACTTCTGTTATGTCAAGTATCATTACTGAGTTCATGATCTATTCTATGGTACTACTTTGTATCTCTGAAAGTTCTCAAACACA
This sequence comes from Pelmatolapia mariae, assembly GCF_036321145.2. Taxonomy (NCBI): domain Eukaryota; kingdom Metazoa; phylum Chordata; class Actinopteri; order Cichliformes; family Cichlidae; genus Pelmatolapia; species Pelmatolapia mariae. Next base: position 10,150,791 of record NC_086245.2, read on the forward strand.
GTGTTTCGGAAACTCTGGAGGTTGAAGATGAGGCACAAACAAGCCTGCCTCTGTTTTTAAGCTAAACGATTAAACACAACTGCAGCAAGATCATTTGCAGCATGATTAGTTGATTTATTCAACCTGAACTCTTTCGCTGATAGCATAATTAAAAGTATTGTAAGTGAATCTTACAATGCTTATCATTTAAGCATTGTAAGCCACGGGGCGATCGTGGCTCAAGAGTTGGTAGTTCGTCTTGTAATCGGAAGGTTCTGTCGTTGTGTCCTTGGGCAAGACACTTCACCCATTGCCTACTGGTGGTGGTCAGAGGGCCCGGTGGCGCCAGTGTCCGGCAGCCTCGCCTCTGTCAGTGCGCCCCAGGGTGGCTGTGGCTACAATGTAGCTTGCCATCACCAGTGTGTGAATGGGTGGATGACTGAATGTAGTGTGAAGCGCTTTGGGGTCCTTAGGGACTAGTATAGAGCTATACAAATACAGGCCATTTACCATTTACTACAAATGCTTAGATTGACAGATGAGTGGACTGTTGCATGAGGAAGTTTAGGGAGGTGAGGAATGGCACAGGGGAGAGGAGGAAGGCAGGAGAGTTTTTATTCCAGAGTTGTTTTTCCATAGGAAACATTTGTTGAAGAAGCTTCTTGCACATGTAAAAAGTTGGCAGGTCACTTGTGAAACACTTAAGGAAAGGCTTGGAGTTAGGTTGATTTTTAACCACACTAAAAAAAACAAACTATGCAATTTTACCTAACAAGTTTATTTATTTATTTATTTTTATTTCTATGTAATCCTATTCCTAACTCTAACCCTAAACATGTTGCAGACAGCTTGCAGATGTTCAGTGGTTCCCAGCAAACATGGTTCATACGGTAACATTATATTCTGGATCAAAACTGGTTAGTCGTGGTATGACTTCAAAAGCTGCAGAACAGAGGGATATGTGATATTTCCATGCATATTATTTCTCAAAAAGCAAAAAATATCATATTATTAAGATAAAAAAAATAAATTCATGCATTGTTTTCTTTGAATACAAAACTAACGCTGCATACGATCGCCAAAGGCCAGTGTTACTGGAGCAACACAGCCATTTACCATTACCTACATGTAATTTCTAGCTTTGCTGTTGTATGATGGACTTATCATATCTGGAACAGCATAAGCATGAACTTTCTGTCACTGATGTCAGCATTATAAACTTGTGATGTAAGTAATTTGGTCTTAAGAACTGGATTTGTTTATTGTGAATGACAAAAGGATAATATAAAGCATTTCTTGAACACAAACTTTCTCTTGCTAGAAAGTCTAACGTGGACATCCAATTGATGCTCAAAGCATGCACACTATACAGCAAGGTTAAATCTGGGACATCGGCATAAATTTAATCAGTTACTGTGCCAGCTGATGGTTATTCAACATCAAAATTTGGCCGGGATAATGTGTGTTTATCACTGTTAGGAGGCTCATTTTATTCCAAACTGTGATTTGTTCTGTAGCGATAACTATGTAAAGTAAATATTTGTGACCATACGGTGACTGATTAAAGAATGAGCTAAAGTAAATCATTAATGCTTCTACAATTCTGGAATGTCTGTTATCCAGAGCTTACTAAACATAGTAGTTCAGTGCAATGCAATACAGTTAAACATTTAACAGCCATGAGATCCATATCTGTGAAATACTGACCATATTAACTGATGAGGTTAGAAAGTCCATCTTCTATTAATTATGCAAGTAAAAGTCTCATAGAGATTAAAATCTCTTTTCCAGAAGAGACCTGACCAAGAGGGCAGCAGACAGTCTAACAAAAAGAACACATATACATATAACAGCTAAAGAAAAAATTACAATTGGTGTTCAATACAGACAAGTGAACACAAACAAGATTAAAAGTAGTCACACTAATGTTTTGCCACTTCTTTATAAAGGAATTGAGAGTGTAGCCCGAAGTGACTGTGGTTTGTACGCATACAGATGCACAGATAAGAAGAAACTATCCTAAGCAGAGATACACAGAACAGTGATGTACACAGTTTTTACAGCCAATAATAAAACGTAACGCACAATGATAGACAGTATCCAACCTCTTTAGTAACTGGTCTGGTGAATTCATAGACAGCAGATCACTGTAATCCAGGGGTGTCCAACTCCAGGCCTCAAGGTTCGGTGTCCTGCAGGTTTTAGATCTCACCCTGGGTCAACACACCTGGATCACATGATTAGTTCATTAACAGGCCGCTGGAGATCTTCAAGACATGTTGAGGAGGTAATTTAGCCATTTAAACCAGCTGTGTTGGATCAAGGACACATCTAAAACCTGCAGGACACTGGCCCTTGAGGCCTGGAGTTGGACACCCCTGCTGTAATCCAATGAAAGTAAACAAATTGCAGATATGAAGTATTTCCTAACTTGGAGAGAAAAACAACAAGTTTCAACTTGGACACAAGCCTTTCAGGTGGAGTTTTAAAAGATACATTTGGATAATAGATACTTAGAAGATGTAACCATTTAAATTTCAGCCCCTTGAATGGTTCGGATCTTTTGTCATTTGAGAATAACATGAACTTGGATTTGCATTTAAGTTGAAAAGTAAACATCATCAAAGGCAGATTGCAGAAATTCGAGGGTTTGTACTACTGAAGGTGGCGAACAGTAGATAAATGTGTCATCTGCATAAAAATGGGATGTAGCATTTGATAAATTATTACAAAGGTTGATTATATAGAGAGAAGACCAGTGGTCCTAACATGGAGCCCTGGGGAACTTCTTTGGATACGGAGAAAAAGAGAAAGAAGACCCGGAGAAGTTGACACATTGTGTTCTAGATGACAAGTAATTTAAAAACCAACTTACAGCATTCACAGACAAAACAATATTGTTTACTCTGTTTACCAAAATAACCATGGTCGACTGTTTCCAAAACCTCGACAAATTAAGAAACAGAGTTAAACATTTGCCATCATCATATATAGTGGTTCAACACTTTAATATCAGCAGTTATTGTAATAAACTAATAAACAGAGCTTAACACCAAATGGGGCTATTGGAACTTTTGTTGAGTATTTATTACATACCTAACGTTTTAATTAAACCATTCCTAATATTGTTTAATTAAAATGAGCTTTAGTTAAACTTTATTGCTATATGCTGGATTCATTAAATTATTTTCTCTCAACGTGCAGTATGTTACCTAATAATTTGATATCACTCATCAGTGTCATTCGATTGGAGTGCCTGCTGCTCCCATAATTGGAAATTGCCTCAAATCACTGATGTGGACTGATGCACATATCGACGGCATGTAACTGGCTCCCTGTGATGCTGGAAAAGACTGACGCTGTGAGTTTCATTGTCTGTGTGTTGTCAGGATTGGCCAGAAATGGAAAAGAAAATGAAGGAGAAATGGACTAAATGGAAAACAGCATCAGAACAGAGGGGAATCACAGACTGCATGTCTGCGTTTGGCATGTTGTTAGGAATCTAGCAAGGTTTGGGGTGAAATCTTAATTATTTGATCTCCTCTTTTCCTGGTTTTCTCCATGCATCAACTTGTCCATTTTAATCCTGCATGCAGTCTTTTAATGGAAAATTTTAACAGGAGATTGAAGCCAACGACTTTCTGCTGCATCATGCAGGATTATTCATTTTCTGAACTTCAGACGTCATACAATGCCAGATGGAAAATTGAGATAGAATAAGAATAGCAAAGCCGCTCAGTTGCCACCTGCACACTTCATCAGCAGGTAGCAGCGTTTGTTCTCTGTATTTGTTTTCTGTTATAAACCTGTGTGCTGCCTGTAAGAAGAACAGTAATTGTTAGTAATTCTTTCTGGTGTCTGCAGTGCAGACCCCTCTTAAATACACATAAAGATACAGATTCATAGAGCAAACTAAATCAGGTTACAGACGTGTTCAGTTTCACTTCAATTCATTTGTTGGGCTCCAGTTAATTCAAAATTTATGAAATCTAAATTCATACGACTTGGGGAATCTGGATGTTTCAGTTACATCAAGTTATGTTTACCTGTTTCAATTCAATTCAATTCAATTTTATTTATACAGCCCCAAATCGCCTCAAGGTGCTTTATTTTGTAAGGTAGACCCTACAACAATGCATACAGAGAAGAACCCAACAATCATATGACCCACTATGGGAAAGCAATTTGGCAACAATTTGGCAATTTGGAAATAAAAACTCCCTTTTAACAGGAAGAAACCTTCAGCAGAACCAGGCTCAGGAAGGGGCGGCCATCTGCCTCGACTGGTTGGGGTGTGAGAAGGAAGACAGCACAAAAGACATGCTGTGGAAGAGAGACAGAGGTTAACAACAAGTATGCAGAGAGTTCTGTTAACACATAGTGAATGAGAAAGGAAACTGAAGAAGAAATACCCAGTGCGTCATGGGAATCCCCCAGCAGCCTACACTTGTTGCAGCATAACTAGCACTAAGCAGCTCTGATCAAGGAGCAAAACATTTCTGTGTTACTATTTAGTTTTAGTTTTCACCATTTATTAATATTTTTTTTACCACCTACACTTACTTTGGACTCTCCTCTTTGCTTTAAAAACAACTCAGGTTAAGAATTACTAACTTATACTGCCTTCTAGTAACTTTGTTCATGATTAGACAAGCTTAGCTGTTGACCTGATAATCAATAATAACCTCCACTGTTTCTAAAAAAACCCCAAATCTGTCCTAGATTGTATTAGTTTGAAAAGCTGAGGTGAATCAATTCTCAGTTAATCGATGATTCTGGGAGAAAGGCTAGCCCATTCACTGAGATGAAACCAGCAGCTGCTCTAACCAGTTTTCTGGACAAATCCCCGGTCTGAACTGGGGCAGGATTTATGTGATTACATGCGTGATACAATGGCTCACTGTTCATATTGTGTTGCTTACACCAGAACACCACAGACTGCAGAGAGCTACAAACTACATCATCCAGTCTATTTTCTATAAATGGTTTGCATGGATTATGATAGGACTGAGGGACATTAGAGGGACGTGATTGAACTGTAACTTCCAAACAGTGAAATGTTAAATTAAAACCAAGTGAGTCAGAAAAAATGAAGCTCAAGCAAAACATGCAGTTCCACTTGTGGCCACTTGAAGCTAGCTCCAAAGGTGAGCCAATCCCCACAGACATACGGCAGACGGCTGCCCCTCCCTAAACCTTGTTCTGCCAAATGTTTCTTCCTTATAAAAGGGAGTTTTTCCTTCCCACTGTCGCCAAACCACTTTCTCAATCTGATTGTTGGGATTTTCTGTTTTCTCTGTATTATTGCAGAGATAAAGCGCCTCGAGGCAACTGTTGTGTTTTGGCACTGTATAAATTAATTTGAGGAGAACTCCTATGATAAAATCAACTTAACAGCATCACAAAACATAGAGCTTGGTACAAAAACAGCTTTGGACTCTACCCAGACATAAACTTTATTTTGGCAGTTTCCCAGGTGTACTAATCCCTGCCAAAGTATATCTTGTGATTTATTTTTATTCCTTAATCATTCTGAGCCAACAACATGATTTATTTAAAAATAAGAAGTCCCCTCACTCTGTTTTGCTTTGCCTTCCTGTCTCATGTTTCCCTACAGTCTGGTCAAGTTGCTGTTGTCACTCAGCTGTCTTGAGTCCCACGGTCGGATAGACTCTCATTCCTCCTTCTTGGATTGCAGAAGACAGCGGTAGCCTCCGTTCTGCTCTGGTGATCCTCTACAGCTCCTGCAGAGTCTGGTTAGAGATGACCTTCAGCTTGTAGAGTTTGAGCCACTATGCTGTAGCTCAGTGAGGCTGTAGAAATACCAGCTGCAGTTCAAGACTGGCATTAAGGTCAATCCTCAGGATGAGGAATTACGCTGATGATGGATTGTTGCTGATCTATCATTCTGCCCATTGAAAAATATTTATATCAAGTATTTTTTTCAGTGAGTGCTGGTGTTTCTTTTTTTTTTCTCTATATTCTCTGAGACCCAACACATGTTTTGGACCAGAGCACACTATTATTCTGTATTTATTGTATGGATGCTGTATTGATTGACAGGTATTCAGATAGAGGGAACTGAAAGCCAGCCTGTGTGTGTGTGTGTGTGTGTGTGTGTGTGTGTGTGTGTGTGTGTGTGTGTGTGTGTGTGTGTGTGTGTGTGTGTGTGTGTGTGTGTGTGTGTGCGTGCGCGTGTTTGGGCCTTTTGGAGCATTTTAATACGATTAGTGACTAAAAATATGGCTTACTAATGTGGTAAAGATAATCCAAAAAGTTTGTTATAGTTCTGATAACTGAAAAAGTCGTGTCTGTTTCTTAGCTAATTAGCCATTAATTTGCACACTTTATGGAAGGAAGGAACATGCTAGTATCAGTTGATATGTATTTCCCATTTTGTTCTTCAAATTTAGTAACTTCTAGCTTTAAAAAGTCAACATGCTGAGAGCTTCAAAATGCCCTGTCCAAAAAAATAAGTCATACTAGCACTAGCATACTGTGTCCATGTGTAACATGCAGTGATTATATGAGTAAAACTTAGGTTTAAGTGATCCAGACTCCATCAATGCCCAGAAAAGGTCATTAAGTTGCTTCTTGATGACGAGCTGATGGATCTGACCACTTGTGGGCGGCCTGTCAGATGCAGTCTGGATGTTCTCTGAGATGTGAGAGATTGTGATTCACCGGATGGAGATGAGCTTAGCATTTCTCTCTCGCCATTAAAATTCGGTGTCAGTGAGGCATGACCGTGATGTTCCAAGACACACGGGACCACTGAGTGTGGGCTGAAGGCACGATTTAAGCTGGTTTTCAATGACTCCCCTGGTTCAGCCATGAAATGGAAAATAAACCTCCTTAAATTCATATTATTCAGCTTTTGAACCTGTCATAAATCATTACTACTTCGTCGTGGGCATGCCATAGTTCTGATTTATGTCTTTATGGGAAGAGAAGACCTGGGGACAGAGTACTGTATGCCTGTCTAACTTCAGTTTTCTAAGCACATCAGACCACAATGACTGCTGCTAACTGCTGTGGTCAGATGGTGACAAAGAGCAGTGGGTCTCCTTTTTTTCATGACTTTGCATCTGAGTCAAGGATTTTACACAAATAGCAAACTGATATCTTCTTTTTGCTAACTATAAATATGCATTTAACATTACATAAGGATGTGTCCAAACCACTTCATTTAAATTTGTGAAGTTCTGGAAATGGGCCTATACAAATAACCTTACCGCTTAAATTTGGCTTATCGCCCTGCAAAAATCATCTTGTCAGGCAACTCTTTTGAATCTGCATCCTTCTTGAATCTCTCAGTAGAAGCCACATTATGCTTCCTGTTTCACTGCGTCAGAGTGATGTTTCTTCAAAATGATTTTCATTTCCCAGAAGGGGAACAAAAGTTGCAGGGAGCTAAATCTTTAAAGTGACCCAGGTCATGAGGAAAAACTGGGTTGGTATGGCCAAAAAATTCCAGCATTGACAGTCTCATCTTTGAGGAAGAATTCACACTGGAAGAGCTCATGAATGTTGACAAAAAAAAACAAAAAAACCTAACAAACATTCACCTAGTCTTGCTCTTTACCTAATACACATCCTTCCTCATAGCCAGACACTCAGCATTCATCAGCAGTGAAAATCCTTGACGCGAAGTTTGGGTCGAGATGATGCTATCTCTCCTCAAGTTTGGGGTTTGTGGTAAAATTGCAAGTGGTCATAACTGGACTTGAAGAGAGTGATCTAAAAACAGCAGCTATGCTCGACGCTATCCAAGAAGAGAACCTTGAGGGGAGATTGGCCAAATTTAAATCAGATAAGGCTAACTAGTGTCCAAAAACAAGTCTAAACACTGATATGGAATATGTTAAAAAGAAAAAAGAAATCAAAATCTAGGCATGGTAATGTGGTAATATGACATCACAGATTTCTTGTGAATTCCTCTTTTAATAATTTTGTCATGATTCGCAGGTACTACATAGAATGACCCAAAGAATATACCAGGAGAGTTTATAAGATTGCATCTAAAGCCTAGATTGTACTTTGTTGAGTACACGGACGCAGGAAGCACAGTCTCTAACCATTTGGTGACAAAATTTACATCACTGGGACCAATGCAGACCCAAGTGCAGCGGTCCCCAACCCCCAGGCCACCAGTGTTGGTCAAGTTACTTGAAAAAAGTAATCAGTAACCACCCCAAAAAAGTATCCCGTTACTTTACTGATGACTTATTTTCAAAAGTAATTAGTTACTTAGTTAGTTACTTTTTAAAAACACGATTTACAACCTGAATAGGTAATAAAGCAATAGATCTTTCAGCCCAATTCTACTTTTTCTGCATAATCCATCATACAAAATGTAATCAAATGGAAAAGTCTCTTTTTAAAACTAGTTTTATTAGTTTTAATCTTTTAACTTTATGCATCAAGCAAAATTTAAATTAAATGCAACATTCTGACTGGAAGAAATTTGTTTAACATTTAAACCTATTTTCTGCACATTCCAGCACATAAAATAAAATAGTTTTTTGTGTTTACACTCACTCTTTCAAATAGATGCAAGTGAAACACAGCAGAATATAAATAAAATCAAAGACTAGCGGTCCTGTTGCTCTATTTCACCTGTATAGCAGGAGTGGGGCAGGCGGAGGTTTGCCCTGGTGCAGGTGTGCTGCAGCAGTCAGTGGAAGAGTCCGCGAGTTTGTCTGTGAATTTCCCATTCCGTGGCAACGTACTGTCAGTGCTTGCTCGGAAGTTAAGGGGATTTTCGCTGTAAAAAGAAGTTTTCTTCCCACGCAGTGAACAGCGGACGCTAATGTTTTTGTCACTTTTTTACAGAATCAAACTTAAGGTAAGGTCAGTACTTCCACGCGTTCAACGCTGCACGGTCATACTCTCTCCAGCACTCGATATAATATCCATTGTTGATCTGCACACAACTGTTGCCACGAACATCGCACTCGCTAACGTCATTGTCATGAGACAATGACGCAAAAAAATCATGGTTTTAGTAACGCAGTAACGCAGAGTGCTTACGGGAAAGTAACAGTAATCTAATTACCTTTTTTGCAATAGTAATCCCTTACTTTACTCGTTACTTGAAAAAAGTAATCGGATTACAGTAACGCGTCACATTACTGCCCATCTTTGCAGGCCACAGACCAGTACCAGTCCATGAGTGGTTTGGTACCAGGTTGCGAGAGTTGAGGCTAGGGTGTGAAATTTAAGGTTTTCAGAGTTTTTATCATTATTTTTTTTATCATTAACTCGGTTTCCCTGAGTCTTTTCCCGTGTGTTTTGAATAAATCTCCTCTTTTTGGTACTGGTACTGGTTTTATTTTGATGTATTTATCTGCGACACCTTAAAGGCCGGTCTGTGAAAATATTGCCAGACATAAACCGGTCCGTGGCGCAAAATAGGTTGGGACAGCTGCCCTAGGACTATAGTGGACTGTAGTGGACTTATTGTCGTAGTCTTTTATTTTGAAAATTAGCTTGATTCTGTGTGATGTTCCTATGTTTCACTTCCTGCCCTCCTCAGCTGTTCTCTCTGTCCATCTCTTCCATCAAAATAAACCCTATGTTATTTTGAGCAACAAAGAACAGGCTTTGAAACATGCTGCGCCTCATTTGATGCATTGTAAACATTGCCTTCAGAGTGACGCAGGCGTGTCCTGCTGGGGTATGTGGCATTGAGTTGAAAAGCACAGGTCATGTTTTTGTTTAGTAAATAAAGTCAAAATTAGGGGAATAATTTTTTATTCAGAATTAGAGTGTTATGTAAATGCATATGCACAGGGCAAAGTCATTTATTCAGCAATGCCAACAAGTCCAACAAGTCCACTGTGCTAGTCGGCAGCGTCGTGGTCGCACTTAGCGAGTAATGGGTTCAAACTGGAGAGAGATGGGATAAGTGTGCAGGATGTAAAAAGGAGGTGAGAGCTTATCTGATGGAAGATTAAGAATACATGAAGTGTTATGAAAGAGGGAACATCATCCTAAGGCAAACACAGCTATTCCATCCTGTGTGTGATATCACCTCACTTACATAAGCAAACCCGCTGTCCTGTGACTGACATCGACCTCGGATGCTTCGCGGTCTTTCGAATGCGCAGTCCATTTATTTTATAAATACATTCTATAATTCCTCGCCATGTTTGATGCCCATCTGGAGTGTGCCAAACTGGCACCAGCTGGACCACAAGCAAAGACTTAAATGAAATGCAGAAATTACTTGATTAAATCTTCTTTGCCAATTTTGGTTTAATTCCTGCAAAGTGGCTGTCTGCAGCCTCCACTTTGCAAGGACTGCTACAGGCGTCTCAGCCCCGTGTCCTCTGCTGCTCTTGTTTCTTCTTATGTAACAGTTACAGAGTAATTGAATCATCCGTGTACTGTACAACATCAGGAGCCAAATGGTGTGACACAACTTCCAGATCTAAGTTCCTGCTTCTCCTCCTTATAAGTGATGGCACATCTTACTGGAAGAACTTTCTCTTGTTAATACAGGAGAAATTATTCTCCATGAGGCGCAGGAACAAAGGGGGCATCCATCACAGCAGGTGAAGTGTTACCAGTAAGTCTTGGAAATTTCTTTCAGTGTTCAGAGTAAAAGATGACCTCTCTGTGTGTGAGAGAGGTTAAAAGGGAGCTTTTCAAACAAGAGCGATGATTCAGTCTTTCCTTCGTGCTGCTTTAAATCTTGGGCTTAAATACTGTACAAAAGGCAGATCACTCTCCCCCCTCATACACCAAACACAGCCTCCTGATTTGGAGGTCTGTTTAAGAAACAAAGGTTAACAATCTCTCCCTCTATTCGCGGATTTCTGCCTGCTGTTTAAAACCCTTCAACCACCTCAGGATCCATTCATTGACCTTGGGGTGTGTTTATCCATTTAATTCAATTCAGTTTAGTTTTATTTATATTGCACCAATTCACAGTAACAGCTGCCTCAAGGTGTTTTATACTCTAAGGTAAAAACCCAACAATAATATTTGGAGAAAATAATCAGCACCAGATCGCCAAGTGCTGCTTTCCTATGAATAGCTCACTCTTACAAAGTTCATGTCACTGAGGTTTATTTATTCAGGTTTCTATTCAGGACATTGTTGCAGAGGTCTTTTGGTTTGTTCAGATGCTACTTTACAAACCTAAGCTGTCCTGCCATGTTTTTTTTAGAGAGAAAGGGCCTTCTCCTTGCAACCCTTCCTAATGAGCCATATTTGTCTTCTTTCTAATTGTACAGTCAAGAACTTAAACGTTTAACATGTTATCCGAGTCCTGCAGAATCTGAGATGTTGCTCTCGAGCAGTTTCTCTGCAACTGCACGATATAACATGAGGTTGAATTTGCTGGGACGTCCATTTCTGGGTAAGAGTGTGACATTAATAACAATTAATAACACACACCAATAAACTGCCAAAACCTTTTATAGAGGTGCTCAGAGTTGCTGATGATCAGTTAAGTGCATTTGATTGGCAGATTAGTAGCAGGACCTGCCTGCTACTTACCCTCTTATTCCTGTGGAAACAGTAGGGTGTTCTTAGTTTTCCACAGGACTGCAAGGATTCCTGTGAAAATGTTCTCTTTCATGATTGTATGTCTGACTTTTGATATCAGTCTCACGTTTGGCTTGTAGTGAAACCACATTTAACAGCCCTCCGGTTGTGTCAGTGAACATAACATGCTGCCATTGTTCTGAGTACAACTCAGTGATCTTCCCTTTGCCTATAAAACATGAGTGGTCAAAGTAGAAAGATATTTAAATGGATTATGGTTTGTTTGCGAAGCACTTTATTGTTTAACCTTCATGAACCGGGCTGTGATTTTCCTTACGTGTGGAGGTTGGATGTCTGGAAATGAATATTTCCTTCAGATTGTTTAGAGATTCACTTGCAAGGTCAAGGATGAAGGGGAATAAAAATAGCGACAGCTATGTGCGTGAAGACAAGAGGTTAAGGGGTTAGTCATGGCGCTGTCATGCAAAACATTGTTATGCAACTGCTTCACGTTTAACCTTCAGTCTTTGTTAAACATTGACAGAGGGCACTGGGTCATATAGGGGTGAAAGAAAGACTTACAGCAAGAATTTATGGATTATTCAGAAAGCTTTATCTTTGTTCCAGAAGGTTGTTATAGCTTATCCACATTTCTCTTTCAGGAGTGTCTGATGCTGAGAAATGCTTTTGTTTCCAAGGGACTCTTCAGATAAGGCAGTTATTCTTCCCATCATTGCCAAGTTGGTCCAGGCATCTTCAGGGACCCATGCTGTTTCTTTGGCCACTAAAGGAGGAATTTTCCATAGCTCCCCTGCAGAGAACAGCTTTTTTCTCATCTTGTTTTATAGACACAGGTGGAAGTGGGTCACTGCAGTGCATGTGACAGTGTTTTTATCACGAAAATATTGATGCATCTGTGTAAGAATATTAACATGCACTTTTTCCCCTTCACACAGGGTCGGATTGCAGGATGACTAAACCCTTTTTAGCTTTTTGTAGGCCAAGATGGTGCACCGGTTCAGCTGTGTGCATCTAATTTGTGTCATTGCCTCCCCGTTCTGACACAAAAGCATAGTATTACATAAACGTAGGGACAATGCTGCTGTCATGACTCCCAAAGGAAACTTTTTTTTCTTGTTGACGTCAAAACTGTAGGCCGATACCCTGTTAGGATTTTTAGAAACACGGTGCCTAATTTAACCCTACATTCCTCCACCCTTTCATTTACAGTGATAATGGCTTGTCAATGCCGTTTAAAAATAGCACTCTGTCATCGCTTTGACGCACTACTCGACAGCCGGGTCGATCGTCTGCCTCGCCCAGCTGGGTTTTATGCAGCTCTGCAGACAAAGCAAAGCATGTGGGAGAAAGTCCTTAGCGTGCCGTGACTGCATGAATGAACAATACTTACTTAGAAATAAATGTGGAATGTTTCACAAGTGGAAGAAAATCATGTCAGCGTCACGCCACAGGCCCAATCCTCTTGAACATATACTCAGCCAGTCTAAGTTTAATGCAGGTCTGACCTGAGCTGAGTGAATGATCGAAGGATAATCTTTCTCATATTGGAATACAGCCCATGTTGGCACCTCCTCTGGAGACGAGGACAATAGCGCCAATATCAGATGTTGTGTTTGCAGACATGCAGAACAAAGTGTTCAGAACAAGCTGCTCTGAGGAAGACATTATTATTTATGGATCTGAGTAAAGTTCACCTAAAATGTAGCAAAGACACAAGCGTGAAGTGCAGAATAAGAAGGTTTTAATAAGCAACTTCCATCTACTTATACCCAGTGAAAGAGAAACTGGATCACATGCATGCGATTAGAGGCAAACATTAATCCTGTGTGTCAAATTAACACAAATCTGGTGTTTTTAAATTAAATAAAAGGCAGGAAATGCTTGAATTGACACAAAACAAACAGTTGCAGGAAAAACTACTGGTAGACTGTAGAGTGTAAACAAGGTAAAGTGCAGATAGGTTTTATTTCTGTGTTGTTTCAGGTGAGGGTGCACAGTGATGCAGTGGTTACCATCACCCTCATCTGAAACCTTCTTGCTGTAAAGAGCAGGTCTTTCTGTGTGGTTTGCATGCTCCCCCTGAGTCTCTGTGGGTTCTCTCTGGGTATTCTGACTACTTCTAAAAAATCCAAAGACATGCATGGAGTTAATCGGTGAGTCTAAATTGATTGTAGGTGTGATTGGTTGCCTGTGTCTGTCTACACAACCTCTTGCCCTAAATCAGCTAAAACCCTGAAACAGACAGGAGAAGAAGGTAATGTGTAACTCATCATGACTGGTCACAGTCCCTCTTGGATCTACTTTTAATCTGCTTCACAGATCTCTGGACCTCTAATTCTTTTTGAAGGTGCACTGCACTGCTTATTGCTAATTAGTTTTACTGACTGAAGTCTTTTTCTGGTGCATTTATAGAAAAAGAACAGCCCTCTATATCATGTTAGTTTTATGGATATAGCACCACTTCTCAACAAGGCACTTTATATTGCAAAGCAAAGGTCCTAAAATGTTATAGAGAAACCAAATGACCAGCGCTTGGCAAATGCAGGAAGGAAGAACTCCCTTTTAAAAGGAAGAAACCTCCAGCAGAGGCAGGATCAGAGAGCAGCAGCCACCATAAAGGTTGAGGAGGAAAAATAAGAGAAAATAGGGAGACAACACAAAACTCAAACTTTAACAAGAGTTACAGATTTACAGATGTGGTTTGTCAAAATAGTGTAAAGAGGGACAAAGAAGTTTCTGAATGCATTGTGGGAAGTTCACAGAGAGTCATCTAATCCAGCCTTAACTAAAAGGAAGTTTTAAGCCTAATCTTAGGAGCAGAAGGATACAAGGATAACAGATCGAAGGCTTTTTTGTGACATGCAATAATAAGTTATCAATGCAAGATATACAAACCCTGATTATAATAAATAAATTAAAACACTGGCCATTTTTAGAAGAAACTCTGCCAAGTCTAGATTTATTTATAGCAGAGATAAAAGGAGCATTTTTTCATAATTAAATCCTGAAGACTGATGCGTGTTGTGGTGCTGGTTTAAATATCGCTTCATTGTCACTGACTGAGAGTATTTTTCTGTAACATTAATTAACGGTTTTATTTAATCTGATCTCAGGAAGAATGGTTGTTGCTGTGATAACATGTAATGGGGCTCTAAATAAAGAATAAGGAGTTTTAAACTGAGCTGATGCCGTGGTGCATCCCATAATATCATGCATAATAGCATCCAACATATTAAAGCCTCCTAAATTAGAAAAGCTACTTCCATCTGGGTCAGTAAGCAAGGAAGATGCTCACTTTGGAAAATATACAGATACGTTTCAGCACAGATTGTTTTTCCAGTCATGCTCAGTTAAGTGTGTTGTAATCTCTGGCAGAGTTAACTTAAATTGCTGCCTACTGATGGGGTGCAATCAAAACCACAAGCTTTTCCTTACTTAAAACAAAGCCATGGCTCTAAATTTCTGGTCAGACTTAAATGTTTTGCAGCAGGTGCAGAGTGGATGGCGGGCATACAGACTCCATACATGAATATGATGCTTTATTCATTTAAACTTAACTGTACCTCTGAACATAGCCCTGCCAGGATTACATTAAACTTTACTATGCATGGAGAAAACAATTGAGTTGTGCAGAAACTGTAGCTCTATATTTTCCGAACTGAGCTGGTTCCTTCCTTCCTTGCTGACCCAGATGAAAGTAGCCTTTGTAATTTGTCCAGGGAAGGAAGCGGCTTCTACTTGTGGCTCCTCAGAAAGCAGATGGTTCATTTAACCAGATATCAGATCAAAGACTGCAGCTCAGGCCTCTGCTTTCTGTGCCTGATGCTCTTCACCCTTTGAAGTTTCCTGTGTGCAAGCTCAGTTTGGAATAAGAGGACATCGTTTACATTCGAAATCTCTCTCTGCATAGCAGCATCTCATATCCTCCTGATTTATCAGTCTGAAACTGCTGCACAGCTTACCCTGATGCAGCAGGAAGCAGCAGGTTGGAGTGTGTTTATGTAAAAGAAAAAGATGAGTTGATAGGCTTGTGTAACCGTTCTACATCCAAGGAGACTCCAAACATAGCTCAGCTTGTACACAGGCTGCAAATTAACCGGCGATGTGCACAGTGTGAAATGCCACAGTCTGGACGCAGCATGCTACGGGCACCTGTGATACCCATCTTCAAAGCATGAGCATATTAAATTATTGCTGCGTCTGTGAGTGCATGTGTTTTCTGGGACAGACGAAGCAGGCAGAGCAGGTCCATGTCAGTGTGAAGAATCTAAATAAAACAAGAGGTGCCAAGAGTTTAAGTTCATGTCCCAGCACTTTATGTTCCAGTTATGAAGACACAAACATGACTATGAAGTTTAGCACGTGTTGTGAGGCATGGTTTTCCCACTGGACACTGGCAGAAAGAGTGAAACTCAAGGTGGCAATGACATGAAAGGAGAATTACAGTGAATCCTACAGTATAAAGTACACTTACAAAATGATTTGGTGGCTTTAAAATACCACAAAAACTGTGCTGTTAAAGAAACATGGCATGTTTTTGCAGTAATTCCCAATGAGCCTCACATCACAGTAAGGAAAAAACAGACTTTGCTTCATTTTAAGGGGCCAAAAGCCCAAAAGGATGAAACCTACAGCTTTATAGCAAACAAATTTGAAGGGTCAAATGTCACTGAGAAGCTATTTTCAATAAAAATTGTCCTATTTCAACTGTTTAGGACACTTTACCTCGACCCCATGCCCTGGTAAATCTGGGATCACAACATTCCCATGTCAGTCACTCCTGTCTGCTCCAAATAAAACATGCAAACATAAAACCTGGAGAGGATTTTCCCCCCGTTAGCTTCTTTCTGAATATGCACAGAAGAGCACAGAGATGTGTCAAGTGTAACCGCTTCTAGGATGCTGCTTTCTTTAACATTAACACACATGTACACCGATCGGCCTCTCTAATCACCCCGGTAACCTCAGTCATGGTGGATCATTGGTAGCTAACACTGTTTTCCTGCATAAAACCACAATGAGCTCACACAGCAGTAAAAGATCAAACACAGCACAACTACTAATGAAATAACAATTTGAAGAAGAGCATTAAGCATTCCAGGACTTTGGGGCATTAAAAGGGATTATCAGAAACTCTTTCCTCCTTTTTTATGAGAGCTGAAGTGCTGCTGCAGTTTTAAGAGGTTTCTGGACCATAAACAACACTAAATCACACTTGAGTGTTGCTTTAAGCTTTTTTCATGCATTGTCTTCTTTTTTCTACATAGACCTTGAATCAATTTGGCATCCTTGTCATTCCCATACCCTGGACATGGAGTTTGTGATCCTGATCATCAGAAACTGGAGCATCATCCTGATGATTTGTTCTTACATAACTCTCATGAGCAGGTGACTGTTAATGAGCCTCGTGTGCCCTAAAACGCCCTTTCGCCCATTTTATCACGAGAGCTGGGGTTACTGAGCTAAATCATGGGAACCAGAATCAGATCGCTGCAGCAGACTGCAGGCGTGAACCGTCAGACCCAGCTCTTTGTGTTACAGAGTCATATGACACAAGCCGGGAATGCATTTTTACAACCATCAGCATTCCTGACCTTCATCCCACTTTTTTCCCCTTCATCTGTATTTCCAGACACATTTTATCTGCTTATGATTCTGCTCATGAGGGAGGGCAGCCACATGAGTGGATTTAGGCTAATATGCGATGACAGTTATGTAATGCTGCCTTTCTTCTACAGTCACCTGGTTTTAACCTTTATTGGCTTTATTAGCTCTAATGTGTCCCTATAATGGCAACTAATGTGACTGGAAGGAGACTTGCATTAAAAGCAAGAGTGCATCTCTTGTACATACATGCACGTTGTTGTGTGGAGACCATTCATTTGAAAGGGGAGCTCACATACTTTCACAGACATGCAGTTTAAACTATGCTGCTTGCTGTTATTTAAAGATCTGTGAGGTGACTTTTAGACATTGGGTGGAACATTGCTTGGCAAGACCTGCTTTGAGTTGAAGAGAAAACATTCAGACGGTCGACCTTTGAAAGAAGACTCGTGCAACATCACATTATTGTGATGTTCAACACAATATGACAAACTCGGGGAACACTACGGCTATTGGAAAGTGTTTAAAGGTTCAGATTTAAATAAGAAGAATTATTTAAATAATAATACAGTCGGCAGTTGCACATAAGTGAAATTCAGCTTTTTGGATTGTGGCGGAGGTGTGGTCCCTGGCTCAGCTGCAGGGGAGGCGTGGTGCAGTGAGCTCAAATAGCACAAATAAAAATTATAAACAGCTATCAGAACGCTGTGTGGGGTCCGAGCTATTCACGTAGACTTTTGCTTCTTTTTTTGTTTTTAACAACTGTTTGGTTAGGTTTATTGAAAAGACTAATGCTTGCAGTCATAATTACATTTATTAGGTATATTGAGCTCGTACACAGTTGTTAACCCCTTTGGCCTTCGGAGATGTTTTAATTCTTCATAGCATCAATTCAACAAGGACACATGTGATGCAAATCTCCCGTTCCACCACATCCCAAAGGTGTTCTGTTAGATTGAAATCTAGTGACTGTGGAGGCCATTTTAGTACAGTGAGCACATTGTCATGTTTAGGAAGCCAGATTGAAATGATTTGAGCTTTGTGGCATGGCATGTTATCCTGCTGGATAGTTTGTGGTTACTGTTAACATCCATTCATTTTCTTTCGGTGTTCCAATTCAAGGGGAAGGGGGGTCGTCATGGGGTGAGAGTATACAACTATTTATTTTCATATGCACGCAGATACGGGGAGAACCTGTGAAAGCTGCACAGAATGGTCAAAGACTGGATTCAAACCCAAGATCTCCTCAGAACCACTGTGAACAACATTATAGGATGCCTCTAGCTAGCAAAAAGTGATATAGAGGATCATCTGTGCCAAAAGCAATCACTATTAATAATAAAATAAAGTTTAACGACTTTGCATCTTGTTGGAGCAGATTCTTTTTTAAAGAGATTTCAAAATTAAAGTTTAAAGTTTAACTGCTTGGATAATCAGTTCACAAGCTTAAATGGCCGGGTCAGAAAGGTACAGTGACAGAGAGAGGGACCTCAGAGGGAGAAGCACTGTGGAGAGGGCAGGCAGGTATCAAAATCTGGAGTAGTGGGAGAAAATAGGTGAGACTTGGAGAGAGCACTATTTTACAACATCTGAGTTTTAGTGCAGCAGATAAAACTACAGGGAAATTGCTCAGCACAGTGGCACGGTGGCCTCACACCAAGAACGTCCTGAGTTCAATTCCACCATCAGGCCAGAGCCTTTCTGTGTGAGTGTGCATGTTCTCCCTGTGTTTCCTGTGGGTTTTCTCTGGGTACTCCGGTTTCCTCCCATAGTCCAAAGACAAGCAGTTAGTGGGGATAGATTAATTGGAAACTCTAAATTGCCCATAGGTATGAATGTGAGTGTAAATAGTGGTCTGGCGACCTGTCCAGGGTGTACCCTGCCTCTTGTTCTAAGTCAGCTGGGATAGGCCCACCCCGCCCCCCACAACCCTGAAAAAGGATAAGTGGATGGATGGAAATTGGTCACAGGTGGGTGCAAGTATCAAACATTGGTGCATATTCTTCATTGAACACTTTTATGATTTCTATTTTAATAATGCCAATTATTCATATTAGTTTTTTTGTCAGATAAACAATACTAGACCTGCTTTTTTCAATTAAGTGTCAGATCACAGTTCAAGCCAACTTCAGAAGGCTTCAGAAGAATTTTTGCTAACGAGGGTGTGGTGTGTAATAATACTGTTTTCAGTCACATGTCCTGGATTATTGTTATTAAGGTTCTTATTTATGTTAGCTCAGGATTTAGAGTGGGTTATCTGCTGTTCAGGAGGTCGGTGGTTGAAATGTCTTGTGTGTCTATTTGGGTTTGCATGTGTGAGTGTCCAGTCTGCAGTGCAAAGACTGCTTTGAGTGTTAGGTGAGAGAAAAAAGAAAAGCATTAAATAAATTAGTCTGTTTATCATGGACTAAACTAGAAGAAGGTAAAACACTAATCAAACTAACTTGATAATGTAGATAGATTAGTAACGTGAGTTGACCAGTGTAACAAATAGCCGGGCAGCACAGTGGTGCATCAATCACCTCACTGGTCCGAAGTTATGCTGGTCAGGTTAACTGGTGATTTTAAAGTGTCTGTTGGTGTGACAGTAAATAGTTATCTGTCTGTCCTTGTTGCATGTTAATAATTAAATGATGCCAGGGTGTGCCAGCATGAGAGAGCTGAACCAAGAGTAAAGGAGCATTCGTGCACTGATTACATGAAATTTACTGTCAAAGTCATTCGATGAATTTTAAATGTTCAAATCAAATCTGATTTTATGCATCATAGCGAGATAAAAGAAGTAAAAAGGTCATCTGTTACCTGCACAGCACTGTGGAGCTGCAGCTTTTATAACACATATTGCAGGCTGGAATTGTGTCACTGAAATTATTTAGTTTTATTGGAAACAAAGAAATTCTGGAGATGGAGTCAAAACAATAGGAAGTAAGAGAAAAACTGCTGCCATATATTTAGTTGGGGAAATTTAGTAAAAGAAATAAAAAAGAATCCCAAAATGAAAATTCAAGTGGAAAATAACATTTCTGAAATTAATTGCTCCAGAGGAACTTGTATATGTTTGAAAGCTTCATTTACCTGCTGCACTAACTGCCACTAAAGCACGCAGACAATCTAGTGGGGGAGTGCGTGGGAAAACTTTCTTTCTGTTGCACTCCTATTTTCTCGGAAGTCGGATGTTGGAACCCAGCGTGACTGTGTTCCAGTAGAAGCAGTCAGAGAAACAGGCTTTGTTTGCTCGATAGCAAGGTAAAACCATTCAGCTACTGCTAGAAATACCTGGAATGCAACCTGATGCATGTTGGATTTTTTTTCAACGCTCCCGCAAATTCACAGATACAGCTTGGTCAGTAATCTGTGTATGGCTTATTAAGTGAGTCACAGTTAAACAAAAATGGTAGTAATGATGCACTGCTGCCATCTTAGTCTTAATCCTTTTTCTTTTTCTCTGGGGTTAATGGCAGTTTGGATCCAGTCAGGTTGAATTTCCATCTCTTGCTGCACTAGCCGTTCAGAACCTCATCACTGGTGCAAAAGAATTCCTCAGCAGACAAGAGGTCCTGCAGTTTTCAGAAAATTAAATCTTATTTTTCTCCCCCCTGCTAAGTGCCCACACCTAAGCACATTACCTATGCCTATCCTCATCTCTCATCTTGCCTCATTGTGTTGCCTGCAAGAAAAACTAATATGACTCTCTTACATTACACAGATTACAACAGCCATTTTTAACCAAACAAAAAGAAAACAGGGAGCACAAGAGTCCAAATATAAGTAGCTGTTCTGGATGCTGCTCCAGGTCTTGCCCCAAGGCCTGGAGCAGCAAAGGCAAAGCAACAGGAGACAGCTGAGGAGATGGGACCCCTCTGGAGGATGGCGATGAAGGAGACACTCTGGCAACTGGCGTTGGGGAAGCCTCTGGAGGCTTGAGAGGAGGCCGACATAGGCGGTGCATAATATACCTTAGACCACCTATGTACTGTATCCAAATGTCTACCTTTTACATCATCATCCTAAAACTTGTGCCATTCCTTCATTAGTTAACGTTCCACTTCAAATGAAACGCAACACAGTGATTGGTTGATTGTGTCCAGACATGCCAACCAGGGAGCTAGTGGAAGCTACACATCTGTGAAGGATGCACAGACATACAAACAGGAAAGACATCAGGAAAGGCAGAGAGCTGAAACAGACTGAGAGAGGAACCTTAAAACTCGTCTGTTGTCATTACAAAGAAATGCGACTCAAAGAAAAGCACTGCACAGTTTTCCGTGGCTCATCTTACTTTGGTGTGGTTTGGGAGGCTGTGTGTAATGTAAGAAGGCTGTGCAGCTGACAGTGACTCACACCTCCCAATCTGATTAAATTAATACTTTAATGACGTGATCTTTTAACAACTTGCAGCACAGAAATCTGAAAATGTTGCCCTCATTCTCCTCTGTGTTTATGCTTTATAAAACAATCCACTGGACCAGACTGGACCATGTGGTCATATGTGTGATGCTCCAGCTTTGGATTTTTAATTGTGCTTGTGAGAAATAAATACTGAATAAAGAGATGTATTCATGTGGATTGTCCTTTTACGTCATTCAGTTTGCTGCCGTATGGTTATTGGAAATGTTCTAGCCTGAGATTGCCTTAATGACCTTTACATAAGATGCTTATTCAGTCATGAGACCAAAGTTTAAAACTGCTGTCACATTTAAAAAATGGAGGTGAAAGGAAAGTGGCTTAAAGAAGTAATAATATCTGAATTTGTACATAGTAAGCAGATAAATGGAAGTCAGATATTTTAGGCCTTTTAATTTCAATAATCCAATAAATGTAATCCTGTGTGTGCAGAAGTCTCAGAGAATGAATGTGGACATGCTGTGACATTTAAAGCCACAAACAATAAAAGCAGTGGCATTTATGTGGGAATAGCAGCTTTGTTGGAGATAATTAAAGCAGTAAATCAAATGGGCAACAAATAAAATCCGTCTGCACTTGTTATTTTATGGCTGCTTTCATGTTTCTGTGGTGAGCTTGGAACATCAAGTACGTCTGGCCGATATTCATCTCAACAGCTGGGAGTGGATTATACGTCTTCTGTGTGCGTAATTTGGATTATCTGGCCTCCAGTGCATGATTCTGTGCAATAATCCGGGGAAAAAAAATCATTCAAAAATAAAAGCATCTGCATCCCCTTCCCCCACCACTCCGACCACCACCTCCCACCCTCAGGTTTATAATGTAGTCTGGGTACATGAAGGGGATTGGAGAGAATAGTGCACGAGGGATTTAATAGCTTAATCTGTCTTCATGAATGAATGAGTGGATGAACGGGATGAATGGATGAAGTGGGAGGATGGACTAGGAGGTTTATCCTCAGGTCGTGTGTGTGTGTGTGTGTGTCTGTGTGTGTTCAATTGTCATCATAATAGCATCTAATGTCCTGGGCAGGTACAAGAAAATGGAAAATAGTTTATTAGGTTAGTAATTAGAACCAGATAGATTCAGCAAACTGCATTATGTGATAAAAGAAGAGTCTTTATTAATCGTGGATGGCAGGGAATTATTGTTGTATGTTTCAAAGAGGCAAGAGGGGGAGTTTAATAGCAAAACATGATAGATCCTAAATGTAGACATCTCTTCTTGAAGTTTTAGAGCAATGTTTCAACATTTGGAAATGTTTCTGTACTAGCTCTGTCAGAATACAGCAAACATATACCTCCAGGTAAGTTGGCTGCTGTGAAATTAGGGAATCACACTCCTGTGAATAAATAAGTATACCACACGATTCAGCAGCTCGTAGAGCCACCTTTAGTAACAAAAACATGCAGCAATGGCTTTCTATATGACTTTTATCCATCTCTTGCATTGTTGTGGAGGATTTTGGCAAATTCGTCTTTACAACATTGACTTATTTTACTGAAGTTTGCAGGCTTTTGCTTATGCACAGCTCTGTCACCACAACATTTTAATCAGGTTGAGGTCTGGACTTTGTCTGGGCCATAGTAGTACCTTGATTCTTTTCTTTTTTCAGCCATACTTCTGTAGATTTGCTGTTGTGCTTTTCTAATTTTACTGTCATAAACTTTCACATTTAGCATGCTAAATGAGGCCTCTAGAGTTTGGGACGTAGCGATTGGTTTGTTTGGTTTTTACTGCCTGATCTTGTAGTGAATTCCCACTCCTGGGAAGACTGTGTTAACATACCCCTGAGTGGGCAGACCAGCAAACTACCCAAACCTCTACTTTTATAAATGTGTCTACATGATTAGCAGCAGCAGGCTGTTACTTACCTTCTTCATTTCTATGGAAGCAGTCAGTGTGTATTCACACAGCATCCTGTTAAAACTCTTTGTCAGATAAGTATTGACTCTTTATTTAAGTTCCAAATACCTGGACTTAAATTTCAACCCAATCTCACCTACTACCAGCTACAAGCAGTATTTTTGTAATACATACTGCATGCTAGTATCATATCAAACTATGATTTCATATCCTTTTTTCCAGGCATGATCCAAAAGTGCCAAGCTCATCCTTTGAGATGCAGAGGCACCCAGGTACTTAAGAAATGGGTCCCAGGGCTGATAGGATAAAAAGGGTTTATCCTTTAATGCTGCAGAAAAGGTTTCAAAAGGAATGATACTTCGCACAGCTTGCAGCCACAGATTAAGAGTAGGAGCTCCACGATTGATCCACAAGCCTAAAAGCACAGTGCAGCAGAACTTGTAAAAGGTCTCAAAAATAAACCAGTAACTCATCATTTAGCCCCAGCATATAAGATGTAGATGGGTCTGTGGTTACATGTATTATTCAGATGGTCTATGTACAAAAGCGGCACACATGAGAAGTGAAAACAGTAATCTGATTACTTTTTTCAAGCAATGAGTAAAGTAAGGGATTACTATTGCAAAAAAAGTAATTAAATTACTGTTACTTTTCCATAAGCACGTGGCGTTACTGCGTTACTAAACCGTGATTTTGTTTGTAGGAGTGTCTCATGACAATGACGTAAGGGCGTGTGATGTTCATGGTAACAGACGTGTGCAGATTAACAATGGATAATATATATATATATAAAAAACATTAGCGTACACTGCGTGGGAAGAAAACTTCTTTTTACAGCGAAAAAAACCCCTAAACTTCTGAGCAAGCACTTAGCACGCTGCCACGGGAATGTGAAATTCACAGAGAAACCCCCGGATCCTCCCACTGACATGACCGCTGCGGCACAGGGCAAACCTCCACCTGCTCCACTCCTGCTAAACAGGTGACAATAGATTTAAGAGTGACAGGACTCAGTGCCGCTGAGTCTTTGATTTTATTTATTTTCTGCTGTATTTTACTTGCATCTATTTGAAAGACTGAGTGTAAACACAAAATATGCTGGAAGATGCAGAAAATAGGTTTAAATGTTAAACAAATTTCTTCCAGTCAAAGACTGTTTAAATTTAATTTTTCCTTGATGCAATGTGCAAAAATTGAAAAGATTAAAGCTCATAAAACAATTTTTAAAAAGAGATTTTTTTCATTTGATTACATTTTATCTGATGGATTATGCATAAAAAGTAGAATTTGCCTGAAAGGTCTATTGCTTTATTACCTATTCAGGTTGTGTATCATGTTTTTAAAAAGTAACTAAGTAACTAAGTAACTAATAACGTTTGAAAATTTGAAAAAAGTAATTAGTAACTAATTACTGATTACTTATTTTCAAAAGTAATTAGTTACTTAGTTACTCCATTATTATGTAATCCAAATAAAACCAAAGTAGTAAAGTATACTTTATACAACATAAAAACATTTAAAAACAAACAGGACATTAAGAGATGTCTAAGATGCAACACTAGGAAGGATAAAATGAACCACAGTCACATCAAATATTCATTTTAGTTCTAATGCCCAATGTATTTTATGTCCACCGACTATTGTGCTCATTATTGTGATACTGAAGTCTGAAATTAAGCTCAGAAATGAATGCCAAAGTATAAAAACATCACACTGGGGTTTTAGAGAAAATTATAGGCTTTTGATAATAACACTTTTACTGCAGCTGACCAATAACCAGCCCAGAAGTCACTAAACATTCCTCAGAATTTAACATGTTTTTCTCAGTTAACACATAAAACACAAAACCACAATGCTTCAGAGATGGTGGTGTTTTTAACATAGTTATGGTCTCTTCCACAGCACGACAACTTGCACGGTGGTCCTTTAGTTGTTTTCTCTTTTGGGTCCAGCAACACTATGTTTGGGACTCACATTTAGGGTCGTGTTAGGTTTATGTTAGTGAACATCTGAACGAACTCGAAATCTGTCCTGAAATGTCGCTCGCTGGCCCATCACCAGATCTCAGAAACAGCTGGAGGAGCAGAGGCACAAACAAGCCGAGGCACAGAGCAAACTTCAGGAGATTAACGCTGCGATTTGTACCAGATGTACTGAGAATTGATGCCGCTGACTTTTAAGCGGATATCTTTGTAGCACAAAAACAAGTCGCCGTGCAGAAAAAGAGCTCTCCTGTATGTAGGTTATCTTCAGAGATAGCGCTGTGTTATGTGGAGACTTCGGGCCCTGTGAGTGTTTTCCACACATGCGTGACTGTCCCTCGCAGCCCAGATCGTATTTTTATGTCATGAGTGTTTCCCGCAGAGACATCAAAAGTGAGCCGAGTAGTTCCCGGCAGCACTGGGGATGGTTTGGACTTAGCCTCCTGCAGATATGTTCTTTCCTTGGCTGCGAATCAAATGTGTCTGGCTAATTATAGCAGCTCACCGCCCAGGATGACTGCAAACATCTGGTGTTATGTGGATTTGTTGCCCTGCCTTTTTTGACGACTCCTGCTGAATAAAGTTCACTAAGAGGCAACATTTTGTTTTTTGTTATTTAATCTGTGCTCTCTGCTGTTTTCTGTTCGTAGCTCCACCATCAGGTCACACAGCTTATTCTGATGAGAGGAGAAAACACTGCAAGCTGTCAACATTTTAGGGACTGAGGCTTTACTTGATACTGAACAACTATAGTGTAAACAAGCAATTTAAAACTTATTTTTGACCATAATGATGCACTTTTATTGGTTTTAACTTCACATGTGAAAATTTTAAGCTTTTTTCCGTTTTAATTTAATTACATAAGCAATTTAACGACATCACTTTGTGCTCCAGGAGATTGTGTCACGTTGTAATGGGAGAGGGAGAATAACATAACAAAACGTGAGCTCCAACAGCTGAAGAAAAAGTACACAAACATCCATCCATTTCAGGGGGGACTGAAAAAACTAAACGACAAGAGAAACACAGCTACCAAAGAAAAACATGAAAAGTAATACAGTAATAATAGTAAACATGAAAGAACAATGATAATTAATAATAATCTTTGTTTTAATAAACTTATTTATACGGTACAATTCTTAACAAAGTTACAAAGTGCTCCACTCAAATTTCTATTACCTTGGTACAACTGACTTGTACACCGCAGTACAGAATGGAGTCATGCCACCAACTGATTATGAACTACCAAAGATTTATTTAACTTAATGTTAATCATCGTGTGTGTGTGTGTAACTCCATGTCAGTGGACAAATGTAATAGATATAATGTGCATGCAACAAACAAATTAAGACAACCCAAATAAAAAGAAAAAAACAGTCAGAATCAGGTGTTCTGCATTTCTAACCTTGTCCTTAATCTCCACCCAGGAAACTCCCGCAACACAATGAAAACACACACACACAGCAAACCAGCATGAAAATCCAAGAAATTATTAATAGCCTGAAAAACACAAGGTAAATAATAAAAAATAAATATTTTAGGCACTGATCCTCAACAATACAAAGGTTTTAATCTTTCATAACAGAAAAAAATTAAGGTTTTTAAATTAGATGATTTTCTACCTTTCAATCTTTTTTTACGTAAACACGTCAAGCTTGTACGTTTTATTATTCTAATGTGAGCATATTGTTCATGGCAGGGGATGTTTTGAACTTTTGGTTCAATAAGCTAACAGCTGACAGTAAAACTGTACTTCAGCAAATATAAAATTTAAATCTGTTTTTAAGGCTAACTTAAGAACACTAATGTGCCCGTGCTAACATTGCTAACACTAACACAATGTTTGGTTTGTTTGCAGTAAGCTATGTTAGCTTAGCATGCTAGCAAGCTAAGCTAATTTCCTATTTGGTTGTAAACACAACATGGTCAATGGTAAACAGATTGGTCCTTTTATAGCACTTTTATACTCTACCCGAGCGCTCAAAGCACTTTACAAAACTTGCCTCATTCACTCATTCACACAAGCACTTTTCTATTCTTTCTATCATACATTCATGTTTCAGTGGATGCATCGGAGAGCACCTTGGGGTTAATGTGGAAACTTAAGCAACTTAAGCAAAGGCTGGACCACTACATGTACTTTAAAGTTTGCCGAGATATTTAAGTCTGATCCAAAGTGACTAATCACCAGCAATTAGCCCAGTGATCTTCAAATTATTTTCCCAGGTCACAAAACTTGAAAATGAAGGACTAATCATGCACATTTGGGGCAATTATCTTGTGCCCACTAACGACCTGAGCAAAATTACAATGAGTCAAACAGCAGATTAAGCCTAAACCTCACAATCAAACACAGCAGTGTATGCAGGCATCATAAGGAGAGAGTTCACTTAGAGTCTCCTAGGAAAATGTGGACAACATAAAGCTTCTTGCTAAAAGATGAAAAGTGCCACAAGTGAAGTAATCAGTGTTTTTCTTTCTTTCTTTTCCCAGTTCATTTGGGACTAGCAGAGTATCCTGTGGGATCTGGGCTGCAGATATTACACTTAAGAGACAGATGTCTGCTGTCCAGTCCCAATGAGGGCCCTAATCACTGAGCCCACTGACATGGAAAACTGCCAACAGATCACAGTGTCTCTAAACCTGCTGGCCTGGGATGGCAGCATTGATCGACAGCAGTCAGCTGATTATATCATGGTGGAAAATTTCAACAGGGTGTACCGAAAGCAGGGGCATGGAGGGGCATCATGGAAATTATTTTGGAAGGGTAAGGGGGTAAGGGGATATTTCTGGAAAAACAGTCTCTTACTTCACAGTGCATTACTGTAAATATACTGTAAGATATAATATTAAATAAACTCTGTACTAATTAGATGTAGCAGGTGCAGGAAGCAGCCCAGCTGGATGCAAGACCTAAGAACAAAAAGTTACTTTTAGAACTTAAGACCATCGTGACCTGGTTGAATGGGAACCTATACAGACATACTCCCTTGCAGTTTGGGACGAACACCCTTCAGTTGGTGCAGCAGTATGAAAGGGCTACAACAGCAGAAGACCATACCAGGTGCCACCCCGGTCAGCTAAGAACACAAGCTATCCAAAACTGTACGTCATAAGGCTGGAAAAGTGTCGCCTGGTCTGATGATGCTCGCTGTCTGCTGCTATATTCAGATGGTAAGGTCAGAATTTGGCATAGGCAACATGAAAGCATGGATCCATCTTGTCTTGTATGCACAGTTCAGGCTGCTGCTGCTGGTGTAATGGTCTGAAGGATATTTTCTTGCACACTTTGGGCCCCTCAGTACCAACTGATGTACCTAAAGAAGTGGCCAGCGAGTGTTTCTGTCTGTGTTACCAAAGACATATTTGTTTTTATGAGCTCCAACCAAACCACAGTTTATGGCTGCAAACAGACTGCTTTTTGTTTGACATGTCGTTACGTGTCAGCCACATCTCCTGATGTATGTTTATAGGGACATGAGGTCTGTCCATGATTAAAAACATTAAACCTCTTCATTTTTAAATGGTTTGGTTTTTGGTCCTGGTAAAGTTCTCAGATTTTTGTCGCCAACAGCCCCCCCGCCCCGCCACCCCCAACTCAACCAGTTTTACGTAAAACCAGAGATTTAACCTTATGATGGTGGTTTGAGCTCAAATACAGTAACCCCTAGTTAGTACCGCATTATGATTTTACTGGGTTAAATTGTATCATAAAGAACACATTGCATAACTGTAAATTAGTTTAGGCATGACTCAGATAATTCAGGTGGGTATAGTGAAGTTTATTTCAAGTGTTCTCTGCATGAATGATGCAACGGTTTGCCTTAATTTAGCTAAACCTTGCTCTGTTTTCAGTGTAAAGTGAGGCTCTTGTGTGTAGGTGGTGGGCTCTGTATGAAAACAGGTATCAGTGGGAGGGAGGCCGCAAAAGGTTAGGTCCTGAGAACGTGTTGCCATGGCTGCGACTGCCTTAGTTGGCCTTGGTGTCAGAGAGCTTTTGCCCTTTAGTTAAAAGTCAAGAATAACCTCCATGTAATCTGACAAGGGAGATGAGGGTGATGTTGGGTTTTTACCGGAGGACTGAAGTGATTCATCGTTTAACTGTTAAACTTTAAATTCTGCAGTGAAAGGAATTGTGACAATAAAGGCCACAGCTAAGATGATATCTCTCAAGAGCAAATTTACATAAAAGACGTACCACACAGTAACCTCAGCCTTCAGCATTTCAGTATTAGTTGTTCACAGAGACAAAACTGGTGAAAAATCACATTAAAAATCATGTCGAGGAAAGCTGAATGAATGTATTTTTATGAACTACAGTAGAAAGATGCTTTACTGTACTGTCAAAGTATTGTACATCAGTGTTGAGCAGTTAGTTTCTTACAATAGCTTCTTAGGAAGAATTCAAGTTTTAACTATCAGGGGTTATGTCTTCCTTTTATATTTTATTTTCCATTGCTGTAAGAGCTCTGTAACACCGAAATTTCTCATCCGTGAGATAATAAAGGTTTA
The DNA here is from genome assembly GCF_036321145.2 of Pelmatolapia mariae. Classification (NCBI taxonomy): domain Eukaryota; kingdom Metazoa; phylum Chordata; class Actinopteri; order Cichliformes; family Cichlidae; genus Pelmatolapia; species Pelmatolapia mariae. Next base: position 10,180,655 of record NC_086245.2, read on the forward strand.
TTCTATTCTATTCTATTCTATTCTATTAAATAAAAACTCGAATTAAACTACTGTAAAAGCTACTTTATTCCTACTTTTTAGAGTCTTGCCATAAACTATCTACACAGCAAAAAGAAAAAAGAGTCTAAAACACAGATTAACAACCACCATAAAACACAGTAATAAAGCTTGACTGTATCTATGCCATGGCAATGCCGCCATGATTTAGGCTTAAATTCCAAGTGTTACCCCCGTTTAGCACTGCGCTAGTTTTTTAACATCAGACTAAAAGCCCACAGAAATACAAATTTTTCTGCCATGACCAGTGATACAAGTGCTGGGTCACTGACCATCATTGCTGGTGTTTGTGGCCTGTGTGACTGTGGCTTTAACACAGTCACACAGGCCACAAACACCAGCAACCACTTGCCAACTGGTTGGGGAGAACAATTTTCCCTACAAGCAGGGATTCCCAGATGGTTGTGGATTTAGTCTCTTGGCCTGTGTGAGTGAGGCCGTTTTCACGTAATCCTATAGCATTACACATTTATTTATCCAACACTTAAACTTGGGATTATACTTTCCACACCCACTAGGGTTTGCTAGGGACTCCATTGTGTCTGGGTGAAATTTCAGGTGGTGGACAAGTTAACATTTTAACGTAAATTTCTCATTATCGGTTGGTGAACATGGGGTCTGTGTGGCACAGTGGTCAGTTTTCAAAATAAAAGACCCCTTGCAGACTAATTGCCTGCTTGCTCCCTCTGCATGTACTCTGAAGTCGTGCTAAAGATAGAAACAAATGTCAAAGGCATGGACCTGTTTCAGTGGTTAGGTCTGTGCAAGCTGCAAAATTAAGGGACAAATTTAGCCAGCACATGATACCTGAAATATACTTCAGCTGAATATCGATGTCGTAACTTACAGTCTAACAGAAAACCCTTTTAACCCTACACCAACGTAACATGAGAAATGTAAATACACATTAGGTCGACAAGACCTAAGCAAGTGATTGGCGTGAAAGGTTGCGTGTGGGGTTAAGAGGAGCTTCTGGTTTTGTTGTAAGTTACGACGTTGATTTCCCGTAAGAGTCTAAATCATGCATAAGGCAGGGATTATACATTCCACGCCTGCTAGTCCATTAGGGTCATACGATGAGTGTGACGGGCTACCTGTTTTCTCTGACTGACTGTAGTCCTTGATGTTTGCAACAGAGTATAATCAACCCTTACGGCTGCTTGCAGCTTTGGTAATATTGTCTCTAGGAAAACTTTGTCTGAAACTAGGTTCTTTTCACTTAGTGGTATTTATATCTAATTTAACAGTAGCCAACGCCTCCTTTTTTTTTATTGTTCTGCTGAATGAGGCAGAAACACAATGTTTCAGAGTCTTTGTTGTGGTTTTTACCTCTTTCATTCATGCAAAGTGAGCAGTATCTTGCGCCTCATTTACAGTAAAAAGTGGACACATAATCTGCTGGGAAGTAAGTACTCTGGATTTGTTTTTCTTTAGGCAGAGAGGGGAAAACCAAGTACGATAATCTGATAAAGTCACTGAAGCACACAGACATGTGGAGCACTGCTTAAAAACATCCACCCTCCCAAAAATCTAAGTGGATTAAAGCCATCAGAGGGGGAAAAAAAACCCAAAAAAGTGTTTCCATTAGCTTTTGTTAATTGATTTTCCCAGTAGAACTGCTGTGCAGATAAAAAAAAAGTTCCCACATGTGCACCATTAAATCCCAAATACATGGACTCCTGGCAGGAGGCGCAGTGACACTGTGGCTTCTTTTTGAAAACACCCACAGGTAAGCAGAGAAACAGACGACCAATTATAAGCGGCAGCAGAAGATCAGCATGTTCCGGACTTCCTCCCTCTAACCTGACCTGCTGTCAAGCTGCTTGTGCTTTGCCCCCCGCCTCTGTCTGCCTCCTCACATCTACTTCACAATTACTGCCTGTCTGATGGAGTGCTAGTCACTGCAGCAATCAAATCAGTCTTCAGGTCCGCTCATGAGTCTCTGCTGTGGATCTGCGATGTGTGCCAAGCTGCTGCCGCGTGGGTCAGGGAGGCTTCAAGTATAACCAGCAGTCACTTCCTCTGGCCAGATCATCACAAACAGAGAATGCTGGAAAGGCTTGATCATATGTTATTAAGAACAACAGACATAGTGAAACCAGTGTCTTTGACCTGCACTCCTTTATATGGCGAACAGGGGGCAGATCCTCTGGCAGATGAAAAAGTCCTACAGTGCTCTGCAGTTCACATGATTTATTATAGCAGCAATGCATTTCTCTAATACTTTTCAGTGTAAGTTCCCAGTTTAAAGTTTTCTTTAACAGAGCATGATATTCATTTTTAAATTTATGGTCCCATTTACAGCAAAACAGACAATAAAGCAGGAGATGCTGAAGGTTATGAGTTAGTACCATATGAGCATGCATTTGCCTCAGGAAGATTACTATGTCCATCTTTTACCTCCAGTCTGTGAGTTTGACTCAAGACTAGGAATAGTTTCCTTTTCAGATCTGGCTCCAGATAAGGAAAATACTGAGATTTATTATGCACCAGTGCTGACAAGGCTCCTATTGAACCCCTCACTGGTTTTATTTGCAAAGGCCAGTGAATGAGAAGAGAAGAAGTAGTGTATTTATTACACAAAAGTAGCCAAAGTCCTTCATTACAGCAGCCAAAAGTGACTCAGAATCTATAGCAAAATAGCTTAAATAAATTATCAAATTAAATTACATTTAATTCATTACATTTTATTTAATATGAAAAAACAAGACAGATTCAGTTACTTTCATTTCCCAAAGGTTTAAACAGCGAATTTTTCTGCATGTCTGATTTCACATAGACTTTGTGTCGGATGGCCTTCCTGATACAAAACCTTCCATTTTCCCAGGTTTGAGACCACCACAACCTTATGACATCACGAGGCTGTTGTTTGTGACAAAACAAATCATGTAAAAATTACACAACACAAAAGAGTTCAATCAAAGTAAAAAAAAAAAAAAAAAAAAACTAAAGTAAAAAAAATAGAATATATCAGCTGTACTTAACCAAGATGTCAGAAAAAGTAATACTTTTGTACCAGATTGATTTCAAAATTGATTCTGAAGGCACCGAAGACACAACGCTATAACAATGTGTCACTTTTAAATATATAATTAAAAAGTTGCTGGTGCTTTTTTTGTGTCAAATTTGGTCATTGTATATTTCAAAAGTATCGTTACTGACAATTCTTTTGGAAATGTCTCGTATAATCACATCACAGAGAGATTCCAATTACATTTTAATGTTGTTTAATGAGCTTAAAGAGCAGCAGAACTAAGACTGATGATTTAGTAGAATAATAAAGAAATGCAAACATGAAAACTAAAATGCAAACTAACAATAGTCAAAAATGTGGGACTAAAGCACTGAAACAGCAGTAAAAACAAACAGAAAACAAACAAGTCCAAAGTGACTCAATCAGGGGCCACAAGCAGTGGCCACATTTTGCTCAGCTCCAATTTACAAAAGTGTGCAAAAGAATTTCTCAAGAAGCATGTGGCTGAAATCGAGATGTGGTAATCTGCGAGTGTATTCCCCACTGAAACCCAAAGATGATCAACAGAGTGACAGAAGAGCAGCTCCCTAACAGTTACTGTTAAGACCATTTTGGGAAGCAGGTACAATTTGTCCTTCACCAACCCGTAGCCTGCATAGTTCATTCAGTCTGTGGACAACCTCAGGCTGCACATAAGCAATGACCATAAATTAAAGTGTTATTAAAGTTATATAAATAGTTTCTCTTTAATAAATAATATCACTGTGTTCTTTTACTGTTTTAGAGCTCCTACTGAAAGGAAATTGGATCTGCTTGTTTGCTCTGCAATGTTGATTATTTATGTTTAAACGGAAACACTGGGGGTTTTTTTCAGGTTTGATTGTGTGTTTTTCCATCATCCAGGCCCGAGTGAGAGAACTGAGGGTGGATCAGATTAAGTGTGTCGACCGTGTGTGGCTAAAGCCCTGCTGTGACCTGAGGATTTTTCCACGCGCTCAGACGTATCAGTCACTCTTCTGTCAGCATTGCCCTGCATGTTCGCCGCATGTGACAGCACAAGAAACCATAAATGCAGAAACGTGGAAAAAAACAACCGTGGCACTCATTCTAATACCTGATGTGACTCTGGTATTTTTATTGGCTTGTAGTTGCACGGGGCAGTACAGGATTGCTATAAACGGTGACAACAAAACAATCGTCACCTCCCATTGTGAAACATTTCTGAGCAGGCAGTGTAACTCCGGTTGTTTATCATAAAAATGCTCTTATCACTAATCCTATTGCTTTACCTTGGGGAAATCCTTTTTCATGTGCAATGCGTTCTTGTTTTGAAGTCTTAAGAACAAAACATTTTGATCCACTTGGACTGGAAACACTAATGAGTAACATTTTTTTTCTTTCTCAACACTGCAGGTTGTGAAATGCACCAAAGGCAGCGTGCATAAGCTGAATAATGTTGCTCAGGACTGAATACACTCTCAACACTTTTTTTTAGATTAAATTAAGAATAATTTAAGCATCCTTCCTGACTTCTAGAAAAGGATACTGACTGCACTTCACTAACTCATGATGCATATTTCCCCAAACCCATGCAGGCAACGATGAGAGTATCTGCATAGTCATGAAGTCAGGAGTGTATGTCATGTGATAAGGCTATTAGAGGAGGATCTGGCCTCTTTAAATAACCGGGGTTTAAGCTTTCCATGGTAGTGCCATTGATAGAAAGAGAACCGGGGAAAAAGCTGGCTAGGTGTTGGGAGAGGGCATGGATTAGTGGTGCAGAGGTGGAGATATGGTGCCACACAGGAGGCGGGTGGGTGATGAGAAAAAGCTGACTCAGTGGGACAGCGAGGGAACATCCTGCCTTGAGCACTGTGTGGTGTTAAGAGCCTGACTCACATGCACAGTGAGAAGATCGTGCACTGGAAAACTTCTTAGTGTGTGTGATCCAGCTCCTGAATTATAACCACGGGCGTAAATGGACCGGATGCACTCTTCCTCATCCTCCTGGGGTTCATATGTGATGTTTGTCAAGTTTGAGTTAGACAGAAAAATCAGGTGCCGACTTAAACCATTTAACTCTGCTGGGTTTCCATGTTTCTCAACCTAGCGTCTTGGAAGCTTTCACCTCTTTTCAGAGGGGAGGGATCAGGTGGAAAGGATTATGTGTTCCCTAAAACAAAACTCTGCGTCAAATCTCAATTATTCCCAAACCGCAGTCCTGCAAATTACGGCGCTGTTTCATAAGAGTAGCCGGGAGCTCCTGTACAGAGGGAGGAACCAGCTGGAGCCTCAGCTGCACCTCAGCTCTCCTTGTTTTCCATCATTGACGTAGCATGCAGATCAGACCGAACTGAGAAGGGCCACAAGAATGTGCCCCAACACGAAAACAGAAGGGGCCCTGCCAGTAAAGATTAAAGTCAGGGGGGTAAAAATGGAGACAGACATTGCAGATTGTTAGAATGGTAAACTTGTGGTTTAATAGGATTTATAATGTGCATCAATAACTTGTGAGGCTACTTTGTAGATTTATATGTAAACTTAACATGCTTTGAAAAATATCTGATCAGTTCTGTAACAGCTCTCTCAAATTTATAGCTCTTGTGGTTAAACAATAATCAAAATAGTAGTTATGGGTCAGTTAATCGTTAGCTTCAGCAGTCCCTTCATTGGTCAGCTGATTTTTACACAAAGGCGTTATTCACATCCCGACCCAATATGGTCTAATGCGCATTACATAAGTCTCACTTAAGTCAAATAAATCCTGCAGCTCCCTTTTTCCACACTGCATTTAAATAAATATACATAAATGGGGGATGTGAATGCACTTGGCAGCTGGATTTAAAGTAAATTATGTGACCTCAAAGTGATTCTGAGAAAAGGCTCTTAGGGTGGAGTCGTTACGTGTTACTCTCTCAGTTGGTGCTGAGCCTCAAAGCGTCACCTTGAAACAAATCAGAGGCGGTGACGTCATGTGGAGCAGTATTCGTTGCTGTGCCTGCTCGCCAAAAGGCCTTTAGCTGGATTACACTTCAGGTTTGGCAATGAAGTGGTTTCTGTGATCGGGCCAATTCTGTGACGCCAGAAATTTAATTTTGCTATCTAACCTCTCTCCAGCCATTCAACTTGATTAAGACTCACATGGTTCCTGTTTCTCTCTATTCAGTATAATAAAGCTTTTTATTACCCACGACAATTAACTTTGCAAACTATCAGGACATTTTTTGTGGGTGGGTACACTAAACTCAATTATGCTCAGTATTAATTTTGTCTCTTTGTAAGTTTATTGGTGCGGTCCTCCAGAACAGTCCCAGTTTCTCATGTGGCCCCCTGGGAAAATTAATTGCCCACCTCTGGTCTAAAGCAACCCACAGTGCTGTAGTGGAAATCTTTTGAGACTGGGTTCACTCATGCATAAAGGACCAAGGGGCGCCTTTAAGAGTTCACATAACAAAGAAGCCTCAATTGTATGAATGTAATGACTCAGCTTCTGTGTGGAGGCATCGAGGACTATCGGAGCTCCTCTTTTAAGTGAACTGTGCTTGGTCCCTCTGGGAAGTGACCTCTGTAACCCCTCCAGTGAAACAAAATGTTCTACAGCTGCCATAAATAACAATTTAGTGGCGTCATTATAAGATGATAAAGGTATTAATGTCATGCTTTTAAACTGGGGAATACAACACTGCCTGTGTTTTGGAAGCTTTTCTTGTATATAAGCCTTCTTCACACATGATCTCAGATCATTTTGAGAGAATAAGTTAGACATTTTTGTATAGTTGCAACACACACAGCAGGAAATAATTTGATTCAGATGACTTCAAAATGCTGGATGTGGTTTAGATACAGGTGCTCCCTGGGTAGAGTGTGCATCCAACCACTGGTGGGTAACACACTATGCTGTTACCTGTGCTATCCAACATTACAAAGACTTTGTGTTCAGGATCTGGCAGGGTAAAGATCAGCTAATGTCCACTATGACTGTGTTGTGCATTTGCATCCTTGCACGCAACTCATAAAAACGTTCTTGTAAAGAGCTGCAGTGGATGTGTAGAGCGGCTGTAGATGTGGTTAAAAGCTAAAAAAAATTGTTTAATAACATTATTTTTGACACTTAAGTTGAAAACTTTGAAAAACTGAAAAATATTTGCTCAACTATGTGATTCTTAATTTTTATTCAGTGTATGTTTCTTGGGGGGAAATTAGAAGCAACACACAGGCTTCAAACAGGACACTAGAATAATTTCATGCTGGTATCATTAAAGAAGCACGAGCTTTATGTTGTGAAATATCTTTTTAGTCTTTGTCTTCAGTGCCTTAGAAAACCCAAAGTGTTCTGTGATTACTTTAAATCAATGGTGAGATGATAATTTGTTTTATCAAACTCAAATCAACTCACTCGCACAAAATTAGTTTAATTTACCGCATTCTCAAGTCGAGAGTCTCAGTACACACACATCCAAAGAACAAACAAACAAAACAACACAGTGTTTGCACAGCGGTGCCATCAGTGGCACCATACTCACTGACTGATACAGACACTAACTGAAGCTGACTGAGGCTGGGTTTGTGCAGCTGAGCTGTTGCTGCAGCTTTCCTGACTCACATTCAGTGCCAGTATGTCTCCTATTGAACATGTCTGGGATACACTGGGTCAGCATGTTCATCAGACGCAGCCACAACCAATCAACACAGCGCAGCTGCCGCCTGCACTCACCCAGAAATTAGTTTTCTTCTGAAGATCTGGGACACTATTGTGTCCTTCTTCCTGGATAAATAAAGCTAAATCATAAGCAAGCACCAATCATAATTTAGTTGATTTTCTTTTTCAATTAAATGTTGAACACCACCAATACCAAAAACACCCAAGTTTTCGATATTGGTTTGTAAAATCCCAAAGTTCCATGTAAAAGACCTGAGCACATGACACCAGCAGGGACTACTTTCCTTTCTTTTTATGATCTAATAACTGATATGAAAGGAAAGCTAACAGTAGAATAAGATTTTTCTTATTCTACGGTCATTTTTGACCAGAGGCTGAAATAAAGTCATCTTAATTTCAACCTCTCTCTGATCGAAACTGATTGAAGCTGTTTTGGGTAGATCTCCTCATGAAACAAAACACTTTTGGAATTAAAGGCTGAAATAGGATTATAATATATTTGGTTATTGTTTACAGTTTATGCAGGTTTTAAAAATCTAAGTCTCAGCATCTTGCCAAAAATATTAACCTGTGTTTTGTCACTTTTAGGCCTTCATCTGTATGTAGGCCGTGTCAGCTGGGCAAGCGTCACTGCAGGCAAACAAAGCTGAAATTCTTTTCGGACGTCTGCTGATGGTGCAGGCCCGGGCAGACGGTTGCTCGTCTGTAGCTCGCATTGTTGTACCGCCATGCAATATGAGTCATCGACCACAAGAGATCTCCTCATGGACGCTCCAGAGCTGCCAACACCCACCACCAACGGCTGTCCACTGGGTTATAAAAGCCCTCCTACGTAGAAATAGTCCATGCTGGTAGATAAAAAGCACTTTTCAAAATGTTTTTCTTATATGGGTAAGGTTCTATTCAGTAAAGTATTATGTAACATCCATTAGAGAAACTACTGCTAATTAAAATTTTTATTAGAAGAGCACAACAGCTCAGTCCAAGGAAAATGAAATATTTTTAAAGCACTTTCCTTAAACCTGCATGTATTTGCTTTGGTGTGATCCCATAATGTGGTGATTCTAAAAAAAATGGCATGAGAAAAACAGATTTATTAAGCCCAAGTTTTTAATATATTATGATTTGCTTCATATGTATTGGTTTTGGTAAATTCTTCTTAAGAAATTATTATTTTTTTCTCTATTTAACTTCAGTGTTGGTGATGTTTTTCCACAGACTGTACACTAAAATTCCTTTGCGTACTTACCAACCAACAGCATCAGGATTATGGATGAACCTCAGAGATCCAGGCCAACCCAGGCCAATATGCCCCCTTAGGTGAATTCTACTGATATACTTTAATTTACAAACATTCTTACAATTTGGTAATGTAAAACTTAACCGCCCATATTGCCAATAAGCTATTGCAGTATAACATCAGTCTAATTATTCCTGTCACAGTACTTTAGTGTTCTGCAGCAATCATGGTACCCAGCATTACTAAGGACACTGAAACCATGAAGAGCTTTTGCATCTAGTTTTTAAACATAACCTTATTCGAAAACTGCAAAACAAATGGATATGTGTTAAGGATATTATCTGCTCAAAGTCAACTGTCCCAGTGATGATCAGTTCATTGATCCATTTCTGAACAGCAAAGTGACCTGAGCCAAAGGCCATCGTCAAATGACTCCCATCAAAATTACAGTAGTTGCCTATCTGTCTTCAGTGGTCTGCTGCCAACCCTGCCAACCAACTACAGCTTCTTTCCTCACCACCACCACTTTTTTCTCTGCTTTAAGAACTCGAATGTATCTTTTGTTTGAGAATGTGATAACTGTAACCTACATAATATCCTTAGCATGCTGATTCTGATTCCGATAAGATTGCTTAAAAATTCCTTTTTTCACCTAACAAGTGCAACAACCTGTATGGAGAGTGTTGTCAATCCTTTATTGTTATTAGGGAGGCTTGCTTACACATAAAGTAAGTACTTCAAAACTGATCATGTATAAATCAGTGGATGAACAAGTTTAACCTCCTGAGTAAGTCACTGAAACTGGTAACCAATAGAAAACCCCTATCCTTTAAACAGATTTTAACTTATTTTCATTTATTGTGTCTATTATTATTTTGTCATAGTTTTACATTCTTAACCGTTTAGCTTTATTTATCTATGCGTGTATGTATTTTTCTATGTATTTATGTATAAAAAAATTTACAAAGGAAAAAAAAATAAAACCAACATTCGGTAGCCATCTTTGGTGTTTTACTGCCCCCTGCTGGGAAACCCCGTGCACATGCTAAACCTACGTCACATCCGCACAGAGTCTCCAGTTGAATTCAGTGGACGAACATGGCGGTGCGTTTGATTAATCTGCTTCCATCCAACCTGAAATATGAAGTGTTTCAACTTTCACACACCAAGTTATGACGTTGAAGCGGGTAGGTTACGTTACAATTTACTTATTTTTACGTTAGTCGCGTTTTAAAGTTTTACACGCCGTGTTTCTTTTTCGTTTCTTCTAACTGGCTGTCTCACACACATGGCAGACTGAGTTTAACTACAGCCGGTGTTTCTTACTTTGGGTCCACAGGCTGAAAACATTTTACGGTGTTCTGAAAATCCTGCAGACCTTTCCAGCGAGGCTCAGCCTGCGGTGGCTCTGTCCTTTCCTGTTGTGTCTGCTAGAGTAATGTGAGGCTGTTTGAGGCCCTGCTGTGACCCATCATGGCAGGGTTATAGGTAAACCTCTGACAAAGTGAACAGATTTTAGAGTCATTTTAGCCATTTTGGTTTTCAGTGTATCAAACAGTTGTCTCTGTACATTTGTGTTTATTCAGGTGTCTGTATTCTGCATTAATCCACAGGAGCAGTGCATGAAGGCTGGCTGCTGCCATCGATGGCGTATGGGTCACGAGATGGAACCATGGTAATTTCTTCATCATAATCTTCCCTCTTGTAGTTGGTTTGCAGACCTTTCCAGCGAGGCTCAGCCTGCGGTGGCTCTGTCCTTTCCTGTTGTGTCTGCTAGAGTAATGTGAGGCTGTTTGAGGCCCTGCTGTGACCACTCGCTGCAGGGTTGTAGGTAAACCTCTGACAAAGTGGACAGGTTGTTTTGTTTGTTTGTTTTTTAAGTGATTTATTAGTTACGTTTGCAGGCAATCCTTATTTCTGTGCATTACTAATGTCCACACACAGACGGCGTAAAAGATAGAAGCAGCTTCGAGGTGTGAAAAGATGTGTGTTAAACCTTCTGCAAAGAGACTTTTGGTCCTGCTGAATCTGAAACCTTCAGTATTTCTAAAAAGTTCAAAAATACTGTCAGAAGTAAAGTTAGGTAACATTTCAGGCAAAATTCCTTGCTGAAGTTTACAGATGCTAATATTTGAAATGGATCTCAAACCACGTGAACCTCACATTTATCTTTCTCTGTGTTTACTCAGGCGGCTGGCTTCTTCAGCAATGACTCATAAAGAGTAGCACATGAAGATGGGCAGCTGCCATCTTCAGTTCCTCTATGGCGCGTGGACCACGAGTTGCAAATAAGGTAATCTCTCCATCGCCATCTTCCGTCACGCATGACGTGAATGTGTAGGTGGTGTGCAGACTTTCCAGCGAGGCTCAGCCTGCAGTGGCTCTGTCCTTTCCTGTTGTGTCTGCTAGAGTAATGTGAGGCTGTTTGAGGCCCTGCTGTGACCACTCACTGCAGGGTTATAGGTAAACCTCCAACATTATTTTACTCTGTTTAAATTGGAGCTGAAGGCTTGTTGTAACACTCGAGCGTTGTATTTTAGCTTCTTTACTGAAACTGTTTTTCTGTTGCATGTGTCTGCTGTTGATGTCTCAATAGATGTCAAGTGGTACGTTCACCTGGACATCTCTTAACTGTAATAAGTGTCATAGCAGCAGTTCTGGACTAACACAAAGGCTCTTTCATTAAATCCAGACGTGCGAATTGTTTTACGGTCCTCTCACAGACGGAGGCTCACTCAGCTCCATTACCCACCACTAAATCCTGTGTTTACATAAAGAATTACGTGTTTACCATCAGTAAGATATTTTATGTTAAATCTGCCATGTTGAAGCATTTAGACATCTGGTGCAAATAAATAAACAAATGTTTATTTAGTGAACTTTTGTGTGTGTACGTTCAGTCCTGCTCAGTCAGGTTGTTGGGTGATGTCTCTCAGTTTGCACAAAAACAGTTCTGTAAGTGAAACCTGTGTTTCATCTTTTCTAGCACGGCGGTGCTTCCAGAGGAAAGCTCTCCAGTCATCGTGCAGATGGTTGTTGTTGCTCAAAGCGCCAGAGACTTAAGAGTCTGACTTCACAGGTGAGAAAAGGAACCCATGAATATCTGACATCTTTTTTTTTTTCTCTCTTTTTTTTTTAAAGCCCTTTTACTAAACTTTTTCTTCTTCTTTTTTTTCTTCTTCTTAAATTTGTTCTCTGCAGATTTCATCATTTCATCCAGAGAGCCGGAGAACCAGTTGATCGAGCAAAAGAAATAAATATTAAAATATTTTTTTATTGCACTGCTTTAGTAATGTACAGGTTGACTGTCATTTGAAGCACTTGTTGGTTAAGTTGACTTGCCAGTTCTGTGGTTTAATGTGGAAAGGGTCGGTGACACTAAAGAAACTAGAAAAAGGTATTGCACAGAGATAAATCGATTGTAATCTGTTACACATTTAAACACATGAAAGTGTTCGACCAGTTGAAATTAATACTAGAGAAACATTAAAATAAAATCATGAAAATGGATCTTGTTTTATTTATTTCATTCCTTCGAGGAGCCAGAGCAGGTGACATTGAGAGAAATTTAAAACTGCTGACTAAGGCTAAATGTAAATTCAGTAAAATTGTAATTCACATCGGCAGTAATGACACATTAGACCAGGAGTGACATGTTTAGCTGCTTGTTCTCCGTAAATTGCTGGCTGTCTGGGTGGTGTACAACAAAACGATGTGGGCTTTATAGATAATTGGGAAACTTTCTGGAGGAAAACTGGTCTTGTTAGGAGAGACGGCATCCATCCCACTTTGGATTGAGCTGCTCTTGTTTCTAGAAATCTGGCCAAATTTATTAAACCCCTCAAAACGTGACTATCCAGGGTTGGCAGAGTTGGAGTCTCACGCGCCTCTGCAGCTTCTCTGCTCCTGTTATCCCGCCCAAAACCCCATCCCCTTAGAGCTGGGTGGGGAACTCCAGGCCTCAAGGTCCGGTGTCCTGCAGGTTTTAGATCTCACCCTGGGTCAACACATCTGAATCAAATGGTTAGTTCATTACCAGGCCTCTGGAGAACTTCAAGACAGATTGAGGAGGTAATTTAGCTATTTAAATCAGCTGTGTTGGATTAAGGACACATCTAAAACCTGTAGGACACCTTGAAGCCTGGAGTTCCCCACTCCTACTTTGGATAGAAAACCCAAACAAACTTAAAAGCCAGCAAAAAAAAGTATTTAAACACAAAATTACAAAGACAGAACACTACAGTAATCAAAACTGCACTAAAATGTAAAACAGTGAAATACGGATTATTAAACATTAGAGGTCTCTCTTCTCTCTGCAGAATTTGTTAAATGCACATTTATCTGTCTCCTAATTGAATCTGTGATCGGTAAGCTGCTTTGTCTTCCTCTGGCTGCTCCCTTTAGAGGAGCAGCCAGCTAGGGATGCTAGGGACAGGCCATCTCGCCCTGTCCCTAGCATCTTTCCTCTGCCACACCAACATGTCCTTCTTCAATATGTCTATTAAATCTTCTCTGTGGTCTTCCCTTTCCTCCTCTGCCTGGCAGCTTCATATTCAGCCTCTTTTGTCCCAACATATGATGAATAAAAATAAGTTTCAGTTCATTTCATTATTTCAAACATGTGCCTTCACAATCATTACATAATACCATTCCATTATCATTCCATTGTTTGAAAAGGAGTAGGCAGAAGTGTACACTAATTTGTCCCTACAGAACAGTAATATTTTTGATAAAAGAGTTTTTCCTGCCCATAGATGGTAAGATTTTTGTTTTTATACCCCCGAGCCATAAATGGCTTGTGGGGTATTGTCCACACCTTGCTGGGTGAGGGCAAAGTTTGTAAATGTGATAACTGGAGAACAATTGGATTTGATTTGATACCGTGGGTACATCTATTAAAAATCTTGGAGAGTTCAAATCTCAGTGACCTTGACCTCAGACGTCAAATTTTCTGATAAAGTCATGAATGTGTTAACAAGGTGACAGGATTTTGAAACTGATGCCAGAAGTGTATCTAGAAGGATACTGAGGGGTACGATGGAGTATTAGGGGAACATTAAGAAAAAAATATTGAAAAAAGTACTATTTCAAGATAAAAAGTTAAGTTGTTATTTGAAGACAAACTGTCACGGCTGCTAATGCCCTCTACAAAATGTTTTGTGTAGATGCTTTATGTAGGGGGATTAGCAGCTGTGGAGGTTTGTCCCAAAACAACTAATTCTGCCTAAATGATTAATTCTGCATTACATCCACGCGAGGGCGCCATTGCACTACATGTTGTCACTAAAGGTTAAAGACCTGTTTGACTTTAAAGGGTGACCGTGATCTAATTGGGTTTCTCTGTTTATCTAACACTAATAAATTGATATGACAAGTTTAATGGCTTTTAACGACCTTTACACAGCAGTGAGACATTTTTAGTCTGTGAATGAGGCGGAAATGAACCAACACCCTTTTAAAGTGTAAATGAACCTATTTTAATGTGTCCCAAGAGATTTTCATGTAAAACTGGTTTATTTTTAAGCTATAATTTAATTATTGCTGGTGATAAATTATATATTTTGCATGGTTTTCTGTGTGAAAAGTGTGTGGCGGACATGACGTGTGAGTTTCGATTTCGTCCTGACTTCCACGGGACTGTGGAGTAAACAAACCCGGTGTCATGAAGACAGAGAAGTGAGCAGTAACAGTAAGTTGTGGGTCGTCAGATCCTCGGTGTGCCGGTTCACTCTGTTTCTGGTGTTTGTAATGAAACTATGATGGAGTAATCTCATGAGTCAGCAGGAGCAGTGTTCGTAAAAAACTTTAGAGGGGTTTAAAATCAGAAGTTTTTGCTTTGCAGTGGCTGCACATCATACCTGCACATCTTGTATTCTATTTTGCGGGTCAGAAATGCTAATCTGCACATGTTTTGTGTCTATGACTGACCTCAAATCGCTACTTTCACTTTCGATTAAACTAACTAAACGCGACATATGCCGTGCTTCGTCTCTCTGGCACCAGAAAGTAGAAAACAAGTGGCTCTCACGGTGTTTCCAGCTCCTTCCTGGAGATGCATAAGCAGGGGAGCCTGGTTAGGCTGTTGGGGGTTCCAGGTGTTTCACCAGGTGACAAGACAGCTAAAAAACACCGGTTTATTTCCTCAGACCTAAGCACGGAGGAGGGGAGGTGCTGTAGGTGTGGTGTGCCCCTCTCACCAGCCCGGACAGGCCGTCATCATAGTCCAGGACCAGAGGGTGAGTCCACCTGGAGCTCAGCTGACCTTAAACAGGGGGTCAGGTGGAGGTGAAGGTGTTTGCTGTGGGTTGAAAGTTTCTGCGTGGATAATAATAATTTCAGCCATTCAAGGTGCATTAATCTGTGATACTGTAGCGCCCTCTGTAGGCGTTAGAATGAAATGCAACAACGTTAAAAATGCCTCAGTGCTCCCGTTTCTGTCTTGGACTCTGATGGAGTAGCTTTGCATGATTCACAGGTCAAAATAGTCTTTCTTTATCTGATCCTGGGCCCTCATGCAGACCCTCAGTTCATCCTCTGAAAAAAGCTGTGCAGTAAATATTGTTGGTGTTTTTACTTCAGTTTTATTTAATTTAGTTTGCAGAGTGGGTTTGCTTGTTTTAGGTTGGTGTTTATGGTTTTTATTTTATTTTATTCTTTAGTTTTTGTTAGGTTCATTGTAAGCTTTAGTTTTCTTAATTATTATATGATGGAGGATGTTTGTCAGGAGTACATTTTTTTTAAAGTTCAGAACAAATATCACAATAACAACCCATTTTAACAGCAAGTTGCTGTCACGTAGATGCCCCGAGCCTCTGTAAATAGAAAAACAAATTCAACCAAACTGACAAAAATAAAGACATTGTTTTGCATGTTTTTATTTAGTTTTAGTCAGTTTTTGAGTGCACAGTATCATTCCAAATACTTCTTGCTTCATCCTTAAAAGTCGTTTTTAAAATGTGTTTATTTATGATAGAAAGTCAGAGATCATCATTAAAAATAAATAAATTAAAACGTCAAAACAATTAAGCCTTTCACACATAGTGGTCACTACAGTGGACAGCTATTCAAAGGGCTGTTTTCTTGTATTTGTGTCAGAACTGATAGTATATTTGCACAATCCAAAACCACTCCATTGGACACTGATGTGTCACTGCATACCCTGCCACCCACTGGTCGTTTAATGTTACTATAGATGTATGACGTGTTTCATAATTATTAATTATTGTTATTTAACCCTGTCATGCATGAGGTATAACAACATCAATCAGGTTTTTTTTTAAGTATTCTTATTCATCTTTTCATGCCTAAAGATGAATAAAAATACATTATAATACATTTACCAGCACTAGGTGAGAGGTAAGAAGGTTTTGATGATATTTTATTTCAGTGAATCAGGACACTTTAATGCCCAGGTTTAGGCTATAAAATAATTTAACATGTTTTTTTTAACAGTTCCTGCTGTGTTTAGCAGACTGATGTGCTGCAGATCGATGATCAACAGTATCGGTTAACCGTGAAAATGTCTGAGGTAACTTGAACATTTACTGTTATTTATGTTCTATTAGGTCAGATATATCATTTATGTATTCATGCTGTTGGTCCTTCTCTCCCTCTCCCTTGTCCTCAGATGGATTTCCCAGTGGAGGCAACACTACATTTGAAAGAGTTTCAAGATGAGAGAGAAGTGAAGAATATCGTCAGGTCACATGGCTTTGAGATGCATGATCTAGGAGAAGGTCGTGTGCGTGTAAAGGGTCATTTTTCTAAGCTCAAAGAGGTAAAGGCTCAATTAGAACAGCTTCCCTTATCACAAACCAAGATGTCGCCATCCTCATCATCCTCACCAATCCCAGCTGCATCCTCTGGAGCCATTCCCAAAAACTACAGTCGCAGAGACAAGCCCCCACATGCTGCTCTATCTTCCCCCACCTCCTCATCATCATCAGCGCCAGGCCCTTCTCGTAGCCGTCCAGCCTCTCAGGGGTACGCTGCAGCCTCGTCCCCAGACCAGCGTGGTTCCCTCAGGCACAGAGAGGAGACTTTTGTCATTGATGCAGATGTGTTCAAGTATGCTGGCCGGTTCAGGAAAAAAGAAATGGACAGCATCCTGATCAGCCATGATGTGAAAATGAAAACAGAGGATTGTGGTGATATGGTCAACATCACTTTAACGGGGAAGAACTCAAAGACAGCACTGAGTAAAGTGCAGAGCCTTCTGGCTTCTCTCAGCAATACACTACGCACACAGGAAGTTCCTCTGCAGGACATGTCTGATGATGGCAAAATGCTTTTAGCGAAAATTAAGAAAAAAGGAAACGTCGACGGTTTGGTGCTGGTGTGCGAGATGGGCGACAGGCTTCATCTTATTGGCTCATCTCGCGAGAGCTTCTTGTTAAAGCAGAGGTTGCTGGACGGGCGTGACCGGCACGGACGCACAGGGAGAGCCTCAGCTAAAGGCTCCAGAGGAAGGAGCAACTCCGCTCCACCGACTAATCGCAAGAGCACAGAAACAGCTGCCAACCCTGATACATCACCCGGTGGAGCCACAGGTTACTCCCAATCGAAGCACCAGGATGATGAACAGAAAGATGCCACGACTGGGTGGGAAATTGATGCTTTCCACAGTCGGCCAAGAACCCGGTCTCTGTCCCCTGAAAATAAACATGCAAAGAGGGTCAATGGCAACCCGAAAAAGAGAGAAAGTAAACCTCCACCTCAGAAGTTAAAAAACCTTTTCACATTTACCTCCAATGGGATAAAGAACACATTTAAAAAGATAAATAGAAATTTAAAAAAGAAATGAGAGAGAATCTCTCTTGACACAAAACAGAGCACCGTTGTTCCTCATGTGTGTGAGTATTTAAAAGGGTCTAAATGCAAGGGGGTTTTTTTCTTACTGAGTACCTGTGTGGTGTTACACCACTAATACTGAAACCAGGGCTCAAGCTTGAAAGGAGTATGTGTTTGCCTTTTAAGGAAATGCAGCCTGGATCAGTGGTTAGCTTAGCTTAGCATAACGACTGGAGAATGACACTAAACCTCACCATGAAACACTTTACATCTTGTTTATTTAATCCAGACAAAACACGTTGTTTGAGGGGAGAATATGTCCTAGATTTATAATTAATCTACATATTTTTCAACATGTCCGATTATTCTTCTGAAAAGAGACACAAGGTTATATTTTTTTTTTGCAGATGCCACCAGTGTGTCTGACTTAGCTCTGTTCACCTGACAATACTGAAACAGAGCTCATCATTCAAACGTCTAAAAGCATCTGAAACCAGAAGTAATAAAATGTCTGCATAAAGCACGAGACTGTGGACCTCCCCACCAGTAAAAAAAAAACACCCAGGAAATCAGTTTCCTGTTTAATAATTACATACAACAACAGAGGAGGCAGAGGTGAGCCCTGCCTTCTTCCCCTTTTCTGAGTCTTCAGGTCAATATGTAGTCGATGGAGCCACCCAGTGATTAGTCATTTTAAAGAAACAGCTCCATCCCACCTTTTTTATTATTTGAGGAGTTTCAAACCTCACTGTTACTTAAAATCAACTAAATGAATAAATGGTGTGTGTAGTGTTGTGAGCAAGCTTTCAAAATCCAAAGAAATGTGAATCAATGTTCTGTTTAAACAAGAAAAAAAGCTGTTTTCATGTTTAAGGAGCTTAAACCGAAGGACGGTTTCTGTTCATTTTCTGTTGATGATTGAACTGTTTTATTGCTGCTTTTTTACACTCACACTTGTTAGATGATGGTGTAATCTGTCAGTCGAAGGTCTGGCTGATGGCCGGGTCAGATCTAATTATCCTCTGATGACCCTTGAATGAAGTCGGTCATTTATGCTGTTCAGACTTTTCCAGAGGTTCATTTGGATAAAGTCCAGACTGCTTGAAGAATGAAGGTTTGTGCCTCAAACCTATCAATGCTGGCAGATACACCACTACCAGTACGCCTATCTTTATAATATCAGCTGTGTAGATGTACCAGTTTATCTCCATAACTTTTTTAATACTTTAAGTGTAAACATTGACTTATTTCCGTTTTGTGGTGCAATATTCTGATTTTGATTCTGACACAACACTCTTCAAAAGTAGATTTTTTAAACATTTTAAACACTAAAAATAAGCTTTACATAAAAAGGATTAACATTAAAGAGGCAGGACACTGACATGTGCAGAGGAGGGATAATGGATATACTGGACATGCTTAATATGAAGGGGTAAAAGAGGAAGACCAGGATGTCATGACGGAGGACATGCAGAGGGTTGGTGTGACAGAGGGGGATGATAAGGACGGGGTGAGATGGAGGCAGATGATCCACTTTGGTGAGCCATAAATTGAGCAGCCCAAAGATAAGATGACAATGAGACTAACTGAAAATACAAATGATTCTGTATTTAATAGTTAATGAATCATTTTTATTGTCAACTCAGTTGACTGACATCTCTTAATCGTTATGTTTGATGGTTGCACCACCATTATTTAATATTTTCACACATCAGTATTTGCTCTGGATCATAATGGCTCACTGAAATGCAAAGTATGTGAATGTATAAACCAGTGAATAAAAAACAAGCACTGTGCACATTTTAAGGGCACGTGATGTTTATGAAATATGGTACACCTGTGTTTTTCTTCTGGATCTTTTAGTGACTGTGTGCTCTGTGTTATTACATTTTCCCTGTAACACCGAAGTGCAGCGCCTGGATGGAGTCAGAAAAAGATGAGAGGAAGCCAGAGCAGGAAGTGAAAAAGTCTCTGACGTTGATCTGACCTGAGAGAGGAAGTATTGATGAGGATCTAACAGGCTCACTGTAGTAACTGAAAGACCAGCTGAGTGTTTGAGTTGATTTTGCTGCCATTTTGTGGTAATAAATTTAGGATTGGACACTTAAAGGAGACTAGAGGATGTCAAGAGGTAGATGAACGCCCTGCAGTAGGTAGGCGTTTTGTTTTTCGGTCAAAAAGTCCCTTTACACGTGTAGTTTCCAGTAAGTGTATGTATCAAGTGTAAATCATAAAGACCACACACTGATGACTATGATTATGATTCAAAGGCTGTTTTTTTTACGTAATAATGAAAACACATTAGTATGATGTGAAATGTCTCCATGCAGCCTCATGTTGTGGTTTCCCTGTTTTTTTATCAGTCTGTTGCTAGGTTCAGTCACACACTGAGCATGAAATCAAATACTGACATATTTTTATTCATCAAGACAGAAAACTTAAAGACAACCAGTTTTACTTCAAGGGTTAGAGAAGCAAAATTACACCAATCATATCTCAACCTCAAGTTAGCACTTTACTGTCAGCTGTTCACAGACTTCATCAAATGACTTTTGTTGGCATTTTTTATCATAAAGACTCCCCCATTCATGCTGACTTAAAGGTTAAGCAAGTTGATTCTTAGCATTAAATATGAAAACCACAGAAAACAGCTTCAGTGTCTGAAAAGTATAGAACCTGAAAAATGCATTCTTTTTATTGACCAACAGGGGGCGACAATTCCAGATGCAAAAAGATTTCCAGTCACATAGTCTATGGGAAAACAACCCTCAACTTCCTTAATCTGTGACCACAGTACACTTTTTTGATGGAGCTCATTGCTAACTTTATTTTCTGCTAAATTAATTAGGGAAATTAAATGAATTATGATCACTAGTGCTTAAAGGGCTACAGTGTTTTTGGCCTGTTTGCGATGTTGGAAAGCTTACATACAAAGTCAAAGGGGCTGTAGATGTTGTTTAAATGCTAAAAATAGTCAGTGCTAGCCTTTTGCTAGGTGGTTGCTGTACAGTTATGATTAAACGTTTGTGGATATAAATCAGATAGTTATTGTTGAGCTACTGACAAGAAATTAAAATGAAAAAAAAAAAAAAAACCAGGTCTTTTTAGCCTGTTGCTAGATGGTTGCCAGGCAGTGTAATGGTTTGTTTGTTTCAGGTTAAGACTTTTTAGGTTGTTGCTAGGTGTTCGTAGCATGATGTCATAATTATATCTGAAATAGATAAGAACCTTAAGAGGCTAAGATGTACCTGTGTTTGTTTGTTAAACTCCTGAAGGCACAGGAGGAGTTTTCAGATCCAGTTTGGTAAATGGACTGATTCTTATATAGTGCTTTTCTACTCTGCTTGAGCACTTTATACAAAAGTAAAAGTACTTTATAGACAGAAACAAAGACAGAGGTTAGAGATTTTGTGTCATAGCCAGAGTATTAGAGTAAAAAAGGATGATTATCCAGGGCATGGTGACCAATCACAAGTCATTAGCCAGTGAGTGTGTGGATTTACCAACTACTTGATTCATGGTGTGACTGACTGTGGTCTGACTTAAGGATACGGTATAAAGCCTGCACCCTAAAAACATTTTTCCCAAATATGGTTTCTATCATTTAGAAGTACAAGTAGTTCTTAACACACTGATCAGGGTTCAAAACTTCCCTTTTCTTGTAAATAGACAGGAAAGTTTAGTTAACCCAGATCATGTGTATAATTCTTCTTGGATAATTGGTTGGGTAAGTGGGGATTGCCAAAATATGTCCATTTCCCAGTGTGCAGGTTCTTACTTCCTCTCCTCACATTTTAATCTCTTCCACAAGAGATACAAGCGGAGTAGGCAAGGGAGGACAGGAAATTAAGGCAACAGGCATTTAACAAAATGAGACATCCTTTCCGTGAATGTCATTAAGCACATTTAAAGGACAATATAAAACCAGGCTTCTTCGCCCAGAGGAGTCGCCGCTTGCTGGTCACTGGAAAAAATGCAGGTTTAAAAGCACTTCCACACCATATTAGAGCAAAACTTTTATGGTTTTCATAAAGAGCAGCTTCTTATCCTTATCACAGACTCCATTTATCAAAGAGACAATACAGGCATGGATTCGGCTCATCATGGCAAAAACAGTCCAACTGAGTCATGCTGTGTCACTTGCCTGTGCTTGGAAAGATAAGTGAGAACTACAGGAGCATGTTGGCAATGAAGATTGAGTTTAGACTCAGTGACTCGGTGCTGAGAGGAATCCAGATGTAATCATCTGAATGTATAAGTTCATCCAAATGGGCTAAATGGGCTTCAAGGTTTGAGAATAAATACATTTTTAGACATCTATTCATCAAGTCTTTGGTCTTGCTCTATACTTAGACACATTTAGAGGAAGTGATGCTTTTCCGTCATTTTCTACACATCACCATTTTTATCTGAACATGCTCCTAATAAAGGCTGAAGATATAATTAATCAAAGTCAACTGAAAGCCAAATTCATCATTAACCACTCAGAAAAGATGAGGTTGAATATACATATATATATAAATGAGACTGCCACGTTTATAAAGCGAAGCTAATGTGGAAGCGTCTGAAATACCTGCATTATTACTGATCACCAGCAGGGGGCAATGTTTTAGTTTCAAAAGGGAACTCCACTGTATTGATTTCTGTGGAAAATTGACCTAACTGCTCACTTGATTTCAGACCCCAATAAACACTTTCCTGATTATATACTGTCCTCAATCTCTACTTTCAAGTCCTATTTAACAAGAACTGATGCTCTTTTTGTGAATTACAGCCCCATTTAGAGACAAACAGACAATAAAACAGGGAAACGCTTATATACTGGGAAAGATCTGCCTGCAGTGTTTTCTAGGCTTCTCAGCCAGATTAATATTCAACTGAGAAATCTACTTTAAGAAACAAAATTGACTTTGATTTACGTCCCTTGTTTGTTCAGTTTAATTTGTGTGTTTTTGCTACATTTTTTGATGTTTTCTTCAATGAATTCTCAGATAACGGATAAAACACCCAGTGCAGTTGCTCCATGGTGCCAAAGAAGCAGCTTAGAGTATCTTAAATAAAAGATCCAGAATACTAATGCTTGTTTTTGTTATTAGATTTGAAACTGGTGCAGTAATAAGCCCCATGATACTAATGCTTAAAGTTGAGTGAGTGTCAAAGTGATTTTAGCTTGAGGTTCTGACACTTGAAAAGGCTGTAAAATTAATTAGGTTGCAGTTTTTCCACAGAGATTTAACACCTTTTGCAGTTGAGAGAATGAAACGGATCAGGCAATGTAAAGAGTGCCAAACCCACCCCAGTGTACGCACTACAAGAACCTGAAATTTTCACAGTATGAAGATGAAATTGAGTGTGTGAGGTGGGAACGTTTCCTAGATTTGAGATCTTGAGTCATCTTGAAGTTAATAGCTGCTTACCGTGGATAAGTCTCGATAATTTTTTTTTTGATTGTCAACCTTTTATCTAAATTTAGCTCTTACTTATTCATTGCTTCATGATCTTTGACTAAAAGCCAAAAACGAGGCAATGTTTAGTCAAAATGGGTTTGGAAATCTGTCTTTGTCAACATTCCTGTATGCTCTGAACTTAATCACCCATACGTACATACTAACACACTGCTGGAAAACTTTATCTTCACCATCTACAAACTGGAAACTGGTTTGAGAGAAATCTCTGAGGAACATGATGCACTGCTGATGCAGACCTAAGAAAGGAAATGCCACGAGATAAAGACCATTTCTCTACCCCCAAATTAGTAAGGTTAACTGCGCTTGTCTGGCAGCTTCTCAAATGTGAGTTTCTGTTCCTGGAAAGTAAAGATATAAGTAAAAATAAGTGCACATCTACACACATACACACACAGACACACAAAAAGACAAGGCTGAAAGGCAAGAGCGTTAAGCACTGTTCAGTGACAGCTAAGAAATTTGGACGACTTGTGGCAGGAAGACAGAGCCGGAGGAGGATGCAGAAGCGGTTTGAGCTTTTAAAGATAGCCTCCTCCTATTTATATAGGTCCGTGTGAGGGCACAGGCTAGTGACTGACAGCATGACGTGCTGTAGCATGTTACCACAGCAGTGACTTGACTGAACACAGCCTGAAGACCCAACCAAAGATCACGCCACGCCTACAGCGCACTCTCTACACACTACCGGGTCCCAGAAGTCGAGCATACTTCTCTTTCTTCTTCCTTGAGGTGCTTTCTGTTCCCCCGGGTTTGGTCTGTCTTTTATTTTTTGTGTGTCTAGCGAGTTCAAACAGGGATGGCGGAGCTGGAAGGCCTGGAGTTTGGGAAGTCGGACTTTGTGCTCCTGGACGAGGTCACGATGGAGCAGTTTATGGAAAATCTGAAGCTGAGGTAAGGCCTGAGATACAGCTAGAGAGGAGGAAGGGAGGGGAGGAGGAGGGTGGAAGCAGCTGGATGGTAGAGATGCAGAGGGTTATACTTCACGTGTACCGGATGGTATGTGAAGGAAAACAGCTGGGTTTTACTTGTCTTTGTTTAGCTAGCTATGAAGGAATAAAAAAATAAAAGATAAATTAAGGTGAATACTGACAGGATTTAACATGTACAAGTTAAAAAAAAAAAACAACGGTATAAATTTCAGACAACAATACTGATACTAACAGTTTGGCGTGTTGAATTTATAAGCTTGTGGCTAAGAGAGGATGTTACAATAAAACATGAAAGGGGAAAAAAAGACCATGACTCACTTCTACCTCCACGTTCCCGCTCAGCTTCAGTGTAAATGCTTGTGGTTGATCTGTTCACCACCACACCTCGTTCACTGTTAGGGGAAACAAATTACACACATGGCAACAGACCAAACCTAAACAGTTTAATATCCTGATAGAACTTTTTTCTGGTTTTGTTTTTATGACCTTTAGCGTGTAAATGCTTTCGGTCCAGACTTTTCTCGCTTCCTCAGAGTCCTCTTAGAGGGGCACCGTGTCCTCTTTTCAAATTGTGAGAAGTCACACAGCACTTTTTATCCAGGCCGTCATCATCCTGAAGAATGAGCAGAGGGAGCCAAAACACCAGAATGTCAGACACTGTTAAATGAGACTTAGAGAGAATAATCACACTATATCAGCTGACGTGTGCACCGCTGATGGCTCTAGATGAACATTTTTCACATCACTCTGGCCTGGCACCATAGAGTTTCACCAGAAGCTTGATCAGACTTGTCTGGGGCCAAAGAACAGCTACCAAACTTATAGACAGGAGACAAATTAAAGGAAAAACTTTGAAATAGGTGTCTGTTCACTTTAAGAAGTACTTTAGTGCCATGATCTAAGTCTACTAGTCTTCTATGAGGAAACACTCACTGAATCATTGCAAAGGTTTTGTGACTGATAGGCTTTTACCAGTAATGAAACATTTCTTTCCTAATGGGAGTGGTCTGTTTGAGGATGGGGTCCCCATTCATAGAGTTCAAGAGGTCAGTAAATGTTTTGATGACTCATTTGCTTTCCACCTTAATCAAAATACCACAAAAGTATTATATCTTTTGGAAAAATGATATTCCTTCCTAACAGTTCCCAAGACCTGAAGAATGACTTCTAAGGTGTGTAGGAGCTTTTAATGGTTATATCTGGTGCCCAAACACTTTATCAAATTCTTCATGTTTTTTTTCTTTAGATTTTTCAGCGATCTGCAATTTGGGAATGCTACTAAGTACCATCCAGTCAGTCAGAACACTTTTACTGTATGAGCTGACGTGAATAACTTGAACGGGGCATAAATTTTAGATACTGAGGTCTGCAATGGCTGCACTCTCTCAATTCAGGGAAAGAAACTTTGCATTTCTTGGCTGCATTTGGGAGACACTTTATAAATACTTACAGAAACTACATGATTACTGACACCGCTAAATAAAATTTAATATTAATGTAGTTTACTTAATTACTTTGAACTCTTCATTAGTACATGGATTGATGTATTTGAATGCATTAAAATTTTAAAAATCATTAAGGACTAACCCTCATTTACTAATATGTAAAGTAGTTTAACCTACGCTACAGCCATACTAAGGAACATCATGGCTGGGGACTGCGGCACGACCAAAAAATAGTTCAATCGTGTGCAGTGAACTTGCAGCCTCGTTGCCTTTCAAATGGTTGCTTTGGAAATGAAGACCAGTTTGTGACCACTCGCTGTCAGTTGTTTGAAAGGGACAATCAATTTAACATAGTTTCAATCCGTCTGTTCCAACACAGATGTGCTACACATAGATTTTACAGCTACTGCTAATTTCTAACTCTTGTTTGCTGGCGATTCACAATGCACAAACAAAATTTACAACATTCAGTTACATATACTTCGATACAGTCTGCTATCCGCTTGCAGTTTAATGGGGTCAAGTTCCCAATTACATGCAATCTGTTTGTGATAATACAACAACTGCGACAAATAGTCAAACACTGCAAATATTTTGCTGTCTTTTACAGCTGCTGTCTTCATGCACAGACACAGGATTTAGATCAAAATGTCATATGTGCTGGGCAACCTTGTTTTAATGTAGGTTTACCACTATATAATATAATGTAGGATTATAACCTGAATACAAACACTTTGTAACCAGTAGAGTCAGTCTGACAGTGTGTGGAGACTTGCTCCCAGCAGGCAATCCAGCCATCACCTTGCAGCTGAAAGTGACCAATCTGGTCACCCAGGGGTTGAGTGTGCAGCACCCTGTGCTTGACCCTCTGAGTTGACTCCAACCCTAGCCCTAACCAAGAATATCTAATTTTTGCTTTCATTACACTGTTCTGCCAAGGCTTGGCTATCAAGAAACAAATAAAAACTCATTCTAACTGACACAGATTTTTTTTTTTTAATGGTTTAGGGTGGTTTTAGTGTTGGAGTTACCACCTATGATGACTTAAACCTCAAAAGGTTAACCTAATTTTAGCAGCTGTAACAAACAAATTCCCCAAATTATGAAGAAATCACGTTTTTTATCTTATTTTCTTAAATAATTTTAAGAAATTTAAAAGATGCTTGTAGTAGTAGTAGTAGAAACAGGTTTCAGCACTTGTCAACTGCCTTGGAAATGCTTTTGGCCACTTTTGTCAGTTGTTTAAAAACACTATTCTAATTTCCAATGACTTTGATGACAACTAACATGTAAACACTGCATAGTCATCGAATCTGAATGAAAACTGCTTCAAAACTATGCACGAGATAAAGTTTTAAACAGCTTTTTCTTCTTGAACATTATTATTCTATCAACATCTTTGCTGTTATAAAATTCTCCAATAGATTTCAAATTCAGGATTCTCTGATAGAGCCACGTCTCCCTCTTGTTTCTCTGGTACAGCTAATTATTGCCTGAATACTCAGGTTGGAAGAACTTAACTATAGAAGCTGTCAAACTGAGCTTAAATACATAAACTATGCACAAATAGTCCACAAACATAAAAATAAAAAGCAAAAAATAACTTTTGTTTCTACAATGTTTTTTTCGTGTAGTGCAGGAGGACATGGAGAGGGTTGGTTTGACAGAAGGAGATGCAAGAACTGTTCCCACTACGGTGACCCCAAGTGGTAACAGCCAAAAGAAGAAGCAGTTTTGGTGTCTGACAGCTAGTAGCATGACTAAAATCAGGAGCACGATGACCAGATTGGAGCAGATAAAATGAATTAGATGCAATAAACTACTCATCCATCTATTTTTAATCGCTGAACCAGTTCAGGGCCTGGAGCGTATCTCTCCTGTCACAGTGCCAGAGGCAGGTGTAATGTTATGATAATGTTAACAGTGAATCGCAGGACCGATGCAGAGAGACAGATAATGTTTCATACTCACATTCACACTACTGATCAGGGAGTGGTTAACACTATGGCCTCATTGCAAAAAGATTCCTTGTTTCCTATCTGCTGGCTGGCCTTTCTCTGAAGAGTTTGTGCGTTCTTCCTGTGCTGTTGTGAGTTCTGCCCAGGTACTCAAGCTACTTCTCACAGTCCAAAAAATAGCCATTTATTGGTGATTCTAAACTGGCTCTATGTGTGAACAATAAACTAACAAATTACACAACGGTTATAATAAAAGCACGTGCGCAAGTTTTAGTATGTTGATGGTTTTTAGGTTAAAGTTTTAGACAATTATGCAAGTGGTCTGAACTTACTTTCATATCCTTGTGGAGCCTGAAACTTAGCCTGACCCAAAGAGCCAGCATAAGCACATTAAATGGAAAACACCATGAAATAAACAGTAATCATTCTTTAAGACAGATTCCAACCTCTGAGTTGAGACACAGCATTTCTGCCACATGTTGAGCAAACACAACACCTACCATCTACAAAGCTATACATGCAACACGACTGTTAGGTCTTATTCATTCTAGCAACCTGTTTAACCTCTGTGGCATGTAGTCTTAACCCCTCCCAGCTCAACAAACCCACAGTTAGATTACCCAAGGCTTGGTGACGCCCTTCGAGCCGCAAGTTTCATTTCCTGCTTTTAGTATGCAGACACTTGTGTCACTTCCTGTCAGCTGTGACATAGTGGTGCATGGTCTTCATTTTAATGTGCATTGTGAAAAAATAAATGGCAAATGCAGCTACGTTGCACCTGCATGCCCATTAACAAAAGAGTGAATAAACTACATAATTCTATCTGACATGCAGTCCAGACAGGACCACCATAGTCAAAAGGAGATTGGTAGTTAAATCTGCAGTAACTGGAGAAACAGATATAGATAGAAAATATATGACATTGGCTGAGTCAGAAAAAGTATTGAAGAAAGGGGGCTGGGGTAGAGGTGGGTTGCACAGTGGCTTATTCATGCACAAAGGAGCTTAATACATGCATTTGATTTGCTAACTTGATGTGTAGAAGGGTATAAGTAGATATGAGTTAGCACTAAGATCAGCTGATCTGTGGTTGATCTTGACTCTATGGCTGAATGCTATGCTTTGTGTCTTCTTTTAATCTCAAATGTGCACAGCAGGTCTGCAGTTACTGCATTGGAAAATCTATATCACAAATGCCATCTTTAATAACAGCAGGTGTATGTGATTGTGATTGCCTTTTGTCTTGTTAGGTTTGAGAAGGGCCGAATCTACACCTACATCGGAGAAGTGGTCGTCTCCGTTAACCCATACAGACAGATGGACATTTACGGCAAAGATAACATTGAAGCATACCGAGGCCGCGAGCTGTACGAAAACCCTCCTCACCTGTATGCAGTGTCTGATGCTGCCTATAAAGCCATGAAGAGACGGGCCAAAGACACCTGCATCGTCATATCAGGTCAGACTAACCTCACTGCTGTTTACTTTCAGTAACCTCATAATAAGCTTGTAATGTCTGACTGGTGGGATTTCTGTTCAATGATGAAACCTTCTTTGGTTTCTCTGATTTTATGTTTATTAAATATTTGGAACAATCCAATGAGGAATTAGATCATTTTAACAACTTTAAAGCTACTTGAAGGGAAATTAAAGAGAAAACTAAACTTTAGTCAAAATATGAACCCTCTTAAGTATGACTCTGCTTTTCTTCGTTTGTGCTTTGACAAAAATATGGAATTAAAAATGTAAAATTGATTTAGGTGCACCTTGCTAGCACCAGGGTGAACCCCTTTTTGCCTTCAGAACAGACTTTATTTTTCATGACATGGATTCATCAAGCTGCTGGCAGTATTCTTCTAAAGTTTTGGTCCATGTTCACATGACATCATCACACAGTTGCTGCAGATTTGTCTGCTGCACATGATGTCATTCACCCATTGCACCACATCTCAAAGGATCAAGTGACTGTGGAGCACATTTGAGTACAATGAACTCACTTTCATGTCTATAGTAGACATGAAGAGTGAAGTATTGGAATGTGATTAACTGATTAGATATGTTAATGAGTAGTTGAACTAATGCAGCTAACAAAGTGGCTGGTGAGTGTAAGTTATCAGGTTGTTATAATTTTTAACTGTTTAGGATTTTTCTATTGTAAAAGTGACCTCACGACTTTGTAGGCTTACAATAGTACTATTGTTTAATAGAAGGTTGATTTTCACTCTTAGAATTCTCTATCAGCACTTCAGAACACAAAAAGGGTTTTTTTAGCTGGTCTCTTAGCATAGCAGTTAGCTTTACACAGTTACCAAGAAGAACAGGCAAGTTGTGTTCAACCTAATATAAAAACATTGCACTTAGCACTTAATATCATTGTTTATTCAACAGTTAACATAATAATGCTCATGCTCATAATATGGTGAGCATTTAGCTTAAAGCACCATGCTAACATTTAAAACGCAAAGCTAACTAGCTTGTATAGGTTCTCTGTCATTCAGGTCATGGTAGTCTCAGGATCTACACTACCAAAGAAAGCTACTGGACTTTTTTAAGTGTTGTGAAGACCTTTCAACTCACTTAAAGAAGTCCAGTCGCTTTCTTAGTTTTTTTCCAAGGTCCAACTAGCATGATGCTAATCTCAAAGTTAACTGTTATGTTGGGACATTGAGGTTAATGCTAGCGATAAAAGTTATTTAATTAATTAGGAAATAATGAACAGTTAGGAAGCACGGATGCTGTACTTGTAACTATACTTCTATCACAGTAGCAGTATTAATTAGTAAACTGGTTTTCTATCATTACCTGAACAGGCGGCTTGCCTAAATCTGGATTTAAAAATAAATTTTTTGCGTCCCTCTACTGGAGCAACCTAGATTCATACACTGTTTTCAGGCTTTAGAAAATCTAGTCCTATAATGGGAGACTTTTATCACTGTTAATCACAGTAGTACATATTAGTATAGCTAAAACCTATACAGGTTTTTACTATAGGGATACAGAGCTGAGATAAAGTCAAAACCACTGACTGTAAAACCAATTTAGGGTTAAACAGGTGACAGCATGGGAGAGTGTGGTTTTACTTATATGAAGGCAAAAAAATAACACTGACGTATTTTCACATACACATATCAGCCCTGTGTTTGCTGTTGGGTTTCCGCTTTCTGCAGTTTTAATACTCAGCTAGGTATTTTTGGAAATGTAATTTATGCTCCTTTTTTGGTCAAAAGCAAGATGTCATCAGGTGATGAGTCACACCATAGCTTAGGTGTTTGGCTTACGTTTGATTTTTTAGTTTATTTCTGAGCGCTTTACCTTTGTGTAGTTTTTACCTCATTGATCAAACTGTTTTATCATTGTGTAAGTATATGTGCATTCAGATATATGCCTGTTCTGTGTATGCAAGCTTTTTTGTGTATATATATATATATATATATATATATATATATATATATTGTTGGCTGTTTTAAGAGGGGGATTTTTTCAACCTTTGCCATAAATAAAGTATACTGTATTTTACTATTACTTATTTCTTTCACTCTGTAGGCAGGCAGGATGTAAGACTTATTTTATGCAGACAGGAATAGATATAGTTCTATAAAGGTTGTTAAACAATATGATCTGCTGGATAGTTATTATTACTGCGTTGACCAAATGTCTGTATCCCCATTCATTAGATGGCATGCTGCTTAAATACATCCTCATGTCAGTGAGATGCCATTTTTTTTCACATCTTGTAAATATTCTGGTATTATATTTACTTCCATGCTCAAAAAGATTTTTTGCGTTGCAGGTGAAAGTGGGGCCGGAAAAACAGAAGCCAGTAAATACATCATGCAGTACATTGCAGCAATCACAAACCCAAGCCAGAGGGCAGAGGTCGAGAGGTGAGCCCTCACATGATCATTAGGTTCATAAGTTTTGTTTTAATTTCATGTTGCCATAAATAACTTGTCATTCTTCTATTCCTCTGACTGCGCTTTACCTCCCTCATGGCTGATTCTGTAAATCCATCATCGGTTACCACAACGTGATCAATCAGTGTGAAGAATGTGCTGCTGAAGTCCAACTGTGTGCTGGAGGCCTTTGGGAACGCCAAGACAAATCGCAACGACAACTCCAGCCGCTTCGGCAAGTACATGGACATCAACTTCAACTTCAACGGCGATCCCACCGGAGGACACATCAACAACTACCTGCTGGAGAAGGTAAGATGATGAAAGGGTTTAAACTGCAGAGAGAAGGCCTTCACAGCGAGCCTCTGCTGAAAAGTACCAAAAAGTTCTTCTCATTTAGCTTTTAAATTACATCTTTGCTGCTGAACATGAATGTTTCATGAGGTGATAACAAAGAGGTGTGAGGGAACATCCATGAATAGATGTGTCTGTGAAGTCTCTATCCTCCTGCTGCTGCGCGTTAATGAATTGCTCACCTGGGGGTACTTGATGCTGCTGTATTTATCCGCTCTGTTAAAAAACCGTCTGACACTCAGATCCAGTTTAAATGATGGTGCCATGATTTATTCTCAGAGGGCAGAAATAACCACGCTGTCTCGGAGCAGCAAAAAAAAAAATATCCAGAGATGAAAAACTGAAACAGTGCTAGAAATACAGCTGGTGGAGATTTGGACTTTTTCCTCCAACACTAGGTGGTCTGGTCTTATTTGCATGGTGCACTGGAGTTGTAGCTGTCTAAAACAAAAGCAAAGTCGGTTTTTCCTGGAGAAATGAATTTTGACACCACAACAAAGACAAAAGAAAACCATCAGCACTGTGAAAATTCTTTTCTTCCACACTACTTTTGCTGTTTAAGTCATTTACTAAAGCATAATTGTTTATTAGGACAATACATATGTAACTGCTTATATTTTTACTGTATGTGGACTGTACATGTGTAGTCTTCCACTAAAAGCTCATTTGGTGTTCGGAAAAGCCATGAAAGTCCTTCTTGGAGGTAAAACTTTTCACCAGTGTTTCAGAAACATCCAGGGAAATATTAATCTTTGATATCTGAAAATGACAGCTGACTAGCATCACTCTGTTCACACTGGGGCCTATCCCAGATGTGATAGGGTGAGAGGCGGAGAAAACCCTGGACAGGTGTGGGGCCAGTGTGTCGCAAGGCTAACACATAAAGACAGACAACCATTTGCACGCATTTACGGGTAATTTAGCATTACCAACTAACAAATTAACTAATGACTTTTAACTGTGGGAGGAAACCAGAGTACTCAGAGAGAACCCACCGCAAACTCAGCCAGACTGTGGATTTGGATTTGAACCCAGGCTGCAGTGCTAACTGCCGTGCCACTGGGCTGTCAATCCAGACTTAAAAAAGTAAGAAAGCTATGATTATAAGGCTTGATACAGAATTTTCTTTACGTTTTTGTACTTGACAGGTTAAACCACAATAAGTAGCAATAGCATATACGCAGTGTGAGTTTGGTTTTCCTGTGGTTTGAACTCTCGTGTGAACCTGTGCATTTCATGAGTCCAGTCAACTAACCACTCCACTCCAACTAGACTGCATCATGTCATCTCAACTGGAACAAATGAAGTTGTTGAATTTCACGCAGATCCTACACGATTTAATTACGTTCACCATATAAACATGAAATTATTTTGTTCAAATTACAAGTTAGAATTGTGTAAATGTAACAACCACCCAATTTCATTTTTCTGAGTGCATAGTGTTGTTTTCACATTTCCTTTTTGGATCATCCCACTTGATTCAACCCCCAAAGCTATTTTTTTTGTCTCAAAAACTTAAACCAATGAGCTCTGACCTTTGGGAAATTGTATGTAGTATGTAGTAAAGGTATAATGGTATTTTTCAATTTTCAATTTTAAGGTTAGAAGTTGAGTTTGTCAGATAAATATTTCATTTAATGTCAGTGAACAAAAGAGAACAAATTCTAACAAACAGACACAGATAGGCATTTATTGCCAGCTTTGCATTCAAAGTGACCAAATATATTTAGGATACATTTAGTCTTATTCTTCCAGCTCTAATATTTATTAAGAACATATATGGATGTTTGTGTTTTCAGTCATCCAGGTGATGGTGATCTGAGCTTTCTTTTGGGGTTCTCTCTGTGTACTCTTGCTTAATTAGGGAGTCTAACCTTGTTATAGGCTATTGAGCTGTCCAGGCTGTCTGCTGCCTCTCACCTCATGACACCTGGGATAGCCTTCAAACCCCACATGTGACCCTGAATAAAAGAAGGCGTTGGATGGAGTAGTCTTAAGTTATTTCCTCCTCTAAGGAATAAGTAAAGTAATGCATTATTTTTCATTATGCAACAGAATAATGTGTAACACATTTTGAGGAATGACCCTAACATTGGTTACAGAAACTGCACCTGACTGAAAGTAACTTTTGAAAAAGCTTCGTCATCACAGAATAATTGTATAACACTGTAAGAGTACCTTAGGTAGCATTTTTTATTTGCTACCATAATCTGTTTTCCTGTTCAAGTCCAGGGTGGTGCAACAGCAAGGAGGTGAGAGGAACTTCCACTCGTTCTATCAGGTAAACTGCAGTCTGCACTTCTGCTGTAAAACAGTTATCGCAATTATCACATGAACACATGAACACGTTCACTCCGCAGCTATAACGAGGCTGTGCAATCTAACCTCCACAAATAAATGTCACCTGCCCAGTGATGCCTGCACAGCTGTACAGTCACAATGGTGCTGAGCTGGTATATTTGCTGTGTTTTCATAGCTGCTGCGTGGAGGCTCTGATGAAATGCTGCAGTCGTTTCACCTGCAGAATGATCCTGCTGTTTATGTTTATACCAAAGAGGGAGCGGAAACTGCTGTGAGTATATCATCTTGAGAGTTTTAGTTCAAGAGTGAATAAAAGTTTGAATAACTGATATAAATTAAACAAACTGTCTGAATTTTAAAATAGCTCTCTTTTAAATTTTTTTGCATAATTTGGAAAAATATTCTCAGAAGCCCATCTGTCATGGACAAGCAAATTTGTTTTATTTTGCATTTTTATTTTATCTCTTCGCTTTCCAGACCTCCAACAACGATCGCTCGAGCCACAAAGCCGTGTTGAGTGCACTGGAAGTTATTGGCTTCTCAAAAGAAGAGATCTCCTCAGTTTATCAGATCCTCGCCACTATTCTGCTTTTGGTATTTTAGAGCTTTGTTTAATGACTTTTCTTGACATACATTCAAAACATACATTGGTTAATATTCTTTAAGCAATATATTGGTTTCTTTTTCAGGGCAATATGCAATTTGAGAGTGATGGTGAGAACGTTAATATTGTGGGACAAGAAGTTGTGAACCACATCTCAGAACTGACGGCCACAGACCCGGAGAGCGTCAATAAGAGCCTCCTGTACCGCACGGTGGCCACTGGAGGAGGCGAGGTCATTGAGAAGGGGCACACAGAGCAGGATGCCTGCTTTGGACGGGATGCTTTTGCCAAGGTGCCAGAAACAGGCCCAAAATAGCTCAACAGTAAAACTAAATGGTGTTACAGCTACTGAGGATGAATGTAGATGTTTACAACATACAGTGACGTGTTTTCCTTTAATCATATTTTCACAGTTGTGACATATTTTAAGCTCTGCCTTCTCTCCTACAGGCTCTCTATGAAAGGCTTTTCGGCTGGATCGTCAGCCGCATCAACAGCATCATTGAGGTGAAAGACTACGACCCAGTGCTGCATGGGAAAAACACTGTAATTGGTGTGCTGGATATCTATGGCTTTGAGATCTTTGACAACAACAGGTGGGTGTCACAACAGTGTTTTGACATCCGCCCACTTTTCTTGTGAATACTAGTCATTGTTGATGTTGTTGCTCAAGTGTTTGTTCCGCTGTTTTCGGCCAGCTTTGAGCAGTTCTGCATCAATTACTGCAATGAGAAGCTGCAGCAGCTTTTCATCGAGCTGATCCTCAGACAGGAACAAGACGAATATCAGAGAGAAGGCATCACCTGGCAACATGTGAGTAAACACACAAACACACACACACAAGCACTTGCGCAAGAACTGCTGCGTCCATATTTGTTCTTACTCAAAGTGGGCCTGTCATTGCTTCTCTTGTATTATATATCCGTTTCCAGTGGTGGATGCTCATATGTAAATATGACAAAATTTCAAATAATAAGGTCAAAAGGTCAATTTTCAGACTTTCACTTGATATGCTCTGATCCAGACAGATTTCTCTCGCCTTGTCTCTGTGATTCAAATAGGGAGATGTCTTTATATGGTCATCTTAAACAGATCTTGCACTGAAGCCTCACACACCTGCTGTTTAAACTTTCTGTTTGAGAGAGGCAGCCAATCAGAGGAAAGCTGCATTTCAGACAGGGGATGAAGTGGGCATCAAAACCCAGTATGAGATAAATAGCAATAATCTTACAGTGAACTATGCAAAACTACCCATCAACTCTGACTTTGAAATGTAATGTTGTGTCTATGTGTATCGAAAGGTCAGGCTGGGAGATTAAAAGTGTATTTTGCATTCAACATCAACTTCAGTGGTTCCCATCCCATCTCAAATTCGTGTTTTAATTATACTTTTACTTTATATAACCCATGTAGCATTACTGTCCCCCAAACCCAGAAAGCCCCTCACTGTTTGGTCAGTTCAAATGAGGGGCTGATCTGAATGGGAAACTGAGGACACTGCAATTTTTTTGCAAATTAGCATACCCTGGATAATCCTCATTTCTGACTTTAATGAGGACCATAAATTACAAATTAACTTCATGTTTTATTTATGATTTATCCACTGAAGTCTTCATCAAAGTGTTTACTGAGGACACAGACAAAGTGAGCCAAGGACCTTTTCCCCATAGACGCCTATGCAAGAAGTCTTTCTGCAGCCAGATGAGTCGCCCCCTGCTGGATTCTATTAAAACTAATGCAGGTTAAAGAAACTTGTGCAATGGCTTCAATTTTCACTTCCAGAAGCTACAGCTATCCTTCATAATGTTGATCCAAAAAGGAAACTCTTAAATCACTGATTTTCAAATTGAAAATCTCTAATCGAGTGCTGGATTTAAAGTCTCGTGAAAAGACACGAGTTTCGTGTGAGCTTAAAACCCTGACCTGTCTGCTCACTAGTGGACACCTGGTTGCTTAGGTAACCCTCTCATGTCTTTTACACACTTTCTTATGTCAATAAGCATCTTTCGCTCCCATTTGTAGTCACTTCAATCACTCACCTCAAAGTTGAGAAAAGTTACCGTTTAGCTTTGCATTGCTGACTCTTATGTTGCCTTTTGTTGCCACATGTTGTTGGATTTCACTGAGATCCCATGGCTTCTGATTACAACATCACTGCTAGTCTCTTGTTGTGTTAACTCTCATTACTTGTAGTTTATTTTAACATCAGATATACAACAATGTGTGAATCTGTTTGTATGGGGGTGTCATTGCAAAACCAAGAAACTGACCGAAACCACACACTCGCTGTATGTGGACACATCTGTCACGAAAGCTCACATAAACAGAACAAAATTCTCTTGCAGTAACAAGAGCAACCACTTCATTCACAGACCAATCTGTTCTTTCTTTGAACTGACAGTCGTGCTCTTTATGCGCAGATCGAATACTTCAACAACCAGATCATTGTCGACCTGGTGGAGCAGGCCCACAAAGGCATCATCTCCATTCTGGATGAGGCTTGCCTCACTGTTGGAAAAGTCACTGACACAGTCTGCTTGGACAGCATGGACACCAAACTGGCACAGCACCCCCACTACACCTCCCGCAAGGTCAGAACTAATTACTACATCTCCTCATGTGATGTAACATTAACTATATGATTCCCTTAATAGACTTGAAGGTTCGAAAATAACCTTATACTTTATAACAGTAGCACACAATTAAAAGGGCACTCAAAGAGCACATCCTCTGCCAAGGCCAGTGCATTATTTAGCAAGTTTAGGAGAAATTTGCTTCATACTTGGAAAGATGCTTTCATAATGACTGGGTTTCATTAGCACTTCTGCCAGTGCACAATAACAAAAGTATATGTTTTTGTGAATTATAACATGAGGAGGTTATCAAGCTTCTCAACAAAAGCAGAAGATCTTTAAATGTTTTTAACACATAGTGGTTTAAAAACAGGATCTCGAACTTTCAGAATTAACTGGGAAGGAAGTGGTTTTATTCTCAACATGTTCTCATCAGACTTACAGTAAACCTAAAAGGCAAAAGAAGGAAGAAATCTGATCATTTGCCAAAATGGAAATGCTAATATTTGCCTTTTGTAGGTTAGAAGCACCGAAGTAAAGCAGTGGAAATGCTACAACCTAAAATAAATTGAGTTTCGCTCATTTTGGGGAAGGGTAGATTGTAAATATGTAAAAACAAAACCAGTAAAGCCAGTGAAGCAATTCTGTGAAGCAATTTATTGGATAAAGGTTGAGACAAATCCACACTAATCAGAATCAGTAAATGAGATGAAATCTTCTTTCAGATATTAGTAAATGGAAGGCAGTTCTGAGCCTTGAAAGACTTGAAATGTCCATTTATGTGGACGTATAATTTAACCAGTCACAATATTTAATGGAATTGTTGAGCAACAGTTTTTTAGACTGTTAGAAGGTCCTTCATATGTTTTACTTTGGACATTGGCTGCTTTTTCACTCATTTCCAGTCCAGTCCTTTTACCTGACCATTTTCAGAGGATTGTTTTACTTGTTTGTTAAGCTACTTAACACTGACTTATACATGATTCAAGGATAAAAAGGCACCTAACTCAAGGGTAAGGGGTCAAGGGTTTTCAACCGGTATTGTCTTGCGGGTATAGCCTTGTGGGTGCTTAGTAGCAGCCTGATGCAAAAACAGTCTATTTGCATTTCTTTATTGCATATATGAAAAATACCAAAGATGACAGTTTGACAGGCATAAAATATATTTTTGTACCAAGAGATTGATTCCCAAAGAACTATTGGTTGAAAAGTTATCATGCATAACTCAGCATGGTGTGCACTCTGTCATTAAGAAACTGAGGGAAACAAACAAGTGGAGATAAAGAGGAAGTGACAGTCCTAAAATCAAATGAACAGTATCTGAAAGTCCTGTCAGGAAATCAGACATAAAAACAGCAAAGACCTGACACAGAACCTGAGAGATGCATCTGGTCCTTCAGTTCAATCATCCACTGTTCACTGAAGCCTCATCAGAAATAGAAGGGTGGCGCTCAAGATGGC
Organism: Pelmatolapia mariae; assembly: GCF_036321145.2. Taxonomy (NCBI): domain Eukaryota; kingdom Metazoa; phylum Chordata; class Actinopteri; order Cichliformes; family Cichlidae; genus Pelmatolapia; species Pelmatolapia mariae. The sequence goes on from NC_086245.2 coordinate 10,219,362, forward strand.
ACTCTTAAGGAAGGGAAACGGGGAGAAAAGGCTGAGGTATGCCAAATTATATCAGAACTGGAGTGACAATCAGTGGTAGCAGATGTTACGGAGTGATGAGACCAAATTTGAAATTTCTGGTCCAAATTTTTATCACTGTGTACAGAGAGGGTCAACGGCCATCTGTAAAACAAGATTTAAGCTGTGTCAGGGTTTGGGGCAAAGTTTTTCTTATATACTGTGTTTGTATTCATGTTTGCATGTTTCAGTAAATCAATGATCTTGTCTCTCAGTGTTCAAAATGTGAAGAAATGAGAGGCGGTTTGAGAATTTTGCACAATACAATTTTTTTTAATTTAAATATAGAGGAGAATAAAAACACCCATAGTTACCTAAGAGAACAGGTGCAGTTTTGAGGTTTTACCACTAGAGAGCAGAGTTTCTCCAATATTTTTCCTTTTAGGTTTGCTCCAGATATGAGATGCTTTATGAAGTGCAGGATCTCCAAAACTCCTCGTAAAGTTGAGTCCGAAGATGTCTGTAATTGAGTTAAATAGATCATATTTCACTCACATTGTCCTCTCTTGTTTCCAGCTCAGCCCCACTGACAAAAGCATGGACTTTCAGAAACACTTCCGTATTCGCCACTATGCCGGAGACGTCACGTGAGTTGCTACATTTTGCACTGTTTGTTGTCATGTTTTTCAGTCCAAGGCCTCTCTGTGGAGAAAAAATAATGACAGGCTGCTGTGCTTGAGTTCACGAATGTAAGCCATAAAATCCTATTAAAGGAGGTCAGCTCATGGCAATGACATCATTTGGGCTCTAGTGGTCCAGAGTGACAGCTTTACTGAGCAGAATATGTAGTAAATTCCCATGTTAACCAAAATCTGTGCAATCCTGGAAAGATGTTGTCACTTTTCATATCCACTTAATGTATAATTGTATGGACAGTGGATGTTTCCACAGATGACAGCAGGGTTCAGAAGTCACATATAGATATGTGAGTAGGGCACTACTCTGCACATAAACAGGGCAATGTGGAGGCACAGAGAGGACACGCACACATCTGCTTACAAGAGCTGGAAAAACATGATTTTCAACAGGATCAGTGGATATTCATGTCCAAAAACTTCCAAAACGCTAAAATTTTATGTGTCAAATTTTAAATCACATAAAGATAATTTAAATATATGTTTTACAACACATAGAATGAATTCCATCCATTCATTTTCTTGACCAAATATCTAGTTTGGAGTCACAAGAGTGCTGAAGTCTGTTCCAGCTGTCGTAGGGAGACAGAGGCGGGGTACAGGTCATCAGTCCATCGCAGGGCTAATACAGAGAGACAGACAACCATTCATTACTTGTATCGTCTTTGTTGTAGTGACAAAGGTTATTTTAGTTCACTAAACTAAACAAAAAATCAAAACCATGTGTGAAAAATAAGATATTTTAATGAATGTTAATAAAAGGTAAGTAGAGATAGTAAAGATTTTTAAAAAGCGCGTTTCGTTGTAGTGACATTTTTGAATATAGACAGGATTGTGAGACAGTTTTGCTTATGTTTATTGAGACTGGAGGGTAAACATGACTATGAGTCAAGTGTTTGTAAGATATGTTCTGAAAACTTGCTTAGATCAGCCTTTATCATTATAGCAAAAACACTAAACGTAACACTGAAGCAGATAAAAGCAGTTAAAACTGTCTGGGCTCTCCCAGGAAGAAGTTCTACTCCTCCACCTTGAAAGGAGGCAGGTATGGTGATTCAGATATATGACTAGGATGTCTTTTAGATGCCTCCTATGCGAGACATTTTGGGCAAGTCCAACTAGGAGATGGCCTTCTGGAAGACCCGGGACACTGGGGAAATAATGTTAATAATGTCAGGCTTTGAATGTCACGCTGGATGAGGTGGCCTTTAATAAGGAGGTCTGGGTATCTACACATGCCCCTGCAACCATGACCCTGTAGTAAATGCACAGATAAATTATACTTGTAAAAGCAGACTAAATCTAAAAATTAAAAACTTAAAAAAAAAAGCAGCGGCTTGCAAAAGTATACTTTACTAAAGTCAAACAGGAGGCGTTCTGAGCTGCTAGAAAACAATTTATAGGACAGATGACATCATAAATCACATGTATGGCTATAAAACTGATATATGCATATTGAGCTTTTTAGCTTTTAGCCTGCTCCGAAAGTTGAATTTATTTTTCATTGATGTTAGTGGTTGCTTGGTTTATGACACACAGACTAAAGAAGAAACACTTTGCTCAGCTTCCTTCTCCATCACTGCTCCATTTCCTTATCGGAATTTAAACACTGCGGCGGCCAGATGAGGCCCCTGGCCAGCAGTCAGCCACCGTGGCTTTGGATCCCCACAGCTCACGTGTACTGCCCTCAATCTAGAGAGGGAAGGACATTAATATGTCAAGGGAACACGCAAGTGGAGGAGGATGAGGAGAGATGGAGCCAGCTGATGAGACAATTTTGTCTCTGTGTGATACAGCAGCAGTAATCAAAGAGTACTGAAGGAGGTTTATTGAGGTTCTGTGACGCTGGGAAATCCAGGCTAACAGGATGTCAAACACACACAGAAACACAGGACAATTTCATGCATCAGCTCAGGATCGCTCTCACCCACAGTTAGCAATAGTGTTTCTATTCCCCTGAAATGCATAAAAGAAAAGGTCCTTGTAGTAGTGATGTAGTATATGAGACAAAATGTTATTATTACTGATGCAGTAATGTGCAAGTAGCTGTTCATTTTATTATTTTTTAAATTAATTAGGGTTGTAACTAACAAGACTCTTTTAAGAATTACTCTATTAATTTTAATTATTTCACAAATTTATGCTTTTTTTTTAATGCGACTCCAAAAGAAAAAGTTTGAGTCAACCACTTCATCAAAATATTTGACAGTTGGTTGATCAACATCAGTGTTAGTCAAGAACTTTTCGAAGTTCTTTTCATTGCCTGCAGGCGCTTTTTAAACGAAGATTTTACTTACAAAGAATCATCTTACAACATGCTAACCATTTGTCTCGTTGGACTGACCGCTCACTCCCTTTCAGCTGCATCTAGCTCTCTATGTCGAGTGGTTCGTTGATCTGATTGGATGAAATTAGCCAGTTAGACAGTGATAAGCAGATGGTTCATCCAAGTACCAGGTTATAATTTTTGAAAGTGCCTGTCCTTAAACGTTCTCCCCAGATGTTTTCTTAGTAACAAACATCTGGCACATCAGGTCAGAGATGGAGTGCTCCATTCAGGCTTGTTAAGTGATGATGTACATATGGAAGCAGTAAGGTTGTACTTAATGCTTTTTTCACTTTCCTGTAAGTCAACTAGGCCAACTTCACTAACCTGCCAAATGTTCCTTGTATTTAGTTTTTCATCCTTGTTTATGTCTAAAGCTAAAGCAGCGCTTTATGTTTTTGATTTTATACAAATACTTCAGTCAGAACACGGTTTTGTGTAAAATTCAACTAACTCCCTGTTAACTTCTAACGCTCATAAAACCTCCTTTTCGTCTGGACATTAAGGTTAGGGCTAGACATGTTGGAAAGATAAGCAGATTAATTTTGATCGCCAGACGACTGCGCTGTCAGAGGAAAAACACACACGTAAGCTGAGTCTGAGAGGGTTAAATTATTGAATATTACGTTTGTTTAATTGTTTAGTCATGAGCATCCGAGAAAAACCATGTCATCAGGGTCCTGCCAGCAGTAATATGACGGGCTGGATAAGAGCGTGTGCCACAGACCTGCAGTAAGTCATGACAGATGGCTGTCCCTGTCACTACGTGTCCCCATCATCCGGCCCCTGATCACCTCAGGGCCACGACGGGGTCTCTCCAGCTGAGCTGTCACCTCTCGTATATTGCTTCCTGGTGGCACCATCCCCTGTCCCATCCCATCCCGTCTCAGTCTTTCCTTACTCTGGCTAAATATACTCTCTTCCTCACCACCCGCTAGCCCCCCTTCTCCACTCTCACCAAACCACCAGTATCAGAAGCTTTGACCTACTTTGTTCTCTCCTCCTTTTTCCTCTTGTCTTTTCTTATCCTGTTTCCTCTTCTCCTGCTTCTGTTCTGCAACACTCACCTAGCTCTCATTGCTATCCGTGCTTTTAAATCCCTGCAGAATTTCAGCCTGCACATGCAGCACTTTCAGGAAAGATATACAGTTTCATATATTCCTACTCTACAGCTTTATATTGCAGGCATCTCACATCTTTGTCACCTGACTCTCCCTATATGTGCTGCCTTTCACCTTGTGCCACTCAGCGGTCTCCTTGCACCAGCCTTGACCTTCATACTTTAATATACATTCCTCTAAATCATTGTCGTGTCTCTGGAGACCGGCTGCCTTTGTCTTTGCCTGTCCTCTCCTGTCTGCTCTGTCGCATCAGCTTTCCTACGCTTGTAAATAAGTGCTGTGGCTTCTTGTTGTGGGTCCTAAACCCTTACTTTTTTTTCATACTGTCTTACTTCAGCGAGCCTCCAAGAAATCTGATCAGGTTATATTGACTTCTGAGAGCCAAGGAGACACATCTGTCATAGGCATTGATAAGTTGACTTGACCATTTCCCCTTTGACTTCTATAGGCCTGGAAGTCTCTTTGGAGCCACAGGTATCGCCCTCTGGTGGCCATTAAAATACAGATTTAAGGCACTTCCACGTTGGCATCCCTTCTAAGATCTGGAGGCTATGTCCAACTTTTACACTGTCTATTGTGGAAATCTGTGACATGTTGGCCTTGAATTTAGGATGATAGAGTGTGGAGTGAAATAATTTTGTCCAGCATCAGCTTTTCCAGACTCCAAATATGGACGTTTTTGCCCTCATATGCCCCCCAAGAAACAGTGCAAATGAGACCAGACACTGACTAATTTGCTCTGGCATTGGACTGAATATGAAGGGAAGCTAATCTAAAATAAACAAGAGTATTCTGAAGCCATTGGGGTGGCCTTTATTGAAAGTAAAATTCATGTTGAATACTTTATTATTGTTAATAATTGGAAAAAAGTAAGGCTGTTTCAGGGCTTTCTAGCTTCTAAATGAACTGGTGCTTATATAATGCTTTCATTCACTTACAATCGTGCTTTTCTATATAACATTCACACTCCAGTGAACACATCAGAGCGCAACTCAGGGTTCAGTGTCTTGTACAAGGATACTTTGGCATGGCAGGGATTGAACCACCAACCTTCCAATTAGTAGATGACCTGCCTCTGCCTCCAGAGCTACAGCCACCTCCAGTGGGGAAAGAGAGAGAACGTTTGAGAAGCAGTGGTTTAGCAGTTGAAGGTAAAACAAGTCCTGCAGTAATCAGGAAGTTGGTGACTGGGTCCCAGCTTGTGATAGTCAGCATACATACGTGTCCTTTAGTGAGACACTGAACCCAAAAGTGCCCCAAACGTGTCATTGTTGTGAATATGTTAATATGGATTATAGTCCAAAGTCCTGCAACTGGGTGATAAGAGTAGAAAACCCCTATATATAATGTAGTTTTAAAAAAAATGTAATTTTAGGGGAATATTTGTATACATTTTTGTTTTGGTGCATTTACTGGTTTTAAAGCTTCTCATTTACAGGTTATGTGCACAGCCCAATAAAAGGGATGCACTCTTTAAAGTCAGAAATGCATCCACACTGTGCATCGTATTGTTACACTGTGAATATGAGGGAGAGGTTTTTATGAGGCAATGCTTACACTACAGCAGGCTCATCCCCCGGAGCTGGACAGCTTATGTAACTGTGCCTTACAATGTGCCCGTGACCTCCCACTGATGCCTCATCAAAACCAACTGAGCAGTTTGTGGAGGGAAAAAAAAAGCAGACAGATTAGTTTGTAGACAGTTCATTTTATCTAAACGCGAGCCATGGGGAGAATTTGACCATGTACCTAATTTGTAAATTGACTAAGCAGCATGACTCTTGCTCTAATCCTTTGCCGGAGGTCTGTGAGTCATTAGTAGCAGAGAGTGCAGTTAATGATAGCGACCCTTTGAGTGGCAGACGCTTACTCTTTAAACTCTATTGCTATTTTAGTCTGACTTTTGTGTAACTTTAGCATCTTGATTGTTATTGTTCGCTCCAAATACTCATCAATGGGGCCTCCCTTTCATTACTAAATAATTACTCTCATATCACCCTCTCTACATCTATTGCAGATACTCCGTCGAGGGCTTTTTGGACAAGAACAAGGACCTGCTTTTCCAAGACTTCAAGCGCCTTATGTACAACAGGTGCCAAACACAAGCATCACTGACAGTTTTTCCCAGCATCATAATGCTCTTGACAGTTCATTAACTGGGTCATGTGTATATATGAGTTTCTTCTTCCCTCGGTCTGCACATCCCTCCTCTGCTAGCCTAGTTAATGGTGTCCTGTCTTTACTCTTTACCCCGCTTTCTTGCTTCTCATAGTGCCAATCCAGTCCTAAAGGAGATGTGGCCAGATGGACATCTGAGCATCACAGAGGTCACCAAGCGGCCTTTGACTGCTGCCACCCTGTTCAAGAACTCCATTGTGGCTTTGGTTGATAAACTGGCGTGCAAGGTCAGTAGTTTCTGCTTATGATCGACTTCCTCGTTCCTTCTCTTAACCCCAGAGGGAGGCTGTGGATGTATTTTCAGCTAATTAATGCACGTTTGATGTCCACACAGTCAAAGAGTAGTAAATGAAGGAGCATTAAAGTTGAGAAAACTGATTTCTAAACTAGTTTGTAAATATGTTAATCCATAATACTGCTGCTTTATGTCTGTTTCAAGATAATTATTTTAATCGCTACCACTCCGTCTACTTAGAGAGCTGCCATGAGACAGTACACGAATGACGTTAAATGGCTAAAATAATAACAGTGTTTTGCAAAAGTGTGCTGATTGGATGGTTAAGGCTTTATAACGGTACCTTTTCCTACTTTGTGCTACCTTGATAGCACCTGATTGTGTAAGATAACTGCTAGTAAATGTTAGTAGTTTGGTGTGAAGTCAAAATGGTAAATGCTCTAAAATGACTTGTGGCATCCATTATGGTTACAGTAAAGTATTTGCTTTTATACTGAAAATATAATGAAAAGTGCCATATATGTTACTTTTACCCTATCACCATTACACTTTTAGGTTGTAGCGCCGGTCAGTCCATTCAAGCCAGAATTTGAAATAGTTGGATTTCTCCTTTTATTGGAAATGTTCTGAGTCATTTTAAAGGGCTCGCTGAATTTGTGTGTGGTATTGTAGTAAGATGCCATCAGTTAGTGAAATGTCTTTCCTCTTAGATATCCCACAATATCTGTGGTGTTTAGGAACTACAAGAGCTGAGTCACAATGTAGCACAGCGCTTAAAAGTCCCAAAGACCTCCTCTGGCATTAACATCAGCACAAAAACTGTGCGCTGGGAGCTTCATGGTACCGTTTCCATGGCCAGCTCTTGTAGGTTTAATGTGTAGGTGACCCAGTACTTTTGAACACATATACTCTAGGTGGCTGTCTCACCAGATGATATTTCAAATAGTTCTCTTTTTTATAGAGTAGCTATCTACTTATTAATGTGGTCTTGTTAGCTTTAGATGAGTTTAATTGTTTTTTCTCAATTATTAGAACTACCAAAATGTCATATTATTAAAAGGCACAAACCAGTTAAGGGGGATTTTTTCAGTTTAGATTTAGCTTTAACTAAAACAAAGTGGTCATATCACCAGCTGCATATCTCGTTTTATTTAGCTTAGCTGTGTAGTTAGATACCTAATTAGTGAGTTAGTGAGAAATTTAGTTTTTGGCTCAAACCTTGGTTAAATTACCAAAATAAAATCTCACTAAAAAAGATAGCATAAAAATGATTCTAGTAAAATTGTTGTTTAGTTTAGCTTCAGCTAAAGCTAATGTAGGTGGCTAATCACAAACTTGCATTTAATTAGCCTTTTCTTGCTTTATTTAGCTTAGCTACCTAGTTTCTGTCCAGTTACCGAGTTTCTATAAGCTTGCTAACTTTAGAAATAGGCAAAATGCCTTTTCCTCAAATCATTAGATAAATTACTAAGATATAATTTAATTAAAAGTAAGAAAAGATATATTTGAATCAATCATTTTAGATTTAGCTTTAGCTAAGCTACATGCCAGTCTTATCAGGTAAAATTTCATATGCCTTTCTTTCATTATTTAGCATCACTGTCTAGGTAGTTACCCAATTACAGAATTGCTCTAAGCTTGTTAGCTTTAGAGGATTTTAGTAGACTGCTTTCTTCCATCATGATTGGATTTAGCTACTTCCTGATTTAGCTTTGTGGAATGACTGTCTCATTAGCTTTACAGCCAGCCTATAATTCTATGGTTTGTGTTTTTTATATGCTGTTTTCCTAAATACATAACACATTTGTTTATATAGGTTACAGATTTTAATCTAGTAAAACACATATGAAAGATTGAGTCCAGTGGAGCATTTATTTTGGTTTTGCTTCTGTGCTTTGATTTTGTAGAACATGAATTGAAGTCAAATCAAATACTCTGGAAAGCTACAGATTTGTTTATATTTCTGTGTCAGAGTTTGTGTTTAGTGCCAGCGTAGGTCATCTCCCCAGTTTACTCTGCTGTCTGTACTGATACTCTGCACCAGTTATAGGCGGTTCTGGTCCCTGTAAGCCTGCATGACTCACAGACTATTCTGAGACTGCCAATGTGTTTGTGTGATGTCTCCTTTGGATGGTGCATAATAAACATCGGAAGACATGTATATATGCAATGTATACATGTATACATCGCAGTCTGTTCCTTATGGTGTCAGGTAGGGATGGGTATCGAAAACCGGTTCTTGTTGAGAACCGGTTCCCACTGTTTCAATTCCTTGGAATTGTTTGCCATTTTTGCAAACGATTCCCTTATCGATTCCAGTCGCCCCGAATGACGTCACCACGTTGCGCAGCGTCATTTACCTGGCAGGAAACATGGCGCCTAAGCGGGTCAAACGCTCAAAAGTTTGGTCATACTTTACGAGAACGGATGACAACAGGGCAACTTGCAATACTTGCAAAGTACAGGGCTCGCAAAATCGCTAGCCCGACATCCCGGGGGCTAGCAGATCGCGCTAATATAATATGCACTGTTAGTTGATTATTTACCTGCCGCATTAACGGGAGAGGACGTGCAAACGTTACCGCTGCTGCTGGGTTGAGATTCACGAGTCCGGAGCGGAATTAAAAACACGACATTCATTTAAGGTTATCGCGTGTTTTGTGAGCAAATGCTTTTGCATATTCGTAGTGTTTCCTTCATTTAAGGGAGGAAACACTAGGATAGATCTCTTAAGATCTGGGTTTGTAAGGCCATGTTACTCCTAAATTTCTATCTTGTTCAAAGAGAAGATATAAAACAAAGTTCTGAGCTAATCGACCTTAGTGTTCTCCTTTTTAAAAAGAATCGATAAGAGAATCGATAAAGAATCGAATTGTTAAACAGAATCAAAAATGGAATCGGAATCGTGAAAATCTTATCAATACCCATCCCTAGTATCAGGGAGTAGCAGTGTTTCTAAGTTGTCCTCATCCTATCTGGCTTTTTGTGGCGTTTAGAGGGTGCTGAGGAGGAGAAGGAGATGGAGGTGGTACATAAAGTATGCACCTCACCTCTCCTGGCCTCATCTCACTGACTGAAGTCTGACATTTCTTGCTGTTATTTTGGGACGGCCTGCTTCCGGGCTGCTGTAGCATCTCGTCATGATGTGGCTGAGGTGAAATGAAAGTAAACTCCCATGCCTGAAGGTTTTTTTTTCCTGTAGGTCACGTTGAAAGAGCAGACAGTTTTCTTCAGCAGCAGTACTGAAGCACCTGTGCTCAGACTTCCCACTTCATTTCCTCTCAGCCTTCATTTTCTGACATTTTCTCAAACTGCTGCCGAGCTGAGTCGAAACTCCAGGCAAAGCCTGCACAGGGATCAGTGTTTGGTGTCAGAAAGTGCTTCGCCTTATTTGTCTTTAATGGACAGAGCAGTTAAATCAGTGAAAACACAACAGCCTCTGTTCTTTGACAGGATGTAGTGCATCCCCGCTATAACTGTCAAGGTTCAGGCATCCAGCCATGACCCTGCTTCATCTAAAGTGCAGCTCGGCGTGCTGCTAGCGAGTAGCTGCGCGGGGCTGGGCTGTTGTGAGTCTCAGCTGCTCACTGTGGCGTTTGTTGAAACATTCTGCAAGTCTGATTAAGGTCACTGAACTCAGTTTGCCAGTTTTGCAGCTTGGCTGCGGTGCAGCTCATTGACAGTTTGCAAGCTGAGTTCAGTTTATTTACTCGCACAGTGATGACCGCAGCGGTGACGCGAACACTGAGAAAAATCAAAGACCTGTTCAAGTTTGTGCAGGTGATAAAACAAGAGTGTTATGAAAAAATACATTCAGAGTATCAGACCAAGTGCAGTGTTGCTGTGTCACCAGTGATGTAACACTTTATTGAAAATGCAAACAGGCTTGTTGAAATACAGCCAAAGAAAGCTCACACAATGCCAGCTGAACAACTTGTTCTATTTCGCAGGAGCCATACTATGTGCGATGTATAAAGCCCAACGAAATGAAGTCACCGGTGTTGTTTGATGACGCCCGCTGCCAGCACCAGGTGGCCTACCTCGGCCTGCTGGAAAACGTGAGGGTACGCAGGGCGGGCTTTGCCTACAGGCAGCTCTATGCTCGCTTCCTGCAGAGGTAAGACAACGTGATTACGGTCTAGTGAAGTGGTCTCTTCAGCAGCGGAGTGTAACACCATGAGTAAAATATGTTAAAAAGTAAAAAAAGTAACTTTTCTTACCCAAAATGTACTTTGATCTGAAACCTTAAAAAGACGGCACACATTTATGTAAATAGTACTACCCAAGAGATTTAGACTATTTGACAATTGGTGCCTCTTTTAACAAAACCTAACACGACTAAAAAGACCTAAAGTTAACATTTAAGGTGTGTCAAAAAGTTGGCCAAAAGAAAAAAACACATTACCAACATTACCAGCCTGGTTTATGCATGATATGTTTTGTATTTTTTGAAGTCACTACGTGTTGGACAAGTCATTATAATGACCATAATTTAATTAGTATGACCTGAAACTAGAAAATGAGTCATTAGTTATGAGGACAGTGTTTTCTGAGGTCCCATCACAAGAGAAGTTTTTCTGGGAGCTAGAGGGATCGCCCCCTGCTGGTAATTAAAAAGAAAATGTTTATGGCTTCATTTGTCAGACTATGTTCAGTATTTATACTGTGGTTGCTTTCCCTTCAGGGTTGTCTTCTTGTGTAATTCTGCACCACTGCAAGCACCCTAGTTATTTTAGGATTAAAGTCCTGTTCTGACCATCTGCTGAATCTCCTCCACAGTTTCAAAATAGCAAACCTTCAAGTTGAATTCCATTTTTGGGAAAAGGAGAAAGTAGCAGTGAGCCCGATCTGGAGACTGGAAAGCTCAAGTGTGATTGTGTTACTGTTTTTCTTTAACGGCCTGTCAGCAGGTGCACAATGGCACGATAGCAAATGTCAAAAGGTTAAAGTTACAAAATTGTCTGGGAGCAGGAAAGTGCTATATTATAATAAGGTCTCAGCAGATGTGGCAGAAGCATGGCCATGTAAGTAATTAAATGCCGATTTTAAAAAATTTCAATGAGAGCCAATGAAAGGAAGCAAAAACATGGACAATGTCAGAGTGTTATTGTGGTGTAGTCATAATGTTTTCTCCAATTTTAATCAAAGCTACACTTGACTCTAATACCATAAATTAAGATATCTGCTCTCCAGTGCCTCTGGATATCACAGAAGGCATCTGGTTAAAGTCTGACCCTCAGGGAGAGTTCATGGTGCACAAAAATGTGCAAATGTCAAAATCACAGTGACAGTAAACATTCTCTCAGTTATGCTTCTGATATTGATCCCTCAATTTGACACTTGGAAACTCACGTTCTCAGGTAGCAGAGTTAGTGATGTTCACTGACACCAACCGTCTCTACCCAAGTTTGAGGTCAGACTGCAAACACTTATGTGATCATCGTCTCTGATTCTTGCTGAATGTTGTTCAGGTATAAAATGACGTGCGAGTACACCTGGCCAAACCACCTGATGGCGTCAGATAGGGAAGCTGTCGAGGCCATCGTCATCCAGCACGGTTTCCAGGACGACGTTGCATACGGCCAAACAAAGCTGTTTGTGAGAACGCCGCGGTCTCTCTTCACACTGGAGCAGGAGAGAAACAACCTCATCCCCATCCTGGTGACTTTCCTGCAGAAGGTGAGGCATGAAAGTGTCACAGTGCTTCACAGCTGATTTAATGTTTAATTTTAAAGATCCGTTGATGTGATAATTTGACATCTAATTCAGCATCAGGAACAGTTCAGATGGTGTGTTGAAGTTAATAACATACAGTGTTTTTTCCACCAGGCTTCAGGGTATCAGAATAGAAACTGCAGTTTGTCTCAGGCTCATGAATATGTGGCTCTTGGTTATGTTTGACTGAAATTCATCTGCCAGCTTGAATCCTAATTTCCTGTAACAATAATTGGGATAATTAATGCGATCCAGAGCACAGCTGCATTAAAGTCAATTACTTCGCTTGCTCAATGAAATACCCCTCTCTTTTCTCTTTCCTCTGACCTACTTTATAACTGCAGAGAAATCTGGAACTCTAACTGGAGGAAAAGTTTGTCTTAAGTGCTGTGAGATGCAGAGGCAATAATTTTTCTCTTGTTTTGTCTCTTTCACACGCCCCTTTGTTGTTGTTTTTTTAACCTGATCCACAGGTGTGGCGCGGGACTCTAGCTCGTGCAAGGTGCCGGCGGATGAGGGCCATCTACGCCATCATGGGCTGCTATAAGCGCTACAAGGTCAAGGCACACTTCTGGGAGGTGGAGCGAAGGTTTGCTAATGTGCGAACTATGGCCGACTATGGGAAGAGCTTGGAGTGGCCGACGCCGCCTGCAGCACTGTCGCAGTTTCACAGCATCACAGTCATGCTGCATCGCAGGTCAGAGCACATAAAAATATGCAACTCTGTGTGGTCTGTGAAATACTAAGGATATTTTACATTACATGTACTGACATATTATGCTGTGTCATTATATATTTAATAAAAGCTCAGCCAAAAGAAGCAGTATCCATCCTTACTGCGTCCATGGGAACCCTACCAACATGCCACTCAAAGCTGCCGTGTTTCTTTTAACTTTGGCCTTCATAACAATTGATGCACAGTCACACAGTTTTAAACTTGGGTGTTAATAAATCGTTGTCTCTGGGGACTGACTTGATTTTGGAGCCAAGCTGAAGTGGCAGTTTTAGGAAACGCCGCTTTGGGGATTTTCATGTTGGCTTCATTTTTCGTCCCCAGAGGTTGCTGCTTAGATGTGAAGACACTTTATTACAGATGAAACAAAAGAGATGTAACTTTCTAATTAGTGGATTAGTTTTAGAGGTTAGTAAAGTATTAACATTTAGAGATATTGAGAAACAGCCCTTTCTACTTGTTTATAGCCTTTTTGTTAAGCTGAGTGGCTGCTGGCTAAAGCCTGAATGCACAGATGCAAGAGTGATTCATCTGTCTGTTCTTTGCCGTTCTTTTGATCCACTTCAGACTTGGTGGATCTTTTCTGGGGTTTGAGGAAGAACAGCCCTGAGTTTGAAGTTGTTTGGATAAGTGGTTCTATATTTTAGCTGGAATTTATTCTCTGTTAGCAGTGTTTCCCATACAGTGACTGCTGCCTGCCCCACTGCACATAGAGTTATACATATTCAAGCCTCTTAACCCTAGGTTTAACTATCTGAACTAAGTGCCAAACCCTAACCTAATCCTAATTCTATCCATTAGGGTTAAAGTCTTACTCCCTCTTCTTCATCCTTACCTCTTTATCCTCACTTCGTCTCCCTCACCCCCACCACTCTCTCCACCTCTTCTCTACCCTCCCTGCTTTCTTCCTCCGTCTCTTTCATCTTCATTTTGTAAAGTGTGCAAAAATCTGGTTTCTTTTTTAAGCACATGTGTTGAAATCAACTCATCTCTTCAGGTCACTAAATTCTCAGTAGCTGCAGAATAAGTCGAGTCAGTGTTTGGCTGTGTGATTGAGTGAGTTTTAGATCACTGATTTTTATCCTTTATGTGACTCTAACTTAAAGCTGTTCCTCCAACTTTTCTTTCTTTGGGCCTTTGAAGTAATATCCACCCTCATGGCATGCTGTCTCCTTCTCATCCCTTGGTGTCAGGTGGTGGGCGAGGCAGATCGTGAAAAACATCCCGCCGTCTGACATGCTGGAGGTTCGGGCCAAAGTGGCAGCTATGGCAGCTCTGAGCGGAGAGAGAAAAGACTGGGGAGTCAGCCGAGCCTGGGAGAGGGACTACCTGGGAAATGTAAGAATCACAGTAGAAACAAGATGAATCCTGGGTACCTTTGTTGTTTCTCAGTTTTTCATGTTTGAATAGGTCGTAAAATTATTTGTTTTGGGATTTATTTTTGACCTCTGGAAGACACTTGATCTATTTAACCTTTATTTAAGCAAGAAAATTGGACTCTTGAGATATGAAATCTCTCACAAATTTGTGAGTGTCCACCTTAATATGCAAAGATGAGGCAACACACACACACACACGCACGCCACACTGTTTGGTGAGTAGATGCTGACTGTTACCACATTTGATCAGTTTCAAAGATGGATGGATAGGTCACTAGCTGATTGGTGCTCCTAAAGTTTGCGTAAAAGATGCTGACTTTTCTGCAGTCTCACCATTTACTGTCTGAAGATGAACAGTCTCTGTTTCCAGTTTACATCACACTTTTCATAGTTTCACTACAGTTTGGCAAATAGTTTGTCTTTGTAGACGAGTTGGCTGTGAAAACCTGCTAGTGAGCAAAACAATAACAAGGAGCTTTTTAGTGCAGCACTCTGGTGTACCTCTGTGTGACTACAACTATGCATTTTTCCCTAGCAACTAGCTGTTGCCAGGGGGGTGGGGTCTCTGACAGGTCTGTATGGCTGATACCTTAGCTGATTTTGCACAGTTCCAAGCAGAAACAACAACAGAGGATATTTAAGGCACCCCATAGAAGTGTCAAGACTTTGTAACAAAGGCACTGACTCTCCTACTTTTTTTAAGGCTGAGGTCAGGAGTGTCAAACTCGTTTTGGCTCATGATCATTCTTGTTGAGGTATATTTACAGGTTTAGAGTGATGCAGACCAGGACAAGCATTGCAAAAAAAAACAAAAAACAAAGAAACAAACCAACAAAGCCCCACCTCTCCAGACTTTTTCCTTTCTTTAAGTGTAAAGAAGTATATTATATATAAATACATCAGTGATCCATTAAAAAAAATCAGATGTCTGAGATGTCATTAGACATAGGCATGTCATTAGAAATAAGTGCAATTTAAGATTTTGTAATGCCACCCTTATTTGTGCATTAAGTTTTACAGATAACAGTGGAAAAGTATGAAACTTTCACTTGTAGACCACCAGAAATCTGGAGTAGGACTCCTCCAGATTTCGTCATCCACCTTTCTGTGACGTCACTGTGACACACAGACAAAATGGAAACTTGTGTGTGCATTTAATGATTTTGTACAATAGCATAGTACAAAGAAAAACAAAGAAAATCCAACAGGGAACTATATCTGCGAGAAAAGAAAACATGAAAACACCAACAAAACACATTAAACCTGAGGGTTGTTGTACACACAGGCTACTTAGAGGAAATGAGTACAGCTGTGGAAAATACCTGGGTGCAAGCAATCAGGGAAACACAATTATGGGAGGCAAAACTGAATAATAAACACACAAGACAAACTAGAACTTGAACATGAGAACACCTAACACAGAGATGGATACTTAAGACATGGGAAACACACGCGAGGCAGAATAAACTGAAACAGGGAATAAAAGCAAACTATAACCACCAAATAAACTAGATGGCAAAACTAAAACTAAGAAACCAGCCATTAATTCTGTGATCACTGTGATTCAGACTACACACCTAAATCTCAGCTAGAAAAGTAGAACTACTTTTGAAATCACCTGAAATGATATTGCAATGCATTGTATTGAAAAGCTGGAGTAGTTGACTTCTCTGAAACAGATTCTCAAACACTGGTGAACTAATAAAAACATTAAAGCATTTTGTAGTTTTATAGTTTTCTGCTTGTTTTTTCTGCCTCTTTAGTTTCCAAAACAGAAGAATTTCTTAAGCAGTTGTCATTTCACATGACTCCCTTTTAGTTAGTTCAGCTGGAAATTTTGCAGCCCACTGGCAGGAAATTTTCACACAAATTCATCACAGTAATGAAAAAAGACTTGAACAATCAGCTGTGTATAGGATCATCTTTTGTTGTGAATGTATACTGTGCATGTGATGTGCCTTGGGCTGTGACCAAAAGAGGGCTGTTCGTGTGAACACAGCCCTTTATTGATGAATACTACAGTTGTTTCATTTACCAGCTAATATGAGGTTGTTTTCTGACTTTAAAGATGCCTTCGGGGAGCATGAGCGTGACTGCCGCAGAGTCCTGAGTCATTCCCTTTGCTAGTTTGTCAGCCGGCCCCTGACTTGCTGGCCTCCTTCAGGGATCTAAGTTCATGTGATTGCATTTAATTCCACAGTGACCTGTAGATTAGTGCATGCATCGTGGCATTCAGTCAGGCTGAATCCTTACTGTGGTTGTAAGTTCACCGAGTTCAGGGGGTTCATGTCCAGTCTTAAGCTTCAACAAAGGAAAATGTTCAAGGAATCAACACTAAGACCTGGAAAAAGTGCCTGAACCTGCCCCGTTTCGTAATACTTAGATGAACATATTTAGACACAGTGATTTTCTCCCATTCAGCAAAACTGGTGACTACATTCATCTTTTATATATAGTCAGAAATGTTGAATCTAAGCTGTTGCTAGAAATTTGGAATCACACTAGCATATAAGTTCACTCAGTGGTACTGAGATTTACCTCAGGAAGCTGGTAGAAGTTTAAAAACCTCAGACTAAGGTTTGCATATAAGAGTACACCAGTATTCATCCCTGTGAAAAATATATCCTCTGTCTTCTGACATCATTGTTTTGATTACACCATCAGACTACAGAGAGATGTAGTTTTTTGAAGTGTCACCTTGCCTCCATCACCTTATGAAACACCTTCACACCAATCAACAGGCGGTCATGGAGCCTCTTGGTTCGCATCGGGTGCTCTTTTGAAGTAGGCCTAGTTTCTCTCAGAGGGGATATTTGGTTTCCAAGTGGCTCTTTAGGCTTTCTTGGCGTCATGTTAGCACACATTCAGATTAAGGGATGTTGACGTCTTCGGGCAAATGAAGCCATTAGGCAGTTCCACTTTCCTCTATACTCCCTACTGATTTTTTTCTCTTTTCTTTAGTTGGCAAGTAGGCTGGACTGGTGGTTAGTTGTGGTTTGATTCACACAAGAAAGTGAGCTGTTTTCCCCTTTGTATCCTCCCTGCTGTCAGTCAGTGCCTTTGATGTGTCATGCTCTTATAATACTCCTCAAACAGACTGAGGTTCACTTTGATAGAAGAGATTTTTTAAGGGAAACGAGTGTGCAGAAAGTACTGATACAGAGACTGAATTTATTACAGTTATTTACTGCAAAATGAATGTAAGATGGTCACACCTGGATTTCCTCAGTGCACACAGTCTGGGAACCACAGCTTTAAACCGTGTACTGTATATATTAAAGCATGTAAAATAGATTGTAGGAGAAATGTTAACAAAATGACCGTGATAGTTGCACTTTATTGGAGGAAGACTATAACCGAGTGTTAGATTTGCCACCAAATGTATTTCTCATCAGCTTTGGTCCCTCTCAAATGGCACGTCAGGCTCCGTGTCTGGTAACAGCAGCCGGGGGCCTTGAGCTTTGATCTGCTGCTTATGGAATTAAAGCGATAAAAAGGCTTAAAAGAGGCTGGGAGAGGTCACCTGGAGTTTTGGGACTAACAGCGAAGTGCATTCCTATTCCATCTGTACTGAAGATGGTGGCCTCAACCGACCTCCTGAAATAATACTGGTCTTTCATTTCTGCAGGCCCGAGACTGCCCTCAGACCAGCGCCAGCTTCATCCGAATTTCCAAGGAGCTGAAGAACAAAGACGAGTACAGTCAGGTCCTCTTCTCGAGCTTCTGTAGGAAGGTACAGTATGTGGGGAAAGAACACGGGGAAATGGAAATGTCTGTTTTGTAGCCACAAGGAGTTTCTTTCTTCTGCTGCTTCCTTTTAGCTTTGGGATGTTTTTCTGATTCGATGTGTTTCCCATTCCACCCCCTCATGCTTCCTCTCTTTTGTAACAGCTCATCTTTCAATATTTCATGTTCCACCAGTGAACACAGCCTTCTCAGGAAGTAATCTGAGGATCAATCATAAAAAGGAACTGAACTATGAATTCAGTCCTCAAGTTCCCTTAACCTGAATGAAGCTCTGCTATTATTTTACCTCATGCTGAACCTCTTATCGTCTCCCTGGGGATAATAATGGCCATACTTTCCATATCAGGGACTGAACATTGAGGGCTTCGCCTAAGTTATGAGTACAGCTTAGTTATATTTGAAGTTACGTAGCCTTTGATACAGTGAACTGAAGCAACCCCCGACTCACAGACCCACCACAGTCTTTTTTATGTTTTCTTGTGTGTTGCTTCTTTGCTGCTTTACAAGGAAAACCTGTTTTTGAAATGAAATAAACTAAAAGATCCTGCAAGACGCATGAAGGGCTCTTCACAGAAAATAGAAAATGAACAAACATGTTGAAGCTTTTTCTTTCTCCTGCTCTGTTCTCTTAGGTGAACAGGTTCAACAAGAGCACAGACCGAGGCCTGCTCATCACAGACAAGTACATCTACAAATTAGAGCCAAAGAAACAGTATAAGGTTCTGAAGAAGCTTCCTTTAGACTCAGTAAGTACTCACGTGGGAGGGCATACACTCTGAATGCAAGCTCACACACAGACTCATTTGCTAGCATCTCTAGTGAATAAATCCCTTCTCTTACCTTCACTCCTGCTGTCTTTATCCAATATTTCCAGCATTGCAAACGTACCCTGTTGGGATCTGAGCGTATGTTACTCATTTCCACAGCCTGATATACATTATAACTCACTGCATTAGAGCACCACTCTCACCCTTAAACCCCAGACTGATTAAACATAGTCTGTCCCCAACAATGCTCATAGTTGGAGGCACTGACTTTTTACCATAAGACCATATGATGATTTTACAGTTTTTAATACAATAATAAATACTTTCATTTTTCATGAATTGCTTTAGTCAGTACTAAATTCACTTTACTGTCCTTATACTTATTTTGTGCTTTCATGTGGTCTCAGAGTGACTGAATGTCTGCTCAACTCTTTTGGTGCAGAATTTGTAGAGTTATTCATCATAATACATTTCTGATAAATAGTACAAACACATATATTGCATATAATGTTTGTGGCTGAGATTTAATTGTAACTGGACGGCTCATTGCTGCACTGGTTTGAATCCACAGGTCAGCATGTTCTCTCTCTTGTCTCTCGTTACTTCCTCCTATAGTCCAAAGACATGCATGTTAGGGCAAGGGTCTCCAACTCCAGGCCTCAAGGTTCAGTGTCCTGCAGGTTTTAGATCTCACCCTCGGTCAACACAACTGAATCAAATGATTAGTTCATTACCAGGCCTCTGGAGAACTTCAAGACATGTTGAGGAGGTAATTTAGCCATTTAAATCAGCTGTGTTGAGTCAAGGACACATCTAAAACCTGCAGGAAACCAGCCCTCGAGGCCTGGAGTTGGACACTGCTGTGTTAGGGTAATTGGGGATTGTAATTAGCCACAGGTGTCAAGGCCTCGTGGCCTGTGACAGATCGCTCCAGCCCCCCTGCAGACGTGAACTAGATAAACAGTTTATAAAATGGATGGATGGATTGTAACTTTTGCCTTCCAGCTGGAAATTTTGATAGTAGCATGAAAATTACCAATATTTCTCATTATTATGTAAAGTCACATAAAAAGTAAATTCCCAAGTCAGGAACTCTAACCATCCAAATATCACTTAAGTGGAACATTACAGCATACATTAAAGCACTGAAGAAACATATTATTGTACTTGTGTACAGCAAGTCAGTAAAATGTGCGGCAGTGTGTAAAAAGCAGTAAATAAGTCCAGAAATCATGCCGCCACGAAGCAAGTACAAATCAGAAGGCTGATGTCAAAATCAGGACAGAAAGCAAGGGAGACACAACTGCTGCAAAAACATGCTTTTTTAGCCAAGCTCACTGGACCCAGGTGTAGCTCATGCCGTTAGTTACTCTCCTGTTAGCTCCCGAAGAACGAAAAACCAAGACAAATCACAGAGGAAACTCAAAAATTAATTTGACAAAATATATCTCTTTTCATAACCATTTAGTGACCAAATCATTTAACAATCAGACTGCTTTCTTTGTTACAAAACAGAGAAAGTGGACTACTGTTAGATTAAGGTTTGAAAACCAGGAGATTTATGTAGATTTATTTTAAAGTCATGGTCACCCTAGGTACAAAAAATTGTACCTAGGGTTTCCAGGTCTGCAACTGGCAACTTGGAAAATCACCAAAGCAGGAATATTTACAGCTGGCAGATGTATCTTGACTTTTTTCAGCTGAGGAAATAACATGAATATTTTGACCATGTTTGCTGAACAAAACCTTCAAGAAAGAGTTAAATAATTGTGGTGTTTCCTAGTTTATGAAACCAGTCTTTTAACTTAATTCAGGCACTTTTTTTCTTTTTACACATTAGACGTAGGTTTATAAAAGGTTTTGTCCTTACAGTGTGGTACAAATACAAAAATAACAGCTGTTATGAATGTGGTCAGACTTTTTGTGCTTTATTCTGGCTGCTCTTTATTTCTTACTCTGTCCCCTCAGTTGTGTACACGCACACACACACACACACACACCTACTCATCTTCCGTCCTGTTTGACCCAGGTCACAGCCATCCATCAACAAGTACAAGAGCAATAAGAGGACTCACACTGAGAGAACACTGTCTTCCTTTGGCTCTCAGGGCTGATGACCTTTAAGAATTGTGAGGTTGTTGATCAGTCAGTCAGTGTTTGTGTGCGTGTTTGTGTGTGTACGTTAAGTTTTGTTGTCAACATGTGACGCCGTGGTCATGCTTGGGAGGCAGCTGCCAAGCTTAGCTTTAGATTTTCTGCCATATGGGGCGAACCTCAGCTGAGAAACTGGATCAGGAATCTCAAAGGGCTGCTGGCTTTGCAGGGCAAGAGGCTGAAAGTGTTTAATATGATGCTGAAGTTCTCTTGAGATAACAGAAATCATGATTTTCTTCTACAGCTTGATGCATGAACCTTGGTGTTGGGAAAACATACAGAAAGTGAAGGGTTGACTAAAGAATTTAACATTTGGAACACTGGGTCTCTTTTTATATCTAAAAAAAAAGGGGGGGGGGGGGGTATTGTTTCAGGTAGAGGCATTTAGCCAAACCTCTATGGTACTGTCATGGTGCATTTAATGCACCAATCTTTGCTCTCTGATACATATTACATACATTTAAGAGATTTTTTTAAAACATCCACTTTGTCTTTACAGTGTCTGCATCTTTAAATGCATGGTGCTTCCACCATGTGATCAGCTGATTAATGACTTAATGAGCAGTTTAACTGTTGCACCTAATAAAGTGGCTGTGTGTGTTTTGTAATAGCTAGCAGCACACCTTCTTTTTTTGGCCAGAAAAATGTCTTAAACTGAATTAAAACATTGAGATGTATGTAATAGTTTGACTAGTTTATGATATTTCCATCCTATTTTTTTCTTACATTATTTCCTCACTGAGGTAAATTCGAAGGCGAGAATCTGAGACTAAGATGGATTCCAACAAAAGTTGGAGATTACCAAGTGCCATCAGACTTACAGACTTACGTACTGAATGCAAAATAGCTTTCACTGAGAACACCTTCGTGAGATGTAATGAGTCAGCACAGCTGGATGTCCAGCAGTGGTTTTTTAGATAGAAGAGAGATGGAGAGAGAGCGCTTGCATGCCAGAGGGTTAAAAACTATCATTATCCAGTAGCGGAGTGGCTAAAGATAGCTGGTGCCATTAGACTCTGGTGCTCAGAATGAGGAATATGAGTCTTATCCAGGTCAGAAACTCAGAAAACAGCATTAAAGAAGCAGTGCACATCTGACTCTCACACCAGAAATATCACCCAGGTCACAGCTGAGGTCAAAACCTGAAGCAAAACGCGAGCTCTGTACCTCTGACTGGTCAAATTCAGAAAACCTGACTTTAACTGGCACTTATGTTTACTCAGTCTTCAAAAAATGTAGACAAAATTAAAAACTAAGCATTCACTTCGCATAAACATATTGTAAGCTTAAATAGTTACTGTTAAAACATTTAGTCATTTAAATAACTGATAGAAAGTTAATGGACGTTTCTCACACTGGAGTATTTCCACAGTCATTAAACCTTTGATTTGTTTATAAGATAAACTATGTGAAAATGCCTCTTTTATTTAGAACAGTCAAATGTTCAAAGTAGAAATCTAAGTGAAATTAAAAGACCGCTAGGAAGGAATACTAAAAACAATAGGAACACTGGAAAACTTTACACAACAACACAATCTCACAGCAACAGAGGAGAAGGCGAGTTTATATACTGCAGGTGAGCTATTGGCAAACAGTGAGCAAGTGGGATTAATCAAGGTGGAGCAGACGATGACCAATGAGGGGGGACAAGGAAAAGGAAGAAATAAAAATGAAAGGAATACACAAGGAACAGTGATTTCAAAATAAAACAGGAAAGAGCGTGATCTTTGAGGTATAGAAGTCTCCCATTCAATCAGTCTTGATTGAATTTAGGTTCAATTTATCTGCCATGAAGTCTTCTTCTAGATCAGGGACGTCAAACTCATTTTATACTGCGGGCTACACGCAGCCCACTCTGATTTTATGTGGGCTGAACCCGCATAAAGTCAGAACTCCATTTTCTGTTGGTGTAAAAAGTTTAACTACAGATTTAATCAAGGAGATAAGACAAAAAGTGCAATATTCAACATTATTTCTCAGTTTTCCTACATGGTAAAGAAATGCTGCTGTTGTAAATGAAAGAAATCAGTCAGCAGTCTTTAAGCTTCAGTTGTAAGGAGAAATATGTAAAATGACAGATATCTATAATTTTATTACTTGTGAATGAGGGAGATTTTTATGGGAAGGAAAAGCTGTAAAACTAGCAAAAAAAGACTCCTTCACATTTTCCAAAGCCATCCAGCAGGCTAGATTGGGGTCTTTGCCAGGTCAATTCTGGTCCACAGGGCTTATGTTTGACACCCCTAGATTATGTTCCAGTTTAAACCTTAATCATAAGAATAAAGCAGATAATCAAGGCAAAGTATAAAAACTTAAAAGAGCTACTAATGTCTAATGCAGGGCAGTTGCATTTCTTAAATTTGTGACGTTTATATTGTAATTATAAATTGGATATTTTTAGATTTTTTTGTTGGGTTGACGGAGTAAGCACCTAAAAGATATGGTCTTGTACTGTGCAGCCAAAGTTTGTTTGTCTATTTAGTGAAGCTTTAAAGGCTGAAGTAAATGATTAACTGAAAAGATCATAAATTAGCCTCAAATCAAATCCATGTTGTGTTATTTTAGAGCTGTAATTTAAGCACTGCTACTGCAAAGAGAAGTACTGCAGATACAATAGAACAAAGTAAAGTAATATAATTTATAAAATATGTTTGGAACACAGTAAAAAGTATCACGCTGCTAGATCAGCTGTGCAGCGTCCCCTTCACTGAAGGGCAGGTTTAACCAGCGTTTGTCGGTGCTGGGACATCCTGCACATTGTCGTCCCTGCTGGATTAACCTGTATGGCTGGAGGCCGTAAGAGGCTTAGTCTACTCTGTCCTTCCATTTGCTTTCTAAAAACCCATGACACTTTCTCTGTCTGCATGTCTCCTCTGGTTTTGTCTTTGACCTATATGGGTACATTTCTTTCCCCTCTCTTCCTCCTTCTTTCATTTGCACCCCGCCGCCCTCCTCTCCCTCCGTTGCGGTAAATCAGTACATTAATTCCAACTGGGTCACAGCTCATGACTTCCCCTTCACTGCACCCACACACGTGCACCTCCAGCTTACATATTCTGAGCAGAAATAATCCGCCGGCTTCATCTATGGCATTGAATTTTTTTTATCCAAGATATGCTGCGCTGTACTGTATTAAACTCACAGGTTTTGTACATTGTTGTGATAATCCCTGACACTTTTATACAAATGAATCCCCAATGCTGCAATCTGTGTCGATGAATATTAAAGGTCACTCAGCCTATAGGCAGGTCATGCATGAGGCTTTAGTGGAAGGAGAATTCTCGCCTTTGGTCTTTTGCTAAAATAAAAATAGCAATGCAGCGTTTATGAAATACTCCTTTGGAGGTAAAGGGTATGGAGCTCCAATGCTGCCATAATCAGAAAAAATAACAAGCAACTTATCAATAAAAGCACCAAAGACCCTCACTAAAGACTATTTATCTGTTAGTGTATCATATTACATGAAAAAGTCATACAAAGCATGAGCTCAAGCTTGGATCTGGCTGAGATCTTTCTTTAACGTGTTCTTCCTCCACAGTTTACCGGCGTGAGCGTGACCACCGGGGTCGACCAGATGGTGGCGTTACACACGTCCTCCCAGGATGACGTCCTGCTGTGCCTGCAGCGAGGCGAGCTGTGCCCCAACCAGGACAGAGTGGGTGAACTGGTGGGAGCGATTGTGGACCACTTCACACGGTCAGTTACAGACATTTTTTTTTCTTTGTCTTTTATCCCGCGCTTATTTATACTTATGTTGTCAGCCTGTAATGCACATTACCTTCAGGGTAAAAGTACTCAATACTAGCCTGCAGATAATTGCAATGCAAGAATTTGCTCCTAAAGATGACAGAAATAATAATAAACTACCATTTTCCACTCTTATATGAAAGTGCCGTGGCCTCGGTCATGGTATCTTAAAATGGTTTATTCAGTTTGAAATCTGATTCTTTGTGCTCTACAGCTATGTGCGATTACATTACCTTACATCAACATATACTTATTCAACATCTGTGGGGGATTTTCTCCTGTAGCAATGGCTCCTAACCTGACTGTGGGTTACCCTATACACAGTCAAACAACTTCTGGCAGAAAATAATTTCAGCCAGAATTTCTACCATAAATATGCTGTTATAATAATGATGATACATTACAGTTGATACAATGATGATACACTAATGATAATGAGGTAAGTGTATGTACAAGTAATCCCTGTCAGCAAAAAACTGCTTCAAATGCTCTGGTTCAGTTTTTTTTTCATTCTCTTGAATCTTTATGATGTCAGTGAGAGCAGATATCGAGTTACGGTCATCGCACATTTGCAAGGGGCAACCAATCAGAAAAAAGCTGGATAAAAGGAGAGGCATTGAAACAGCTTGTTTTAGACAGTAGATGAACTGAGGGGCTACAACAAGACTAACAACAACAACCAACAACTTCTGAATCTTGCAAAGCATCTTTAGTAGAATTAAGGGATAAAAATATGGAGCTTGAAATGAGCATAATGGGTTTACTTTAAGAAATTATAAACTCACAAGGGTAAAATATAGCCTTTGGGCCAGACATAGCAAACAGGAAAACAACACCCATGAATCAGTCGATCAGAGGCAGCATCATGCACAGGAATCTGAAGACCAATGATTGCAGGAAGTCTATACCGCTGTTTAACTCAATTTCAGTGCAGTCTGTTTCATCAGTGACCTATGCAGTGGTATATTTCAGACAATTGGCAAGATGTTAAATATAACCTGGTTTCGATTGAGTTATCCAATGTCTGGCTCTTTGCTTACTTTATTGAAGTCAGTATGGCTCTCTGGGGAGAAATGCTGCCTGCCCCTGCACTAACTGAAGGGGTTCATGGCTCAAAAGAGATGCCACAACACTGCTGCCTTTAAGGAAACGTTTATTTCTACAAAAGAAAATTTACTTGCAAGTGTTGAACACAAATAAGAGAGGCTGACAGCAACTCCCAACTCATCTAATACTAAGCGAAACTCCAAGAAGCATCTGAGGAATACCGATGCTGGAGGAGAGGCAAGGCTCAGCAGGTGTGGCTCCGCAGACAATCAGCACTAGAAGTGAAGCAGAGAAGAGAGCAGGTTAATGAGGATGCAAAAAAACACAATAACCAGATGGCGGATGTGTCGGCCCACTGGGGCATGCGTAACAGGGTGCACAGAGTGGCCATCATTCTCAAAGAGATCATCCGCAAATTCAGAAACAAATTTGTTTTCTCATGCTGATAATTCACATCTTTGACATTTCATTTGACAAAATTACATAGGTTTTAATTAGAACAGAACACTCTTCATAAAACTTTTAATGAATTAATCAGTGAGATGAGCCGGCGAAGTGATTGTTCAAAATGAAAACCTGCCGCTTTCCAGGCCTCGGTGTCACATGAAGAAACGACACGGCTTTAGCCCCATTGTTGCCCGCCAAACGTCTCGGTTACAACGAACTCTATTAACGCTGCATAACAATTACGTAAATCATATCCTTGGCATTTATCACTGTCATAGTTGTCGCTGTCTGTGTCCTGCTCTGAATAACTACCGTGAAATGAATCAGTCACGCTGACATTTATCACATTTATCACTCGGATTCCGATTTGTCGTTGCTGTTTATAAACCTGATTCACATCCACCCGCATTCATCTCTGCCAGACTCCGTTTGAATGGCACGGCCCACGAGTTTTCACACACAGCAGACTGTTTTGGTTGTGCGTGCGTGGGCGGGTGTGTGTTTAAGTGTGGCCGTGTTGTCGTAAGTACTGCCCTCGGAGTCCTCACCCAGTCTGTAGCGATCGATCTCCTGCAAATCCTGCCAGCTTCATGCTGAGAGAATTTTACAAAAATAAAGAAATAAACAGTGGAGCTCATATCTGAATTCATTTCCCTTTTTGTAAAATTCATCACAGACTTTGCATTCCTATAGGTATGACTTATGAAGTTTCTAGAATAACAAAGAATCCAAAAACCCAGGACTGTGATCCCTTCATATAGATTCTAGAGTTGTTTACTGCGTTAGAGGCTGAAATTGTTACTTTTATTGAGTTGTGCTGTGTTTGAAGCCAAACAAAATGCTCTAATCATCATTAAAAACCATGTGATGTGATTTCTGGAATCACTGAGTGCAGATGAAATGTAGACTGAGCCATCAGCTGACTCACATCAACATGTTTTTTATTTCTTCTGTCCCGTCCGTCGTTTTGTTTTTGCTCTCAGCTCAGAGGCCGGCGAGACAGCAGTCGCACCAGGGTGCATGTGTTTCTGTGTGTTCCCACTTTTATGAGTCTCTCTGTGTGTATGTTCAGCTTCCTGATCCCAGATCCCCGGTGAGGCTTTTGTGGATTTTACGAGTCTTAGACTTTTGGTCTGGGTTTTTTCAGGGGGGGTGTATGGGTATCTATATCACCAGGGTCCCTGTGGCAGCTGCGTGGCTCTGTGTCGGGGTGCGGCAGGCGTCTCAGGGGGAGTCGGTTTCAGCTCTCCGCCTGTTATTGTGCCACCATCTGCGGTGAATGGAAGGGGGCGCGACCTCAGCTAGGCTACTCATCAAAAGGAGACTCATGAGACAAAGTCAGGGGTGAGATGTGCAAGTGTGTGAGCATGTGCGAGAGGGGGGTGAGGATGACAACACACAGACACACTCCTCTTGTGCTTCCTTCTGTCAGGAAATGGGATGCCAGACTCTGAGAGTCACGCGCACGTCATTTTAGTTTTTATGTTTGGTGGGGAGAACGGTCAGAGGAGGAAACAGTCAATGGAGTGATTGTGACTCCTGCTGCTTTTCCTCGTCTCTTCAGAGTAAGTGAGTAGATCTGTGAGGCTGCCGGTGTTCACAGCCGAGAGAGTTTGCAGTGACACAGTGAGTTGTACAAAACTGGGTCAGAAAAGTCAGCGTTAAAGGCGCAAGGTAAAATCTGACTTCAAAGCCGCTCTGTGTTGTCGGTGAGGATGGCAAAGACAAGCTGTCTGGTGTGCTGTCATGTCACATCCGATTCTCATTCCCTCAGAGGACTGTGCTCCTTCACTCTCTCCTTTCCTGTACATAACCCCATCCTCTCATCCCTGATTCTCTCCTGCTTTCTCTTCCTGTCACCTGGGTCAGAGCTGTCAGTATGAATGAGCTGTGTGTGTGTGTGTGTTGAGTGTGTCTGTTTACAAAGAGAGAAATACTGTGTATGTGTGTGTTTCTATGTGTGTTTTTCGGGGGGTTGGACCATCTGCTGGGACAGCTGGGGGAGTATGAGTGAGCTAAAGGCAGGATTTAGGGTATGATCTGCTCCTGCCTCAAAAGATTTAGGAGGATTTTTACTTAAAAGGCAATTTGGGGGGTTTATAATCTTATTGATCACGGCCACAGACTCCTTTCAGAATAAATAGAAGTTTGTACAAAATGTGCAGTTTGTTAACATCCTTCATGCAACTTTTCACATATTAGATGCTTTATATTGACAGTTTTGAACCGATTGTAAAACTCTCAGTCTGTGGATTGATTTCGATATGAAGGATATAAAATACAAAAATACAACACTAGCTCACTTAGCCCAGAAATTGAGTTTATTGTTCCTCTTATAGAGGAACATTGTTTATTGTCTGTATATATTAAATGTATCAGTACTTATTTTATGTAAGATAAAATGAACTTTAATTGCTCTATCAAATTGGTTTGGTCCAAAACCCACCCTGACATCATGTACAACTTATTAACTATAGTGCTTTGTCAAAAGTCTTGAGCTACCACTCATTCCTTTATATTTTGGTAGGAAATAGGTAGGTAAGTGGGGTGGCTTCTTGACAGCTATTCTTCCACTGAGACCATTTCTAATGAGACTTCAAACAGCAGATGGAATAACTGAAAGGCCAGATTCATCTCTCAGGTACTACGTCAGGTTTTTGCTGGATGACTTTCAGACACTGCTTATCTGCCGTAGGTAGTTTTTTAGTGCTGCCATTTCTTCTTTTGTCCTCCACATGTCTAATGTTCTAATTATGATTTGTTGAGTTATGCCAAGTTTTTAGCTAAAAGCTCTTTGGGAATGACCTTGTTTGTGCAAAAATACAATTTTATACCTGTCAAACTGTGTTACGTTTGGCATTCTTTTAGACTGAACTAAAGACACGGTAAGATGCATTTTTGTATCAAGTTCCTCGTAACAAAGTGTCTAAAATTGGTTCAGTGATAAGTTGTCTGTTATGTGTAGAGACAGCAATGGTTTATCCCTTGAGTTAGGTGCCTTTTGTATCCTTAAATAACACACAGGTCAGTGTTAAGAAAAATTAGAAAAATCACACACCACTAAACAAAAATGTCACAAAAAGCATATTGATCATTTTTTCCCTGCGCACCAGGTACAGTGGAATTGGCTCAGTTTGTCCCCAGTATACGTTTTTTGCTTTCTTCTGACCACTGCTCATGCTAGGGCCTTCATCTGGGTTGGAATATTCTCCAGGACCCAGGTCAGATTGGCTATTTTTTCTTTTCATCTCACACTTCTTCGTCTTCTTCGGTTTTACTGGCAGTTGGCAACCGATTTACTTAGAGCAGGTAGCTGTACTGCCCCCTAGTGGAAGAGAATGTAATTGTTCTGCCCGTTACGCTGATCTCTTAGAGCAGAGGTTCCCAAAGTGTGGGGCCCACCCCCTTGGGCAGGGGGGGGGGGGTGCTCTGTGCAAAACCCACAGAGAGGCATTTTTGAAAAATGTATTGATAGCAATGTTGAATATTATTACACAAGAAAAAAACAACTACATGTAAAATAATTACACCATGACGCCTCTGCCTTTGTAAATGGAGGGACAGTAACTGCATGTGTATATGTAAGCGTGCAAAAACTGAAGATAGTAAGATTGACAGTAAATTTTGTCTCTATCCACCATTGTAGAAATTCATCTCATGTAAACAAAAACGTGACGTGAAAAAAGGCACATACCTTTGACATTGCGTGACGAACTCTGTATTCCTCGTCCACACGAAGAGTTTTCTTGTAAAACAAAGGGGGGCCTAACAAAAAAAGTTTGGGAACCACTGGCTTAGAGTACTAATCAGGTGGAACCACGGCACACCTGATCATTTCTAATGACACATTGGTTGAGAAACACAGTCATAAAGGACATACACAAGATTTTTACTTTATTGTTTTATGTATGAACAGAAAGCTGACTGCCTGACTGCTCATCACTGCTTATCAGGCTTTGGTTGCATTGCTGGATTGTGTATATAAGACTGTATTGTACTGTGTTGTGTTGTATATAAGGCTTTTATTAAAGTTTTATCTTTTTATTTTTTAGTTGTTTAGTGTTCCTGTGCATCATCTGTACATATGGTTTTTGACAATAATGCTGACTTTAACTTTGACTGATATACTCAGCTTTACTATCTCTCTGGGTCAGAGGTTCTTCATTGCTAGCTTTGCATTAGCCTGTTTAAGTGGATGCTGTGTGCAGCAGTACAGCGTCGATAGATCGATACCTGTCCTGAGCTAAGTTTGCACTTGACTGTCACATTTAAAGAAAGTTATTTTTATTCCTCTACTCCTTAAAATTTTCTCTGTTTCTCCTTCTCCTTCCACAGGAGTCAGATTATTGTAGCATGAGTGTGCAGGAAACAACCATGTTTCTTTTCTTTAATGACGTATTTGTTTTTGTAACGTTGGTCTAATTACTGGATTTAGTTTAGTAAGATGTTATATTAATGATATTACTCAACAATCTAAGATCACCCGTTTATTTTCTGATGTGGTTGAACAACATGTCAGTTCAGCTCCAAATTGCTGCGTTGCTTCATGTCGGCTGTAGCTTTTTGTTTTCAGGTTACTCATCAGTGCCATTCTTGTGAAACAGATACTGTTTTCATATTTAACACAAACACTCGCTGGAGCTCAAGGATGAAGTGGTGAACGTCACAGTGACCACATGACTGCCCCATTCTTGATAAATGATTTGTCTAGAAGGATTTAACTTCATGTTGCACAACGTCTTGAACTAAAAGATGAGTTTACTCCACCTTACTCTGAATGCTCAAAGCCCAGTTACAAGCCTCATTCACCCAATTACACACAAACAATGCAAGTCTTTTTGTCTAAACTTAAGCACCTTGCCTAATATTCATGTGCACACTCACACTGACCTCCGACCTTCCAATTGTTATATCACTCTAACCTCCTTATTGGTAGGTTAGATTCTGGAGGTTAGAGGTCTCTGTGATCTAGCAGACTATAAATGTCTATATGAATGTTTTACCATATAATAATGAAATGATGGCATTTTACATTAAAAAGGTCAAAGGTCAACTTCTCATTGACTTTCCATATTTCTGGTGTTTATACAGCACAGTAACTCAGGAACAGATGGGAGATTTTTATCATATTTAATACATATAGATGCTCAATTTATTGCACTAATCTTTATAGCCCGCCTTAATTTAAAGTCTTCACTACCTATGTAATGAAAGTCTTAAACTTTGTAACTGTAAGTAAACCTATACTTGAATGATTTGAGGAGTCCACAAAGTGTTAAGATCTAGTTTCCTCACTTGCACTCTCCTCCACTAACTCTTATTTGTTTTCATTTCCTCAGTCTGCTCCTTCCAGACTCTTCTCCAGCATTTTCTCCACTTGTCTCCACATCAGCAGTTTCATTTATGAATATGGAAAGACCTGGAACGATGTTGCATTAATAGCAATCTTCTGGGTCACCCATCCCTTTACAGCTTAGCAAGAATAATGTGCGAGTTCATTAACCCTAAAGTATATGTGAGAGGACTTGTGATTAGGCATTAATGCCCAGATCAAAGAGAATCACATAAACACACATGCTCACCTGTTAATGATGGACTCGAGGACTTGTTTGACCTCGCTGGACATCAACAGTTTGCCAGTTAGTCTAGGTGTGAGAGAAATCAGCCCTCTCATTTCTAAATTCAGTTTTTAGGTCGTGAAAGGCGTCATCCAAGTCCTGAAATAGCCTCCCCTGTTTCTCTGCCTCCCCCTTTTTTTCTCCCTCAGTGGCTGTCCTCAATGTGCTCGTCTCACAGTCGGTCCTGCTGGCTGGAGCAAAAGGAGCTGCATCTTGTGCTCCAACTCTCCTCGGTCAGCTCGTCCCCTCTTTTGTGTTTTTGTCCCTAATTCTTTTGTCTCTTTTAAGATTTTTCCAGACCTGCAGCTTCTGATCAGGTTCTTGTTTTGACTTAATTGCTTGTTATTGGAGTTTTGATCAAATACAAAGTAACTGCAGGGGCAGCTTTTAACCCAGATGGGTGTAAATAATGTATATAAACTCTGACCTATTTCCTTCTCAGTTCCCACAGAGCTGGCAGGTCATGTGCTTCACAGATTTTCTTCATTTAGCCACAAAATCCAGCCCCAGTCGCACTGCTAATTAAATTCGGTCAAAACGCCTTGTTGACATGTGCAGTGTGTGGTTGACTTCCACCAGCACAAGTGTGAATGATTCATCCCATGTGCACAAAATCACATGGCACAGCCACACACATTATAGTTCAGCAGCTATAGAAAGAACTGGCAGGGATACATTATCCATGATATTCTTGGTTCCTCTTTTGGGCTTTGACCAGATGCTCGTTTTGAGAGATCAGACACACGGTCTAAATCAGGGGTGTCATTTTAGATTTGCAAGTTCACATTGCAAATAACACATATTGTTCCTTTTTTTTTAATGTAAACAACATTAAGGTCATGGTTCTCAGCTGGAAAAGTGTGGAGTGCTCACTCCAGTTTGCAGATTAGTTGCTTTCAGGCACAGGAGCTCCATTATCTCAGGGTCTTGTTCACAAGTGAGGGGAGTGGGAGGTTCATTCTCTCCTCGACTGTTAATGCTGCCAATTGGTGCAGCTTTGGCAGTGATGCCGCTACCACACTGAACTGTTGTGGTGGAGAGTGAGCTGGTCATGAAAGCGAAGCTGTTGATTTGCATTCATACCATCACCTGTGATCATAAGCTGTGGGTAGTGACTGAAAGAATAAAATCAAAAGTGCAGAAATGAGTTTCCTCTGAAAGCTGTATGGGCAGTCCCTTAGAGATAGGCTGAGGAACATGGTCATTTAAGGCCAGGGGACTCAAAGTAGAGCTGCTACTCCTCCACACTGAACAGTCCCAGTCCAACTGGGAAAAGATTCCAGGGCAGACTCGCGACACACTGAAGAGATTACATGTCTTGGCAGGCTTGGCAATTCCTCAGCGTTCCCCCACAAGAGCTGGAAAAGGTAGCGAGGAAGTGGGACATCTGGGCTTCTCTCTCTGTTAATTATGCTACACCCGCAACCTGGCTAAGCAGCAGAAAATGGATGTTTAAGCACAGAAATGTTCACTTTTAATAATAATAGATAGATAGATAGATAGATAGATAGATAGATAGATAGATAGATAGATAGATAGATAATTGGTTTTAACCTTCATTTTCACAACAATAGACACTATATTCGGTAGTGTTCATATGATTGTGTTCAGCATCTGGATAAACTTATTTAAATCAACAGAAAAGACTGAGAGCCAGAGATGTTTTATGAAATGAAAACATTCAATAGTTTCAAGGATACAAAATGGGAAGTTAAATCACTGACTACAGGCAGTGTGTGTGGCGCATGACAGACTGACAACAACAACAAATTTATTGTTTATTTGGACTTTCCAGTGTGACAGACTGTATGTGATGAGACTTCATATGAAACACGTGATTGTAATGTCTTTGAAAAAGCTTCATTTATCCATTTTAGAGAGTGACTCACAAAAGGCCAATTCAAAGAGCATTAATGTTAAGGAAGTTGGTAATAAAATATCTCTCCTTCTCCCTCGCCCTTCTGGATGGCACTTTAGCCACTGGCAAACCGTGTAGGAAAACCATGTGACTTTCATTACAGGCAGGCATAGTCATGCATTTGGTATCACATTATGTTCAGGAAATCATTTAGCTGTAATCTCATCATCCACACATTATTGTGTTTCTGCTAAATTGCTGCTTAGTATAGACTTAAGAGGATACCTGTAGCAGGGTTCACATTCAGAGCACAGCTCAGAATATGGGTTACAACATCACCATAAACCTTTTGTTTTTAGTGTGTTGTTACCTTGTGCATGGGGTAATGAAGTTGAGCTCAAACGCAGCTTCAAACTCGTATTTAAAATGTAAAGGCATTGTCTGAACCTGCCTTAAATTACAGGGTGACCAGTGATTTAGACCTGAGGAACAACAAGGAATTAGGACTGTAAAATGACTGGGTTGTGTGGTGAAAAACAAGATTAAAATCTATTAACAGTCCAGTTTACACATCTTGTTTAGACCCCAATGATCTCATCCAGATGCTCCTCTGGAGTGACTCCATTCCTCGCCTTATTTCTAAATGCTTGTCCGACACCCTTTAGAGGAAACTCGTTTCTGCACTTGTGTCCATGGCCCTTATGTAATGACCTTGTGTAAGTGTATAGCTTTGCTTCGCACTCACCACTCTCTTCTCCACGACAGCTTCTTCATCCTTGCAGACTCTGCACCAATCCATCCTACCCTCACTCGCAAACAACAACCTTAGAACTTGAGATTCTTGAACTCCTCCACTTGGGGCGAGAGCTGTTTCCCAAACTCGAGTGGACATTTAACCTTTCTCCTACAGAGAACCATGGCGTCAAGGGTATGTCCACACAAGAGCAATTCACTTGTCGCATGTCGCTTTGTAGCTAGAAGTCAGTAGCTGGCAGACATTCCAGGCTCAAGCTGCCTAGGTAACCTTCTCATATAATTACCATGCTGAAATGTATCAGTCAGTGGCATCGTTTATTCTCACTGGTAGTTGCCGGTAGTTTGATTGCTTGCCTTGAACTTGAGAAAAGTTTAACCCAGGACTTGGCAACTTCAGATCACCAGCAGTAGTTTTACCCATTTATACTTGAAGTCACTGAATGCAGCAGAGTTTCTGCTGTTTCCCGTTCTCACATCACTGCTAGTCGTTTCAGTGTGGATGCGCTTTTTGACTTGGAGGTGATAATTTTCCTTCTTGCTACTTCACACTGAGCTGCAAACTGCTCTAGCCTGAGCTACTGTAGATGTTAATGTTCAATGAAGCCAGAGGGACAATGTCAAGACTTAGGCCTGTTTTTCACCACTTTGACTGCACCAAGAAATTCTGTCAAAAAAAATGGCTACCATGGTGAAGCCCAGCTCCCAACAGGAACGACTCTGACTTACTGTCAGCAAGGCCAAACAGACTCACTACAGGTATACCAAATGGACCGAATAGCCTTTAACAACAGGCCCAGTACAGCATACTCCTTAAAATAATAATGTCACAGAACTCTATGGCAAAGTTTCTAAATTCTCATATTTGAGTTTACTACCTGATGGTGTTCACACAGTGGAGTTAGAGTGCATATTGTGTATTTGCACAACTGGTTCTGTCAGGTATTTCTTCCTAACACAGCCCGTTCTGGTACTATGTGCTTTCAAAGTTTTTCTTTGGCTCCCCTCTTGTGTTTTAGTATTTTGTACTTTTGCACGTGTCCCCTGTGTTTCGGTGCCTGTTTCTTATTTATTTCTTGGTTTGCTTCTCTGCTAGTTTGAAGTCTTTGTTTTTCGCCCCCTTTTTAATTGGCTGTCTCTCCCTGATTTGTTTCTTTTGTTCTTTATTTCCCTTTCCGCTCCATGTGTATATATAACCTTCTCTTCCCTGACTCCTTCGCTGTCAGGACATCTGTTTGTTTCTGTTTGTTTGCCTACCTGAGTTTGCAGCCCATGTTCTCTGACTTCTCGTCTCTTCTGTGCTCCTCTCGTGTTCCTGTTTTCCTGGTTTGGTTTTGCTCTATTTTTCTGAAAAGACACAGTTCAGTTTTCCCTCTTGGAATATTAATTTTCTGTTTCAGCTTTTATTATTAAAGTAGATGTTTACTGTTCTTTTCCAGTATTTTTATTAAAGAGTAGCTTTAAAGAGATACGTCTAATGAAATCATATAGATGAGAGAGTGGAAAATAATATTCTAAGCTGTTGGCTCACTGGTATAACTTGCAAATATGACAGAAAATGAGGGAAAACAATTCGCCCCCCTTTAAAGCTTGCTTTTTGTTGCTTTACTCCTGTCTGATTTGTGTCCTGCATGTTTATCCACATGCTGAGCACAGTGTTTGCAAATGTGTCCATGTGCACTGTTTGCATTCACTTTTGTGCTTCTCATGAAAAAGTCTTGTTCCTTCCTTGTTCCTCTTCTCTCTCTTGTCACCCCCACCAACTGTGCATCCCTAACACTTGTTCTGCCAGAGGTCTCTGCATGTTAAAAGTGAATTCTTCCTCCCCTCTATTGCTGAGTCTGCTCGTTGAGGTTTTCTTTGAAACCGTTGGCTCTTTATGATGATGAAGAGATGGCTGTTGTTGTGAGCCAGTGTTATATAAATCAAACTGTATTGGATTGAATTAAATTGAAAGCGACATGAATGCAGATGAAGGAGATGCCACGGTACAGCCGTGAGATGTGTTCGAAACATCAAGTGTGCTGTGAAAGATTTAGAGAAAGTGAATACTACATCATGCTTTCCTAATGAGCGCCTTCTCACACATTTACATCAAAGACAACATCAGCGGAGGAGCAGGTTTATGAAGACGTTGGCTCCTGTTCGTTTGACTTTTAAAGCCTCCTGGGTGCACTCAGACTGAGCCACTGACCTTGAAACTGCATCAAAAGGCCTCTTTGTGGATTCAAACGGCACACGTGCCGCCTGAAATCCTCCTCCGAGTGCAACAAATGGATTCCTCACAATCATTTTCATTCTTCACTACAATGTTGCTTTAGTGCCAACTACTAAACAGTAATAAATGAAATGTTTTTAACAAAGCACATGATTGGCTGTTTGTTTTGTCGTCACTCAGATGAAGATATCTGCACCAGTACGGGTTCAGTAGCAGGCATGACTAAGAGTTGCCTATCCAGTGACTCACCCTGAGGTGGAACAAATGTTCCTGCTGCACAAAAAAACCCTGATAAAGTTCGACAGCCTTATCGATAATCAATTTGAGGAGACGCTGGGCTCTTGCTTTGTGCGCTCCGTCATTGACTCTCTCTTAAACGGATTTGCTGTTATCTCAGAAACATGTCTGTGGTCCCGAGAATTAATCAGGACCAGGAAAATTATTTAAGTGCCTTTCACTCAGTGATTCAAGCCATGTGCATGAGCCATTTTTAAGTCTGCACAGTGTTGGCGTCGCATCTTAAATCATATTTTATCCATTCGGAGAAGTCGCTCTGTATGCATCCACTCTGCTGTTGTTACAGTATGAATCACTTTTTTTTCCCAGAATGCCCCCCTGCTGAGGCTCACGACGCAGGGTGCAGCCAGTTAAGATAGGCCCACTGTTAGCGATGACGCTGATGGTTATCATAATGGATGGGTGGTGATGATCAACGCTATGACGCTAAAGCGAACCCTGCAGGATGGTCGGCTCCCCGCCTGCCCAGCCACCTCATACCCGAAGACTTGAGTGGCCTCAGCCCCCGTTGTCCCCGCTGTGGGGGCTGCAGATGATGCTGTTGCCCCAGCGATGGTTGCCAGGCAGCTGGGGAAGTGCTAATTAAGACTGCAAGGGGAAAACTGGAGGATTGCGAGGACAGAGTGTCAAATTCTGAGAAGAAGATGGATGGGATAGAAGATTGCAAAGAGGGGGAGACAGCAAACAGGGTCACATTAAGTAATGACAAATAATTAATCGTAACCGACTGATGTTATGTAATGTGTGTGTGATCTATACAAAAAATGTAGTGTTGAAGGGAATGCCTGTTATGTGAGTAGCTTCAGGAAGTTTATTGCTCCAACCTAAGAAGTGGTTTAGCTGTGCATCTTGTTCTTACACTTTTTTGTTTTACAGATTATACCCACCTATTGGCGTCTTGCACCAAAACAAGTCAGTCCCCATAGTGTAAGGCTCTGTGGGTTTTGTTATATTTCAGAGGTTTGGTTTCTGGTTAGTATTGTATATGTCAGTTTCTGTTTAGTGTCTTTACTTGCGTGTTGACTGCGTGTGAGCTTGTGTTTGTAGTGTGATGTTTTTAGGTGTATTTTGGGTAGTTTTTTGTTCTGTGTCTGGCTACAGTCCAAAAACAGGTGACATGATGATGTCTGTGTGCATCTAGCCACAAAAATAAACTACAAGTCCATTGGCCACATGTGTGTGCTGGATCTCCTCCAACTCATCGATATGTTGACATTGTCCATTTTAGCAGGTAGGCTAGGGTGTGAACAAACAATGGGTTACTTTTTCTTTTCAGTGCAGGCCATCCAGCAGTATGCATTCGCTGTGCACAAAAATGAGCATGTTTCTGGTCACCCTTTTGAACTGATGTTCTGCCTTCTGGCTGGGACTGTGGGTTCGTCCAATCAAAATTGCTGTTTGCCGCTGTAACATTAAAATCTGCTTGGCTTGAAACCAAAGTTACAAAAGCAAAACTTGAGATTTGTGGTGAAATTGTGAGTTGCATACAGTGGTCAAAACAGTACTTAAGTGCTCTTGAGTTGAATAAACAGCCTGTGAGGCTGAAATTCAAATTTGCTATGGTTTTTCCTTTTTATGGTTAGCATTGCAGGTTATTTTGATCACCCTGCTCAGACGATGTGTTTCCCTCTGTTTCTTTGTGCTAAGCTAAACATTTTCAGATGTACTAAACTGACAACAATATGAGATCAGTTTTAACATCATGAACCAAATACACGGTTTTATAAATGGCAAACTTCTCCTTTAATCCAGTTTCCAATCACAACTGAGTGTTCATACTGTATTCAGTTGTGCAGCTTCAACTGAATACAAAGTGAATGGGGAAAAAAAACTATTAAATGCAAATATGTCCAGGGTGGCAAGAAGTGTTGTGAAAATGCTTCTGCATGAACTGAAATTGTTCCCACTTGTATGAAAATTTTATTTGTGAATCTTTTTCATAAAAACACACAGACCAAAGGAAAAGGAGAGTGGGAGAGGAAGTAACCAGAAGACTTTAAGTTCAGTCAGATGAGCTGAACATAAACAGACTACATCTTGTGTAGCGCATACATAGTTCGCAGTCTGCAAACTAAAGCATCTCATCTTGGTCGTCCAACATGCCGTCATCAGTTTTGCCTCCTCTTTGGACCTGGAGTCCCTTTAGAGCATGCTCAGATTTTGCTCTGCACGGTCAGTCTGTACACACCTGTGTAGTTCAAGAACCAGTTATTCCTAAACCCGAGGATTCAGATAAAAAAGTTGCAAGAGAACCCAGAAGAAGAAGAAGAAGAAACCTTTGATCTTTTGCACAGTGCAAAAAGTTCTCATTAACAGTGTCTGATGGAAGGTGCCGTTACATGACTTAAGGTGTCAAGCTGTTGTTTCTTTTACAGGTTTCTGCCTGTTCTTTCACACACCCAAGTGTTATCTGCAGGCTATGTGTGTTCATGTGTGTTTATGTGCGGTGGAAGCAGAAAGTGAAAGTTATGGCTTCACAAGAGAATTTGTATGTTTTGACAGTCTGATGTTGTCTAGGGTCTGTGGGATCATTAGGAGCAGACGTTGTCGCTCTCTCTGCTTGTTATCTAATCTGACAGGCCTCTGATACAAACTCTTTACATCAGAGAATTAGCAACAACCAACAGACGCTGCATTTCCTCCTTTATTGTGTACTTTTTGGGGTTTCTTTAAGCAAAATACTATGTTTTGTTGTTGCAGTGTATCTTGCTGCCACGTCGTTTTTAATTGGTCATTTGATTCGACTCTAGAGGGCTAAACCACTTACACTTAAAACTGTATAAATATCTATGGCAAAGTTTATGAGCTCAATCACTAATTTCAGGTCACACTGAAACGCTAAACATTATTTTTAAGTTATGGTCCCCATTAGACTTAAAGTATGGTAAACCTTTTAAGATCATTGGCTAAGGATCAGTCAGTCACAAGCCATTAGCCAGTGAGCATGCAGCCGCCATCAGATCTCGCCTTACGTGTCATGTCTAGTTTCAAATTGTGACTGCATCCATCTTTTAGGGTCACAGCTAGTCACCATGGTACCATCGCAGCACAGCAACATTGATGGCATCTGTTATGTTTTGCATCACCTCAGATGGAGGTGTTGACTTCTTTTGTATAGACATAAATTTAGCTGTCAGTACCCACACTGCCACCTTAAAGGCACAACAGAAAAAGTGAATCCACATGGTGTGGAAGGTGCTTCAGTTTAATGTAAGGCTAAAGTAAAACAGTCCATCTACTATAAACTCTCAAGCACATGGTTTCTAATCAGTAGCAACAGCGTGTGAATTGAAATCAAAGCTTTCTAAAATGCAAATCACACTTGTGATTTAATGTTTTATGAAATTATTTAACATAAAGCTATTTGATGAACTTCAGACGTACTCGCCTTATGCGAATAAAAAATAGCCGTTGTTAGTGGTGAAGTTTGGGGGATGTCCTGAATCAGATACTTCCATTCAGTTCATTATCTTATTAAGCAGGCTGATTTGCATCCACCCACAGCTGTAACTATAAGTCGTGGTGAGGCAGCTACGATAAGTTTGTTTGATAGTATTAGTTACAGCATATTTATTAGCACAAGGATAATTCCTCTGTGAAACAAAAATGTAATAGGCCATAATAAAATAGCTTATATTCATCCACCGTAGACATGCGCTCTTTTTCCCAGTCATAGTTCTGTCAATGCGTGTATAGACTGAGGTCTTCTCTCCAGTCTGTTTTAGTGAAACTAACAGTTGATATATGTATTCATCAGCTCCAAGTCTTGATGGCAGAGCGATGCAGACACACAGGCTCATAAACATAAATGCAGGTGATGTTTTAATCATACTGTGCATATCCCATACAAGTGTGTGATGCTTCTGTCTCCTTGCGACAGATAATCTTTTTATTGTTCAGCAGTTACA
Organism: Pelmatolapia mariae; assembly: GCF_036321145.2. NCBI lineage: Eukaryota > Metazoa > Chordata > Actinopteri > Cichliformes > Cichlidae > Pelmatolapia > Pelmatolapia mariae. The sequence goes on from NC_086245.2 coordinate 10,260,302, forward strand.
TTTTAATTATCAGTCATGATTTAATCGTGGTTGCTGTGTCACCGCTTGTCCCTTGGAGGCACTGATCCCCGTTTTCTGTTTAAAGTGAAGAGAAGCTTCTGATAATATTATAAAATATTCAGTTTACTGAGCAGTGTCCTCCAGCAGGACAAACTATTTCTAAAGAAAACTGTGTAAAAAGACATTAGAAGCATCTTTTATCTGTGTTGGCACATTACTCCCTCTGAGCTATGCTGCATGGGAGTGTTGTTGTTGATCTGATTTTCCTACAGTGACACACAGCATCAGAAGCCCTGTGTTTCAGCAGGCTCACTGGCTATTCCTCACCACACATGCAGCTCAGCTGTAAATGAAATGGCCTGTAATTCTCCATAATGGAGACACCAGAGGCATGTACTCACATCGGATTATCAGCATCCAGCATCATATTGGGGATGACAGGGAGAAATCCTAGAAAAAGCTGAAGAGGGGGAGGAGGAGGCAGAAAAAAAGGGGAGATGAGATGAGGAGTGGAGGGTCCAAGGGCTCCTCCAGGAGCTGCTGCTCGCCCCAGTTCTGTCTGCACCGTCGTCTCCATGAATTATTTGACTGCAGCATGAGGACGTTTTTGCAGACAGGAGCCTGTGGACCATGTTTATATACCACATCCCACTGCTCCCGTACAGACTGTCTCCTAATATGTGTCACTGATTTTATGATTTCCATGGAGGACATTTTGAACTCAATACCAAAGGGGAGATGTTCATAAAATAAGCTATCACAATGACAACTACGATGGGTAGTTTGCAGAGGGGAATCTTTACATCTTTGTTTGAAAATATGTGAAGAAATTGTATATATATAAAAAAAGATGGATGAAAAAAGATTATTATCGAAGCATTCTGTGTATTAAACAGCTTTTCACTCCTCCTGTCATAGGCAGTGAGAGCAGCACGTGTAACCCTGCTAACGCTTTCCAATCATGGTGACTGTTTTAGCCACACAGCGTTCACAACAACCTGAGGTGTGAGTCTTCTTCATGAGAGGAAAGAACAAAAGACGACTGGTTCTGTTCATTACCAGCTGCATATTTTTTATTTGTGGACTGTGATAGAGCAGCTTGTCCACAGCTCAAAGTTAAAATAATCTTTATTTACCTGATTCTAAGCCTTGGTGCAGCACCTCAGTTTATCTGAGACAAGCTGCTTTAGCTTCTCTCTGTATGAACATTTGGAAAACATTTGTTTGTAGACGATGGCCCAAACAAAATTATTGCGACCTTGTTCAGTGAGCTTGCAGTCTTGTTGAAGAAGGCGACCGGATCTGTGACCTGTCCTCAAAGTGAGTTTGGTGCATCAAGACACTGATAAAATGGCAATAAGACTGAGTCACACTAATAGATTGATAGCATCGTGTTGGTATTCCCTGGGTTTATAAATAAGATTTGCAAACCTTTCTCAGTCTTTCGGAGAGTGATTACAGCCAGTCTGATTCAGAGCACGATTGTTTGGAGACCGGTTGTCTTCCACCAGTTGACCTGTGAAGTCACTTTGCAACCAACTGGTCACTGCAGCAGCTTGCAATCAGTTTCCCTAAGCAAAAAAAAAACTTAATGCGGTCATCAGGCAACCCACCTCTTTAACCTAGTAGCAAGGAGGTTGTCATCCTACTGACAGAGCTATAATTTAACTATCCTCTGACTAACTGCCCCTCCTGCAGGTAAAGATGCTCACAGATGATTACATTAACCTCCTAGGACCTGGCGTCCACATATGTGGACATCACATTTTGGGACGTCTAGACCAAAATACTTAATTTTTCTCTACAAGGGCCTGATGTCCACTTACGAGGACATTATACTGCCACTGTTCTAGTGCTGGGCGATATGACGATATATATCGTGTGGACGATAGAAAAGTGTCTATCGTGCCATTTGTCTTCTATCGTTTCTAACCCGAATTTTATAAATTATTACATAAAATATATCATTAACTCTTTACAACCGGTCGGAGCAGGCACACTCCGTTTTCCCTAACTATTTTTAAATCCCTGTAGAACTGTAACCACGTAAGGTAGTGCAATAATGGTTTTTTTTGCATATGAAACCGTAGGAGTTGTACTTACATTTTATTCCATTAGCTTGCCCTAGGTCACGGTTTCCTTCCACATATAGCTTTGCAAAAATTGCATAAAAAGCACTTCCAGCAACAAAAACATAATATTCCAGACTTGCAGCAACAAAAACATAATATTCCAGAAACAGGCTTTGCCGTTCATAACACTTCCTACGTTGGAATATAAGTCAGCGCGAACTATCGCATGTCCGCCATTACCTGTCCGAAACCGGAAGTGACGTCATTTCGCGGAAGATGTAGTTTTTTAAGCTTCAAAGCCTATGTTGGTGTTTTTAAAAGTCATGTTTGACTTTATGCTCTTCTGTATCGTTTCTGGGATGCTTAGAAGTCAAATTACACTGTTGTAAATAGTTTATTTTGATGCACATACTGTGTTTTTGCAAATTTGCATTTATTTATTTTCATTTTTCCTGTAGTATATAAAAATTTGTATATCTCAAAAATAAAACTATGAAGACACTCAAAATAAATTTCTTGTGGTTGGAAACTATTTTGTGCAACTTTTTTGTATTTACAGTTTTGAGGGATAAGCCTCTTAAATTTCTCTAACTAGAAAATGTAAAAATGTATGTAAAAAAAAAAAAAAAAGATTTTCAATTTTTTGTAGTTTATTGCACTTTTTTGCAATTTATGTAGTTACTATGGACTTAATGCATACATATTATTAAAATTTGGGCTATAACAGTTGTATTGATGTATAGCAACTTGAAATGCTCCCACAAATGGCACTACAGCATGTAAAATGTAAAGATAAGCTCTGGCGGACTTGGTTCTATGGTAGATCTTAAAGGGTTAAATAGCCTGTGCAAATATATTAGTGTTGTCTTCTCACTATACATATTCTTAACTTTAAGCAAGAGATAATAAAGTATAAAATTTTTTTTATATTTTTCGCAAAGAAACTTCATCTTGTGGTTTTGCGACATGGTGCTGCTTTAAGTGCACCCGGATTTGCGACATGCTTTACGGTAACTCAAAACAAAGACTGCACCCTCTCCACTCGCTGTTTACAGACTGCGTACTTTCTAGATGACCACAGGTCAGGTGGTATATCGTGATATATATCGTTATCGTGATATAAAATAATTCATATCGTGATAAATATTTTTTCCATATCGCCCAGCACTACACTGTTCTATCAAAATTTGAAACAAATGTCCTCATATGTGGCTCTCATTTTTCTCAAAAACAAAAATTCACTTTTATGTCAAGGTCGAGCTGCATTTCTGGGCCATATTTAAATTTTCTATTTAAGTACACAGTACCAACAGAGAATGCTAACATCTAATATCGAAGGTTTTCAAAGAGAATAGAAGAATCAAACCTTCACCCAAGTAAACTCAGACCACAAGAGCTCCGCAAACCACTTATTTAACTGCACAACTGTCTCTGTCTTGGGGGGGGGGGGTTTGGCATTTTGTTGTTCATTAATAGATGTGAGACAAGATTGGAGACATCTGAAATCAATACTCGTGCGACCTTACACGAGAAAACAAATCAAATCAAATTAAAGCCACCATGTTGTTTATTTTCCGCTACATTTAATACAGCTCCGTACTCGCTCTCACTCTCGCTCACTGCTGCTCTCATAAATCAGGGCTGATAGGAGAGCATCTGTGATTTTGTGGTGATAGTTTCAAACATGCCAGAAACTTCCGAGCGAGTGAGGATGCATTTCTGGCTACTGAGCAACAGGTTTATGCAAGAATTTGGCCAGAATCTGGATTGTTTGTCTGAGCAGTTTGTCTGTTTGAAAAAAAACAACTGTTAAATAGTTGTAGTCTGAGCTGAATTACTCAAAACTACAAAATTATTGTGAGAAGCTTTCATATATTAAAAAAAACTATCCAGCAGTCCATAACTGCAAAAAACAATACATCAAAACAAACTAATCATTCATAAGGGTGTTGTCTAAAGGGTGGGTTTAGGTAAATGAAACAGTTTGGTTAGGGCAGGGTCATGGTCGTGGTAATTGTTGGTTAAAGGCTGGATGCAAACCACAGGCTGGACACCACAGTGTCAGACATTGACGGTTTGGTTGTACACCGATCCATCCACCCCAAACTGCTTCCTGGGAGGTTTGGCTGTAATGTAACAACATGCTTTGTGCAGCTTTAAAGCATCATTTAAGTGGGAAAAAATGGAAATGTGTTGAGAAATCGTGCACTTGGTCAGTGACTCCCATCTGTCCCAGTCCACAGTTACTTCTTTAATCCTCTTATGCACCTTGAGAGAATGTCTTTCCTGCTATGTACGTTATCTAAAACATGTTATGTAGACTTAAAGATGGCTAATCTGTTCTTTTTTTTTTATGAATTTGCAAAGTGAGGTCCTCCAATGACCCCCTAGTTAAAGGTGGTTCCCCATCTAGTGCTTGTGAACATTAAATGTTTGCACAAGCAACATCTGGGCCGATTTCTATTGGTGGAGGACAGTCTGGTTATTGTGGACAATCTCAGCCTTAAAACAAAATTCTCTTGCTGCAGCAGAAAACTTCACAGGCCTCTGCAGCCTGTCATCCACTGTCCTCAGGCGCAGCCAGAGGCTTTTCTCAATGCGCGCTGCCGGAGTTGGGTTTCACTTCTGGTAGTGCTACGATGAGGTCAGCATTGTGCACAAATTAAAAAAGCCCTCTGGAGGTCAGTGGGTTTTTGTGTCAGGTTTATCATAGTCCCAGCAGGGCTGGACAGCTGGTTTGGGGGTTCAGCCAGGAAGGGTTGGCTTGGCTGAGAAAAAAACAGCAGGGCCACACCTGTTGGGGTGATTCATGATGAATAGCAACACAGCTCTGGAAAATTGCAGTGACTGAGGTCAAACTCTTTTAGAAAGAGCACAGCAAATAATGCATCTGCAACTTTAAAAATAGAGATCTCAGTTTCCGTCACAAAATTCAAGAAATATGTCCCCACTGATCAACTTGAAACATATTTTTAAGCAATTTGATTACCTGATCCAAATATGAGGTTTGCCACCGGATAATCTTTTTGTTTTATTCAGAATGCGGCTGCGTTTCTCTGTAATTGTGCCAGCAGTCTGAGCCGGTGTCTGTTATGGCTTTTAAATAGAAACATAAATGGAAGGAATAAAGAAGGAAGTCACTATTTTATTACATTAGCCTGCACAGCTAATCAACTTAATTAAATCAGAATAGGCCTTGAATCCACATTACTAAGTTGTCCCTGTCAGGCTCACATCAGTGACGAGGTAGTGACAGAACTGTCTTAGCAAAAAGACATTTCTGTTTAATTTTTGTGTGCTGGAAAAAGCTGTCTTTCAAAGTAAAATGTCACACCTCTGATAGCTTAACGTGTTTAATGAGTTTTGTATAGTTATAAAAGAGTGACTACGCTTCATTTTCTCTTATAAATGTTATAATATAAGCAGCTAAAACAGGAAATTAAGCCCTTTTACCTTCAAAGCAAAAGTTTCACTTTTTTAACATTTTGGCTACAGCACTAAGACATATGTTCTCCATTGCAATTTTTTTTCTAGTTCAACTAGAAGTTAGCAAGTGTTTGCAGACAACCCGCTGTCTTCCATGCAAACCATGAAGAAACTTGACAATCTGCTAGACATCAAAGTACAGAGAAAAGGAGGTTTTTGGTGAAGCACTCTTATTATTTGACCTAGTGACAACCAGCAACCACTCACCAACCCGTCAGGGAGTACACACATGCATGCAATGCGCCTCTGACATCACATGAGAAACCTGAATACCATCAGCTAGGCTAAACAAAAACTTCATGATTAGTTTATACCAAATGAATTAGAAAATTCATTTGCTGAACTAGCTTATTTGCTAGTTTAGCAAATTTGCTAAACTAGCAAATAAGCTAGGCTAATCATGTTGGTTAGCTATAGTAAAAGCTTGACAACCAGTTTCATGAAAATGAAAGTTAAATGTATTTAATACTAATCATCATCTTTAAATGTTCAATACAGACTTGTCTTTGCTCAACTCAAACAATTCAAACAAATGAGGTAAAAATTGAAAGTTCCAGCAAATACCACTTCCAGAAAAAAATTTTTTTTGCTTACTTGTCAAAGAGAAACTCGAGTATTCATGAACCTCAGCCTAATTGGAGGCAAAAATATTTGTCCAAACAATGTTGGATCAGGACGTTGCAATCAATATCTGCAATCTAGTGCCAGGGGGCAAAGCCTCAGATTATATTTAATATGCAGGAGATTTTTTTTATTGTACTTTTAACTGACTTTATGAGAGGTCCCCAGAGTTTGGTGAAGGGTTAAAACACAATGCACACACAAAAACCTAGCACTTCCAAAACAAAAGCATTACCGCATACTTATAATCCAGTTCACCCTATTCCTATCTCTATTCCACTAATGTATATAGCGTTATATATTTATATAACACTATAATAAACTGTATATTTAAAACCTAAGATTTCAGGTGTTTCTCCTCAGATTTGCACCAACGATTGCCAGCACTGTTGCATAACAATAATTATGCAATCTTCCCAAAAATGGGACTTTATCCTTTATGATTTCCAGCCATATTTTTGAAGACGACCATGCAGTCTGGGGAGAAGATGACACAAACACTTTGAAACAACACATTCGTCTGTCTTGCCAAACTAACCTCAAGCTTGCCAAGTTGGCTTATCTTTACAAGCCAGCCTTTATCATCAGTCGCATTACCAATATTCAGAGGCATCCACAAATAGTCATTATGTAAATATTGCCTTTCATCTCTTTTTTAAAGCCATTAACTTGAATTGAAACTGAGAGTGTTTGCTGATTGGAGAAGAAGAGAATACATTCGCAAGAGAAACATTCTTACAAGCAGGAGTCTGAGCCTTAAACTCCCCTGGGCCTCTGACTATGACGTAGGTGGATTCAGTGTTAGACTCTTTATAAGCATGCTGCACAGATCCAGCCATGTGCCGGGCCAGCTTGTGTTTGGTGGAGCAGCGGGGTCAAGGCAGCCACGCTGAGGCTGCGGGATCCCCGGGGGTCGAGGAGGAAGCAGCGACTTCACAGTGGATCATCTTCAGCTGACTGTGCAGCAGCCGAGCGAGCCCAGGCACACTTCCATGCCCCAGCTGTCAGCAGAGGGGCTGGATACTGCTTTGATCAGGGGAACTCAGCAAACAGCCAGGTGTTAGGTGATCAATAACAAATATTTTGTGGTGATGCTTCAGTTTTGGGGTTTTTTTTGTGTCTTTTACTTTCTGACCTGCTCTGGAGATGTTGTAGTCATGTTGTGGTAGACATTCAAAACACACTTCTAAGAGGAGCAGACTGCAACTTTGGTATCCCAAGATTTTGGATTAGCAGCAATAAATGCGATGTTCCTAAAACCCACGCACCAGTGGGCAGGTTTGGGACTCTTGAATCTTAGCTTGTGTAGACCTGTCTTTTAATGTCTGGGTAAAAATGAAATAAAGATCAAAGTTAGTTTTATATCTGTGCATCTGTGAATTCAGTCAAAATAGGCTTAACAAAAAGTCTGTCTCCAAGTGAATCAAAAGCAGCTTCATATTTTCCTCTAATATCCAAGATAATATTTAAGTGGCAATAAAAGTGATTTCTATAGCCCGTATATGGACATGGATGGATGTGGACATCTTTGTGTCTGAACCTCTTCTGCTATTTAACTGACCAGATCAATATCCCAGCAGTTTAATGGATGATCCTGGTCCCTGTAACCATGATAACCATCAGCTAATCATGTATCTGTTCTGGCAAAGTTATTAAAACCCAAATGTTTGCGTTGTTGTCTTCCAGGGTGAAAAAAGTCCAGTTTCCTGTGAAGGTTTGCCGTTCAGGTCTGGAGATTCACATGCGAGGCAAGCTCAAGAACATCTCGGTGGAAACCAAAGCCGGTCAAACCATCGCCGATTTCAAGAAGAGTAAAGATGGTTTCATCCTGCTGGTCCCCGCTAACTAACAGTCCCCCAGTCAAACCATTAACAGCTACACCTCATCGATATCTAAGGAGAAAATATCAGCCACAGACAACCCTGGACTTTAGCAGGAATTTCTTTTAATACATATAAACAATTTTGCAGTATATGAAGATGTTAAAGTAGTAATCTGAGCAGATTTTCTGGGAGAATCTGCTTTCTTCAGCACGCAGAGGAAACTGAAAGCTGAAATACTTTTATATTCATTTATAACACATTTATATGTATCGAACTGTTTATGCTTTTTTTGTATTTTTATGAAGTATAAAGATGTTTTTTTAAGATATGATTAAAAAAACAGAAACAAAAAGCACTTTTTATGATGTTAAATATGGACGTGTTTTTGTGTTGTAACACACCGCTGCCTGCAGACTGAGATAATTATGTCAGAAGTAATAAAAGGGGGGAAGAAAAAAGACAGTGGGGGAAAATTCATTATTCAATGTTTACTTAAGTTCTCTGTATGTTAATGTTTCTCTCGTGTTTTGCCACATGAACAGAGTGAATGTCGACTTTACGCAGTAATTAAAACCCATTAAAATGTTCAGCCTTAAGTGGCTTTAAGGCTTCCCTGCACAAATATACTGAACATAATGAATCAGTAAAGACGCTTCTATCCGTCCTCTAAGTGGCAGCTATGAGCCCGCCGTCCACAGAAAACGACCCTGTGACGCAGGAGCTGCTTCCTCTCTCGTCCCCTTTCCTGATAGCTGAACTGATAAACAGAAACCAGCACTGGAGAGGTAATTTAAATGATTTCTGAGGAATGAAACTGAACATTCCTTGTTTATTTATTGTGCTTTCCGGTTGTCCAGATATGTTTCTTTTATAGTGAACAAACTCACCATGAAACCTGCTTTTATACAAACGTCTTCTATTGGAATCTTTTACAGAACTTTAAATAAAGTACGGCATTAAATAAAATGTAAATTTGTCATCTCAGGAGAAGCCGCACTAAACTGAAGCCCAGCTGTTTATCATGGTTAAAGCTAACCAATCATAGAAAACCTGTGATTAAGTTGAACCTTGTGTGTTTCTACAGTGCCATTGAAAATCGTGCTACCTTTGCATTGTTCACGTTTTGAGATTTGTAGAAACAATAATTGTGACAATAAATGTTTTTTACATTAATAATTATGAGTGTTTTCCGGGTCTAACTAACAGCAGCTGCAGATAAATTTGAGCTATTTTGTATAATTCTTCCCAGAATATTTACAACTGAAGAACAGATAAATCATTTGGTATGAACCAGACATGCTTAAAGAAAATGATCCTTTAATGGTAAAGATTGCTGCATAATTGTTATTATTAGTCCTTAAGTTTGTTGTCTCAATGTTTGATGCAAACTGTCCACTGTCCCGTGGAAGGAACTGATACTTACATAATACAAGTGGCAAAAAAAAATAAAGCCAGGACTATAAACTACAGTTCCTCTGGTGGCCACTCGAGACTAACTCCAAATATGAGTTAATCCCCACAGACTCCCATGTTACAGCAGGAATAAACATGTTTACAGCCTGCTACAAACATGGTTTCAGTCTCTGTAGCTGATTTACGTGCTTATAACAACTGAACAGGGTTTGTTGTCGTTTAGTCCCGGAGGGCTTTTTACATAACCAATCATTTTAAACTCAATTAAGGCAAATAGTCTGTGACTGAACCAGACCTATCCACTTTGTTTGAGCTACAGTGGCTTGCAAAAGTATTCAGCCCCCTTGAACTTTCCCACATTTTTTCACATTACAGCCACAAACATGAATCAATTTTATTGGAATTCCACGTGAAAGACCAATACAAAGTGGTGTACACGTGAGAAGTGGAATGAAAATCATACATGATTCCAAACATTTTTTACAAATAAATAACTGCAAAGTGGGGTGTGCGTAATTATTCAGCCCCCTTTGGTCTGAGTGCAGTCAGTTGCCCATAGACATTGCCTGATGAGTGCTAATGACTAAATAGAGTGCACCTGTGTGTAATCTAATGTCAGTACAAATACAGCTGCTCTGTGATGGCCTCAGAGGTTGTCTAAGAGAATATTGGGAGCAACAACACCATGAAGTCCAAAGAACACACCAGACAGGTCAGGGATAAAGTTATTGAGAAATTTAAAGCAGGCTTAGGCTACAAAAAGATTTCCCAAGCCTTGAACATCCCACGGAGCACTGTTCAAGCCATCATTCAGAAATGAAAGGAGTATGGCACAACTGTAAACCTACCAAGACAAGGCCGTCCACCTAAACTCACAGGCCAAACAAGGAGAGCGCTGATCAGAAATGCAGCCAAGAGGCCCATGGTGACTCTGGACGAGCTGCAGAGATCTACAGCTCAGGTGGGGGAATCTGTCCATAGGACAACTATTAGTCGTGCACTGCACAAAGTTGGCCTTTATGGAAGAGTGGCAAGAAGAAAGCCATTGTTAACAGAAAACCATAAGAAGTCCCGTTTGCAGTTTGCCACAAGCCATGTGGGGGACACAGCAAACATGTGGAAGAAGGTGCTCTGGTCAGATGAGACCAAAATGGAACTTTTTGGCCAAAATGCAAAACGCTATGTGTGGCGGAAAACTAACACTGCACATCACTCTGAACACACCATCCCCACTGTCAAATATGGTGGTGGCAGCATCATGCTCTGGGGGTGCTTCTCTTCAGCAGGGACAGGGAAGCTGGTCAGAGTTGATGGGAAGATGGATGGAGCCAAATACAGGGCAATCTTGGAAGAAAACCTCTTGGAGTCTGCAAAAGACTTGAGACTGGGGCAGAGGTTCACCTTCCAGCAGGACAACGACCCTAAACATAAAGCCAGGGCAACAATGGAATGGTTTAAAACAAAACATATCCATGTGTTAGAATGGCCCAGTCAAAGTCCAGATCTAAATCCAATCGAGAATCTGTGGCAAGATCTGAAAACTGCTGTTCACAAACGCTGTCCATCTAATCTGACTGAGCTGGAGCTGTTTTGCAAAGAAGAATGGGCAAAGATTTCAGTCTCTAGATGTGCAAAGCTGGTAGAGACATACCCTAAAAGACTGGCAGCTGTAATTGCAGCAAAAGGTGGTTCTACAAAGTATTGACTCAGGGGGCTGAATAATTACGCACACCCCACTTTTCAGTTATTTATTTGTAAAAAATGTTTGGAATCATGTATGATTTTCGTTCCACTTCTCACGTGTACACCACTTTGTATTGGTCTTTCACGTGGAATTCCAATAAAATTGATTCATGTTTGTGGTTGTAATGTGACAAAATGTGGAAAAGTTCAAGGGGGCCGAATACTTTTGCAAGCCACTGTATTTTACATTTATTATCAGCCAAAAAATGTTGTGTGGCTTACTGTACTAACAAATGACCCAAGAAGTCTGCTTCAGTTTCACATTCTGGTCATTTTTAAACTACCAGTAAACACACAGTTTATACCTGCGGCCAATGCTCAAATGAAAATCAGCCAGTGGTGCTGATACCAATACAGATACTTTTAACCTGTAAAGGCAGCTTATGTTTCATGATTTATAAATGAATCATCATCAGTTAGCAATTTCTTTTTGTGCCACCCTCTAAAGCACTTTGGGTCAGCTACTGTTGTTTAAATGTGCTACAGGCTATAAATACAATTCACATGACAGTCAGCACAAAAAGGTTTGCACATTTTTCGCAGATTATAATGGTTGTATGTTTTTTAATTTTCCAAAGAAAAAAATGTTTAACACAATTCAGTAGGCTTCATACTAAGAGGATAGAAACAAAGCATCCTATCACTCCTAGCGCTAGCATCGATCAAATACCACTACCAGTGTTGGTATCGATATAGATGTTTAGATCAGTCTGCTCATCTCTAGGAGGCAGTTGAGGTGGTTTATGCATCTGACTAGGATGCTGTGGCGGAGGTGTGGTCCCTGACTTAGTTGCAGGCGAGGAGTGGTCCAGTGAGCTCAAGGGGGCGGTGCCGGGAGGCAGGTGAGGCCACAGGTCGTGGCGACTGGACTGATGATGGTCTCCGTTTCTTTTCATAGTGAAGGAAGAGACGAGCGAAGAAGGGAGAGACAGAGGTCTGGACTCACTGTGTCTTTGTGTGTGCAACTGATAAATAAAGTGAAAACCAGTAAGCACCATCGCGTGTGTTGGGTCCTTAAACAGATGCATCTCGGGTGTCCTCTTAGGAGAGATGTTACAAGCATATCCCACCAGGAGTTGCCCCGGGGAAGACCCAGAGCATGCTGGAGGGATTATATCTCTCAGCTGGCTTGGGAATGCCTTGGTATCCCCTTCAGATGAGCTAGAGGAGGTGGGGGGAGAGGAAGATCTGGGTTTCTCTGCTTTGACTGCTGCCCTCTCAAGCTAAAACCGCTTAAGTGCTAGAAAATGCCTGCATGGATGGATGCACAAACATAACAGTCCCTCTTTTATACATGCCCACTATAGAGTGGATTTAAAACAGCCTTGGACTTTTTTTTATTCCTTTATTACTCCTTATTCTCAATGCAACTGCAGATTCGGGTGTGTTATGCTAGTAGCAGCTAATGTAGCCTTTAGCCGAGATTAGCAGCAGGTTTCCAAAGAAGGACAAGCAGACTTTAATGTGGAAAATTAGATTTAGTGTTTTATTGCAAAAGCTTCATTTCAAACACAACAAAACTTCCACTTTCTTTTAGTGAGGTTACTGCTCCACTTGTAGTTTTTTTTTCCTCTGAGTAAATATGTGCGTGTCTCTGTTCACAGTCTGAGATCTTAATTCTCAGATGTGCTGCCAGTTTTTATCTGTCTCCACGGTGACCTGTTAGTGCGACTGGGTGACGTCCTGCCCTCGCCGTGACTTCTGCTCTTTGACGCACACCCTGCTGTGATTCCCCAAATCTCAGTGCTACATAATACTCTGAGAGAACAGATGTGTGTGTGTATTTTTCATGAGTAGGATCTGCATAATGTGGAAGGAGAAAATATTGTAGCTCTGTAAGTTACACCAAAGCCACCAAAATCGTCCGTGATGCTGGACCAGGATGCTCACACCTTCTGAATACTGGGTGGAAGTCGGAAAAAGCATGTCTTTCCTCTGATTTAAATCCGTGTTTAAGCTTCTGAGTTCTTTATAAAAATAAATGACAATGATTTGTTGCCCACATCATTGTCTCAGAAGCTCAGAAAAGCAATGTAACTGCTTTCAGGGCACACAACAATAAAGATAACAGCCAGTAGCCGATGATGAAATTTACGTCACTGGGACCCAAGCAGACTCGCAGACATCAAATAAGCTCAAGAGATGGGGAGTATTTCTAATAGTTTGAACTGGACCGTTTCCTGCTGTGTGCCACGTGTGAGTGAGGACACCTGTGGGAAACATCCCAGCCTAATTCTGTTCAAACTGTTTGGACTTCATGTGTAGAGCCTTTCAAAGTTGTTTCCAAAAACGTTAACAGATTACACTCGAGGCACACTGCTCAGCTATCACCAAGCTAAAAATAAATAATGCACTGTTAAGGTGTATTTAGGGAACACTGCAAATTAAACAGCTAGTGAATGTGAAACATCAAAAAGTCTAAAGCTTGCTTTTTTTTTTTTCTCTTCACTTTAAAGTGGTGCTGGGACTACAAGGCTGTCTTGACATCCTGTCTCAGGAGGTTTGATGCCAATTCACACCTATATTCTTGCAACTGTAATGACTCTCGCATGACTGCAACATGACATTAACGTGTGAACGATCCAGAGGAAGTTTAAAACACATAATCTTCCTCTGGAAAATGGGAGCTACAGGTGTGTGAGAAGTTCTAAAGAATAAAACAGCTAAATAAAGCGACTAATAACTCAGGCCTTGTAAAGATCAAATATCTGGTGGTGCTGCATAGTGACATATATAACAGAGAGAGAAGTTCATGGGGCCTGGAAACAAAGATGGAAGAGGCATATCTTCTAGAGGGCAAAAACCTACTTTTTAAAACTTATTTAAATTAGTTTTTGTCAGATTTGTCTGGTAATTTTATACAGGCAGTTTTTACATCCCTGTGACCACCTAAATTAAAGTTAATTTAGATTATGCTTCAAAGAACTGACAAAAAAATGCCCAGTGTTCCTACCTGACTGAAGACTTTGTTAAACTGGGGGAATTGGATTGTTTTTCATGCCTCACTGCTATCTGAAGCAACACACCTTCGTGACTGTGCAACTTTTTGTGTAGTTTTATTACAAGGTGGTTTTGCTCAGTGCCCATTTCTCAGTGGAATAAATAAAAATGTTTAATCACAAATGAATAGTGTACAAAACACAAGGCATGATTTTCACTTTCATACGCCATAATACATGAAAAGTTTAGATTACATGAAAAGTAGTGAAAGAATCATTTAGGTTGTTAAATAAAAGTCATTATCCTACGTAAGAAAAGTTTAGCATCAAAATATGCTTAAAATGCCCAAAGTAAAAGTAATTATTATACTACATTACTTCACTGGATCATTATTATGTATTTATTAATGTGTTTATCACTTCAATGAGTGATGAGTGAGTCTTTTTGGTTTCTTCTCTGAACTTCTTGTGAACTTTTGACCCTCAGGTTTTATTAACTAGGTGACCGAAGTCAGCAGCTTCATCTTTCGCGTCTCGTTATTTTGAGATCTCATTAGTCAAAGAAAAATTAAAGTAAGCATGCAGCAGAAATCACGGCCGTCGGCACACCTCAGCCCTCTGCCCTCATGCTGCTATTTTCACAGCAAATTGCATTTAGTAGCAAAACAACGTTAATTGTAAATCTAATTTCGACTTTGAGTCTCAGAAAATGAGAGAATCCCAAGGTCTCTACAGCTGCAGAGGGAAGATCAGGCAACTGACCGAGATTTGTTTACCAAGATGCCACGAGCAGCGCCTCAGCGTGAGCTCTGTGTTTCGGCGCCAAACGAAGGCCTCCAGAGTTTCTGTGTTAATCTGCTGTCGCTCCTGTGGATGAAAACCACAGCTCTTCTCCCAGTTACAGCTCCACCAATCACTCGCTGGAGGCGGCTGTATGTTAGAAAACAGAGATTATATGCTGCATTTGTTTGTGTGTAATCCTTTAATCATTCATGTAAAAGCAGTGATTTATCAATTACGTGTTAGAGCAGCATTTGAAGCCTCTCCATCTCCGATTATTAAGTGTGTTTCGCGTGCGTCTTCGATCCATGCAAACACGTTTTCAGAACAGATGAAGAGTTAATCATCAGATCAAACCGGGATATTTTGCCTCACCAAATCAGCATCTTTTTCACAAAAACAGAGTTGAAATTCATAGTGCTCCCCCTGCTTTTTGATGGGTTTAGCTTAATGGCATCTTTTCCATTAGCACAAATGCAACAGTTATTTTCCCAATTGTTTCCCCATCACAGTCACAGCTGCTGCCAGGCTTTTCTTCTGCATCATTTTTGCAGTCATTTTCCTCTCTGACAGCTCCAATCACGTCTCTCCTCGCTGTGAATAAAACCCAATCTCGCCGGCACAAACACAATACTGCAATCAGCCATGTGGTTAGAATGTAGATCGACGCTAAAAGCCTTTCATCTGATGTTTGCTTTGGATTATCATGAAGTTTCTCGGTTTCTTACAGCAATAGTGTGCAAACAGGATTCTTCTATGTCTAATCTAATTTATCAGGGGTGGCAATTGTTGATGCAATCACTTAAACCGCCGTGCAATTCCATTACAAAAAGACTGGCACCTGGTCCGTCTCTCTTTAGAGCTTAGCAGCCCTGCAGTGAGGATTTGGTAATGAGTTGGAGAGGATTTACCAGTGGGAATATAACGTGTCCCAGAGCTGCTGTGTTTTTTCCCCTTAAATCCTCTCAGTGCAGAGCGGCCACTGGTTTGGTGAGCCCTGCAGGTTTTCCAGCATCCCTCCGTCAGAGGAGGTCACATGCTGCAGATTACAGTAACATGAGGGGGGAGATTGGTTTTTACTTTGGCTCGCTCTGAGCCAGCATGCCATCAGCCCAAATGCTTACTAATCAGGAAACGTTTGATAAACCACAGCGACCAAACATGGGAAAAAAGAGTCACATTTTATGTTGTTTGGGTAGCTTGCAAAGGTGCAATATGAAGAAAATCTTCTTCTTAAACTGTTGCTTTTGTTTCTTACACTGACTCTTGAATGGTGCATCGATAGTGAAGAAGCAGGTGTTCGTGTTGAACATCACCAGACAGGGTGAAAATACGTGGTCAAAGCAGACAAAGCAACTCTAAGTGGTGTGCTTGTTGATAATACGCAGTATAAAGGCACTTCACATACTGTATATAAAACACGGACATGGCAACCATGATGTCACCCTCTGGTTTCGAAGGTGCCATGTTTGGATGAAAGTGGAATCCAAAGTAACAGACTAGAATTTTACTGGATAAGCGCTTCATCCCGCTCTGGGATATAAGCCAACAAGCTGCATCAAACTGGCTCCAAGTAAGGTCTTGCCTCAGAATTTTACCAGAGGACAAAAGTTTTATTTAACAGAAGTGAAGTACAAACTTTTTGGACACATACTACCACACAGTCAGTCTTATTTGTCATCTAATCCAGTTAAAAAATATTCTAGAAGTCACCAACAGTGCAAATACGGTGGAATTTGTTGCACAAAGTCGCAATAATTTTGGCTCTGACTGCTGTTGTGACTGTAGCATTAATGACTAACCTTGTCTTGTGGATGGGGTCATTGCAGATGTTCTCTTGGTTGCACCATGGACCTTGCACTGAAAGCAGTTTAGCCATTCTAGGTCTGCTAATGTGTTTATATTAGCTTAACCGTAGCGCTGTAGCATGCCACACGGTGATTTTACATCAACTAGCTCCGCTTTGCTAACCTCCTGGACTTCAAACTTTATTGCAACACCTAGAAGAACAGCCACTCTGATCATTTTAATGGACATAAAAGAATTTCCATTCTACAGTAGGAATCCAGTGGGATTTGAGATTACAGTTATTTCCCATGATTGACCATTAGCAGGAAATAATGAGTCGGTTGGCTTGTTTAAACACTAAACAAACAGCCTCCCCATTCAGTATTAATTAGTGTTGACGCCAGTGCTGTTTATAAGTGGTAAATTGGTAATTACACTATGACGTGAACACGGCATTGAGCGTTGGAAATGACCCCTGCGTCTAACATTAGTGGAGAGTAGACATAACTGATATAGCTGCCACAGAGGATATGCTTGTTCTTGTAAACAGGGTTTTATTATTATGACCACCACACACTAATGTGACCTAATTACCCAGTAATATGCTCCTTGGCCTTGCTTGCCAATACCTGGATATGCTGGATATACAGTTTGAAAAGCAACTGTTTTGCTCTTCATATTAATAACTGAACATGTTTTCTTTTTTAAATATGTGTCTTAAAGCAGGGACTGAGGCAGAAAAGTGCAGCACAGCTTGGACAGATAATGTCTTTGGAGACCATCTATGGGAAGAATGGCAGCAGGGTTTTGGTGCATGTTGGTTCCCAGAGGACCGATAAACGTCAGTGAACAGCAGCCGAGGCTTTGAAAAGCCACAGGGAGCTCAGAGGCTCTATAGAAGAGTGACACCGGGAGGCAGAGAGCTGGTGATTTGTGTCCTCTGAGGACAGGAGAAAGCTGGAAAGGACTCGGTCAGGCTGCGGCAGCCATCTGCAGCGAATCCTCTCCATCTCGTCTCATCTGTCTTCTTCCTTTTTTTCTTATTAAAGCACCCCAGGCCTCACCTCCCTCACCTCTTTGCCCTATGAAGGGTCCCCCGTGCCGGCCACTGACCCCAGCTCTGACCACCGCTGTGTTGTTTTCCCCGACTGCCCTCTCACCCTCGCATTGTGAAGAGATAATAAATGGCATTTAAATAATCATTTTTTAGTATCATCGACAGGGTGACATAGTGCCGCGCCAAGTAAGCTGCTTTCACCGAAACTCATTTCTCAGTCATAGTTAGATGGAGAACAGCTGTTACATGACAAAAGCTAAATATATGCATTTAAAAGGAAAACCCATGTATTTGTTAAGAAGCACTTAACCATTTCTAGCTTTGGTAAAAAGTAAGAACGTGGATTAAACACACAAAAAAGTACCTGTTAATGAGCGAGCCATAACGGTGCCACTGTCATTTAGCCAACTGTTAGCAACCGTCTCCTCTGGGACATTTAAAAGCTTTAAAGTAAAAAAATGTAACTCAACGTAGGGTTTTATTTTCATGGCAGACATTTGGACTCACTGTAAAAGGAATAGCAAAGGAAAGACCTCAGTCACAAAGGTTTAGAGTGTGGTCTGCAACTCCTTGGTTACCACCCGTTGCTATGGAGAAATGTGTGTTCTACCAACAGGTTGGGGAGTGGTTTCTGGCAGTTGCTAGGTGAAATTAGTCACAAGGTACGGTGCTCTGCCAGAAACCTCTCCAGTCACTACCAGATTGCCTGTAGTTTGCATGGGAGATGCCAGCTTGTCTAATCAGTCACACAGTGAGGAGATCAAAGAAAAGGCCATTACAGTGTTTGACATAAACTAGTGTTATTTCACTATTTTCATATCATTGTATGTTCAGTACCAGTGTGTGTTTTGAGCTATGGGTGTATTGTTGCCAAATGCTGTGGTCTGACTGGTCAGATTTATTTATTCGGATCTGAAAAATTGGAAAAGTCGACCTTGGTTTGAAAAAATAACTAAATAAACTCATCCAAGTAAATTTTGTGGTCAGTGTGGAGGGTCGCATTAAGGATTGGTGAGTCTGAAAAATGTTTTATTGCACAAAATAATCACACGGATGTTACGCTTCCAGTATATAAAGGCCTTAAAAGCTGCATTTCTCAAGGATTCAGGGGGTTTTATTGTCATTCCATGTTCACACATTTGTACTCAGTCCTCATTTTTGCATAAATTTCTATTATATTTTTAACGTTGTTGGCTTTTATTTGGGACCAAAGAAGCATCTTTACCACGTGAATTAACTATAAATAATAAAATGACAGTGTCACAGAGTACAAGTTTCAAAGAAAGTGCAGTGACTAGTGTGAAGACTCAAGTGGTTTCTCATGCCTGTCATCTTTAGCTTGGAGCAGCAGACTATAGAGCACCACCCGAGGTCAGTAGTCTTACAGCCTCAGGGAAGAAGGTCTTCCTCAGTCTGGGGGTCCTGCTGTTGATGCTCCACAGCCTCCTGCCTGAGGGAAGTGAAACAAACAGTGTGTGTGCTGGGTGAGTAAGGTCTTTCAAGATGCAGAAGACACTTTTCCTGCATCTGCTGGAGTTGATGGTGGTGGTGGTGGACCGATCGTCAGCAAAGCCTTCTTTTCTGCCATGCCACGCAGTGATGCAGGAGCAGAGGAAGCCTTCACCACACATCTGTAGAATACGTTAAGGATTGAGCTCCCAAGTCCAGCGAGCCTCAGGGAACAACACGAGCCTTACCGTTTCTGCTCTTAATCGCACTGTTTTAAGTTTCATTATCACTTGGTAGTCTTCGCTGCAAACTCCAGGCGATGGAAGCTTTCTTCGAGCAACCAAAACAATCACACGGAGTTTTTGGTGCAGCAACCATCACCAAGAAACAACAATCCTCTCACCAGCTATTTAGGGAATGTGCATTTTTCCCTATTGACCTGCGATTGCCAAAGGTTTGGCAACTAGACTCTAAGCCTGTGTGACTGAGGCCTAGAACAGGCTAACAATGGCTCAGTTAAATGTTATAAAGCAAAACAGTCTAAAACTTCAGCTCAATTTATTACTGAGCCAGCCATTAAAACGCCTTTAATGGCTTCTGCTAGGGTATCTGATTCAATATTACCTGCCTATGATTGTTTTTTCCCTCAGTGCTGTGATTTTGTGCCAGTTCGAATATATTGGAACTATTGGAGAATATTCTGCTTTCACAGTATTACATATAAAGTTCATGTATGCGGTTCATTTATGTAATTATTATTATTAGGTAGTAACAGTGCACCAATTTGAAGGTGTCCTTTTTTTAAAGTAATGTAAACGTAACAAGGAATACATTTTGTAGTTTCTGAATCATAATTTTAACTTGATACATGATTTAAAAAATGCAAAGTTGTGGGAAGAGAAGCAGCTAAGATGTAGAGATATCGGTGTGTGTGTGTGCATACGTGCGTGTGTGTGTGTGGGTGTGAAGGCAGCCCGAGGCAGACGCTCTGCTGACCACAGCTACTAAATCAGCAACACAAAACCTGCTTTTCTCTCTGCGTTTCTCATTTTAAACTCGTGTACGCTTGCAGAACAAAGCCGTCTCAGCTCTGCAGCACCAACTTTGTTCTTTCATGTCGTATAAAAATCTTCTCATCGCACTCGGAGGAGAGCAGAGGCAGCTTCACATCACAGCAATTCCACCTGTGGTAACAGAGGAAAGGGTGGCAACTGAGTGCAGAGAAATGCTCAGATGGAGCCCAGCCCTCACTGACAGGAAGCCAAAAGGCCATCTGCAGCACGGCGCCATTGTGTGTCTGTGCATTAAGTTTTTTTCTTATGTCCCACATGAATTTACAGCCAGCCTTAAGTTCGCTGGATTGAATGCAGGGAATATATCATCATGTGCGCTGTGTGGAGGACAAAGGCAGTTTAGTTAAGTGGAAAATGGGAAGCAGCAGGTTTGGATTTCAGCTCAATACTTTATTAAATAATCAATATAGTAAACATCATCATCGTCATCATCATGAAAAAGGAAATAAACAACAACAAAAAAAGAAAAAAATGAAACAGTCACATTTGTTTTTCTTCAAGTTTTCTCCATCAACAGTATTTTCACTTTTAGAGAGACGCACACTTGAGTGGCTTTACAAAAGTCGCTCGAGGTGCTGCTTCATCTCGGTGTGACAGTTATAAAAGATGGCTGAGGAAAGTAACCATGGAAACCCAGGAGCAGCAGCAGCGGTGGAGGAGGAGATGGACTGGACAATCACATATTTATCTCTGGACTAACATCTGTCCACTCCTGGCACAGGAAAAGACGCAGAAATAAAGTGAAGTTGTGGTGAAATTTTAACGTGTTGTTTTGCATCAGAGAGGACGCAGGCCGAGCCGGAGCTGCCTGCGACGACTGCTGCACGCACAATGGACGCCTTTGTCTCACCAGCTGGTGCATTGATGAGAAAAGCCTCTAACTCGATCAGTTCTTTACGAATTTAGCAACAAGAAAGGGGCGAGCTCGGGTTTTAAAAAAAACTCCAGCTGACCACATCTAACTTAGCGAAGTGACAAATGAAGCCTGGTGTGAGAGTGAGTCACATGACACGCTTTGATCTTTCAGGACTTTCGAAAAATGAGCTTTTCTGTTTCGTTAAATGTCTCTAGTGTTTCTGAACATGAGCAGACCATAATAATGTTGATCGTTACACCTGCAGCCATGACAGACTTTAATACTGACGACATCGTGTTTCCTGTAACCAATGAGATCCAGTTTTAAATTACCATAGAAATTCATTTAAAACATCACACATATCCAACAAAAGCAGAAGTAAAAAAAAAAGAAAGAAAAATATCTAAACTACCTGGCTGGCATGCATGCTACTACACAGCAACACTATTTGTTTTTGTTCATTTTTTCATTCTTAACAGCTCTTTTTGTTACACATCCTCATATTTACATCATCAGTCTAAGGCGTGCCATTGAAATGACACACCAACCTACAGCAGCACTGAAATAACACAGCTCACAGAGCTGTGGCAGCTTAAAGGATAAGCAGTGATGTACTTTCAAGATTTCTTAGTGTCAACAGATCAAATAATTATTGATACGCAGCAGCTTAAACACAAACACATGCTGCTTAATTTAATGAACATAGGCACTGTAGTTTTTCTAACTCGAACCCTGCAGCTGTAAATTCCCCAACTAATTTCCTCCTGTGTCATTGATGTTTGCTATAAACTAAAGTGCCCACCTTTTTTTCATAAAATAAAAGTATACATTCACGTCCCGTCTTCAGTCAGAACCAGCTTGCAGACAAGTCTGAAAGCGTAAAAACCCAGTCTGATGCTTGTTGACAGTAAGAAAAATAAAGAACAACACCAGACTTATCTTTTAAGTCTTTTGTAACATTGTTCACAAACGGCCAAAGCCTCCTGCAAAGAGCCACCTGAAATATTCTGCAACTCTCAGTTGCCAAAGTCCCAGACGGAGGTCCCATCTACAGAGCGAGGTCCAAACTGCACTGAATGTCATGTTTTATCACGGTTAAATCTCTGGAGATGTCACAGGCATCGTGTGTCCACCGTCAGTCAGAACCAAGAATCCGCTCGGGACTCATATCGGGGTTTTGATTGGATAAAACAGAATTACAGTTCCAGCTAAAAAGCGAGTTAGTTAAGGAACAGCTATACCGTCCAGCTGCCGACTGATTGGACAGATGTGCTGAAAAAAGGGGTGGGGGAGGTGATGCCTTTTTGTTTAGGGTCAAATTCTAACGATCAGGCTGATATAATCGTGGTTCTGTGCTGTGTCTGTGCTGCTACAGAGAGTGAAGAATGGGCCACGTGTAAGAAAAAGGCCTTTTTCATTAAAAGAAAAGGGTCGCGATGTGCTCCTCTACTCCTCATTTCTTGCTGATGTCAATGAGATGATTTAATTATCACAGCAGGTCTGCACGAGCTGCATGGTGGAAGCAGATGTTGCCCTTAACTTTGACCTGCATGCACACGCAAACACAAACCAAGCCGGTGCCAACAAACTGGCCCATTCTGCCCTTCCTCGTCCTGACAATGGCTGGCGGGTGTGGGGTGTCAAATCTAATGAAACAGGCAGGGAACAACAGCTGAGTGTGTGTGTAGGGAGGGGAGAGGCAGGAGGGGGTGAGTTAAGACACAAGTGTCCTTGTTAGAGACGAAACCAGGCCGCAGAGAGAGCTGCGCTGACCTACAAGTCCAAAATGGCTGCTGGTCAACGCTGTAGAGAAAGCGATGTTTCGCTTCTCGACTCTCCGAGCGTGACTCACCGCCGTCGCTCCTCTCAGGCTGGTGTGAGCTCATGCGAGACCCCTCAGGAGAGCAGGGAGGCTCGACTCCAGTAAGCTTGGATGAGCAGGAGTAGGCGGTGGGGCAGCCTTCAGTTTGTCAGAGCTGGGCTTGAAAGCTTCACTTGAGGGGAACTGTTTGCTTATTTCTCTATGTTTTCATCCTGGGTTCCCTCTCTCTGTTTGATTTGGCTGCAGGATTAGAAGTGGATTACCCAAGGAGAATACATGTGCAACAGCCCGTCTGCATGTGTGTAAAGGTCAAATCTGTTGCAGGGATGCTCGTGTATCGTACGACCTTGTGGCCGAAAATATAGCGAAGCATCACAGCAAAGTGTTTGCCACGTGGAGAAGGGTGGTGGAGCACCAAAACCTCCAAATGCCCTGCTACAATAAGATTAAGGCATTTCCACTTCACACAATAAGAGATTTTTAGGTTTTAAACAGCTTTTTGGTTCAAATTCATCATAAACCCCCTCAAGAACCCAAAATAAGGGTCACAGGAAAGATTTTGAAGGATCTTGAGATGATTAAAAGAGGAGGAGAACAAAAGGATATCTTATTTTCCACAAACATTTGTTTTCTTTTTGTAAATGACTTACATTTTTCTTTTAAAAACAAGCTTTACAATTAGACGTGCATCAGTGATGAGTCACAGACACACATTTCATTTTTAAAGGCGCATAAGTCCAAAATAAGTTGGGAAGCCTCTTCATTTTTCTCCCCAAAACCCTTTAAATATGTGAGTTTATCAACTTTGATTAAAAAATCTAAAAGAATCCCTACTTCTAGCGTTTTTCTGAAAATTTGAACATTTAGGCTTTAATTGAGCTTTTATTGTGCTGTCATCATTACAAGATGTAGCTTTAGTTCAGGGCGGCCATGAAGTCAAGCTTAGCCGTAATCTTGGCAGATTAGTTGATTTTGACGCCAGCCCACATCAGCTGATTGCTCAGCCGATACCCTTCTACAGAGCCAACTTGCTATCTCATATAGGGCAAGTCACTTTGCAACCCACTTCCACCCCAGCTCGTCCTTCCACGCTCTGTCTGACTTAATAAATATCACGTCTGCTGCCGCTGATGCCTGCTCTGTTCTCAGCTGGGTCTTGCAGCTGCTCTCCCTTCCTCTGGCTTCCCCTGCATGCATGTGAAAGAAGAGAGAGCTCCCAGAAAAAAATAAAAAGCCACCAAATATAAATTACTGTAGAACCAAATCTTCTTATGACTACAGTGGCTCAAATGCAGTTGATAAGCCCTTAAAATCTAAAAACGATGAACTTGGAGCTCATCTGTGACCCATCACTGACATGCACAGTAAAACACACGAGGACCAGGGATTAAAGCCACTGAAGCACAAATGCCAATGGCTTCATTCAAGGGAATAGTCGAGCGGAGGGAGGAACATGAGAGAAATGAACTCCCAGTTCCTGAGAGCCTCTTGATGGCAGATGAGGATGCGCAGGTGAGGGATGAGAAAGTGGGACAAATTCAGAAGCAGCAATAACAAACGCCTTTCGTCTGTCATTTCTGCCTGAATGGCCTCTGGAAAGATTTCCTGCCTCCACCTCGGACCCCGAGCTGCACACGTGTGCCGCACATTCACGCAGCATGGAGAATAAAGCACACACAGCAAAGTATTTTAATGTGTGTGTGTGTGTCTATAGTCCTGCCTGGGCTGGATTAGCCACTGAAGGTCTGCAGGGCTGCCGACCGGACAAGAAGGGGGGAGAGGTTGACGTAGGGGAGGGGCAGCAGTAATCGGCTAATCTCATTAATACCACGGCTGTGGGTGCCCTGTCAACAAGACGCAGGGAACAAAGGATGGGGTAAACAGCTGATGACCTTGGCTGCCGTCCAGCGCACGATGCCTGCGCACACAGCCATGCATGTGCTCGCACCAAACATGCCCACGGTAAACGCATGTTCGGCTTCCTCCTCAGGGTTAAATGAGACTTTAACACACGGGGGAGCCGCTGGCAGGTTTGAGTGAGTGAAGGGAAAAACAAACAGCAAGTGTTCCCTCAAAAGGCTCCACAAAAACACACTGCCTGTTCGTTTTGTTTTACTGAGCAGACATGGACGTCTCAGCTGTTCCCGTCAGTCTGAACCGCGGGCAACCGCGGAGGATGTCAAGATGTTGCTTTGTATTATCCATGAAATTTTCATGTGGACTATGTTGTCTGAGCCCTATTTTCTCTTCTGTCACTATTGGAAAAAAAAAAGTGCTTTGCGTAAGGTGATGGCATCTCCTTGCCTTGTGCATACAGATTGATAATGTTAAGGTGAGGCTGTGCAGATGCAGAGGACCAGCTGGGACGACTGGGACCAGACACGGGAGGGAGCAGGTGGACCAAATGGTTCCCCAAATGGTTAAAGTAAACTCAGAAACAGCTGTAAGCCCCACTTAACCAGTTATCTGTGGACGGATGGGACAATGGCAACAAGCACAAATGCAATGATTCAATATTTCTGTATAATTCTTTTAAGATAGGCCTTCATAGAAGAAAAAGGGGTGGAGCAATCTGCATGACAATTATGTGTGTGTGTGTGTGTGTGTGTACGAGTGCATGAGTGTACACAAAGGCATGTGGTCAGTGAGGATGGGTGCTCACCGATCAAGCACCCGGCTATAATCCTGAGGGCCGCAGCCTCCTTCGCTCTTGAGTTCAGCAAATACTTGTGTGAAAAAGTGTGGGTCTGCATTGATGCGCAGCATCTTGGAGCTTGTGGCGTCGATGATGGCGAGGCAGCGGTCCCAGAAGGCCTCCTTGCCCGCCTCTACCAGGAAGGGCTTAAGAGGGTATGAGATCTCATTGCCCATGTAGGAGTAGGACAGGTAGAGGCAGGTGAGCAGGATGGCCTGCAGCTCGTGCTCTGACGCCACTAGATCACCATCCACTACGTCTCGGCACAGCATGTAGACGAAGACCACGTTGGCCGGAGTAACGAAGGCCTGGTCCTGCCAGCCCTGCAGCAGCAGCGAGCGGTCCACAGCCCGCAGCCAGAGCACCGGGTCGGCCGGAGACAGATGCTTCAGGCGGTAGCAGCGACAGCACAGGAACTCCCCCAAACAGCGGAGGAGCTCGCTGGTGGAGGCCTGGACGATGACGCGCTTCGGAGACGAGGTCACCGTGCCCTGGGGGACTTTTTTCACAGAGGAAAGCTGCTGGGATTTGCTGTAGCCATATCCATGTCCCTGACCCATCCCCAGTCCGTAGCCGAGCCCCAGACCCAGACCGGCTGGGCCCTCATAGCTGGACAGGTTGGCACATGACAGCGACTTCTTCACATTCTCACGATTGAGGTGCAGCACGGGATCCTTCTGGTAAATGTTAATGTTATTGTTGTTATTCAGAGGATCCCCGAGGGCCACCGGGCCACCAGAGCCTTTCTTCGAGTTGCCCTTCTTCTTTGTAGAGGCCACAAGTCTCTTCCATGTGAGTGCTGGGAGGAAGATGGACTGGCCCCTCTTTAGTCCGCGGTCTTTCTGGCTGTTGAGGGAGCGGCTGCTGAGGCTCGGGTAGTGGCTGAGAGAGCCGGGACGGTTGTCATAGTAGCCTGATTTGCGAGAGCTGGGTGATAATGATAGTACGGTGCCCATGGTGAGTCAGTCAGTGCTTCACAGATTATACTGCCTCACTGGTGATGAGGAGGAAGTTTTTCCTTTTCTTTTATTCTAAATATCCAGGAGGTGTGATCTCATGAAGAGGTGAGTAGTACAGGCATGTCAGAGAGTGCTGAATGACAGAGACAAAAAAAGAAAGAGTTTAATCTAATGCAAAGTAGAATGAACGTAAACAAAGCCAACTAATCCCACAAACACATCCTCTATTGCCAAGTGACCCAGTGGCTGACTGTAACCTCTTTAAGCTCATCTTGTGCAGCCAAAAAAGGACTCAACTGTGCATTGAATTTCAGAGGAGATCCCAAAAAGCCCCTCCAACATCCTGTAAATGTTGGGTAAACATCATGATTTTTTGCAGTAATTAAACCATTTTGGGATAAAAATTCACTAAGACTAAACATCTCTGGGGAGCTAATTGAAACTGCTGGTGTATCGCTTTTTTAATGTTTAACATATTTAGTCAATGTGGATTAACACCATTTGTTTCAACCCTTAAGGGCAAAAAACTCACGGGATAAACTGGTCTGTAAGGGGTTAACCACCAGTCTAATTTAATCTCCCTCCAGATTCCTGGATTTTAAACTATTAAAGGGATTCCTCTCTTAATCAGCAAATGCTTGAACCAACATGGTGAATATATAGCACAGTGAGCAGAGAATGCACTTCAGGCTGTTTACACAGCTATATCTGGCTATTCCTTGCTTTAAACCTTCTCTTTAGTTTAAAGAGATGAAAAATGTGACAGCAGAACCAGAAATGTACATGACTGTCCTCAGAGCAGCTCACCTGCGTTTACGCGCAGTCCAGGTACGAGATGATTGCCCGCTTGTGTGTTCCTGCCGCAGTCCGCGACGGTGCAAAGATGAAGACATAGGCTATAGGAGCGCAACACATGCACTGATTCTGCAGCTGCAGAAAATAACCAAGGACCAGAGCGAGCGGAACTGTGATCTGAGTGCAGAATGAGAGGCAGAAAGTCACTCTCGCAGAAGCTTTGACCTACTATTTAAAGATGCCAAGTGTGGTCCGCGCCAAGGGGGGTGCAGGTGTCATCCTCTGCTGCACCTCAAAAGAAGGCGAATGTGAAGCGTGACTGCATTCCGATTAACTGTCTGTAATTTGCTTTCCCATGAGAAAAACGCAAACTTTCACAGAGTCGGAGTCCTTTCAATGCATTCCATCTCCTCAGCAGAGCTGTGCGTAAAGTCTCCTCTGTCTGACTTCTCCCGGTCCCGGGGTCGGACTGAAGGCGGTGCTGGAGTGTCCGCACACTGCGAGCTTCAGTCACCTAATGACCAAACGTCGGTCCCGGTGGCCAGACCTCTGAGAGGACTCTCACACATTAGAGACAGAGCAGCCAGTGAGCTCACGGAGCGGCTCGGCACACACCGCCCCCCTCCGACACAGACTCCTCCTAACAGCGCTCGACTGCGCACACACACACACGCGCACACGCGCACACACATACAGTCACATAAATAAACAAACAGTTTGCTCAAACATTAAGCTAAACA
Organism: Pelmatolapia mariae; assembly: GCF_036321145.2. Lineage (NCBI taxonomy): Eukaryota > Metazoa > Chordata > Actinopteri > Cichliformes > Cichlidae > Pelmatolapia > Pelmatolapia mariae. The sequence continues at coordinate 10,288,413 of NC_086245.2, forward strand.
TAATCAAGATTCATCAGCAGCACAATGCATCCGATTGCTTAAATATGTGTTTTTTATAGTATCTGCGCAAAAAATGTATGTTTATTCAGAAAACAGGCTATAGTACAAGTCATATAAGTTATAATTATTAAAATAAATAAAAGTGACGTTAAAATATAACAATTCAAGAAACATAAAATAACCTAATGTGCAATTTACGAAATGATGCAGAAATTAAATAAGTACAATAAATAATATTTTTTTAAACTATACGGATAAAATAGCTGATAATAGATAGAAAATTATGATTTTAAAAAAGCAACAAAGTACTTAATTAAAAAGTTATGGGTATTAAAATTTAGGCCGCAGTAAACTAAAAATATTTAAAACTTTTTGAGATAACATATTCAACACACGGTCCATTAAGTAGCTCTTATGTCGTGATTTTTAGAGGTGTTGGATTTTTATCAGTGATGCTGCGCTTTGACACAAGCCTGAACCTTCTGAGTGTTTTCTCAAGTTGAATTTGTGTGTTCAAGACATCTGAAAGTTGTGATGAAGCTAAATTGCAGAGAAACACAACCCGGGCTCAGAAACAGCAGCACAGTCAGGCAAGTGCTACTTTATTGGTCTATGTGGCAGTGCAGGAGCAGCTGTAGTATTATTTGTTTGTAAAGCAACATTTGCACAAATGTTGTTGCCAACTCTGCGCAAAGCAGCACTTCACCTGCTGAATGATGGGATTGTCTAATAAACGCTCTCAGCTACATAAACCGCAAATGGTGCAGAATGCATTCGGGCCAATAAAGGTGTAATGACTTGAATGAAGTTGTATAATAGTCTCCCAGAAGCTTGGAGAGAAGTGTCGAGTACAGGAGGAAGAGGGGGCCTAAAATTATCGGTTGGTGTTGATTTATAGGAACATTAAGGTAAAATCGTTAGATTAAATGTCCTCCTCACAGATATATGAAACTGCACACGAAGCACATCCCTGAAGCCTTTGCTCCTGTTTACTGTTTTTATTGTATTTTTCTGCCTTGTTTTTGCTGCAGTGCGATTCTTGCTGGTCACGATAATCTTTTTCGTGACATTCCTCAGATGAATAACCCTTTGGACACAAATCAAATCACAGAGAAAATGAAATATCAGATGATGATGATGAAATGACAGTGAGTAACCTATACCTGCGAGGGTTTACTGTGGGTTACAGTGAGTAAGCCTCCCTCACGTGGAGGCAGGTCTGCTGGTATTATGCAACAGTCTTCATGTGTCCATCCTGTATTGCGGGTCATTTGTCAGCCTGAGCTGTTGATCATAAGAGGATCGGATACATTGTTTGGAAGGAAGGATGATAAAATATCTTCTGTTCTTCTACTGTTTTGGATCTATATGTGAGGAAATGAAGTCACGTGCAGAATAACTTGTACAGTTTTTGTCTATCTTTGTCATGAAGCCACGTGCTGTGAAACCAAAGGTTTTTTTAGTGCTTGCGAGTACTTTAAACTAGAACAAAGATATCATTTACTAAAGCTTTAGAAATCTTTAATAAGTATTGTTTTTAGATTTTGTAAAATCCCATTGAGTCTTATTACCAACTTCCTAATAGTTACAACTGCAGAACTAATGCCTTATTAACTTGTTTTACTGCTCCTTTTATAACTTTGTATCTTTAAATAAAATAACAGTTCTATAAAAACTTAGCACTCATAATGTATTGACCACTGAACACAACAAAATATACCTGCAACTTAAAAATGTGTTTAATTTTGTCTTTAAAAAGATTTCCTGTTGGAAAGTGCTTCCGTGCATTTGTTTAGCTCACTCTTTAATTTTCCATGCCAGGGACTCAGAGGCTTTCCCTGGCACTTTGGCATCAATGGAGAGCTCAGGACTTTCTGGGAAAACAGAGGATAAATTTAGACTGTATCTCAAGGATTCCTCAGAGATGAAGGATTGCAGGAAACCAGAGTTTTAAACAAGTAATAATAGGCCAAAGAGATAAGGAGGGACTGTGCAGAGGACGGGAAGAAGCAGGCGGAAGATAAACAAGCAGTTGAGGAGTGAAGACAAGACAGAGGTGAAGTCTTTGGAGTTTAGAAACACTGTTAGATGTTACTGTGAGAATGTGACCACATATTTGCAGAGAGGTGATTTTTCCCTGGTGCAGTTTAGGTTTATTTGTCCCCTTAGATTAAATTCTATTTCTTGCGAGCCACATCTGTGTGTCCCCCACACTGACCTGTGTGTGAAATTAGGATTCAAACACATATAGGTATACGTCAAACCAACAAACACTCTTTGATAAACTCCCCATCAGAAAACTGTTTTTTTGGCAGTTGTGGGAAATCACAAATCAGTTGTTGCTTTTGTTTGACTGATATTTTTTAAAGATTTATATAACATATGTGTGTAAGCTTCACTGTAAATGTCTTGGACCTGATGATTATGAAAAGGATGTGAGATTGCAATTCCTGGAAGATGTCGGCTCACATGAAAAAGAAAAAAGTGTGCTTTACCTTTATCAGCTTTGTGATTTTCACAATCACACAAAATACAGTAAACCATTTTCTAATGGGGGAGTTTATCAATTTATCAAGTTTATCAGTTTATCAGTTTATTTATTTTGGTGGACTTTGATTTGAGAACGTGCCCCCTTCCATGGTGAAGAGTAATAAAACAGATCAATGACAATGGAGGAAATCTGGAGCTTCAACTGGAAAACAAAATGGACAATTCTGACTTCTTTGGCTTTACTACGGCACATCCCAGTTACTTATCTTTGCACACGGGATAATGAAAGTTTGAAATGAAGCAGGAGCTGGCAGCAATGTGCTCAATGAAAGGCCCTACATCATGGAGCGATTCGTTCACAGAGGTAAGTGCATGCTTGGAAACGCTTCGGCTGAAATGGGCAAACTGGCAGGTGTTACAAAAGATGGCTGTCCAAATCTGTGAGGAAAAAATGTTGCTATTATGAAGTGGAATGAACCCAAAACTGGTATTTTCGTATTTTCACAGGCAGGTGCTGTGTGAGTCAGTGCCAAAAATTAACCATGTTGCTCTTGTTGTAACTAAAATAGTTAACTTCATCAGGACAAGATCGCTGAATCACAGTTTGAAGTTTTGGAGGAGCACGGTGACATAGGCTACCACACAGCTGTCTGGTGGCTACGCCTGGGCAAAGTGCTAAAGGAGTTTGGGACCTGAGAGCAAAAATCTGAGAGCTTCATAAGAAAAAATTGAAAGACATTCGAGATCTCAGATGCAGAATGGAGGGCAGATCTTTCATTTGTTGTTAATGTAACTATCCTTCACAAATCCACCTCAGACACTGAAGCTGACTTTAATTCACTTATTCAAGCCCAAAGCAGACTAGTCTTATCTCACTGAACAAGAAAACACAGGATAAAAACTGCAGATGAACAAGCAGAGTAACAGCAGTCCTTTGCATACAGTTAGAAGTATTTTAAATTTTGCAAAGACATGGACATTTTGGTCAAAGTTGGTTTTGGGAATGTTGGTTACCATGCCTACTACATTTTCATTGTCTTACTGGTAGCAGTTTTATAAACAGACACATAATTAATATTAAGCAGAACTGAGTTCAGCTTTTTGGTGCAGCCCTCCACAATGTTCCCAGTTTCTCACGTGGCCCATTGGGAATATTAATTGCCCACTGTTGCCTGTGATGAATGTTATGAAGGTTCTGTCCTGAGCTCCAGACAGTTTATTTTATGCTGTTTTCTACCTGGCTGTGAGCACAGAAGCCCCACCCACATGCTATTTAGACTTTCTGATAGTGAGTGGCAACCAACCAGAAAAAAAACATTGTCTTAAAGGGTGGGGAACCAAAACAGCTCAACTGAGATGAACTGAGAGTCTGAACTAAAGCCGAGTATGATATTTAAAAAAGACTAAGTTTGAACTCTAAGTCATGCAAAACTATTTGAGGCTGAAAATCATTATGAAGGCTCCCCTTTAACTTACAGTAGACCCCCCTTTAAATTCTTTGGGAATTCAGGTTCATTCTAAACATTAAACCCTTGCTCAGGTTCCTTTTATATTCTGACTAACCTGCTTCCATGAAGAAAGTTAATCAGAGTGTAAAATGCTCTCTGCTTAGGTCCAAGAATAAACACATCAGATAAATTTAGCTGCCGACCACTCTATCATCCAATTAAAGCTGTGAATAGCGCTACCGGGCTGCAATCCTGTGCACAGTAAAAAGATTTAGCCGTGACACAGAGGTTTGTAACTCTCACCAAGTTCAAACAAATATTGAACTGAAATATTGAATCTTTTAATACATTCAATAATTTATCTTGTTATAAGTCCAGTGAATGTTTGCTTGGCGATGAGAATAAAATCATATCATATGTTTGTACACCAAATACGGCCTGTATCATCCACTGTCCATAATCGCAGTGAATGGAAAAGGACATCATGAGTGCACAGATGGGGAGTTTTAACATATGAGGAGTTCAATCTTTTCAAGGACGGCTACATCAGCTTCTCAGAGAGGATAGTAAAGCAGCAAAATTAGATCACCTTGATGTCTTCAAATCTGTCAAACAGACTCTTCATTCCTTCCCTCCGGTGGTAAAATCCCCCAGCTCAGCACCTCTGAAGGACAAAAATCCCCCAGAGACGGTCAGGTCAACGGCACCATCCCTTCATTTAATGAAAGCAGATCTCAGCTTTTTCTCCACTAGTGTTTAAAGTTCCAGTATTTAGGTGCCCCAACTAGAAGATAAAAAACATGGTAGTTAAATTTCTAAGAGGTTAATTAGATCTTTTTCCAAAGACTGAATATAAAAGAACTGAATAATGGTGAAAGGGATAACCATAACAAAGGACCTCTCAAAAGTTATTTTGGTTGAAACCACTCACCTGATTGATCATGAATCACTTTTGAACCTTGCAGAATGTGTCTAAAAGCTTGTTTGGCAGCTTCTCTAACAAGCTGTCACAAAAACAGCCCTCCACTGTATTTATTACTGACTCATCCTCCAGAAGAGTGAAGGCTTAATAAGATAAAACTGCCCGACTGTGCACTCGCAGCATCTCTTCATGGGTACAGCAAATGTTCACTGACGCATGAAGGATTTTGTGTTTGAAAACAAGATTTAAAAACAAAATCCTGATCCACTCGGCCCATCACATAAAGAACAAATGCTTTATAAGAACCAAACTAAATAAACTACATAGACGTATTAAAGGAATAGTGCAACATTTTGGGAAGACGCTTAATTTGATGTTCCTGGGAGCTCACTCTGAAGACTGAGACCACTCTCATATCGAAACTAGTTAGCTCAGCTTAAAGACTTGAAGATTATTTTTCAACATGCAATGACATTTTGAATATTTAAACCAACATTGTGATCATTTTCTGTGAATTAAACCTTTTACCCAACAGTCTCGTGGCCTCCCTGCACTTCTGAGTATACGCTGTTTTAAAGAAATTAGCTCTTACAGGACTAGTTTCCTGGAAAATTCAATACAGTTTAAAATATGAGTTTTCCTTATTGTTGTCTCTGAAAAGCCTTTCCTGATTACCGTCTGTCTTAGTGAAGCCTTCTGCCCAGATACAGAGGATAAAGATCGAAGATCAAAGTGTCGAGTTGAGTCACTGTGCATAATAAATCTGAATTTAATCATGGACAAATTTGGCACATTGTTTGAGAGCATGACTCACCACTATTGTCACAACAGCAGCAAGACTCTGTGACACCACAAAAGGAGAGTGCTGATGGGAAAATAAAAAAAAGAAGAAAAATACAGAAATGGAGGAAAAAGCAACTATACGCACCAAGATTCACACATATTTCAACAAATTTCATACAGCGTGGCTCTCTGATGTAGCTCCATGCCAAAATTCAGAGTGTATGAGAGGGGAAGATGCTCTGCAGAGTTTTTCATATTCGAGGTTATGTGTGTGTGGATTATTCAAATGGTGTCATATCACATGCTTAAACCCAAATAACAGACGGAGGGAATAGTTTGAGTAAGCAGACGCTGTCGTCTTCTGGCATAAAGCCATCTTTGTTTTCGCCTCTGTTTAGGTTTTATGTCAGAGTGAGCCGGCTGATTGGCTGCTCGAGCTGTATAGGGGAGATCTCCTCATTCAACAGACACACATGCACTCTCTCTGTCTCTCTTTCTCTCTCTCTCACACACACACACACACACACACACACACACACACACACACACACACACACACACACACACACACACACACACACACACACACAAACATTGTCTATATCTTTGTTTAATTTCCCGGAGGTACACTCTCACCTCAGACCAGGTCTTCATACTCTAGTTATGATTATGTGGACTTTTTTTGCCCCCCAAAAAAGGAGGCAGGTTCCCACAATGTGCCTGTGTAAAACTGATTTTTGTACCCACAACATGATTAGCACGCACACACTTACACACACACACACACACACACTGCTATTCCTTCTCCGTCCTCATTTGCTCTGCTGTTCTTCCCTCCAACAGCTGCAGGACTCTCAGCATCTCCCGCACAGCTGACCCGGATATACTGACAGCAATGAAAAGAGCTGTTGTTGTCCACTGGTGACCCCTCCCCACCCGCTCCCTCTTTTGTATCCCTACACAAACAGACATACACACACAAGCACACGTGCACAACATCACTTTACAGCAGCAGGAATCACAAGCACAGACTTGTGGTGTCATCCTAATCCCCATTTATGGCGTTTTACTTTGTTGAATCCTCAGATTAAAGGTGGATGAAAGGCTCCTAGCTGCATCTTAGCTTTTGCCTAAAAATCTTTGAACTGTTCCCAAAGTTCCCTTGTTTTGAGCTGCTTTTCCACAGGTCTGTCATTTTTTGTTGTTTGACCTAGATCCATTATGCAATTGTGATTTGTACTGTCATGTCCCACATTTTGCAGCAGGAGAGGAAGGCGGGTGCAGTCAACAAATTGTTTCCTGTCAGTTTTCTCTCTCGCTCTCTCTCTTTTTCTTTTTTTTTTCTGCAGCAAGGCTTCAGTTACAAAGAAGCCCACAAGCTGTATTTTGTTCTGCTCACATCAAAACACACAGTGGATCCATCTCGTCTGTCTGTCACACACCCACTGATCTTATTTTATTTATTTAATTTCTTTAAAAGACTTACAGGAAGGCTGTGAAATGAAGCCTTCAGTGTTTTCTTTTCCTTTTTTGTAGCAGCAGAGCTCCCTGAGTTGTTTCATCTAAGTGTTTCTTGGTATAATTATGGCTCGCTGGTGCTTTTTCTCATTCATTTGCGTTTAATACTTTATAACTTAATGGCTTGTCTGCGTGCTACATCCTCAACTGGTATTCTTTCAGGCCATTTAGTTCAGTCAGTTTGTGCAGCAGCAGCAGTAGCAGCAGCAGTAGCAGCAGCAGGGGCACTTCAGGTTGGAAAGGATCCCACCCTGAGCTCTTTAAGGGACAAAAACAAAGCCAGCCACATCAAAACAAACAAATCAAAATGAGAGCGAGTAAAGGGATGCAGACATGAGGGAAATGAGGGCAGGGACTTCACAGAAAGGGAGTGGGTGAAAGGCGTAAAAAGGAGGACACAGACAGAAGGGAACAGCGGCAGGAGAGAGATGGATGGAGAGGATAAAGGAGGGCGAGAGTGAGAGGAGACAATAACGGGGGCTGCAGAACGAGGGCACAGACGGTCAGAGAGGGACGGTAAGCTCAGCTGTGGCTGCTGCCGAAGTCAGGCTGGTTCACCTGATGACACATCTGTCAGTCTGACTCACCCAGACTCTGTAATCTCTCTCTTAGAGACCTGCGTGAAGCAGCAGACAACACACTGGGAAAAGACAACACACACCGCAGATGGATTACATGATGTTTCAGGCCAGTTTTCAGGCTCATATTAAACAGCAGATATCCATTTGTATTGTCGTGAAGGAAAAACAATAAAAGAGGTTTTTTTTTGTGATTTGAACTCCTTTAACTTAAAGCTGAAATGCTCAAATTCAGTCAAAGGTCAAACAGATAAGTAGCTTATCTGTGGATCAGAGATTCCTGAGTGAATTCTCTAACAAAATAAGTCTCCTTATCCTTATCTCCAGGCTGCAATGATTCAAAACTTTAAACAGGAGGTTAAATAACAACAATAAAATAAGGAGTTTCTCACACTAAGGGTTTTGAGGCTTTTCTGAAAGCTCTGAAGTGCACCTCTAACCACATTTCATGCAACAGAAAGGAAGCACAAAAATGTGGCATCCTGTTAAAATAACGGTCAGACAAGGTGACTCTGGAAGAGCAACCTGCAGATTGGAAAGAGCTAAGAAATTACATAAAAACACAGACTTATAAAATATGCAGGGGCTCTGATTAAACTAGCCAAATACATTAAGAAAATGTTAAAATTAGCCTCGCTTTGACCAATTATGTAATTAATATGATGGATACACCTTTCAGCAGGAGCAGCAATAATGGATGCAGTATTTTTCTTCTGCATTTAATAATTAGAATGCACTTTAAATTAAGTGTTTTACATTTGTGTGTGTGTGTGTGTGTGTGTGTGTGTGTGTGTGTGTGTGTGTGTGTGTGTGTGTGTGTGTTTTTACATTGCGTGCCACACTGATGCAAATCCTGTTTCGGTGACTTCCCTGTCACAATTGGGCAGAAATTCTGTTTGAACATTCACAATCAGAAATACTTTATTAATCCTGAAGGAAATTACATCACATTTGAAACTTTATCAAATGGAAAATATACGTTGTTTTAGCCTTCAAAAGTATGTGTGTGTGCCTCACAGAGCCTCAAAATTCTGTGTCAACACATATGTAAAGGAGTTCAAGGCTGCCTGCTTCTGTTTGAATGAACAAAAAGGCTTTTACAGCAGCCTGCCGCTGTGCTGTATACAGACTAACCATACTGTGGATCCATGTGGTGATGCTGCCATCTAGGGGGTAAAAATGGTTGTGCAAAGCTGTAGCGCGAAAGCTGGTTTACTTTTCCAATTTAACCCTTTAAAGCCAAGAGTGTCATTTTTGATACGTGAGTTTTTGAGGGTTTTTGAGACTTCTACATCATTAGTTATTTGTCTTCTTAAGCTCATAACAGTTACCGAATTTATAATGTGATCATGATACAATAAAATAAAAAAGTACAACATGTAGATGATAAAATCAGAATATTTTATACAGCTGCAACATTCATGTAAACCAATCAGACTGTATATAAATAATACTCATATATACAGTCCTATACAGGTTTTATTTGTATAACAACAACACAACTGTTGCCTCAGGGTGTTTTTAGGTAAAGGCCCTAAAATGTTAGAGAGAAAGACCCCAACAATTGGACGACCTCCTGTGGGAGCACTTGGCGAAGGTGGGAAAGAGAAACCCCTTTTAAACAGAAAGACTCAGGCTCAGGGAGGAGGGGCGAAAGAGAGGAGAAAAAGGCCAAAACACAAGCTGTGGGAGAGAGATGACATTTAATGACATGCAATAGAAGGGAGATAAAGGTCTGAACCTGAAGTTTTAGGAAAGGAAAAGGTTCATGGCAATATCAAAACTAGAGAAGGAGTCTGTCTCCTGAACCCAAACTGGGAACCGGTTCCACAGGTTCTTTGAACTTTGACCTTTAAGCTGCACGGAGGGGGTTTCATGACTGAACTGAGAGGATGAACTTTGGAGGACCCCGCTGAGCAAAAGAGAAATAAAAATGGAGAGCCAGGTGCTGGTGGGCGTGGCCTGCTAGCCTGCTGACAAGCTAACAGACCAACAACAGATGGTCGGAAAACTTTCATCTCTCAAGTGAAACGAAATAAAAATGATGGAAGAGGTGAAAGAGCTGCTCTCTAAAGGTTTCAACCACCTGTTCAGCGGGATAAAGAGGGGACAGTGAAACCCACAGGTGAAACATCTTTGAGTGTTTGCAGCAGTTGGAGTCAGTCACTATTTGTGTGTTTACCATTTTTATTATCAGCAGGTTATTTCTGCTGCGCTGAAACCTATTTGTGTTTGACATATATTGAATATTAAGCATTATTTTAAGTGACCCGTTGGGTGTGCTAAACATAGCCAGTCTTTCTTAGCTTTAACTGACTCGAGAAAACTTAAAACCCCATTTGGAGATAATGGGCATCGACCACAGTGGTTATCAACTTTCTCTCATAAACATTTCGTGTCGGAAAGTAATTAAATGTTTAAACTGTTGTTACTTGTTGACCTACAGTATAATATGTCAAATATGTGTCTTATGAATTATATCAAGACATTTTGAACCAAAAATATTATGAATCGGTCGTAATGGATTGGATTAAACGGGTCATGTGACTCTTCTGCGCGTAAAGGATCGCAAAAGTGCCGCTGCTCCAATCAGCGCCGTTATCAGATGATGCTAAAAACGTGATTATAAATGTGTACAGGAGACACAAATACAGCAGTAACATCCATCATTGTTGCAGATAAAGCGGTAAAATAAACATTTGAATTCATGTTAATTATTTTATTGTTGAATTTCCAGTCGGTGCTGTTAATTTCTAAGGTGATGGCTGCACGTAAAAATCAAATGTCACTGTCCCACAGCCTAACGACTTTCCTTTGCTCACTTTGTGCTGAGTATATTTCATTTCCTGTGATCTTTGTGTAACGAGAGCACTGCACAAGTGGCTTTAAATGGCTCGTACAGGGAGGTGAAATGTTTTTGCGGGGTTTTGCTTCTGCGTTTGTTTCAAATATTCTTTCCCAGTAGAGGGCAGTAGATCCATGTGCATGGATGATGATTATTCCCTTGCACGCCAGCCTTAACTTCTCAGTGTATTGTTTGTGATTTTAAATCACTGACTGCCAGTTTAGTCTGGACCTAACCTGTTTAGGCAGAATACAACAGTAGTGACGCTACATCAGTGTGACTGTTGCAAATGAGGTGTGGGCTGGCTTTTACTGACTGCGCTGCCTTTTTCAACACTGGAGGAGCTGCTTCATGCATTGCTGTTGGGATCCTGGAGCAAAAAGAGGTTTCAGGGTTTTACAGAGGGTAGATCCATCCATCCATCCGTTTTCTGTTTATCCAGGTTGCAGGTAGTAATTAAGGAAGAGATGCCTGGAATTTCAGCCATCTACTCCAGCTCTTCTGAGGGGATAGAGAGGCCTCCCCGATCCAGCTGAAAGACAAAATTTCTCCAGTGTGTCCCGAGTCTGCTCTGACGTCTGCTCACAGTTTGACGTGTCCTAAACACCTCACAGGTGACCAGGGGAATCCCTGATCAGATGCCTAAACCATCTCAAATGGCTCAGTTTGATGTTGAGGAGCTACTTCATGAATCATGGTGGAGGGGTTCTGTGAGCATGTGATCACAGTGTAGTTGGGTAGCTAGCCCCTGGTCCTGGATGTGGAGTCATACTAACACCCGCAAGGAAGATAATAACTAGGAACACCGAACTTGTCAAGATCAGAGATACTAGGTCTCCATGTTGGAGCGAAGCCCGAGGCAGGGTTGGAGGCCTTGGCTGCTTCATATCCGCCTGTCTAAACAAATGCACTACAGTAAAAAACAAACACATTTATTTCAGTCATCTATCATTGTTGTGTAGTTTTTTCTTCCAGCCTGTCATGTAAATTGTTTAATAATTCCCTGATAAATGAACCATTATCAGATAAAGAGACAAAAGCTGAAACAATTAGTGAATTAATCACTGGATTAAGAAGACAGTCAAGCTTTGAAGTTTTTTTTTTTATAGAGAAATGCTGTACATTCTGTGACTTCATGCTTGTCGCTGTGATTAATTACTCTTTTTCTTAGCAGCCTCTGATATTAAACTGAAGTATTTTGTTGCCTGTGAATAGTAGCTGAATATTTCAGTATATTTGGTCCAACTTAGGACTTTTAAGTCTGGACTAGCAGCTGTTCTTCATCATAAGTGTGACCTCGTGTTACTGCATGATTTTCTACCAGCCTGAAAACTTTACCATAGGTAAAGTCTTCAGTGGCAGACAGAGGAAACAGGAGGCCCATGTGGCAAGAGACTTGGCCGGCTCGAGGGGCCTGCACTGTTGCCACAGAGAGAAAATTGGGGGGCCTTGAACGTCCAGAGACAAAGAAAGATTCAGTTCTTAACAGTCCATCCAAAAAAATTGCCGACTGAAACCGTTTATGACTTTTATTTCCTCTAGTTGGACCAAAAACACTCTTTTAGTCATCTTGGCTTGATTTGAAATAAACGATAAGAGATTTGGAGCTTTTAGAAATGCTGTAAAAGAAAAGGAAATGCTGAATTTATAACAGGACAAAATGAAAGCTTTATAAGGAAAGTTACTGCAAATAAGTCATAGTTTTATTTCTTTTATGGTGTTTTTAGACTCATTGAAGGCCAAAATCCTGCCTGAGATTGAGATTTGATTAATTGCCCAGCTTCAGCCTACTACAATGTTATTTAAAAAAACAAACAAACTGGAAATGAACTCAAAGAAGTAAAAAATGGTTAAACGAACAAGTAGAAGTTTATGACAAAACTCCATTTTACCTGTTCATTTTTCTCACCCGCTCATGTCCACTAATATTTGCAGGTTAAATAATTCATTGTATACAATGAATTCTATAAACAAGGTTAAATCTTTGCTTCCCTCCTCTTCTTGTACATATGCTAATCTGCTGTTGTGTCCGATCCACCACACAAATAATAATTATAGTGACCGGGCAGTAGTGCATGAATCAAGTCAAACGTATTGACTGCTACACACACTTAATATTTGCCAGATCAGATGTGTCATTAGGTTTAACCCACATGGCACTTGAAAGATCAAAAGTGCCAAAAGTAGCTCAGATATAGTCCAAACATCTCTCATATCTCGGTTGATTAATAGATTATCAAGCATTTTACACAGTGATCAGCTTTTTGCAGCTTGAGGTGACTGTGTTTGAGTGCATAATCATTGTTCCATCCATCAGATATCACCACTTTTATTATTGAAGGTGCTCTACAAGAGATGAGACCACAGATCCATTATTTCAAGGCATCAGGATCAAAACTGCCTAAATCATTAATTCATTCATAAATAATTAGTCTATGAATTTATTTATTTATTTTATTTTTTCTGACTTTCGTTTTCTCTTACAAAGTACTTCTAATGGAATAATCCTGGAAATGATCATACTGTTTTTCAGCAGTGATCAGTGTACTCTAAAGCTGTCTATACATTGTGTGACGCAGGTTTGTGGTCTGCCAACACCGCTAAGAAACAAAACAGCTCAGATAGCTTAACATTTTTGTGCTACATGTTCCTGTACGCTGTTTAATCACAGCTTAAGTTTCTACACATCCTCTCTGCTGGCGTCCTGTATGTTTGTGTGTCTGTCTGCCTGTCTGTCTGTCTTTGACCATGAGGCCTTTGGGGTCAAACTTGTTAACCTCTCCATTGAAGATCGCATCATCAGCGGGGAATTTGGTGCAGTTCACTACACCTCCAGGGGCACAAACAGACACCCTGATCCCACAGGCAGAACGTAGCTTTCATCGCCGAGCAAACATTTCTTCCGTCAGCGGATCAGGCCTCTCACCCTCATCCCCCATTAGCTCGACGTGTTTCACTCCATTACCCGTTTTTAATGCTGTAGATACAGAGCGAGGAGATGCAGTAGAGCTGACGGCAGCGTGGAAAATAGATTTGTCTTGTGAAAGACGAGATCCACGTGCTCGCAAACTCATCAGCGGCTTTGAAAGAGACATTCACGGTGGCGCCTTGAGCGTAAAAATTAGCTGTTTATTTGGGGTGTGATGGGATTTATGGGACCTGAAAGTGAAGCCTTTCAGCTCCCTTTTGGGGATTTTGGGACAACTTGTTTGTTGTTGTAGAGCAGCCTGTGGTGTTAACCCACGACCCCGCTGCCCTCTGACCCCCAGCACAACAGCTCTATCCACGCGTCAGGGAGAAGGGCTTTCACAGCGGAAACATCCAGAACACGGGCAAGTCTCGCCGGGAGGGAGGGCAATTAGAGTCAGGATCAAAAACACCGCACAAGAGGACAACGTCAGGCTACTGGATACATAATCTGACTACAGGATATGCGAATAGATGCCACAAGCAGCTTGGTTCTTGGAGGTTTCTGTGGAGCAAGTGAGTGGATTAAACGACTGATTAAAATGGGAGGCAGAACCTTTCCTTCGGAACCAGCTCCCAGTTTGGATTTGAGAAACAGACACCCTCTCTGCTTCTACGATTGGACTCAAACGTTTATGGAAAAGTAAAGCTTAAAGTTAGGGCTAGTTCAGGTGACTCCATACCCACCCCGTCATTAAGCTTCTAAAGGCTCCGACTGAGTCTTCTTTTCACTCCCCACATGTTTATACACCTCTGCATCACGTCAGTAAACTTTAGTCTTTGCTTTAGTCTATATTTTGTCCTGACATCCCAGCACTCTTTTTTTTTCTTCCCCTCTCCTTCCAATCACCAAACGACCTGTCTCAGCAGATGGCCGCCCCCCTGGCAGAACCGCCTGGTTCTGTCAGAAGTTTCTTCCTGTTAAAAGTGAGTTTTTCCTTCCCACCATCGCAAAGTGCTTGCTCACAGGGGGTCGTTTTTATCATTGGTACTGAAGCACCTTGATGTGGCTGTTGTGATTTGGTGCTATTTAAATAAAGCTCAGTTGAATTCAATTCAAGTGGCTCATTTATGATCCTAGCTGTATATTTATATGTGCCACTGTGATATGTCTAGTTATAAAACTATTTTCTAGTTTGAAATTGTTAACCCGTCGCAGGGAGAAGGTTCCTGGTTTGAAGATATATGTTGTCTCTGTGCCTGTGAGTACAGAGCTTCTGGGTACTGTAGTTTTCTTCCTCAGCCAGAAGATGTGCTCGTTAGATTAACTTAGAATTTGGCCATAGGTGTGAATGGCTGCCTGTTTTTTAGGTATCAATTTTATTAGTCATAAGTAACCACATTAAAAACGCTTTAGCTGCTAAAATAGCTTGATCACATGGGCCTAGCTTGTTGGATTATCAGACTTATACATCCACAAAATATTAATGTTTTATTAAATGTAAAAGGCCTCTGCCTATGACTGGTGCTTAGTGACAGGTACCCTCACTATGACCACAAGCTGTGGATAGTGAGAGGAAAAAATGAAATATTTGATGCATGCAGCCAAAATGAGTGTCTTCCATAAAGCATTTGGGCTCATTGTTAGCGATTGGGTGAGCAGCTCAGACTCAGAGTAGAGCTGCTCCTCTTTCTTATATCTTTCAGCTGGCTTGGGAACTCATCGGTGCCCACTACTGGAAGAGCAAGAGAAAGTGGCTGGGGAAATGGAAGTGGATGGATGTTTTCTACTTTTAATATCCATTTAGACTAATTTTAAGAATTTAGAAGACGCGTATACACTTCTATTATTAACTAATTGTTTCTGCCTTTGTGGAATAGCTTTAGCTTACTAGGTAGAGTGTGTTTCTCACTAACTGAGAGACCAATTTTACACTTTGCATACATTGATTAGTGAGTGTGATAAAGTGATTAATTAATATGGATCCCTGTGTAAAAGCTTTAAGTGGTCAATAAGATCAGGGAAATGTTAAATAATCACCAATCAATTTAATCTGTGCTGCCTTCTGAATTATTTGATAAATTTTATCTCCAAAAATATTCATCACAAATTCCTTAAATTCAAAACCCAAAATCTTAAATTGACATCAGCATGAAGTAATCAATCAAGTTTTAGTTGATTTTGCAGTTGGTTCCAGGAGGAAGGAGCTACAAATCTGAGCGCTCGTTTTCCAAATTCAGTGTGAACTATTTGGGGACAGGCAGAAGGAATCGTCACATTTAACTGGCTAGTCTTTGGCGTTCCTCACTGGTAAATGATTAATAGACAATAACATTATTATGAGACAAATGATAGGCGATCATATGTAAAAGTGTGCATAAAACAAATCATTCACGTTGCTGTATTGGGTAATACGTCAAAGGAGTGGAAAGTGGAAAATTCCCAGTGATGTATCCTCCAGTCGCAGGTTATTTGCAGTCTAAGTGGAAAAATTTCAGCTTGCACTGACGTTGCATGTGACATTTTTTTTTTTGTCTTGATTTAAAAACTGATGATTATCTATTAACTCTTTTACAGTAAGATCCTATCCCTGTTTTCGAAGCAGTGTTGAATATATTCGGGTGGGTCAGAGGATAACAGGTGTAAAATCATGCACATTTAAATGTTCTCATTTCTTGCATTTAAAACATTGTTTTAATTCAAGAAATTTCACCCACATGTGCTGCAGGCCTAAAGCTTTTTTCCTTTTTTTCTCCACACAGTCAATGCACTGTATACAGTACATTGTTTTCCACCGTGGAAAGAATTTTTAGCTCCAGCTAATGAAAGCCAAACTTAAATGGGACATTGAAGCGATATGGTCAGTGTTCCTGCTCTTTATCTTCTCTGAAACTCTGCATCTATCAGACGGTGACACCGCACTGAATTTTATCACTGTTTTTGTTGTTAGCTACCTTCCAGTGAGGTTACAAGGTGCATATTTCAATCTGTTTTTTCAGGTGACAAGTTTTCCATCCACCTCGGTGGCTTGACTGGATGCCTGCGTACCCCAGCCGAATA
Organism: Pelmatolapia mariae; assembly: GCF_036321145.2. Classification (NCBI taxonomy): domain Eukaryota; kingdom Metazoa; phylum Chordata; class Actinopteri; order Cichliformes; family Cichlidae; genus Pelmatolapia; species Pelmatolapia mariae. The sequence goes on from NC_086245.2 coordinate 10,304,965, forward strand.
ACTGCTGAGGGAGGGTTTTGTTCCTGTCTGTGAATCCTTCAGGCCGTCGTCGGGGAATGTGGAGGTGGGTGACCGCAAACATCCGTGTGCCAGCACCGTGCCACGCATGCATCCAACGGGGTCGCATTATCTTCAAAGCCTGTCGCCTTCAACATGTGATACGACTCAGAGCTCAAAATAAAAAAAGGAAAAAAAAAAAAGAAATGGCAGACATCTTGCATTCCTGAGCTCATTCCACAAAGTACAATAACTTCCTTGAATTCTTCGACCCCCGGCGGCGGAGCCAGGGCACATCCTGTTGTCCTTGCAGCACTTCCTGCTCATGCAGCTCAATCAGGCTCCTTTGTTGCCATGGCCACTGGAAAACAGTGTAGTCATGCTTAATAGGCACCCAAACAGGTAACGCTCGGATGATTATGGAGCAAAGATCTGGCAGAAGTCTCACATTTACATTGTGTTTGTGAGAGTCACCTTATAATTTCTGTAATTTCCACACTGCCATCTACAGCATGTGTACACAATGCATGCTTGTTTGATAATTTCAGGCCTGGTGAATGTGAGTCAGAGCGCTGATGGCACTTGTAGTTGTTTTGTTTGTTTTTTTTTTTCAAACCTCTAACATCCAGTTTTCAAGCTTTACTGCTATTAGAATAACTTTATTCGAGAGTCTGACTGCATATCATTTAATTTCTGGACCGGCTTGTTGCTTCTCTTCATTCATTCCTTGTGATGTTAAGACTGAGGGAGACTTGTGAGTCATTAAGACTTTATGCTTTGCTGCCTGCACCCTTCTATCAAATACAAATGTTGTTTTTGTGCCTTATTTTGTACCCATCTTCTCCAACATATCTGAGATACTGGCCAGGCATCATCTGTGTTAAGGAGAATAAATGGTCCAGTCACTACTGTGTGCAATATTGTTGAGATTTTAAATACTCTGTTTTAATATATGCATTCATTTGAAAAAGAAAGTTTTCACAGGACTTCTCGCTGTTGTGTGAAAAGCAAATTCTTACTTCTTCCATAGGAATTAAGAGTGTAAGTAGCAGCCAGTTGCTGCTAGTCAAATGCACTTGATTAATTGATCGTCAGCAAGTGTGAACACCTTAGTAAAAACAGACATTTTGGCAGTTTGCTATGAAGCATTCAGGTGTGTGTTAACAGAGCATTAAGAAGGAAAGATCAGTAATGATCTTAGAGAAGCAACGGTTGTTGCGTAGCAGTCTGGGAAGGGTTATAAAGTCAACCAATTTAAAGTCTATCATTCTATTGTGAGAAAGATTATTAGGTAGAAAACATTCAAGGCAATTCTCAGTCTGAGTGGAAATCCCAGCAAATTCATCTGAAGGTCAGACAGTGCAATTCTTGGTGGAATTTTAAAAAACCCAAGCGCTACATCTCAGACTCTACAGGCCTCAGTTAGCACGTTGAATGTTGAAGTTCATGAGAGTAAAGTTAGAAAAAGACTGAACAAGTGCGGCTTGTTTGTTAGAGGTGCCAGGAGAAAGCTTCTTCAGTCTAGGTTTGAACAGTTGCTTCTGAAAATAGCCACAAGACAGATTTCAATTTTTCCCTGTTATGTTATGTTTAATTGCCGACAATGGGCAAAGCACAAGATTTGATACTATAGTAGTGCATTTGTAGTCTGAGTTCATTGTGGTAGAGCGAGCTATGGCTGCATATTTAGTTTCTTCAGCAGGAACATTGGATAATAGATGTATTGTGCCAGGTGTAGCAAAAAGATCATTTTCGTCTGTAGTCACTGGGTGGACTTTAACGATGTGCAAAAAGCAATCAAAGATGGCAGAGTTGTGGTAAACATTAGCTAAATAACATGTATGCACAGTGTAAAAGCCTAAAAATACAAGCACAAATCCACTGGATCATGACCTTTAATGCTTTCCTTAGTTTCATTCTAATTGTACATATTTGTTCATTTGAATTAGATTCCCTATTACTGAGAGTGACATGACTAATACATGATTTATCTGTGACCAAGTAAAAAGACACTGACTGTATTTTAAAGGATTGTGCAATCTGACACGTGCAGACAGAATAGTTGATAGTAACTGAGGTAAAACTGTTTATTTGTTTTAAATCAATTCTGCCTATCATAAGATCATTAGATTTCTGTTCATTAGAGCGTGTTTGGGTGCAGATGATTGTCTTTGTGAGTGAATGTAGTGCCCCTTTTACTTTTGCCAATGTATAAAGTACTTAGGATAAAGTTAGGTAAAGGTGGCTTTGCATGTGTGAGTGTCTGTGCAATGTGTGTGGTTGTGTGAGTAAAAACAGTAAAGTAGGTCTGGATGAATTGTGTCTTTCACTCGTGGAAAGACCCAAACGGCTTTAATCAGCAAATCAGTGCTCACTTTTCTAGACCGTGCATTCGCTTCACTCTGTTTACTGTTTCGTTTTTGGGTGAACACTGCATCAAAGTTGCTTTCTTTCATAACCACTCTCTCGCTTGCCAGCACAATGTTCATTTGTCAGCTTCCAGCATGGCAGCTCCAGCCAAACTTTCATCCTGCTTAGTCAAACAGAGAAAGGAGCAAAGCGAGCAGGCTCTCCTGGGATCATGCTAACCCTGGAGGGATGCATTCAATTCTGCTTCCTGCACTGCTGTGTCTTTCCAAGAGTTTACAAGCCGGAGGAAACAAGGCTGGCAACGGACCCATTTTAAAGAGATGTTTAGCAGGTCAAAGTGTTTCTTCACTTTGCCGTCTTTGATTTCTTTATGTAACATTTATTTTTCCTTCAGTGATTAGATGATGTTTGCCTGTGAAAACAGAGCAGGGATGTTACAAACCCTCATACCCTGATTTGATAGGGATGAGCAGTCGTTTGGTATGGACAAAGATAGCAGACAGTAGTGGCGTCCATGACATCATGTGTCAGGAATGTGATACCACCTCAACTCTGCTCTGGCAGGGTTGACCCGTATGACTGCAGGCTGCACGCCACCCCTCTGTTTTGCACAAAGATCGTAAAACCTCAGAATTTATTTTTTTTTGTTTCCCTAATTTTTCTTGAATTATGTGGTTAATAATAAGATTTTGTCACGATGTTGCCGACAGAACCGTTTATTACATTTTAAGATGCATTAATTAGAGCTTAAAACGGCAATGAGGGTATTCGTGACTGTATACATTTTTCTTCTCTTATGATTCACCCCATATCTTTTCACGCGGAGGAGTTTTCACACCGTTTGGGCGAGGCGTATCAGATGGCATACCGGACGCGTTTGTCTCAGCCAGGGCATAGTTATCCGCGGATATTCTTGAGATCGGGTTGTTATCTGACAAACCCCTACACAACCAATGGCAAAACATACAAAAACATAATTGTAACACGGTAGTAGGAATGTGAATACGTTTTACGTTTGTTCCATGTGACGTTTTTGGGGTTTGTGCTAGCAGATGATTGTGTAAACTTTGTCCTTTTTCAGCGCGTCATCATGATGCATCGGTGTCAAATTTTCAGCTCGTTTCATTTGCAGTTATGGAGGTAGACAATCATCGGATATAATCTCTTATCTTAGATGGTGATGAAGTATCTTCCAATTTTTTTTCACTGTGATAATGTATTTTTTTTCAGACTATATGATAAGAAAGCTATCATTTTTCTGTTAATCATGCTGTGTATTATCAACACTTTATGTGCTTTCTATAAATATTAGTTACATATATGTCATAACTTCACCCACCATGACTTCAGTGCTGTACATTACATGCCTGTCTAATGTAACTCCTTTGTCTGTTTATTCTTCATTGTTGCCAAGACGCCACCTTGTTTCTTTGTTTTTATCGATGATGTCATAAGTGATGGATGGATGTGACTGAGAAACCAAGAGAAGAACAGTGCACACTCATGCTGTGAGCTGTTAATAACAGTGTAGCCATGTTGTAAACCACATCCTGGGGGTCTCCAAATTCATAGGCCGCATCCTCCTGAGGTCGCATTTGTAGGCCAATTATGTCACAGCTACACGACGAAGGCTGTCAGATTCGTACACTCCTCCAAATGCAGCCGACAAATGCGTCCTCCTTTTCCCCAGATTTGAAGGATGGGTCGGGTGTATCCTTCGTGGCCCACCATGTCCCAGAATTCATAACGCGGCCCAGCCAATTCCAGTTTCCAAAAATGGCGGCAGCTACTAAGTGTTAATATTACTCTTATTACTCTTTCTGGGTCACAAAATAAACTTTTAAGATTTTTTCAGGCGAGAATGTAGCTGTGTAAACTTCAAATATCTGCTGGGTTTATCAAGACATCACATATTTGCAAAAGTGCTCCGACGTTTTTGGAGACGTCTGTTACCCACCAGCTCGATAGCTAACTGGGGCGAGAACAGCGAACTTGCATTGTTTTCAAACCCCTTGCGGTCTTTCGCTACTCAGGTTAAACATGATATATAAGTCACTTCACTTAAAAATGTTATTGTTTGGCTTTTTTCTGTGTTTTATTTGTTCTGAGTAAATCGGTTTGGTTTAGATTACAGCTAATTAAACGTCAAACGGAAAACTGATTAAACAGAAGTGTGAGTTGGTCGAGAATTTACGGTAGTGTCCTGTTATATTTTACATAGCAAGGAGCAGACAGCTGAGGTTATTAAACTCCACCGAGACAGCTGTTGATGCAAAACTGAAGGCTAGACTGTCCAATTTCACAGCCGTTCACTTCCGGCCTACCCGGTCTTCGGAGGATCCGGCCCACGTAGACCGTGAAGGCTGGGTCCTCAGGAGGATGCGGCCTACGAGTTTTGAAAAGTGCAACACAAACTGTAAACATCAACTGTCTTGAGAGTATTAAGAGAATTATGTTGGTTCCAGCAATTGGATACAACTTTGACTTAAAAGGTGGAAAATTCTTCATATCTGGTTTGTGCAGCACTTTTCCCGTGTTTCTGCAGGCAGGAGAGTAAACGGTGAGTGTTTGCTCTATAAACAACCACAAGCCACACAGTCGCCCCCTGCTGGCCATTAGAAAGAATGCAAATTTATGTCTTCACTTCATAGTCTGTTTTAATTTAATTAATAAGTTTTCTGCTCTTTGTATGTAGTGGTTCTAAATGCATTTTACTCAAACGGTGTGTGCAAAAATATAAAGTAAAATTTATAATAACGCCAAATAATAATGCACCGGATTTAATGTAGATGTATCACAGACAGTTTAACAGATAGAAGTTGCCTCAGTGGCATCACCAACTCACTTTGCACTCTGCAGTTGTTGCCTCTGTGTTAGCGCTTTGGCTCCCACATGTTAGTTGTTCTGATGCCAGAAGTGAGAGCTAAGTTATCAGCAAGCTGTAATAAAAGATTTTCAGTTACTAAAATGGGAGAATAAACTACTTGGATGGTCTGTATCAGACAAAAACAGGTTTTTGTTTGTTTGTTTGTTTTTTACCCACTTTCTTGTTTCAGATGATGGAGCCATTGACACAATTGTGCTCTGGGACATCATTGCCTTTAGAGGCCTGCTTTTGCTGATCAAAGGCTTGAGGATTTGGTGCGGCTGTGTGTGTGTGAATCACCTCAGTAAATACTTTACATCACACTTGATATCTTTAGAGATTTTAAAGAAGTCTTTTGGACTCATAAGTGAAAGGCCACTTTAGTTACATTAGAAGTATCATTACCTTTAAATGGCTTTAAAGAACTTGAGGCAAACAGCTGGAACACACCGGCCTATTTGCAGTTTTTGTGTCTCGACATTAGACCTGTTGAAACAGATTAAATTTCTGAATGTTTTCGATGTCACAGTGATTTTCCTGTCTAATATGCTCCACTCTGAGCTGAACTGAGCAACACCATTTATTGGCTCTAATGTGATCAGTGAAATCCTCTCTAAGCCTCTCCCCCTCAGCTCTGCACGCTCATCACACTTCACTCAAATATGTTATGATCTTCTAACTGCTTTCCCCAGCAGGGCAGCACGTAAGGAATGCTGCTTAATGTCACCGGCTGTCAGTCTGACTTTAGACGAGCCGCTCGGTAACACACGAATATGTTAACCCTGTGATGTCACGGCGAGAGAGTAGGGAAGCAGAAGCACAGCCGGCACGCTATGGTATTATTAGAGTGAAGTGTGTGCATGTGCCCGTGTGTTTGTGTACATGCAACACGTTTGCCTAATCAGAGCCCTCAGAGGTATTAAATAAGAGTGTGGGTGTGTGTAGAGATCAATGTAGTTTAACTGTCATGTATGGAACTGCACTGCACTTCTCTTCAGAGAGCAATAATGATGGGTTGTCTTTAAATTGTCTTTAACTAAGATGAAATTAAACCTCAAAGATAATTCTTAACTTGTGTTGATAGAATAAGCCGACCCCGAAGTCCATTTTAGTGTCTGTTCCAGTCACAATGAAATTCCAAGAGCTGATACTTCACACCAAGTCGATGCCAGAATTCTTAGCTAGCACTTTTCTTTGGTACCAAACTGGAGATACTGGACAACGACATCTGGGATGGTGATAGTAAGTGCAGATAAAACACCTGGTCTATTGGGGTCCGTTAAAAAAAAAGAAAAAAAAAGTTTATGCTCTATTATTAGGATCCGCTGAAGAAGCTTGTTGTTAATTTTACAACTGGTGTTTCTTACTTTGTTTTTCTATTTTTTTTTTAATCATGCATTTCTAAGACTTTCCTTTTCAGAGACAAAACATTGAGAGAAGATTATTCAATCTAATCCTGCAAATAATTTATAGGTTAGCAATAAAAGCACGTCTTTTCTTCACATCGTGTTGATTTTAGACAGTAGTTGCCACTAAGGGCATCAATTACAGTTAGAGATTTTTGAAAAGTGCCAGAGTTTTGGCTGTGTCCTGTAGCTCTGCACCGAGTCCTCACCTCTAACATTTAGAGCTGAGCGCTGCATAGTTCTGATGGTATTTTGATGTAACAAAGCAGAATATGGCTGAATGTTGGGCATCAGTAGGGAGGAGAATCCCAGTATAAGACACATGGATGCACTGGGTATTAAAGGCAAACAAGTTACTTTTGCCAGTAAGCAATGGGCAGCGCTGGGTGTAACACGTTACGCCTTAGGCATAACCTGTTGCTGTCATCACATTACATTTTTCTTTAACGAATTACATTTTTCTGTAATGCAGTAAGTAAGTCATTACTGTAATAAATTCAGTAATCAAATTGTAGTTACAGTTGTCATTACTTGCATTGCAAAGGTTCTGCCAATATCTGCATCAAACAAAGGAAAAAGTAATAAAAACGTTCTTTTTTTCCTGCGTGCTTGCCCTACAGGCAGCTGCCTTCAGTTCATGTGCAAGAAGGCAGAAAGTCAGAGTCATCTGCAATTTACTTCAATTACTGCATTATACCACTAACAGGGCACTGGCTGTTTGCAAGCATTTACACCAAGAGCTAGCAAAGAACCCAGAGTAATGTTAGTGGCCTATTAAGTGATTGTATGTTGAGCCCAGATAAGCAATCAGAGTCTGATCTTTGATGAGTAAGAACAGCATCAATAAGCAGGATGGTAGCCTGTTCCTGTCTCTACAGCACAATCTCTGTAAACTCTTTGCTCTGGTTGTGAAATTTGCCGTCCAATTTGTGTTAATACGTTAAAAGAAGGATCTGCATCCTCATTAGAAGAATTTATGTCATTAAATCATATTGCCTAATTTTTGTATTGTTACCTAGTAATTATGTGACGCTTCAGGACATGTTCCAGGGTAATACAAAAGTAATGTAACGAGTAGTGAAATTAATTACTTTGTCCAGAGGGTAATTAACTTAATAATATTAACTAATATAATGTTATTTGTTTAAAAAAAAAAACAAGAAAAACAACGAGTCACGTGTAATACTTTTCTCTTTTCTCAGCAGTCGCGGCACTCAGAGCTCCATAAGCTCACAAATCGGCTTTCATGCTGTTTGAAATAATTCACAAAAGACCAAAAGCCATTATGCAAACAGTGCCACAGAGCTTTTCAAATGAAAGGAGAAAACACGTAAAGTTTACAACTGAATCTGTACACAGAATGGACAGTGAAACTTTCTATTCACAACTTGTTGTGTTGCCGTTATTGTTTGCATTGTATCGTATACATTCAGCCCATTCTCACTCCCAAGGCGTCGAGTGTTTCGGTTTGGTCAGACGCCACCAGTGTCACAGAAACGGTCCAAACAAGCCAAAACAAAGAAACGTGACACCAACAACAGCCTCGTCTGTGACACACGGTGGATTACTGAATGGTGAGATTTTTTCGTGTCATTCTGATTCATGACTGTAAATTCCACACATAGTTTTGGAAAGCTGCTGAAATGAAAGAAACAAAAGGTGTGTGTGCGCGTGTGTGTGTGTGTGTGTGTGTGTGATGCTTTTGTGCAAAATAATCATCTTGAAATTATGTTAATTTGAAATGACCAGACAAAGTCCAACCCTTTTTTTTTAAATAAAAATCATATTCACTAATTTATTAAGACCTCCAATTAATATGTATCAAAAAAAAGAACAGAGGATTTTTTTTTTTTTTTTTTTTTTACCTTTTTTACCTTACATTTACCTTAACCTCCTAGGACCTGGCGTCCACATATGTGGACATCGCATTTTGGGTTATTTAGACTAAAATACTCAATTTTGCTCTACAAGGGCCTGATATCCACTTACGAGGACATTATACTGCTACTGTTCTATCGAAATTTTAAACGAATATCCTCATATGTGGCTCTGATTTTTCTTAGAAACAAAAATCAGGTAAAAAAAAAAATCTGGTAATTCTTTGTTTTTACATTCATCAGGTCCCAATATACCCAAATATCAAAGAGAAATTAAAAATGCATGCCGTGGAAGAGTTCGGGTCTTAGGAGGTTAAATGTCTGTGAAGTTTAATAACTGGATAACAGTAAAATAACTGTTTGCATCACTGAGAGGGTGGGTCTTGAGTTAAACTTTTCTTAACTTTCTGGTAAGTGATTAAAGCAAAAAACAACAGAAGCAAAGATGAAAATTTTTACGCTATATTTCTCTTTTCTCTGTATTATTGCTAATTGAATCAGCTATGTTGTGATTTGTTCATATATACATACAATTGAATTGACTTAATTGACTTAATAATTTGGACTCATTCTTATGTTTGTCCTGCTAGACCTATATGCGGTGCCCAATGCTGTCGACCACAATATTTTATTATCAAGATTAGAGCATGCCATAGGTAATAAAGACACTGCCATGCAGTGGTTTTAATTTTATCTAGACTCCAATTTGCCATAATGACACACTAAAGTTCATTATGGAGTTCCACAGGGTTCTGCGCTGGGACCACTTCTCTTTACATTATACATGCTTCCCTCAGGCAGAATTATAGGCATAGCATACATCTTCATTACTATGCAGATGATACCCAGCTTTATCCATAAATCAGTTTGACTGCAGTAGTGTCTTAAACACATGATGACCTCTAATTTCCTGCTCCTAAATTCCTTAGTCTAACCAGATGCTTACTCCGGATGGCATTACCTTGGCCTCCAGTAACACAGTGAGGAATCTTAAAGTCATTTTTTTTCCTTCAATGCGTGTATTAAACAAATATGTAGGACTGCTTTCTTCCATTTGCGCAATATCTAAAAAATTACAAGCATCCTGTCTCAGAGTGATGATGAAATATGAGTTCATACATTTATGACTTCTAGTCTGGGCTATTCTAATTCATTATTATCAGGATGTCCTAAAGAGTAAGTGAAAAGCCTCGAGTTGATCCAAAATGCTGCAGCGAGAGGGCATATTTCTCCCGTATTGGTTCCCTGTTAAATCCAGTTTAAAAGTTAAAATTCTTCTCACATACAAGGTCTTGAATAATCAGCCCCCATCTTAAAGACCTCCTAGTACCATGTCCAGTGAGTGCACTCCGCCTTCAGACTACTGGCTTACTTGTACTTTGTATTTAGAAGTAGGAGGGGAGACAGAGCCTTCAGCTTTCAAACCCCTTGTCCGTGGGTCCAACTCCCAGTTTGGATAGAGATAATCTCTCTGCTTTTAAGATTACTCTTAAAACTTTCTTTTTATAATTGAATTAACATTTTTGGTCATAATAATATTTTATTTGACAGGATAGTAGAGAACAGATGGGAAAGTAGGTAGGTGATGGGTTGAATGTGTTTTTTGCGGTGGTCGTATGTATGGACAGCTTTGCACATCTTCACCTAGTTTGCTTAGGTTTAATGTACACAAATACCTACACAGGCACAAATGTGGAACTGTAAAACAAGTATCAGGAGGAATGACATTCAGGAAATGGTCCAGTGCCAATTCGAACCCAGGCCCCTGCAGCCTTTTGGCAAAAACGTCATGGGTCACAAGCTTAACCACGTGAGCTATGGCATCTAAAGAAGCCTATGGATCTTACTAATGTGCAGATGCCTTTTCATGATTATGGGTTATGTTTTTGCTTTTCTCCTTTATATTTCTCTCCTTTTAAACACAGAGATATAAAATCATTTTTTTACTCTTTCATAGTCTTTCCTAAATGTTTTCTACCAAACGTAATGAGAAACATAGTGGGACAGGTGTAAGGGTGTCCGCTGTTACCTGTTTTGTGGTATTGCAATTATTTATGGGAGAACTGCCAAAGCATTTATGATAAATCTGATCTTGTGGGCTGTGAATTGTAGACTTGGCATAAAGGAGTTGGGCTACATTAGTTCAAAACACTGAAGACTTGGAAGAACTTGCACTGAAGCTTAAGTGACTCAACTGCAGCACTTACAGGGAGTGGTTTGTTGTAGAAACATTTTCGCCCATAGCAACATTTTTTCTCACAACTAATTAGAAATACAGTAGCACTTAATAGATCAAAGTCAGAAAGCAGCAAACCCCGAGCACAACACAACCTTTACGCCTATCAGAATTACCTGGCACTGTTCCTTGTCCCCAGTGAGGAGGAACGTGTGATTGTTCTTGTTTAACCTGAATAACCAGCAAACATTAGCAGAGGTAGGGTGCAGGACAGTGGTGGCAAATTTGTTTTGAAGTGTTTGAAGGGACAATGCTTCACTCGCGTTTCTCGCTTCTGCTTTGGGGACCTGTCTTTATCTTTTTTCAACAAAAATTCTTCGAAGGCCATCGATTTGAAGCAGTCTTTCGTCTCGACTTCCTCTTTGCACATTAATTGTTTTGATTGGTTGGGAATACTTCGTAAGGAGTGGCAAGAATGTGATTCTGGCTCGCATGCCAGTGTCCTCAGGGCATCCATAGTTCAGAGAGATTGAGTTCTCAGCAGCTTAATGGCTGACTGGCAGTATTAAAAAGGTGCTTCTTTAGAGTTTAATGGAAGACGGTCAAAATGACTGCTTTCATACGTTTGTGTCCTTTTATTACACAACACATAATGATAGCTACTAGCCTGAAACGGGAAGTTAATCTGAGATTCTTTGTTAAAATTACATTGAGCAACTGAACCCTTCCCTTTATGTTATAACACCTGTCAAAACTGGTCACAGTATGAGAACAGAAACCGCACCGCCGATGGAGATGCTGACATTGTTTCTAAGGACAATAGTAATTCAGTCAGCCCGTCTCATAAAAAGAAGAAATATTGTTCACATTTTTGCAGTGAAAAAAGCAAGTTTAAAGACGTTAAATAAATCATTAGAATAGATAATGTTTACTTCAAGTGCACAAACCACTATTACTTGAAGAGTGTATTTTAAACATAAACATATAAATGTGTTATGCGGTATGAATTTGTATCTGTTCTGATATGTCAATAAAGGTAGACATCAACAGCTTGACTTTCATTTGTGCAGCAGTTTCTTTTTCATTTCTTTTTAAATTCTTTTTTACAACTGAGAATGTTTATGGTTTGTTCTCATCAATAAAGATAAAATGGTTACTGTACACAAACTTCCCCTTGCTAGAAAGCCCGAGAAGGCCATCCAGGTGCTGTTCAGGAAAGTTATGTCTTCAACATTAGCACAACTTTGGTTTTGGAGCTGTTTTTGAACCAAAACTAAACGTCTTGAAGGGACAACGAGCCGACAGTTATTCACCGTGTTTGCTGGGTATATTACCTTTGAATTGTAGTTGGGAAAATGGCACCTAATTCATTCTAAATCCTCAAGCATGTCAGCGATTTTTTTTTTTTTAATGTGTTGTTTATTTGTTGATTTATTAGTTGTAGTCTGAAACTGTAAGGGTCACGTAGCCACAAAAGTACTAGTTGTTATACATGGTTTCTTTGATTAGGACTTAAAAGACACAAAGTTGTGGCTAAATGGGGACCTGGGGTGACACTTGCTGAATTTTTAACACAGTTTCATGTTCTTTGGTGTGGTTGTCATTTCTGATTTTCATGACTGGTTCCTGGTCCCAGTAGCCCTATTTTTAACAAATACTGGAAGATGGCATAGAGGGTTATTATTTTTCTTTGTTTATGTGTTTGTTAGCAGGATTATTCAAAGTTTTATGGACAAATTTGCATGACTAAGTTTTGAAAGCAATCGGGATTTGAATCTGGATCCAGGAATGCAATACAGAGCAAAACTGGACATTTTTGGCAAAGCTTCACAAATGCACAGAAAAATTTGTGAGACATCACTTTGCTGTTCTCACTAAAGAATCCACATTCAAATTGTATTAATTCAGACATAGATTTTCATATGTATTCAGTCTTTGCATTTGTCTTCGGCATATTTAAAAATATATATATATTTGGAATTATTTTATACATTAATTTTTTTAAAACATAGTTATGATTTGACAGAGCTGAGGACAGATATAACACTAAATAGAAGCTCATTAGCTCATTTCTATCAGGGGTCTTTCTGTGTGGAGTTTGCATGTTCTCCCCGTGTTTGCGTGGGTTCTCTCCGGGTACTCCGGCTTCCTCCCACAGTCCAAAGACATGCAGTTAGTGGGGATAGGTTGATTGGATAATCCAAATTGCCACTGGGTGTGAATGTGCGAGTGAATGTGAGTGCGAATGGTTGTCTGTCCCTGTGTGTTGGTCCTGCAACAGACTGGCGACCTGTCCAGGGTGTACCCCGCCTCTCACCCTATGACAGCTGGGATAGGCTCCAGCGCCCCCCGCGATCCTGAAAAGGATAAGTGGAAGCGAATGGATGGATGGATGGATATCTCATTTTGATATTCATTCATATGTAGTGTTTCTTATAATGACCATATTTGGTCATTTTTAAAAAATGCACTTTATGGTTTATTTTTAGTGTCGTTTGTTTCATCCACCAATCTGGGAACCCAACTTCTACTCTGATGTAGTATCTGTCGAGAAGAACCAATATCTGGGGGGTTCCATTGTAACCAGATGAGGCCGGGGCTTCGTTAGAATGGCAAAATTATTTAAATAAAGTTTTCAAACGACTTGTTTGCCCTTTACACATTGAATGTTTACCTGTATGCGAGTTGGCTGTGTAAATTGAGCTCTGCTAAGGTGGTAGGGGGTGGAGCTTATACCGCAACAAGCCACCAGGGGCTCGAGATCAGGCAATTGAGATCTTTGTGTCCATGTTTATATACAGTCTTTGTGATCAAGTGAAAGTGTGTAACTACATGTAACTGTCTCACAAAAGTTTATTCTGTATTAATTGAGCCAACGGTTTGTTGCGTACACAAAACCACACACAGTTCAGGAACATAATGATGCCTAAACTGAATTCCTGGTGTTCCAGGCAGTAATTATGTTTCCATTTAAATGTATTTGGAAAAACAGTTTAGCAGCATATAAATGTAATTTATTGCAGACGGGGGTTTTTTAGCGTATACCTCCACAGTTTTAGTCACAAATCTCAGATTGAACTGAATTTCTGTTCTAATTACTGTTTACCCTCCAATTTCAGCAATTGACAGATACGCCTTTTATATCCTCCTTTTCTGTGATGTTATTTTTGTGCACCTCCACCATGAGAAAAGTTGTACGCAATAGCCTGTATCTATATTTAAAGTGATTAATCTAAGTTGTGATGATTACGAGGCCTCGAAACGCAACTCTGCGCAAACTACGGGTTTGTTTATGACAAGTATACCCTTCGAAGGAACAGATTCATTTTGCTTTTCATAATCACAGAGTGGAGCGTCTACATTCACTCCTGCAGTTTGTCAGGAGGAGCACACCCAGGGCATACAAACTTGTATTAAATGGTAAACAAGATGTAAAATAAAGGGAACTCCTGACCTCATTTTATTAGAATTGCATAACACAGTGGAAGCTCTTTTCCTCAGACCTCCTCTGTTTGCTGATGATAAAAGCTGATAAGCCTATTTGTTTTTCAAATACTGGTTAGTAGTTTCATAATATTTTCATTCACAGAGATCGACAGCGAAGATGTTTGACATTAACTGGAAGTGGTCCTGGATTCTTGTCCAAAACAGTGTACAGCAAAGCAGTGTGTTGTATACAATTATTCCACCTTTACATTCATAACCACTTCCTGTTGAGTGTTATGGTTTGAGAAGGCGGAGGGGCGAGAAAAGCAGTTAAAGAGAGCTGCATTCCAGAAGTTGCTGTCATTTATGTGTTCCATTACGCCAGCGCCGTGTAAAAGACATAAAGAGAAGAAAATAACTAACAATTAGGGAGACAAATGCATCTCGTCGACCTCACGTCACCGTGAGCTGTGACATTGTCTGTGATGCACGCGGGACCTTGGTGATGAGTGTGTCATTTCCATTTTGGCTTTGTCCCCTTAGATTCCAGGCACTATGTTGTCTGAAATAGCTGAATATTATCAGCATTATTCATTACTGGAACTTTTCATGTGGCCCGAGGTCCTCATTCAGCATGGCTCTTATCTGCAGCGCTGCAGGAGTCGCTGTGCGTGTTCCTGTTATTGCGATCCCCCGGCGTGCAGGCAGATACTTGCACCCACTTTGGCTGCGGCCGGGCTCTTTTTCCTCTGCAAGAAAATTCAGATTGTATAAACCTCAATGGCAGAAAATAAAGACTGTTTGTTATTACAATGCCAGTCCACAGTGGCTTGAGCGTGCGTTGTTTTGACTCTGAGAACAATCAACTGTGGCAATAAAAGAGCCTCCCTTTCTCCCTCCCTCCCTGCACAACTCACCCCTTCCCTTTAACCCCCTTCTCTTCTCTGTTTATTTACAGCAAGGAATCCTCTTAAAATGTCACTCTCAGATCCTCAGTCTTACTTTTACTGGGCCAGATAAAGCTCCTCTAGCTTTTCCATTTTATGATCTGAAACGAAGTAGGAATTTCCTGCGGTGTTGACAGCTGTCAGCAGCACATCCGAGTTAATCAATAATTAAAACTTTATGTAAAGTGTTATGTAAAACTGGAATGAGGGCATCTTAAAACTGCAGTACAGGTGTGTTGGTTACTAAAGTAAAATGAATATGTTCAAAGTTTTTACAGCAGATTGCACTCTCAGCACATCCATAGTGCCTTTATGGTTCTGTGCATTTACTGCACTAAAGTGCACTCACTTGAATCCTCTGTAACTAACCTAACTGGCTAAGTCCCACCTCCTTTGTAGTGCTTGCCAGGCAGAGCTTTGTCTATAATGACAGTGCTGCTGGATTCACAAATTAAACTCACATTTTAGTGTCTTGTTTAAAAAGTAACCTCTCAATTCATGGCACAAAACAAGGTTATAAAATAATGGAATGGGGTTTATTTAAGATCTCCAAAAAGCACAAACATGGTGTAGAGGATCCAGTTTGGTGACTGCAGTTAGTAAACTCAAAAACTATTTTTTAAAGATGACACTAACAAGCTTGGTTAGCCAGGTGTGTCGATACACTGATGGACCTGAAACGGATCCAAGATCAAACAGCATCCAGGTCAGCATCTACCTGTTTCCCAGAGTCCAAAAATCTTAAATCTTAGTAAAGCATCCACCCATCTTTATTCAAATCAGGGTCACATAGGAGGAGCTCTGGAGCAGCACCCCTGGGTAACTCAGTCTGGGACAGTGGCATGCGGCCAGTTTAACCAAAGTGGTACGCCTGTCATACTGTAATTCAGATGTCCTAAGGTGAAGTCAAAGAGGACAGAAGCCTCACGTGGAGCAGTAGTGCAAATGTTTACATGATCTTGACTGTGAAAGTGGGGCCTCAAGGTTCTTCTGATTTTTAGGGGTTTTAAGACGGTTTTAAGGTGTCTGGTATGGTGGTAACATTTACCACAGGGCTAACCGAACTAAAATTGTGTTTTAGATGATTTCACCGGGATGTTTTTGTGTTTGTTTCTTCAGTAAATATAAGCCTCACTTTGGGAGTTCATAAACAAGTGGGTGACATTATGTTGTCCATCTTTTATATACAGTCTAAGGTTAAAGCTAATGTAGTCTAGTCCTGCATAAATCCTAACTTTGTGAAGGTTATGTTTAGGGAAAAAAACAAGAAAGTTAAGCTTTCGGCAGACATGTTTTCAGCCAGGCAACAATTAGTGTGCCCACTGTCATCTGTCTCCTAGACTTGGTGATTTTTCTTTATGTGGATGCTGTCATCCACTCTTCAGTCAGAGGATATTGTTTGTCATCCAGGGGAGCAAAGTCTCAGCCCTGCCTCATTCTATAAGTTTAGGACAGAGTCTTGACATATCTAAACCCTCTCACATGGGAAGATCTAAAATTAGTCAGCAGAGTCTGTTAATCGAGTCTGCCATTGATTATACCTGCACATGATATGAATATCTGAACTGGCTTTATTCAAGATTTCTTATTGTCATTTTTGTCCTTCTTGGCATTTTATGTTGACTATCAAATGACAAAACCATTATATTTCTTTTTGAAGTGTTCATGTGGAGTAAATAGTAAACATAATTTAAAAGGCAGGTTCTTCTTACAGGTTGAAGTACTCTGTAGATTTAGAAGTGATGGTTTCATACGGAAAGCTTGAAAACAACCCAAAAATAGAAGTTTCTCTAATGTCCACTTGAGGTTCGCTCCAAAAGCCAAATCTCTTAGATTCCCATGTATGCAAGAGTACTTTTTTATACTTGATCCACCAGGTTACTGGAGTTGGGGCTGTCCTGAATCCGAAGTTGATCAGTATGTTCTAGGCCTCAACTCTGCTAATTAGATCTCTCTGCCAGGTTTGTGCTCTTGGTGCCTTTTGAAGCATTTTAAGTTGAAGTTATCTGACTAATAACAGCCCAAGATGTCTGTGTTTTAGTTTTGCTGAGTGAAATTGTAATATTTTATTAGCCTGTTAGCATTATTTAGCAGGTAAGTGTGTCTGAAGCTTGCAGTCGCGCTGCTAATGGTTGCTGCTTGATTACCTGCTAACTCCACATTCTCACATAAATGTTAACACAGAGACTTTAGAATGAAAGTCCAATGGGTGATGTCACAATGGCTGCATCCATCTTTTACACTGTGTTTGTCTGGACCAATCCAGATTCACTGTAGTCTCACGCCACATAGTTAGAAGACCAGATCCCAGCTAGAATATGTGTAATTAAAAAAAACAGTTAAAGACCAGTTTCCTGTCTAGTCGGTTAATAATACACAGAATCAGTTATTTCAGTTGTTTTATTTATGAAGGGAAAATCCCAATAACAGTCACCTCAGGGTGCTTTATGTTATAAGATAAGGACACTGTAATAATACAGAGAAAACCCCAATGATCCGATGACTCCCTGTGAGCAAGCACTTGGCAACAGTGGGAAGGAAAAACTCCATTTTGAAAGGAAGAAGGCTCAGAGAGATCAGCCATCTGCCACTATAAAAATACCTCTTAGACTCAAATGGTTCGGTCTATGAAGCCACCCCCTCAGCGCCCCTTGTGCTCTCTCTCTCCCTCCCTTTTTATCTATCAGGAAGTTATAACATAGAAGGTGAAAGTATTACTGATACCACATGAATCAGACTGGTTCTGAAGAAATTGAGCGCATGAAGGCGCGGTCAGAGTAAGCTGTACTGGAGCAATGGGTAATCACATTCTGCACAGGGGTGTGGACGTTTACCTGCACTGCTAACATTATTAGTACTCTGCAAATTAACCTGACATCGTGTGTATCCAACACGCACATAGCTCAAAGTCCTGCACATTTTAGCAGGAATTAAAATATGACTTGATCACAAAGGATGTGATTAATGGTTTCAGAGGGCTCTTGAGTGCAGTAATAACTGGTTTGGAGAACATTTAATATCGTCCAGTCCACCAGTTAGGTTTTTTCTCCTGTTTAAAGAACTAGCCAAGGCTGAAGCCAGTGACTTTTCCAGGAATGTCACATTCCCCATTATAAAATTCAGAGTTTGTGTTTGTATAGTTACGGCTGCATGCACAAACAAAATGCACTAATCAGTAACACGGAGACTAATGTTTAGTGTGTACACAGGCATTTTCTGTGCCCCATGGAGGTGTAATATCCTGAATATGATCAAAAATTGGATAAGCCTCAGAAGCAGCGCATTCATGTTCATGTAAACACACTCATTGTGGGTAGTAGCACTTGATCTTGGATTGAACAACAGGAAGCTGTGCTGCGTATTTGTGGAACAGGTAGTTCACAGATGGTTACGTAGCTTTTTTTGTGAGCGAGATAAGACACAAAAGCTGCAAATGAAATCGCTCCACATGAGCACCATCTGAAATGGAAAACTACTTACTGATGGAGACTTTGAAAGCTTTTCAGCTTTCCTTTCCAGAGTTTCCATCCTTTGCTTATGAGACCGAGGAGTGAAGTGTGTGCATGTGCTTTGTGTGTTCGAGGGAGGATTTTTTTATTTTTTTTTTAGGTGGTCGGTGAGCGGTGGAAAGGTGGGAGTCTCTCCTTTCAAAAGGGCCGAGAACAAAACAGGAAACCATCCCCTTGTTTTGGCTCGTGATAGCTACAAGTGTTTGGAATTTTGAGGAGGTGAATTCACATGTTATGTTCATGTCTGTGCTCAGGTCAGAGCATGCACACACAAACACATCCAAGCGTACGTTCACACACAGCGCAGGGAATGTCTGGCATGCTTCGATAAGCAGAGACACGAAGACTGTGAACCCCCTGTGGATGTTATGAGGAGCCATCGCTGAATAGACTAAATACTCTCCGAGATGATTCGGTGACCTTGGTCGAATATGGACTCTTGTTCTTTGTGGGTCAAAGTGCTCCTCGTGGTCGTGTTTTCCAGGCTTTTTTTTCCCCAACTAGTTTAAAAAGTCTCATGACCTCCTTCGTGCACAGTAAAAAGCTGTTTTATCTGTCGCGTTGTCTTTCTTTGGAGAGAATGAAAACACAGCGGAGCGCGGCTTCTTAAAATGTGTCTTATCACCACCAGCAGACAATGAGAACGAAGGACTCGGTCTGCGGGAACAAGCGCTGTTGTTGATATTGTTGTTTCCAGTCCGACGGGGCTTTCCTGAGCTTCATCGGGCTTCATATTAGTTTGGCGTAGCTGGCATTGTTGTGGGTTAATCAGGGACTTTCTAATATTGGGTTAGGGGCATCCTCCAGCAGAGCTGCTAGCAAAATGACACCTATTCTTCTCTGCTGGCGGAGGCCTTCCTGTAGCTGTCAGTTTTCTGCTCCGTGCGCACATGATAAACAATATCAGGAGAGATGCCCCTCCTGATATTAAAGCCTTTAATGCTTCCCATCATTGTGTGAAACAATTCGGTAACACAAAGGGAAAAGCTACAAAGACGAAAAAAGACGTTTGGCTTATAATTGATTTCTCGATTGTTACAAGTTAACACACAAAGAAAGATGCATCAATCGGCCTTTGTGTGTGACATTCTTTAAATGGGAAGGTTAAATGGTCTCAGTGTTAGCCTAGGAAGCTATTACTATGGGATATGAAGTTCCTGAACTTATATAACTCAAAACTGGTGTTAGGGGAGTGAATGGCGACTGGTTAACACAATTTAAGGAGCATATTCATATAGAAAATGTGATGCTTAGTGGGAAATATAAAAGACATTTGTGACGCAACACTGGAAACGACAGTTAAAGACAGGCACTTTGCACAAACACAGCCAAGCAATGACAGAATCACGAGCAACCTCCCTATGTTGGCAGTGTTTGATTTTTGCAGGCAGTGAAGTAAAGATGGCAATCTTTTTTTCAGTTCAATTTATTTATCTAGCACTCTTCACTGGATAAAAACCACAAAGTGCTTCACAGTAATATAAAAACAGATATCCATTAAAAAAAAACAGCACAGTCAAACGTTCAGCACAAATCTAATTAAAAGCCAATCTAAATAAATGAGTCTTAAGCTGCTTTTTAAAAGAATAAATACAATCAAGGCGACGTAATGATGGAAGGAGAGCATTCCACAACCTGCGGGCCACCGCTCTAAAAGATGTCTCACAACTGTGTCTGAAAAATGCAGCTCACTGAACAGTTTCCCCTTTAGTGATGCTGGTGATGCAGTGCTGCAGTCATTTTATATGTGTCACATATAAATCTTTTATTTTTGCTTTAATCGAGTAATAGAAAATTAGTAAAATTGTTATATTTGACTACTTTTGATAAACCAGTTTATTTTTGTTATTAGAGCTGTGCCCATTCCCCTTTCAGATATTAACAGTTGACCTTTAAAAGATCAAATTGAATAAAAATATGCATTTCTTTCCTTTTTTCAGGAAAACTTAATTAAAGCAACTTTTCCTAAAATCATAATATTTTGTGAAGTTTACGACAAAGTCTGTAAAAACAGCATTTTAGAAACAGTGACAGTCTCATGTGACATGAGAAGACATTTTCCTTTGTTCCTGTGAACCTTTCTCTCATTTCACTCAGTGTTTTCTGTTTATTCATAGATGTTGTCACTCAGGTTCAATAGTATTGACCTTTGAACCCAGTGAAGTACTTCCAGGTGGGGCCTCTCTGTTCTCGCCGCGACGCTGAGCAGAGACCTCCTGCAGCTACACACAGATACGCCAACCCTAAACAAATAGGTGAACCAAACGCTCAGCAACGTTTCCTAAAATCATAATGTTTTGTGAAGTTTACGACAAAGTTTGTAAAAACAGCATTTTAGACACAGTGACAGCATTACCTGGCTAATTTTCAAAAATCTAATTTAACCAATTGGAGTTCAGAGGCTTGAATAAATGTGCTGCAATTGTCTATAATTAGTTAAAATGTCTATATAGACATATTTACGTATGTAAACATAGTGCCCTAAAAAACAGTGACTTACTACCAGAGGTTTCCGAACAGGTTCAAACATCAACGCAGAAGCACTTTTCCTTTATTTTTGGGTGGCTGTGACTCAGGAGGTAGAAAAGCACTGTATAAGTAGCAATCCATTATCAGGAAATGCAGCCACTTTTTGTGAATTTTTTTTAAACATAAAGTCCACGGGCCAGAATCGGCCTGCCAAAGACTCCAATCCGGCCCACGGGATAACTAAATATGAAGGAGGGCATGCATTTTTTTTTTAACTTAACTGTAAGTTTTATAGCTTTTCCTGCTGATAAAGACCTTCACCAAAGTGGTTAAGTAATAGATAAACAGTTAAATGACAAGTTTCTGTTTTTCACTGTCTACTAAGGACATTTCGGTTAAAAGAAAGTTTTCATCAATCAACAAAAACTTTATTTTTATAAACATAGGACAGTCTGGGCAGTGAGCTACCAGGCCTTTTTCTGTAATTTAAACATTTATGATGCAGAAAAACTGAGATGCGATGTTGAAATTGCACTTCTTTATCTTGCGTGGAGATATCTCGGGGAGATATCCCCCCGAGATATCTAACTAATGTGTAGTTAAATGTGCTTATGCTGACAGAAAGTGAAGTTTCACTCGTCCAGCCCAGTTAAGATCAGTGTGTTACTGTATGTGGCCCTCGATGTAAAACGAGATGTGACATCCCTGTCATTACAGCAAAGCACATGGAGCTGGATGTAAACAAAGATGCTACACTACCTGTTCTACAAACAGCCTTTTTGTGAGGGGCAGCCAATCAGAAAACATTTTTCTTATTTTAGTAGTTTTTAGGGTTCTAACATTCAGAAGGTCTCACATACCAGATTTTTGTTGTTGTTAAAAATAAAAATGCTCCAAGCTGCTCCGAGTCCCACCGCTGAATGAAGTGTGGGGCTCTGCGGAGGCGCACTAAGATAAAGATTATCTTGAATCAGTGAATGCAAATCTGCTGCATAACAAGTCTCCTCTTAAACAAACAAAATAAGACACTCTGATGTGATGCCAATCAAGTTCATCAACTTTCTTTCACCACACTCATCGCTGCTAAACCACAGAGTTATTAAATTGTGATAGATATGAATCTGGGTTTTCGTAAAGTGTCTGAAAGTCTTGGGTGCCGTGGTGACACTTGGGTGTAAATTTGATGTTGTTCTCTTTGATGGTTAATCAGAATTTAACTACTTACTGAAATGACTGCTTGATGAACACCTGCAGGTCACTATCTCAGTGTTTTTTAGCCACCAGCCATCTGCAGGAGCTCCTCTCATTCCTCTGACTTAAACCGACTTTGAGCTCATCATCTGTGACAGCTGCAGTTCGCGGCTGTTTGATTTGATTAATTTGGATTTTCTCCCCGGTTCATTTCTGCTGCAAAGATGTTTTGAGAAGCTCAAAACTTGTTTTCACTTGTCATGAATTTATTTCCTTTGTGGAAGCACAACGTGTTACTCCTGCAAATTAACCGGAGCAAGCCAAACACTTTTAGTGCTTATTACTACTATAAACACACCTGCTAGCCTAGCAACATCAAGGCTACAAACACCTCATAAGCACTCCCTAATGATACTCTGCTGAAGACCATAATTACGCTCTCTCATGAAGGCGAATCTGTATAGTCACAAAATGTTTGACAGTGGGTTTTTTGGCTAAGAATCACCCTTTGGGGGATGACTAGCCACAGATGCAAGAATGACTGGTTCACGCATACGCTAAAGACAATGGGACTTTTAGGTTATTTAAAAGAAATGGATGCATCTTCTGGTTAGTTCTGTGAATTTGTAGAGCAATAGAGCTTTATTCTTTGGTTACTGCAGCCTAAATTGACAGTACTCTCAAAAATAACAATTTTATTATGGCATTGCAACGGGGAACTTCCCATTGCATGTGGCTAAAGCCTCATGAAGTTGCTTTAAGCAGGAAAAATCGTCTCCCGTTATTTAGATTCAGGCCAGTACAGTATTGTTTTCTCTCCATAGTGGTAGAAAATACATGGACTTATCATTATGGTAAGAAATGAACCTGATGTTTGGTGGCATGTCTTTGGTAGGATAGAGTATATCTTCCATATGTTTCTATATATAGCTGTCACGTGATCTCAGTGAGATTGCTTAAATGCATGATTTAATATTAAAGTAATCTCAATGATATCAGTGGAATTATTGTGTCTGTTTATAGATCAGATTAATTCATGCAATCTTTTTCTGTAGGAAAGAAAGTCTTTACAGAAAATAGTCTACACAGACGTCACTGTTTCAGAAATACATTTTACCACTGATAAAGCTAACTGATATGAATTTATTTCTCATAGTTCGGACTATTATTTATGACCAGCTCTATATTCTGATGCCTACAGGCGCTACATTAAAACGCTCTGACCTTGTGACAGGTCCCTTATTGGTGGAAAAAATTCTAAAAATAAGCATCAAACTAATTTTAGTTTGCCTTTTTCCTTGTGTTGTCTCTGTTTGAAGTTATCTTCTTCTTCTTATGTAAAATGTTCGTGCTTGAAAATATCTCATGTTGAAATCAGTGCAAGGAGTGGGTTGTGAAGTGATGTATGATAACAACTTTAGGTGATGTTAGTTCTGTCCTAAGCCTGTGCATTAGGACCTGTGTTCACACGCAATGTTGTTGTTGTTGTTGTTTTTTGTTTTTTTCAAACCGATCCAGGTTTTATATAAGGAATGAGCATTTCTGCAACCTACATCACTATGCAACTTTCTCAGCCGGTAATCCTGTAATGCCACTTTTTCATAGTAGCAATGTCACAGCATAACAAGTCTCTTAAAAAGCAATGTTATCTAATTTTGATTAATGCAACAGGCCAGTTTTGTTTTGTTGTTTGACATGTTGCTTCTATCTCTGCTAACATTTGCTGCCTGCTCTCAACAAAGAAGTACAGGGATGCTAGGCCATGTGTTTAAATGCCACTCTTGCTAGTTAGCATCTGAAACGCTAGTCAATAGTTATATAATAATGCGCAACAGCAGGTAACTGTTGAACCTAAAAGGTTGCTAAAAGTGCACCATACATGATTAACCAGGGTTTCATCAGTGGAAAGCCACATTTGCACATTTGTGTGGACGTTAACCTGCAAGGACTCTATAGCCGCTAATGCTAGCCACAGTCTGCAAACTAATCTGACTTTGTGTGTGTCTGTGCAAGGTATAAAAGGCACAAGGATACAAGTGTTGTATTTTTTGACATTAAAAAAATAATTTTAATTAATTAATTAATTGTATTATCCTCCTGAGACCCAGCCTATTCATTATGTTCTCTTTAGTGGACAGAAGCAGTTAAACTGAGATATAAAGATATGATAAATGTCCTTATTATGGCGAGTGTGTATCACTGTCCAGATTACGTAACAACAAACAAACGGTAAAACAAATTTCTAGCAGAGCTGGTGACAATGATCTGTTTATCTAAAGACTCTTTATCTTATGTTTTGTTTCAAAATCATGTGTAAAAACACTTCAAAGATAAAGAAGAGCAAGTATGGTTTGGGAGTTGTCATTTTAATTGGTAAGATGTAAGCATTGCCTTGTCTGTGCCAATCATTTTACATAAACTGTGGATTTTATGTACTGTAATATGTAGGCACTGAATAGAGTAAACTTTCAGAACTTTTAGTGACTTTTAGAATTGTTCACTTGTGTGATTTATCTTTTCTTTTAGTAGTTTTTTTAGTAAATTGCTCCCCAGAAACAATCCTAGTTCTTGTTGTTAGCTGAACCTAAAAGAAATCTGACATTTTCACTTTCCGTTCTTTGTTCTTTTTGAGGGAAAACTTGTGGTCACAGCGAGAACAAACTCCACACAACAAAGTTGCAGCCAGCTGTGTCGTGTTCAGACTCACGCTCTGTCTGTTCTGAAGTAACTGTACCGTCTACGAGATCATTTGTCTCTCCGTGGTGCTGATCAAAGTCAGTTGTGCGCAATTATTTGGTTGATTGAATGTCTTTCCATCACAGACTCTGCCGCTTGCAGCCGGAGATGTTCACGACGCTCAGATCAGCTGTCATGCCTCCGTTAATCTGCTCCATGTGTGAGAGGAATGTGTGCAGGACGAAAGCTGTGGCTCGTTGCATTAGCGAAGCTGGAAAGAAATTATCATTCCTTCTCCCAGCACCTTGGGAATGCTGGTGTCTGAACTGAGGGGTCACTGCTGAGCACACAGGACATGAATGTGAGGAATTTTGTTTGCTAAAATCTTTAGCAGGTGCCTTCAAACATGCTAACTGTACGTGTAAGCTTCCCTAAGGAGACTATGGAGCCCTGATATCATGCAAGTCTCGACTTCTTGGTAATTTCATTCCTCATCTGCCGTACCTGTGCTCTCCTAGCATGTCTGAAAAAGCACAGTTGTAATCAGGCTGACTTGTTCAGCACTGTGTTATGTTCAGCAGTCCCAGATGCCATTTGAAGTGAAGTGGATTCTTTAAAATATGGAAAACAGATTGCTCATTATATCGAGCCGCTATGTGGAAAATCTTCCTGAAGCGTACGAGAGTCATCAAGCGACTCCATTCAAGTTTTTAAGCTGATTTCACTCGACCTGAACTCTGCAGTTGGTGGAGATTTTCCAGACCTGTGGGAAGGTCTGCAACACACCAGTGAACAAACAAACCCTGGGTGCGTCAGGATGATGCTGAGAGAGGTGGCAAGCTGCTGAAGGGGGTGCTGTACACAGTTTGGTGGTGAATGAATGACACCAGGTGCCACCTGCAGTGGACAGACCGCACAAGCTGCATGAAGCCGAGTTATGAGTTGTTTATCGACCTTTCCGTCCTCACAGCCGGTCTGTTTGTGCGACTGCTTAAGTTCCAGTCAGTAGGCCAGGCATTGTCGGGCATTTCAGTCAAAGTTCCTGTAGTTCAATGCCATCTCTCTCCTCCTCCCTTTTCTTTTCCTCTTGTTCTGTCAACATTTCCTGGCTGAGAAATGGGAGGTAGACTTTGCAAAGGTTGACTTTAGTTCTTTATTTCTGCTCTGATCAAAAGTCTGTGTTTGGCTTGGACTTGTTTGGGGATTTCCTGTCACCCAGACTGGGTATCAAATGAATAGGTGGCTTTTTATGTGAGAGAGCTTAATCATAATTTTGATCATCTGATAACAAAGTGTTTCTCACGTTCAGGAATATCTTATTCTTAAAACTTTCAGTAATCAGCTGTTACCATAAGAAACGAAACTGCGTAATTTTTTTTTTTTAAAAAAGCAGTGTAATTACCCATGTTCACCTCGAACATGTCTTTGGCTATGTCTACACTACTCCAGATAAATTTGAAAACGGCGTTTTCGTCTAAAAACGCTCTGCATCCACACACGTTTTCAATCGTTTTCATCCACACTGAAAGCGCTTATGTTTCTGTACTTGCGTAAAACGTAAGACGATTCGACCTGCATCATTTCCATCTGCTGTTTATTTACTCTTTGAAACAAAATGTCAAGGAAAAGCACCGAGTTTTATCTGGAACTATCTGGAGGATGTACAAACTGATATTAATCTTTAATACGGCTGTCAAAATCGAGAGCAAACAAAACAACTGCTGTACAATGCTGTCCGCCGTCTTAGTTGAATTGGTCACATGACTGCATCATATGACTAAAATGCGTCTTCGTTTTCGTAGTCCACACTGCGATGCAAAAACTGCATTTTCAAATTTATCCAATTTGGAGAGCGTTTTCAAAAAGCTCTGTTTCCCTTGACCAAAAACGCCGTCTCAGTGTGGACGAAAGGCCAAAACGCAGAGAAAAGGATGCATTTTCAAACGAAAACATATTGATGTGGACATGGCCTTTGTCCTGTCTTTATCCGCTCACCCCCAACTGCGCCGCCCCTCCCTGAGCCTGGTTCTGCTGGAGGTTTCTTCCTGTTAGAAGGGAGTTTTTCTTCCCACTGTCACAAAAGTGCTCACTCATAGCGAGTTGTATGTTTGTTGGGGAATCCTACAGTTAAATGTTAGAGGTTCCTAATACGACTAATACTACTACTACTACCACTGCCCGTCACCCCTTCCAGGGTATGGGCCGCTTAAGCTAGATCTCCAGAGATTTCTGTCCTGAACCATTCTTTCTAGTTGGCTCAAGGTGTATCCATCTTTTGGAAGTTCTTACTGAAGACTTAATTTTGGACCATGGGTTCTTTAATTGTTTTTTTTTTTTATGTCTTTAGAAGCTGAACAGTTGTTGATATTATTGTGGGATAGGACAGCAGAGAGAAGACAGGAAGAGTGTGGGGGATGACACGTAGTGAAGCATTACCTTTACACAAAATGTGTTGCTTGCTTATCCTGGTGAGCTATACCAGCACCCAGGTTACTTATATATATATTTTTTGTTTGTTTTCTCAGCAAATCTCACAAAAAGACTTCAAATTAGTCTCAATCAGCCTAAAGCTCATTGGTTCCTTCTGAAGACTTAAACAATGGGTCACAGACATTAGCAGCTCTTCTTATCAGTCTGATTAGATCCATAATGCTTTTCAGCTATGACTAAAATGTGTCCACATGCTCACCAATAAAAGTTTTAATTTTTATTGTTATTTAATCATAAACATAGAATTATTATCGGTTCACGATTCTATTGAAACAGCTGGACACTGTTACTTAAGCAGGGCTATTTTCAGCTGTGGATTAATGTACATTTGGTGCTGCAGGATAGTGATAAAATGTCACGAAAGTCCTTCCTGGATCACAGATTGTGCATCTGTTCTTCAATGTGATTAACAAATTAAGGAGATTATTGCGTAATTATTATTATAGGAGTCATGTACACGGGTAAAACATGTTACGAGATTAGAGATGTCAGTCATCCTTTCTCCCCGTGGGCATCACTGGTGCCTCAAACGTCTTTCACCCTGAACCTCCCCCACTCGGTCCTCCACTCTTTTTCTCCCTCATCACGCCAAACCCACTCAGAGCCTCAGGATTAACCAGTAAGAAGCTGTCTATCGACACCCGTGGCAGCGAGGTAATGGAGCAGTAAGGACTGTTTTGAGGTGTGTAACTGTCAGGCAGCGCGGGGTGCTGCAGGCGCATGGCTTTGGGATTAGCGTGACAGGAGAGGGCTGTTTCCTCTTATTTGAGCTGACTGGGTGACCTCAGACGCGCTGCATGCCATCAGCTTTTCTGTTTAGCCATAGCAACACGAGAAAATATTTCATAGTGTAGCCAGGGAGGGAGAAACTATAAAGTTTATAGCATGTGTTTGTGTAGCTGTTGTTTCCGTTGCATCTTTGAGGGCTTTAATCAGCCCATCAGGGACCTGAACTCTGTGACCTCGGGGGGGATCGGGCTGTTGTTGCCGGGGACCACAGAGGGACGGGTCAGGAATTAGGAGAGTTACAAACAGGTGGTGCCACCAGCGCTTTGCCAAAATATTTCATGCTTAACCAGGCTTTCTCAAAACGTGTTACCCAAGTGAGAGCAATGAGGAAGGCGGAGGAGGGGGAGCTGCTGCTGACACCAGCATCAGATAAAGAATGTGGATAACGCTGTTTTTGTGGATCTGCCTGCATAGAAATTAAAAAATTGAGTCATTTTGAGCTAGAAACTCTGTTAGCAGGTGTGAACAGGGACGTGCTGATGTTTTTTGTCATCCAACAATAACACCACACAGACTTAATGACGCTGGCTGGGCGAAAATATCTTTTAAGCCTGCATGTCTTCCTGTTTGTGTATTATTATAACATGAACCCATGAAGAATCAGACAAGGATCTGCTTTTTTAAAATGCAGGTTTTTATCCAACTCTGACTAAACAATCATATCTCTCTTGTTTGTTGTCTATGATCTCTCTACACTCCTCTTTCATGCCTTTTCTTTTACTCTGCCCACTAACCAGTCATACCAGCCCCTTCCTGAACCTGGTTCAGCCCGATCTCCCTCCTCGGCATGCACTGATTCAATTTCCCCCAGTTCTGAGATGATACAGAACTTTGGCTTCAGTACTGTTTTCAGTACAAAACAGGACTAAACTTAATTTAAATGTGAGTTTCTTTTCGACATACTGCCGTCATTTACGCTCATACTTGTTTCTCCTTTTTGTGCTCTCAAAGTGAGCTCAGCTTCTCACATTCATCGTGCTGACATCAACGCATTTTGTTGCGGTTGCGTCCAATAAAGGCTTCACAACATATTTGAACATGCGGGTGTTACGTGGCTAGAGTGAGAGTAAAATAGAGAAGCTGTCAGGGAAAACATCATCAAAGCTGGCCGAGCTTTTCAGACCGCTTTTCTCGTGCCAGAAAACTTTTCAGAATAAAGCAAAACTCTCTGGCTGGCAACAGGTGCACCGCTGCTGCAGGTGGCGACGTTCAGTTTAACGGTTCTGTCTGTTATCACTGAGAGTCAGTTTAGCTTATTTGAGTCAGGACTGAATTAACATAGAGTCCAATTAACCAAGTCTCCATCTGTTAAGAGGGAGTTCTTTCTCCCCACTGTCTCCAAGTGCTCATAGACAATCATCTGATCACTGAGGTTCTCTTTCTGGTTCGAGTCATGTTTGTGATCTTTAATAAGTTTAGTTTTGATTGGCTGTTTTCATACTTTAACTCACTGTGTGGTGAGGCTTTGGCTTCTGTAGGAGGTGTTGACACTACCACACATTGTCTTTGCACTTATTTATCTGGTTACTAGACATTGCTCAATTTCTTATGATTAATTTCAGTGCAAAAAAACATTAAACAAAACATTTAAAAAAGAGAAAAAGAAAGCGTTTAATGTGATTTAGGTGGTAGACAATCTACTTCTGTAAACTCTGGAAAGATGCAGGCAGCATTAGTAGTACAAGGAATATGTAGAGTAGTATACTCTCACGTACATGCAAAACCTAAACTCCCTGCAACCGCAACTCACACAGCATACACAAACCCCTCTGTTTTACTCAGTGACCATCAATAATCCCATCAGTGAGCATAAAAATGTATTTATTACCATTATTTTACCAGAGAGTCAGATTGGGATTGCAATCTCTTTTACAAAAGAGACTTATATGCAGAAGGAATATGATGTTTCATCACAGTTTTCCCACATGAAAAGGGCGAATTAAATCAGGACTTCTGTAGAACTTCCATACAGGATTCTGGTAACTAATAAACATGTGAACAGTGCCAACAGAGATCTTTTCACTATCTACAGGTGAACTACTTTGAATAGCGGGATGCATCAGCTTCTATTCACCGAATTAAATGAGCTGGAAGAGATGACGCTCGGTGAATACCGATATGTGCAATGACTGGATTAGTTCCAAATTTCAGAAATATATATAGTAAATATAGTAAATGTTAGATTCAAGATGATTATGAGTAACTGTACATTTATTAGGGTCCGTTATTTATATTCTAGTACTTAGTTTTTGTATTTATTTTTGTATTGATTACAGTTATTTCTGCTGTTTTACCTGTTGTTTGGTAGCACGCTGCAATACTGAGGCCTTTCATATCATGTCAATGGTTGAATGACAATAAAGCTGGATCTGAGTCTGGGTCTAAACTACAAAATAAAAAGTACATGTGGGGAAAAAAACATTTTAATTAATTAAAATAAAAATACAAACTAGAGTTTTAAGAAAAGTTAATTACTTAAATAAAATAAAACTTATATAGAGAGAAATTTTAATAGGTTAAAAATGTGGTAGTTGTCAGTCTGGTTTTGAAATATAGCTGATGAGGCGTTCATGGGCATGTTTATGTGAGTCAACTGCTTTCAAAAGATATCTACTGTGATTTTCCCTAAAGTTGACTCTTAACGTGCGTCCTCTGCAAAACAAAATGCTGAAACTAATAATAACTAAAGCTAAAAATATCTTCAAGCAATAAAAACTAAACTGAATCTAGCAAACTTGAAACGAAACTAATATAAAAAGCTATATATATAAAAAAAATCAAAGCAAGTAAAAATAAAAAATAATTAGAAAATATAATACTGTAATAACTCTGATCACATGATAAGAGGTGCAGTTTGCTGCGATGAGTGCGTCATAGAAATGACAGTTTGTTGCTTCTGTTTATTTGAAGTTTTGCTTTCTGCAGACATGTTTGGATTGAGGCATAATTCGTAGTAACAGCTTCATCTGATACTGACGGTATTCGTTGTCGCTATCTTCCCACCATCCGAGAGGCAGACAGCGACAATGACTGGTGGTTTCCAGGTATTTTTGGCATTCATCAGAGGAGGCGGTCCCTCATCCTGGTTTACGGTAAGAAGGTAACTCTGCTGATAACATCAGCAGAATAAAATGTGTTGAAATGATAATTGGATTCGAGTCCATGATCTACCGCATCCGGGTAGAAAGTAATCCGGCAAATTAGGGAGTGTGACACCACACAGGAACAGCGCACTCGGTGTAAGTTTGATCATTGTTAGGTACGTGCAGATGTTGTGCGATGTTAAGAGAAAGCGTTTGGTAATTTAACAGCCTGCTGCAGCTCTGCTTTACCCCATGCTGGGGCTTTGCACTTTAGCCTTTCTGCACGTTTTTTTTTGTCGTCTCCTCATTCCTCTGCTTCTTTCAGCCTTTTGTCCCTGACTCTTGTCTTCCTCTGGCTTTTCAGGACAGCTTACTCATTTCAGGTTCAGTGACCAACAATCATCCAGCACAATGGTTTGAGTCTGAGAAATGGGCTCAGCTTGTTTCCTGTGTGTAGGAAATCCAACTCTTTCCAGCTTGTAAATAACAGAAATGAGAGGAATTGTTTTCCCAACAAGGTTTTCTAATCTGACTTTAGTATCCTCTTCTTCATAGATGTCATAAGTAAAGAATGTATCCCACTCATGGGTATGGTCTATGCAAAGTAAAGCCTGATACAGTTAGTTACTTTATTGCAATGACTGCCACTATAAGAACACATCAGCGGGGCACACATGTTGCAAACATGACACGGGTTAATGTGTAAAAAATGTGTAAAATAAAAAAAGACAGAGGAAAGGATTAATGTGAATTTCTACTCATATTACCACTCTGGTTCTCTGCTCTTTGTACATAATAAATCCATAAATAGTACATCCTTGTAAGGCTACTCTAACCAATATTTTTTATGTAAATGATAAATCATTTACTATGCATAATGTGAAATCAACCTTGATGGAATTAGCTTTTGACTCTTTAGGTCCTCTTGGTTCTGCAGAGCATTTAACTCCTTTGTTTTTGTTTTATGGCCCAGGAATTTCACTGCTTTTTCTTCCAGTGGCAGACAGCTGCTCATTAAGCTACCTGCACAAATGGCAAAGGGACAAAGCTGGAGACTGATTGACGATCACAATGGAGCATGTTGAGCTAAAGGGCTGGCTACTTCTCAGAGCTAAAAGAAGAGTAAATATTACAATTAAATATACCCAAAGTGTGTTTATGTTGCTTTATTTTTAAATGTGCCTCCCTTTGCCAGGCACTCTGGTTTCCTGTTGTAGCCTAAAGGCCAGCATTAAAACTGTGCTGTCTCCTGTTTGGTACTAAACAGTTTACTGTTTACTTCTCCAAGTGGCTTTGTGCTGCAGAGCAATGCTGCAAGATAAGAATAAACCAAAGCAAAAGTAAAGCTGACAGCTTAACAGTAGACCTCCATTAAGTCAGAGAGTTGGTGGCGGTGATAATTCTGTTATTTCAGCACTACAGAATCACATAATATCCACTTCTAAGTACTAGGTGAAAGTGAAACATTTCACACAGCTCTCAGCAGTCTTATAAAAGCTAAGTACATCCCGTGATTCAACAGCTTGTAGCACCACCTTTAGCAGCAATAACTTTAAGTAATCATTTTCTGGATGACTTTATCAGTCTCTTACATCACAGTGGAAGAATTTTGGCCCACTCTTCTTTACAATGTTGCTCCAGTTCATTGAAGTTTATGCACAACTCTGTTAAGGTCCCACAGCAGCATATCAATCGGGTTGAGGTCTGGACTTTGACTGGGCCATTGCAACGCCTCGATTTATTTCTTTTTATGCCATTCTGCTGTAGATTTGCTGATGTGCTTGAGATTATTATCCTGTTGCATGACCCAGTTTTAGCCAAGTGTCATCTATCACACAAATGGCCTCAAGTTTGACCCGGTAAGACTTTGGTATAAGAGAAGAATTCATGGCCAACTCAGTGACTGCACGATTTTCAGGTCCTGTGGAGCCCAAATTTTGACTCCTCCACCACCGTCTTGTGGTTTGTTCAAATGCAACTTTGCAAATCTAAGCTGCCCTGCCATGTTTTGTTTATCGTTCAGGATGCCATATTTGGTACTGTCATTCACTTCAACATGTTAACTGAGGTCTGAGATGTAGCCTTTGTTCTTTGTTTTCCAGTTTCTCTGAGCATTGCACGATCTGATCTTTTGGTAAATTTGCTGGAATGTTCATACTTGGAAAGAATGTTGCACCAGACGAGACGCCAAGATAAATCTAGCTTTTTGCGCCAAAATTTTTTTTTTTTCCGAGGTGGTCCCACTTGCTGATTATCTTATAATCGGATGTATTTGATTGGCTGCTTCCTACCCTCTTAATTCTTATGAAAGAAATAACGGTGTACTTGGTTTTACACAGGAATGCACAGAGTAAAAACTGCAGCTGAAACTGATGGCAGTAGACTAGCTACATCATTCATAGCCACTTGGTTAGGAGAAAGCACAACAAAAGAGGCTGGATAGCAAAAAGAAAGATCAGAAGCTAACTGAACTTGCATAAACGAAAAGGAATTTGTCCGGTTATCGGGCTGATATAGACTGATTTTAAACTGTCTGTTTGGCAAACAGCCGAAACGCTGACAGATACAAAGAGTTACGGTGACACCGAGGGGATTATCTCCTCCACTTAAGCACCAGTCTGCTTCTGCATCCCAAACTGTCGCACCATCAGTCACCTTTCCTTTCCAACCACTCTAAAAACAACACGAGTCACTCAGGTGAGGCGAGACGCTGGTGTCCTGCGGCATTCCTCCCAGCAGACGCTTTTGATTCTGTTGTTAAAAATGCTTCAATCTACAAAAGGGGCATTCAATTTTTTTTCCTCCTCTGTGTCCCTTAAATGCCTTATTAAGAAAAACAAACAAGCTGCCAAGATAAATCATCTCGTGTTTTTCACTTCCACTTATAAAGGCTGCCGTTTCATCATGCTGCTGCCGTCCTCACATTGTACTTCCTGAGGCAGATAACAGGTCAACAGACTAAGAGAGTGTAGAAAGCGATCTGTCCCGCCGCCTCATTCGCAGCATGCAAAAACACAGCCAGTTCGCAGTGCAGTGAGCGTGATGGGGAAATTTACACTGACTTGTGCGGATGTCTGCATTACAGCAGCAGGAACATTGATATGAGGTGTTTTACTAAGTAGATAAAAGATCCGGACCAGTCTGAAGAGCATAGCAACGCTGAATGAACAGGACGCGCTCGGCTAAACAGATATGACCGGTGCATTGATAAACATGCAACGGTGCCATTATCACTCTGACAGACGGCACAGTGCTTTCCCCTTTTCTAATCTTGGAATGCCAAACCTGAATGTTTTTTTCCGTCTTAAAGGACCGAGCGCATGTTTTTACATGCTGTTTTCTAATAATACACATTCCACCTTTAAAAAGATCATTGTTGTGAGTTTTATTGGTGGCGTTGGGCCCAGAGATATTCAGTATCCAGACAGTAAGACGGATATTGGACACGTCTGCAAAATTCCAGTCGGAAAAGGGGCTAAAAGGATGGATGGATGGATGCAGACTGCCGAATTAGTCAGCAGGTTTAATAACAGAATAGATGTCAGGGTTTTTCCTGTATATAAGAATCTCTCGTCACCCCCAATGAGACTTTAGCCAGAGGCAAAGAAAAGTCACCAGCATTTTAGCACAATTATTGTTTTGGGCACGTCCTACAGGAGGGAGACCCTAGAGAGATTACATCTCTTGGCTGGGATGGGAAAACCTTGGTGTGCCCCCACAGAGGCCTATTTTGAGATGGAGGAAGGACCCCATCACCATTGCTCTGAGCTGTGAAGCCACATGCAAATCCTTGTTGGAAATATCTGTTTGTGATGTGATTAGAAACTGTAGGTAGGTGATGATTGGTATATTAACTTCCCAAAATATCCTCTATTAAAGATGTTGAACCTCAACTTGCTCACAGTGCCAGTCAAGTGTCCTGAATTGGGAATGCCACCATAAATAGTGGGGTAGACTTTTGATTTGCTTACTCTTAGCACTGTATGTCATAATCCTTAATATGGTCATATCAGACACACAGCTCAGACTGTGAGCACATAATCTCTAACCATACTGTTCAACTGACTATGTGTGAGAGATTCACAATCAGAAAAACTTGGCTTATTAAAGGGAAACGAGCTTAAGGGGCTTGATTCGGATAGAGGATTAACTAAAAGGCTACAACAAAGCCTAGTGTAAGATAAACTCTATTAGAATCCCAAAATTTAAAAAAACAGAGCTGAAAATAGGCTTTATAGCCCACTTTAAACAAGTGCTGCTGCTAAAAGTCCAAACCCCCATTCAGTCAAAGTTTGTTTGACTTTAGTAAATTTTCTTCCCTCGATGGCACGAGCCACCACGTTTACTGACCTAAATTCAACGCATGAAAGGATTACAGTGCGAGACATTGTGGAGTTTGATTGTTTAAATGACAAACTGGGTTTACTCACACCTTCACACAGATGCTCTTCATCTATCAGATGAGGCACAGCTGACCACCATGAACTCAAATATCTGTGTTTCACTGTTGGTGCGAATGCTTTCAGTTTCAACCTGGCAGCAGCGATTGTGAACACAACGCATAAATCACTTGTCACATGTCAGATGGGAATGCTGCTGTACTTTAGGCTTTGACACTAAACGTATTTTGTGATGTCTTCAAATTCAACATAATCCAAAAACCTTTTTCCAACAAAGATTTGTCGGAGTCATAGAAGTTTAGCTTGCATTTTGGCTTTATTTCTTTATTTTTTAAAATAAAAGCTGATGCCAGCTGGAATCCAGAACCAAAGTATGTTTTCCTGCTTGTGAGCAGTCACGTTTGATCAGAAATGTGCTTTCACATTCACGCTGAACACACCTTTGGGCTATAACGAGTTATATAAAAGAACTGGTGAGCCAAGAGGGGGAAAAAGCTGCAGCCGTGCCATGAAACAACTGTAAGAATCTAGTTTCTGCCAGCAGCCACAATGGAGCCAATTTTAAATGCGTTTGTTGAATTATTTTTGGAACTTTTTGCGTAATGTAACTCATGTAATGTGTACAAAGGCTTGTGTTAGAAAGCTTAGACAATAAACTGGGTGGAGTTAATGTGCAGTTACTTTGTTTTCTTTTCATCAGAATAATAATTATGATGGTTTCTGTATTATCTGAATGAGTGCAGGATGACATGTTCTTGTTCCTG
Organism: Pelmatolapia mariae; assembly: GCF_036321145.2. NCBI lineage: Eukaryota > Metazoa > Chordata > Actinopteri > Cichliformes > Cichlidae > Pelmatolapia > Pelmatolapia mariae. The sequence goes on from NC_086245.2 coordinate 10,341,401, forward strand.
CCAGTTTTCATCCTTAAATTTGATTAAAGTCTTTGGTATATTAACTACTTCCATTACATTAATCCTGTTTATTTCCCATTTGGAAATTGAAGGCAGTGGTTGTAAAAGAAAACTATGAGAAAGCGTCTTACTAAGGTCGCACCTGTATTTATGGAACTACCGAGGAGCTGCTTGACCCTCCGTGAGATTGTGCGGCTTTTACTCATTATGTTCCTGACTCTTTTACTGCCGCTGGATGCAGTCTGTGTGGTCTGAAAGTGGATGGCAGGGTTTTGGGGGACACCATATAGTCCTGAGGATTTACACAACCCAGCTAAGTGTTCAAGAGAGAAACTAAGGCTAGGAGAGTGAAGCCTGAACCCGGCGTCTTAAAGCAGAGTACAACAAAACTAGAGACAGTGGTGGTGATCCTACATCAGCTAAAAGGAGTAGGTGATACGATGCACGTCAGTCGATGTGTAATTTATAACCAGTTAAACCGGCTTGGTAATTTATTTTTTATTGGAAGTGAGCGAGCATTGTGCTTTAATCGCCTCGATGGAGGGTAAGGCACATGGATCTTCTGTCTAGACCAATTATTTAAACTTTATTTAACCAGAAAAGTCCTACTGAGATTACTTACCACTGTCTTCTGTCAGGATAAACCTGGCAAGACGATTGTACTACAGAGCAAGCTCAACATATCCAGGCTTAATTTTGTGTTAGCTGGCTTGATTAAAATCTCAAATCCTAGTGAGCGATAGAGGCCGTCACGATGGTGGTTATCAGCTCGCTGACTGAATGTGCATGCTTTGACGCTTCCTCTGCGTATTTCAATCAGTAGGATCGGATTGATGGATTTTTTTTTTTTTACTTTTACAACAAAACCCAAATCGTGTGCTAATAACAGGAGAGAGGCGGTGCTTATGTCACAGCTGCACATGCTCCTTACGATGGATCTTTAGCCTGGCAGTGTATCAAACTGAAGATGTTGCAAATCTGGTTTTAGCCAAATAAAGTGAATTATTCTATCGAATGAGCATTCACTGTCATAAATGCTGGAAAACCTCAATTATTTTGATACTTGTGTTTGATTTTCTGAATCTACAGCAATGTAAACCTGACTTGGCAGTAAGTTTTGCATTTTAGGCATCATCACGTCAGTGCTCCAGCCCCAATCGTACCAAGCATTTTATTACCTACCGTTCTAAGGTAATAAAATAAAAAAAACTTGTTTACCGACTACTATGTAAGGCATTGATTAGTAAATGAAGCATTGTTTAAACTTTGAGTGGAATAGTTGTGCACATACATAGGACTTATATGCCTAAAATAGCAGGTTATTCTGTTTTGGCCTGTTGTTTTTGGTATCAGCTTCATGGTGGGTCATATTGAAAGGTAAATGCTGTTGATCTCTGTCACAGCTGCAGTTTGCTGGGACACCAAAGTACAGCGACTGAAAGGGAGACAAAGAGCAGAGCCAGCTGTCTTTGCTGTTATCGCTAAATAAACTGTCCGACACCGCCAAACAAACAGCTCAGTGTCTGTTTGGCCACAGAAAACACATCAGCGCTTAGTTATTGTGCTCAATGAAATACTTTCACAGAGATTAGATGGCCTCATAAACTGATACAGTGGATCACGGTCCACAGAGGGCAGTTCATAATGAATTTGATGACAGTGTCATCTTTTGTTGCTAAGACAGATACTGAGGAAGGATTCATTTTTGGATAAACTGTTTAAATGATGCGTCTGTATTTAACTGGTAGAGCACCTTGATATTGATTTTTTTCCCCTTTCTTCAAATAAAACAACAGCAGAGCAAACAAACAAGAGAAAACCCAACAAAAATATTTATTTTGATTATCACAGAAGAGCCACAAAGTGCTTTAAAAAGCTGCTGATAAGCATCCAAAGCTAGAATTTTAAAGGGAACCAAAAGGTTAAAAAAAAAAGATAAAAGCATTTAATCATTTAAAAATAAAAGAGTCTTTCTTTTTGTGGGAATAAACCACCATTCTTAATGTGTGTTGGCTTCTGTCGCTGCATGTTTTGTTGGGGGAAAATGGAAAACCTCAAATCCTGCTGAAAGCACCATTGATAATTTGCTCAACCTGTCTTTGTAATATGGATTAAAATGAACCTCAGCCTCACGGGGCTGCTGTCAGATCTCTAAGAATTCCCATTTCTTATTTAGACTGGGCTCTTTCATAGCTGCATACTGTACTTGCTGTGCACATCGTGGCTCTCATGATGCAGACAGTCTGTGGAGTACTGTGCATACTATATTCACAGAAACAAAACAACTCAAATATTATGGAACATGCTGCCCAGTGTCACAAGCAGAGAAGCAGTGAGTTATTAGGTCAAAGTGAAATGTATTTTGGTACAGTGTGTGATGTCAGACTTTTTAAGCAAAGCGTTGTTTCTTTTTTTTTGTTTGTTTTTTTTGTCAATATTTAACTTTAGTACAGCACCCAAACAAGAGCCGTGTGCATCTTTGCTTTATTCCACACCAAAACATTAACCTCGAACAGAGATAAGTACCTAATCTATAGTCAGTTTCATGTCAAGAGTCACAGATAAAATGCTGTTGCACGTGCTGAGTATTACTGGACCAGCTGGTAGTTTGCAGAGTTAGTTTTTTTGAATATTTTAGCTGTCAGATGCTAAGCAGAGACTGTTTTTTTTAATACTGTAATTGGTTTGCAGTTTTTCTTTCAGAGCTCACTTGATGTAGACAGTCTCTACGTACTGCATGTACTATATGCACTCGTAGAAACAAATATTTTGGAACATGCTGCTCATTGTTCGCAGTGATTTGTGTTTCGGTTTAATCAAAAGGAGGCTTATTATGGTACAGTGTGCAACGTCAGACAATCACTACAAGACAGTGCGCATTTTAAATATTTTACTTTTAGTACAGCACCCAAACAAGAGCTGTGTACATCTTCACTTTACACCAGACCAAAGCTTAAACATGAGCAGTGAACTTTAACTCCACACTCTCGCTCTCAGCGATGCACTGTAGCTGGATGTCCATCAGTCTGGTCTCCGTTCCAACCACTGATGACTGAAACGGCACTAATTTCTCTTCACTGGCTCTCTGTCAAATTTATAATTGATTTTTAAAGTTAGATTTATAACTTTTCTGCTCCAGCTCAGCCACAAGTGCCTCTGAAGTGTTTAGAACAACTGCTTTAAGTTCAGAGCAGTAGTTCTTTTTTCTGCCATGCCCCAGTTCAAAAAGGTGACGTTTATTATGGAAATAAAGGTTAAAATGTCATCAGCTCATTTCCTTTGCAAATAATATTGGAGCTATGCCCTATTAGCTCAGTGAAGTAGAAGGTAAGTCGGGGGTCTCAATATATTTTTGATTATTTTGCATATATTCCTGATATTGGGTTTCATATAATGTATTCTGCCCATTGTGGGGTTGTTTTGTTTTGTTTTGTTTTTTTAATAAACTGATTTGATAATTAGCACTAATCAATGGTTGGTTTCATGTCAAAGTCACAGATAATATTACATTTGAAGGTTACAGGACCAGCAGTTACTTTGATTTGATGCTGTTCCATCTGCAAGAAGTGAAACGACACACAGGGACACGTTTCTGGTTCAGGAAACTTTTTTTGTATTTTATTTTAAAATATCAAAAAATAACATTTAAAAAATACAGAAGGGTCAAATTGAGCTGTAATACAAAAAGTGACCAAATAAGAGAGAAAGAAAAGGAACAAAAACTAAACTTGGTGGGGAAAAATCCAACCCCCCCCCCCCCATGCTGTCAGTCACATGGTTTGATCCACTTTGATATGCACCTGTATATCAACTAGCTCCACCCTCAGCCTCCTTCTTTGACTCACTGACTTTGATGACTAAAGACTGAACTCAAGCACAGAAACAAAGTATTTAGCGTGACTTGTGTAAGTCAGTTACAATGTTGTGCCATAAAAAACTGAACATAACCAAACAAACTAAATGTGAACTATGTAACTTTAGTGGCCCTAATAAAGATGTAAACAGAAATATGGTACCGATGGAGTGTAAAACTATAAAGCCGTGTATGCGGAGTGTTGAGAGGATATATACTATGAAACTGTTATTTCAGCTGTTAACTATGGGCAGAAATCTGTGCCATCAGAAACTGAATTTGAATAAGTTAAATTTGAATTTGAATTGCTCAGATTGAATCTGAATTGTAACTTGAATAAATGCTTTTGAAAACTGAATTTGAATTAGTCTAATTTGAAATTGAATTTATGGTTTGAAAATGATCATCACTAAATTGAAATTGAATTTTATATATTGAAAATGAATTCATTTGCTTTGAAACTGCATTTTATCCTTTAAAAATTCAGCTCTCGAATAATTTCAGTTTCACTCTCACCATTCAGTTTCAGTTCCAAAATTCAGTTTTTTGGAACTTACATCCGGTTCCGGGTCAAGCGCAGATTAATAGAACTACGTTTTACTAGCGGGAAGTGTTACTGACGGGAATCTACAGCGTCTTGAGCTGAATTAAGACTTCAGAAGTCATTCGTCATGTCGAATGACCAGCGGATAAACTCTCAGGTTGGTAATAAATGTATTACATGTATAAGAACAAGTGTCATGTTAACAATTGATAGCCGTACAGTAACTTTTATGCTTATTGTAGCTGTTAGCTAAAAACGCTAATTTAGCCTAGTTTGCCCTGAATTCAGCTTTGACAAACAAATATGATCGACTGTTTCTAGTAGAATTCCAAATTTGTCATCTTGTACCCTGTCAGAGCCCTGTATGCTTGCAGAGACCCCTACAGTAGGGAAACATGCAAAACAGTGTCCAAACCTTTGTATTTGAGCTTTATTTATGTCTCACACAGCATCCCAACTCTTTAGCTAACTTAATAACTTTAGCTAAAGTGAATAGTTAGTCTAATTCATTAGTGCAGCATTACTGGATCACCTCTGTTTGAAGTGATATGATATGATATGATATACAACTATCACTGAAGCAGCAAACTTTGTAAATAAACAACACTTCTCATTCTCTAAACGTTTGGCCACAGCTGTAGATTATACTATCAGTGCTTGTTCACTCTTGACAATAATTACATTTCTAAATTCTCTTTGTGCATTTACAGGTAAACAATATCTAATATTTTATCTAAATGACTGCTTTGTCTTTGAAAAGGTGAAGAGCCTGAGGCCGGTGACAGTCCAGTTCTACTCTAAGTACATCCTTACGGTGGCTCACAGGACAAGGCCACATTCCTGTCCTGCCAGAAGAGAAGAGAAACTTCAGAGTCTTCATACAGTTCAACCACACTGTCATATTCCGTATGACAGGGGTCTCAAACTCCAGTCCTCGAGGGCCGGTGTCATTGGGAGTGGAACAGAAAGTAAGGAAATCCAAAGTGCCATTAAAACCAGGAGAGGTTCTTATATTTCAGAAGAAGGGATTAATTCAGAAGAACTGACCTCAATGCCATATTTTATGTAGGAACCCTAGAGAGCACTTTGCAAAATAATACATTCTTATAATTTCACCCTCAGACGAGCCAAGCTACGACTGTCAGGGAAGGTGATGTAGGTACAGAGCATGTGAGAGTGGTTAAGTTGATGTCTCTTGTCTAGATGAAGGCACAAGAGGGATCAATGGCAAGGCGTAGAGATTCAGTATCTTCAGTCTTCAGTGGACACTCCATTTCTGGCACAAAACACCTGTAAAAGATGGTCGATTTAGGAGGTGACCCGACAACTTCAGCCTGTCAAACATAGCAATGGAGTAGTATGTTTAAAAAAAAACAACTAATTAAGCATGCACTCAGTACCCTAAGAATTATTATGATAGTTAAACACAGTGATAGTTGTATATCATATCATATCACTTCAAACAGAGGTGATCCAGTAATACTGCACTAATGAATTAGACTAACTATTCACTTTAGCTAAAGTTATTAAGTTAGCTAAAGAGTTGGGATGCTGTGTGAGACATAAATAAAGCTCAAATACAAAGGTTTGGACACTGTTTTGCATGTTTCCCTACTGTAGGGGTCTCTGCAAGCATACAGGGCTCTGACAGGGTACAAGATGACAAATTTGGAATTCTACTAGAAACAGTCGATCATATTTGTTTGTCAAAGCTAAATCAGGGCAAACTAGGCTAAATTAGCGTTTTTAGCTAACAGCTACAATAAGCATAAAAGTTACTGTACGGGTATCTATTGTTACGCTTGTTCTTATACATGTAATACATTTATTACCAACCTGAGAGTTTATCCGCTGGTCATTCGACATGACGAATGACTTCTGAAGTCTTAATTCAGCTCAAGACGCTGTAGATTCCCGTCAGTAACACTTCCCGCTAGTAAAACGTAGTTCTATTAATCTGCGCTTGACCCGGAACCGGATGTAAGTTCCAAAAAACTGAATTTTGGAACTGAAACTGAATGGTGAGAGTGAAACTGAAATTATTCGAGAGCTGAATTTTTAAAGGATAAAATGCAGTTTCAAAGCAAATGAATTCATTTTCAATATATAAAATTCAATTTCAATTTAGTGATGATCATTTTCAAACCATAAATTCAATTTCAAATTAGACTAATTCAAATTCAGTTTTCAAAAGCATTTATTCAAGTTACAATTCAGATTCAATCTGAGCAATTCAAATTCAAATTTAACTTATTCAAATTCAGTTTCTGATGGCACAGATTTCTGCCCATAGGTTAACATCTGATGGTCTGTTAGAGACCATCAGATGTTAACAGTTATCACATAATTTCTAGTGTTTTGTGAATTGTGAATTTTTGTGAATGTGCAGAGTCTTGTCAGAGGACGTACTACCTATACCAGCTGATAACCAACGAAAACCTTGGAAGACCTTCAGAAAGCCTGGAGACCAGTCTTTTTAAAAAATCATCACAAACTCATAAAGAATGAGGGATGGACTGACACAGCACTTTATGGAAACATATATACCACATTCCAACATATATGGAGCCACTAACAAGCTGCTTGTAAAGACTGGAAAAAATAAGCCTAGCTGTTTTTATTTTTTCATCTTTAGCCTACTCAGAGTTGCTGTGCATCTGCAAGCTACTTTGTAACCCTCCTCGTGCCATGCTGGGACTTATTGAGTGTCGTAACTCTTGTCACTGATGCCTGCTCTGTTCTGGGCTCTGCTGCCTTTTCCTTTCCTTGTATCAACGTGGCACTCCCATAAAACTCCCATAAAAGTCATATCAACCAGTATTAATTATCTAAGGTGGAAATATCAATCTACGTTCATTATACTGATCCTGACTTATCTGTGTACAAGCATACCAAGGTGAAGTGTTTCTGTTTTAAAGATGGTTACAACAAAAGCATTTTTATGTAATGTGCAATTTAATGTGTTAGTTTTAGTGCCTGAAGCTTTTACAAAATATCGTATCTAACGCTGTCTAATTATTACACCAGCACAGTTGCCTTCCGATGTCCCTTCAAACTCGCTTTCTCCTCAGTGTGTGAAGATTATTCTAGTGGAAGCTATTCACCCTGTTGTTTCCCTGAACCTCCCTCTCTGTCCTGAGGCAGTGTCAATGCAGGAAAGGTCATCAGGACCTGAATGGCGAGCCAGACAGCCATCATAAAGGAGGCAGTCCATCCAGGACCCCTGTGGGGATCAGGTAGGGCACAAGGGTCCCTGACATGAAGCTGGGCTTAGCACATCAAAGCCTGGTGCTTTAAGAGGGTGAGATTTGAGAGACCTGACCCTCCAGCAGTCACACTAATTAGGAAACATGAGGTCAAGCCAAAAAGAAATGATTAAAGGAGAAGATTGAAAATCAGCCTAAGCCCACTGTTTCATCTGTATGTAACTAACTTTTTTTATTTTTTTAAATGAACTCATTTTCATGATTGTATAAAACAAAAAAATAATTATAATCAGATCTGCTGTGGCCGCGAATAGCTTTATCAGACTAAGATATTAAAAAGCTGAAGAAGCTTGGAGAGTAGGACTGATTTATAAATGTAATCTAGTATTGAACATGGTTATTTTTTAAAACAAATGTTAAATTGAAAAGATTCCTTCTCTAACATTCAAGAGAAAGACTAAGAGCTGAAAATAACAGTCAACCAATATTAATTCTGTTTACATGGATTCAGTGGGAGAAACGTTTCAGAACTCATCCAGGTAACTTCTTCAGTCTCATCTGCCCCATAAACCTTATTTTGCATAATGACTGAACCCAGCACGGTTGTGTATCTATCAGTTTTATGATTTTTAATATGCAAATTGTGGTGACTGTGGCTCAGTCATGATGAGTACCATTCACAGAGAGTTGGCCAATGATGATCGTTCCTATTTCACATAAATAGCCTTCTTGACTCCTCACTCAAAACCAGTGTTCCTCCCTGTACAGTACGTGTATATCCCCATCACTGAAAGAGTGGCCACCCGCCTGTAGGTGTAGGTGACTCTGGTGTCCTGGCCTGAGAGGCAGCTCTTCTGTGCTGTGGCATCTACTTAGTCAGAAGTTGCTTTCCTCAATGTATAATTCACAGCAAACATACTAAAACTTAAAAACGTATGTACTATATTACTCCGTTTATACCAGGGGACCCAATTATTGGACCAGTTTTTAGTTTAGTGTGTTTTGGGCCTTGAGAGCCAAAGATACAGACAGCTAGGTGAGATAACCACGTTTACTCATGGCCTTGATGTTCTTCTGCTTCCCTGGCCGCCGTGTCTGTGGGGATGGTGTTGGCTCTCCATCCTGATGACACCCAGTTTGTGCTGCAGTGGATGATGAGAGTTAAACCATGAATACTGATCTGTATGGATTGGTGTGTGGTGCACATAAGCTTTCAAATGTCCCCCACTACATTGAAATCTCACAGTCGAAGAACACTAGACTGTAATATTCATATCCTCCCTGGTGAATCTGATCTGTTTGCCCATCAAGTTAATGAGATCAGTGAATTGTAGTACGGCCTGAGATTTGGCTTTCACTTCCTTCTGTCATTCACATGCCAATGGATCGGTGTTGTTCCAGGATAGGATATCATAGCCCTCTTTTCCACTTCCTCCATATACAAATAAGCCACTGAGAACTGGGAACCCATGAATCTGCGTGTAGTGCTGGTCCTTGTATGTGAAATATGTAAAGTAGATAGAAGACACAGCTCCAAGAACAACCATCACCTCCTTCACAGCTGCAGGCAGGGGTTTGTCCAGATCTAGTATATTTACTCCAGTACTTAGTATATCAGTACAGGTCTAAAGGACTTGTACTTTTTTATTTTTTGTATTTTAAGTATTTCTTTTATGCTGCCTGCTTCTGCTCCGCTGCATCTTGGATGCAAACACTGTGCTTTGTGCACCAATAATTAGTTGTTTTAAAGCTTTTGTTATCTGTTGTTCTAGATAAAATGACC